>NC_139022.1:108639748-109239748 GCF_964662115.1 Mustela nivalis
TAAGAGTATACTGGCACCTTGTTCCCAAGCTGCCATCTGCTCATTTCTTAACAAGCAATAGAAATAAAGAATATTTACTGAAATTTCCTGAATCTTGCACAGAACTCTGCTGAAGAATTATCCAACAGCGAGCTCGAAATGACTCTTGTATCATTCTGGTAATGAAACTGTTGAGACATTATCCAAATTCCCAATCTTTATTCCTTGCTCTGATCATCCAAACAGAAAATCTCTGTTTAGGGATTTCCTTGGCATCTAGATTCCAAGAGGCCACAGACCAGGGCCCACAAAAGGAACTCCCGCTTTATGACATCATTCTTGGGTGTCATAGTGCGTTACTAGCCTGCAGGTCCCCAGAGTCAAATACTTCCTGTGCTGAGATCCTGTCTTCCCAGGGAGACTATGCACCTCAGATCAGCGAAAGGGATACAAGTACACAGGAACTGTGAAGCTCCAAGCTGAATCTGGGAGATGCCAGAGCTAGAGCAGAAAAAAGTAATTTCTCTCTCAAGAAGAATCCACATATGGGGGACACCTGGGTGGCTCAGTTGGTTAGGCGTGTGCCTTTGGCTCAGGTCATGATCTCTGGGTCCTGGGATCGAGCCCCACATCGGGCTTCCTGCTCAGCCCCTGAGGAGCCTGCTTTTCTCTCTGTCTCTCCCTCTGCCCCTCCCCACTGCTCATTCTCTCCCTCTCTCAAATAACAAATAAAATCTTTAAAAAAAAAAAAAAAAAGTACCCACAAAATCCCTTAATAATGTGTTAAGACTAAGTTAAGCATCATATAAGAGGAAAAAGCAAACTATTCTGAGGTTCTAAGAGCCAAGAGCATACATTGGGGCACAGGACCAGAAACATCAGGATAGACAGAAAAGATGTTTATGGGTTTGGGGCTAGAACACAAGAAAAAGGAGGAAAAGAGAAGGTCATCCACTCCCAGCCCTACCTTATAGGAAGCCTGTAATGTGTATATATGACCCTCCTGAACAGAGCATAGGAGATGAGCCTGTGGGGCCAAGATATTTTAAGTACAAGAGCCATAGGGTTTTTGCTCTGTTCAATTCTTGGGATTAACTTATTCTCTTTGCTTTCCTTCTAATCCCTTTGGCTTCCAAGGCAAATCTAGACAGAGGGATCTGGGTAGCCCTCCATTGTATTAAACCTTTAGTGGCTAAACTAGTCACATTCCTGAAAACATAAATTCTTGAGCTCTAAGAAAAGCAAGTAACCACCAAAATAGCTCTGTAGTCTCAGGCATTCTAGAAAAAATGTATGTTACTATTCCTGGTAGGAAAACACTCTTGTAGGCAACCAATACACTAAACTAGGAAAAACATCCTATTTATTCAATTTCTGCATTTAAAATCATCAACAGTGAAGCGTTAAGAATCACTTCAACTCATAGCCCCAAGATTCAAACTTTAGCCTCATCGTCCCACTTTACATTCTGTCCCCCAGGGATCAGCTCCTCCTGTACCTCCTACTGCCTCCTTTGGTCATATGGGCCCTAATGCCTTCTGGGCTCATGCCCCAACATCCCCACAGCAGAATCCTGGAGCAGCTGCTGGGAGAAAGCCTGAATTAGTCCTTCACCTGAATCTGGTTCCACCTGCCCCAGTACATCAGTGTCTACTCAAGTTGGGGGACACAGAAGGCCCTTGGTGGGTGTATGCTGTAGAATTATACAAGTGAATGGCACTAGAGACCCTCATGCTCGCTGAGCATGGTGAGAGTCCATCTCCGGGAACCCCAATGGTCTACTTCCATGCCTTCCCTCATGGAGCATCAAAGCACTCTTTAGGGGAGAAATAGAGAGGAGATTAAGGATGTAAAGAATTCTTTCACGATGCTTGGAGGGATGAGGAAAGATGACCAGCTGGAAGCAGCAGAGAGAAGTCCAGTTGTTGTTAGAATACCCCACAAGCACAGCTAAGCACAGCTGAATGTGGTTTCTGAAGTCACCGATGAACACATCAGTCTGGGAATGGAACTCCAGCTGTGATTACAATCAGATGTGACAAGCTTCTCCAGGACCTACTGAAATCATCCATCTTTTCTCACAGATAAGTGGACACAACAGGCACCCTGCGATATGAAGCCAAAGGGGGCACCTCCTCTGCCCTTTCAGCAGCAACTCACACTGTGCTCACCGTGGGTGTCACCAGCGCAGCCCAGCTGCACACAGAGGGGGACATCAGCAGTCAGCCGGCATGGCAGCTTGGTGACTCAAGTCTTCGGCTAAGAGTCATGTCTTTACTTGTCCCAAGAACCGGCACTGGAACAGAAACCTCACATATTATAGCCAAACCCTCATATAGCTCTTGGTATTTTGCAGGAAATTCCACAAAATTGAAAGTCCCAGAGTTCAACTGGTCTATTTTTGAACACTGGATGAGAGAGCATAGAGACCGTTGTGTACTTCCACCAGTCCTGCAGGACAGTAATGGGAGTCAGTTTGGGTTCAAACACAATATACATGCTACTGCTTTCTGTCTAGAGCAAAAACATCAAGAACCATGCTTATTCTGTTTATCCAAAGATATCCTTACTCCTATCAATGCCAAAAAGTAACCACTACTTTTACAACATTAACTTCAATCTAGAAAAGGGAACTGTCAAACATGCCGGCAAGCTGGTTTGTTACTCAGGAAGGTCTTCCAAGGGGTCATAGTTCATGTCTATGGAACTCCTCTCTCCTCCAGAGTTTCTTTAGAAAGAAAAGAAAGGGAAACCAAAGCTTACTGCATCAGAAAACCACTGCTGTCGCACAAAGATTTAGAATAGAAAGGAACCTGGGAGCCTCCAACTTTGACAGTGTCTTTTGAGGCTGAAATGTCAGTTACTTGAACAGAGTCTGGAAGTTCATTCTGTTGGAATTTACCCCGGTTAGTACTCCCACAGCCTTCTACTGCAGGGGCTCTGGTGGTCTACAGTCAGGTCTGTGAGTTCCAGCAGATGCAACAAACCCTTAACAAAGACCTTATGTCAAACCCTCATGTAGTTGCTAATTAGTAAATGCATTCTCGGGTCTTCAGCACTGCAATTACAAGCCAAATCCTGCTCTCTCTGCTGTACTAATATGTGGTGTATGTCCCAATCAACAAGCTGAGCCCCTCATGCTTACATTCAAAATAAGGGGAAAGGGGGGCACCTGGGTGGCTCAGTGGGTTAAGCCGCTGCCTTCGGCTCAGGTCATGATCTCAGGGTCCTGGGATCGAGTCCCGCATCGGGCTCTCTGCTCAGCAGGGAGCCTGCTTCCCTCTCTCTCTCTCTCTGCCTGCCACTCTGCCTACTTGTGATCTTTCTCTGTCAAATAAATAAATAAAATCTTAAAAAAAAAAAAAGGGGAAAGGTTTCAGGGTACAGTGAAACAAGCTCAGTGACACCAAAGGGAACAAACAAGTCTGGAAGGTGGGATATTCTACAGGACACCTGATCCCATTTTTATAGTAAGTCAATGACATGGGGGATAGGGAGGAAGAAAGGGGAGCTTGCTCACTCTAGATTGAACAAAGAGATTAGACGTGATGGGTGGACTTCATGTGGATCCTGATTAGAACAAAAATACTGTCCAGATGCATTCCTGACCTTCAAGAAAATGATTTTGTCTGGGTGTTAGATGATACCAAGGAAATCATGGTTGATTTTGTTACAAGGTGAAATAATGGCATTATGGTTTATACAAGAAAATGACCATATTTTCTAAAGATATTTACTGAGGGATGTAAGGACATGCTATCTAGGATTTTAAATGTTAAAGCTATTTGTCTCTTTTAAATGCTTTAGCAAAGAAAAGAGAAATGGAGACTTATGTGAAGTAACTGATGTAAAATCTTGATAATTGTTAAATCTGAGTACATAATGGTTTAATGTACCATTCACTTTATTTTTAAATATGTTTAAGTTTGTTCGTGTTTAAAAATTCATGTGAGGGGGGCCTGGGTGACTCAGCTGGTTAACTGGCTACCTTCGGCTCCGGTCATGATCTCAGGGTCCTGCAATCAAGTTCCAAGTCAGGTTCCCTGCTCAGCACAGAGCCTGCTTCTACCACTCCCTCTGCCCCTCCCCACAGCTCATGCTCGCTCTCTCTCAAAAAAAGAAAATGTTTACAAAAATAAAATAATAGAGACACCTGGGTGGCTCAGTTGGTTAAGCAGCTGCCTTCGGCTCAGGTCATGATCCCAGCGTCATACGATCGAGTCCCACATCGGGCTCCTTGCTCAGCAGGGAGCCTGCTTCTCCCTCTGCCTCTGCCTGCCACTCTGTCTGCCTGTGCTCCCTCTCTCTCTCTGACAAATAAATAAATAAAATCTTTTAAAATAATAATAAAAAAATAAAAATTCATGTGAAAAAATTAAAGCACTGAACTAAAAATCTCTGGTAAATAAAATGTATAAAAGTCACCAAATCTATAATATAGAAAAGAGTTTATAAAAACACAAGGCAGGGCACCTGGCTGGCTCTGTTGGAAGAACATATGACTCTTGATCTCAGGGTTTTGAGTTTGAGCCCCAAGTTGGGTGCAGAGATTACTTAAAAAATAAAATCTTAGGGACGCCTGGGTGGCTCAGTTGGTTAAGCAGCTGCCTTTGGCTCAGGTCATGATCCCAGTGTCCTGGGATCGAGTCCCACATCGGCTCCTTGCTCAGCAGGGAGCCTGCTTCTCCCTCTGCCTGTGCCGGCCATTCTGTCTGCCTGTGCTGGCTCTTTCTCCCCCCTCCCCCTCTGATAAATAAAATCTTTTAAAAAAATAAAATCTTAAAAAAAAAAAAAGTTTTGCTTTTTCCTCTAAACAAATTTCTAAGAAGCACCAATGATGCATCTCCTGGCAGTCACAGAAACTGGGCGGCTCTTGTCCCTCTTCATATGGAGGGTGTACTCCATATCCACAGGGCAAACTGACCCAGCCAACTGACCCAGCCAAGAACTGGCTTTGGAGAGCTCAGACTCCCTGTCCCATTTCCATATGGTTCCTCTGACTGGGGCCCCGGTTGGGTAGGGAGGGGAATGTTTGCTTGTTTTAACATATGGATTTTTCTGGTCTCTGAAACAAGGTGAGTTACACAGAGATGATCTCTGTTAAATCCTGGTACCATAATGCTTCAAGAGATTAACACACCTTCTTTGGACAAATATATATATATATTTAAATATGTATTTATTCTTTAAATTTATATTCTAATCTTATTACTAAGTACATTCCATGGGGTGCCTGGATGGCTTAGGTGGCTAAGCATTTGCCTTTGGTTCGGGTCATGATCTCAGGGTCCTGGGATCCAGCCCTGCGTCAGGCTCCCCGCTGGGCAGGGAGTCTGCCTCTCCCTCTGCCCCTCCCCCTGCTCATGCTTTTCTTCTCTCTCAAATATATTAAGTAAAATATTTCAAAAATTAAATTAAGTTTTAAAAAAGATTAGTACAATCCTGGGGCATGAAGGTGACTCAGTCGGCAGAGTGTCTGACTCTTGGTTCTGGCTCAGGTCATGATCTCATGGTCATGAAATCAAGCCCCACATCAGGCTCCGCACTCAGTGTAGAGTCTGCTTCAGATTCTGTCTCCCTCTCCTTCTCTCTCTCTAAAGCAAATAAATAAAATCTTTAAAAATAATAAGTACATTCCTGAGTTTCTTCAAAGAAACACTGGCATTTTAATTTTTAAGTAACAGATTACTTTACATTCCATTTTACTCCTATCAGTGACACACAGAATATAAATAGAGCTCATTACGGATAAAAACTCAGTATCTTCTTTTTTTTTTTTTTTTTACTTTTTTATTCATTTATTTGACAGAGACGAGAAATCACAAGTAGGCAGAAGTAGGCAGAGAGAGAGGGGAAAGCAGGCTCCCCGCTGAGCAGAGAGCCCAATGTGGGGCTCGATCCCAGGACCCTGGGATCATGACCTGAGCCGAAGGCAGAGGCTTAACCCACTGAGCCACCCAGGCACCCTGAAAACTCAGGAGCTTCTAACTTAGTGGCCATGTAGACCCTCAGTTCAGGAGTTACAAACTGCATATGATTTTTTAAAATGACCCTTAGGAAAAAAAAGAAAAAAATGACCCTTAGGGCACCTGGGTGGCTCAGTCAGTTGGGCAACTGCCTTTGGCTTGGGTAATGATTCCAGGGTCCTGGGTTGAGTCCCATATCAGGCTCCCACTGCTCTGTGGGGAGCCTGCTTCTCCCTCTTCTTTTGCCTGCTACTTCCCATATTGTGCTCTCTCTCTCTCTGTCAAATATATATACAATCTTTTAAAAAAAAAATGACCCTTAGCTCCTCCTAATGCAGAGAGTCAAATAATGATCTGGCAAGTTGGTCACTATGATGGTGAATCCTTATATTGCCCCAGAGGCCACTGTTTTCTCCTTCAACTCCCTCTCTGAAAAAGATAAAACAAGATAGCTTACCAATTTTCTGTGACTTTTGTAATCTAACTACTTAAAAAGCAGCTACACTCCAAATCAACTTCAGCATCATAAGAATTGTTATAGCTGTGTTAAAACCGTTTACCTACAGAGTTCACCATTCTTCTTCTACTTTCTCTAATTATTCTCCAACACAATGTATTGGTAAAGTCACCATCATCACTTGAATTTCTGGGTTATAAAATGTGTGCATACTCCCTCATCCCAATTTCTGGGCTTTAAGAATGCTATTTCTCCCGCTGAATATTACTAATGTAATTCCCTGAGTTGGTTTACCTTATATATATGATTAGAAATAATGAGAAATCCTCAGGCTCAAATTTAAATCATTTTGTAATTAAGAACTGATTGTACAAAACACTGTTCAAAAGATGAGCTTAAACTGACAAGCGAATTTGTTCATGTGAACTTCCTTCCACATACATGATGGCTAAGACATGCACCGGGTTTGACACGCATTTTAGAAAAAAATCACACAGAAGCGGCTGCTTTTTCAATAAACTTGGCCAGTTTCACATCTCTCTTGGTCAGTCCACCATAGTCGTGCGACGTTAGGGTTATCTGCACCTAAGAAACACAGAAGCAGCTGCAATTCATGGTTCTCGTCTTGGGTGGTTCAGAAATCAATCTATTCTTCAACATTCACATCTGACAACTGGGGAGATTAAATGATTTACAAAATACTACGTTATGAATAAGTACAGCATTTCCAAAACCTAATGAACTCCAGGTATACAGTCTGCTTCAGGCTGGGCCCAGCACCTGCCCAGGGACAAAAAGGTCCTCCCATGTGAAGGACAATTCAGCGGCCTGAATCTGAAATCTTGTCTCTCAAAAAAAAAAAAGAGAGAGAGAGAGAGAGAAAGAGAGAGGCTAAGGTTTCATTTTAACTCCCATTACTTTAATTACATGACTATTTTCAGGCCACTGAGAAAGACCAAGCTATCAAATGTAGTATCTTAGCAACTACATTCAGAAAAGCCCATTTCTAAATTAGGGAAGTGGGTCGGAGGTGGGGTGGAGGAAAACACTGTGGCTTCTTGAAAAATCAATTAAAAAGCACAAGCAAAATTATGGACAAAGAGAGGCAAGTAGGAAGGAAAAGTTTATCATGGTACCTGCATATTCTGAACTATTCCAATATATCACAAGTACATCAGGGAATGTTCTCTTTTTCAAAGAGACTTTTTAAAGAGAAAACAGAAATCTAGATGACAAGATTATTTCAAATGGCATATGACCATAAAGGCAAGGACATTTGGGGTGGGGGTGGGGGAGACCATGATTCTTCTTACTGAGCCCCCTTAAAAACTACTTAAAATTTTTTTAGCCTGCTCTTTGTCCTAAGAAGGCCAGTTCCTACTTAGAATGTAGAATTTAATAAACAGTTGTTTTTAAAGCACAGTTCTTGAGCATAATTATTTCAGTAAGGTAAATAAGGCCGTATCTCTCTTATTTCCTACCATAACTTTCAAAAATTTATCTTAGGAGGGTTTAACATGTATCTACATTTTAATTCAGGAGCCTCACTTGGCCCAAATGGCTCATATTAGTTCCAGTAGACGACAGGCATGAAAATAAAGAGTTTGGTCACTGATGTCTTGAGCAGATTGGAAAATTTGTTACTAATTTGCAATCATACCCAGGGATCCTTGAGGAAAGAGGAAGAGATGCTTTCCTAAGCACTAGTGATCACACCTGACACACGGCTGCTCTATGAGGATAATAAGGAAGAACAAAGTTTCTCAAACTCCATAGCTCAGGTGATCCCCAAATAAGGCAATTTAGTTACCTTGTTGTACACATTGAACCATTCCGGGTGATGATTCATCTTCTCGGCTTGCAGGGCGACTCGGGACATGAAGCCAAATGCCTGCACGAGACAAAGCTGAAAGTGATTAGTGGCACTGCCTTCTACTCTGGACCTGAGAGCAAGAGAGAGAGACCAGAACAATCCAGCCAGATAAAGACAAGGCTCAAATCCTTAGGGAAACCTGGAGAAATCCAATAGGAAGGGGACTGCTCTCCACAGAGCTGGGGTAACGGTGTAGCAGGACCGTGACCTGCTGCTCAATGGTGAAAAACAATCAGGCTCAAATAAACAAACCAGGAAATTGGTCTCACCCAGTGACCTGTCTGGACTATTTAATTGTCCTCAGGACAAGACTTGCCAAAATAGCACAGGAGTAATTTCCCTTCAACCAAGTGCCCTGGATCTCACTACCTGGCCCCAAATCTTAGGGGCTACTTTTCATGTATCCCCACTCCCTTTGTGTTTGGTTGCTGGGTTGCTAACTAACACATCAATCCCAAGACCATGGGGAAAAAATCTTACTGAACAACATCTCCCATCCCAGCTCCCAGACAGGACAGGAGGGGATAAGAGACTTTTTTTTTTTTTTACATCTAGAGTCAAACAGGGAAGTCTGCCTTGCCTGCTCGGGGTCTCCTTGCTATTGTCCCCATGCCCTGTGGAACAGGAAGCCTTCGCTCCTCCCCGAGCAGAGAATGGAGGACTCAGGCACACACCTAACTGTGGACCTGTAGGGCTCTATCTTCATCCACAGAGAAAGTACAAACCTAATTTTGCTAATCAGAAGGCAAACTTGTCCTGAGAGTATGAAAAGCTTTTTCTCTTTTGCTTGCTTTCCAATTTTTATGAAGGTAATTGCAAACAATAGGAGAGTCTGTCTCTACTGTGTCCAGAAGGCAGAAATACTTGGTGAGACTCTAAGGTAATGGTACAGTAACTACAAATTTACAGTGGAATTCACAGGGCAGTAACCACTGTAGCCACATAAATAAATATTTAACTTCACAACCCCTATCCAGAAAAGCTGGAGTGATGGTAGTTGAACTGTTTTCTGAATCACCAAATTGACATTAGAGCACATTTCCAAGTTAAGAATGAGAGGTATGGAAGACGCCATTTTAAACCATTCTATGTTATTCATAATGGTTCTTATGTCAGCATAATTTTATTTAGGAAAAAGACTCTCATTTTGGTCTTTAATTAAAGGCATAAAGGTTTTTCCCTGTCAGGATAAGGAAGAATATTCAAGCAAAACCCATGTATGGAATTATCAGTGGAAAACAATATTCACCCTCCCTTCCTCTTCTCATCTCATATTCTGATCTCTAGATTGTGTCAAATGTGAAAGTCTTTTAATTATTCAGAGTTAACCTGCATTAAACTATGTATAATGAGAATTTTTTAGTCTATTTGCCTCTAGTGCCTTATTCTTGTTTAGCTTTAAGACTTCCAAAAAAGTTAACCACAATCTCTGAGAAAGGGTAATAGAGTCATTAAGGGCATAGGCTTTTGAGCCAGGAAGACCTGAATTCAAATTCCCATGCTACAGCCTGTCGTGTGAGCCTCGGTTCTCTGTTCAGTAAACTGAAGATAATAATAAAAAGCTCATGCATTCATCCTAATAAAAAATAAGATGGGGATATAAAAGCACTTAGCATAGCACTTGGCCCGGAGTAAGAGACCAGTAGTGGCAGATACTGCTACCATATGCTGCTCTGGCGAGGCTGCACAAGGTATATGCATCACACACATTGTCACAAAATGTAACAATAGGTGAAAAGCCCTAATAAAATAGCCTTAAGATTCTAAGACTCCAGTTGCTGTCTCCCAGAAGAATGGTGCTTTCCTATCCCACATGCCATAAATACTCAAACCCACACACCAGACAGAGATCACACACTACAAGGTAACACCCTGATGCACGCTGCCTGGGGAAAACACCTTAATGACAAGATATTAGGTGGGCAAAGTCAATCATTACCCAAGTTCTATGGTCACAATTTGTTTGAACTATGCAATCCTAAAGGTCCAAAGTGAGGCTTGGCATCCCTTACTATTTCTCAAGAACCAAGTGGATCAAGGGGATGATTTGAACAGAGTCAGAAGTGTTCCTCAAAGCTTTGATTACCAGCATGCTATCAGCACGTTAGCAAAATCTACTCTATCACAGATAGGGCTTAAAAGAGAACACTCCTGAGCCTGGGTGGCTCAGGCACTTAAGCATCCAACACTTGATCTCAACTCAAGTCTCGATCTCTCGGTGCTGAGTTTGAGCCCTACAAATGGGCTCCACACTCAGCGTGGAGCCTACTTAGAGAGAGAGAGGGAACAGCCACATCCGAAGAGTTACACTGATCAAAGAAAAACCCTGGGCGCCTGGGTGGCTCGGTCCGTTAAGCATCTGCCTTTGGCTCAGGTCATGATCCAAGGGTCCTGGGAATGAGACCCACATTGGCTCCCTGCTCAGTAGGGAGCCTGCCTCTCCTCTTCCTCTGCCTCCCACTCTAATAAATAAAATATTATTAGCTCTCTCTCTAATAAATAAAATAAAATAAAATAGCCTCTACCATATCTACATAAAATGTAAAAAGAAAAAAAAAGATACTTTCAAAGATCCTCCAAACTTATGTATTCCTCAGCTTTACATATTTCCCTTCAACTGTCATCTACACTTGCATTTAACAAAATATCATAAGCCTAATAAACCACTTACACAGGATCTACTCCTAATTCTCCCCAAGGGAAAGAACACTTGCTCCTGCTCTGGGCGCAGGGAGAAAATTTCATAATCCTTCTTCCATATAACAGAACTAAATAGTCCCCAAAATATTCATTTTTAAATCCACAAATTAAAAACATTCACAACAAAACACATTCAAATTAAAGTATAAGTATTTCTGCAAGGAACTGAAATGAGAGGATAGGAGAGGGAAAAAAGCAAAACCTCAACAGGGAATTTTGATTATCTGACATTAATAAAGAAAGAATATTACTTAATAGCAAAACTGGCAGATAGTGAAAAGCATCTGTCCCTTCTTTCCAAGATTTCTTTTTTACAGCCCTAGCTACTTGTTCTCAGGAAGCCAGTTGGAACCTACAGGCCTTAAGCTAGCTAAGACTCCAGGCTTTCTAAAACCATGTCATCAATAAAAACTGCAAAGAGCCTGAGGCAGAATACACACCACTAACAATCCAGCAAGAAACTGAGGGGCCAGGACTAATAGACAAAATGAAGCAGAAGTCAGCAAGAGTTTATAAGAATTAGAAAATAGGTAGAGAACACAAAGTACATCTAATATACATGTAACTTTAGTGAATAAGAGAACAAACACAGAAAGAAATGAGATACATAATTCAAAAATTTTTTCTAGAAATAAGATATTTCAATCTATAGATTGGAAGAATTCAACCATTTCTAGACATCCTAGTGAAGTCAGGGAATTTGAAGATTAAAAAATCCTTATGGCATTTAGTCAAAAAAATCAATTCACCTACAAGGAATGAAAATAATGTGGCTGACTTCAAACTTCCACATACCAGCACTGAACAAAAGAAGTCAGAGAAACAGTGCCTATAAAGACTTTAGGAAATCAAAGTGCAAAGAATTTTATACCCAGCTAAACTGTTTTCAAAACTACTACAAGAGACATAATTTTTAAAAGACATTAATTCAGGAAATAATTCCCCTTTATCCCTACTAAGGAAACTTTTTTTTTCCCCCCAAAGATTTTATTTATTTATTTGACAGACAAGAGATCTCAAGTAGGCAGAGGCAGGCGGTGGGGGGGGGGGGGAGCGGAAGCAGACTCCCCACCCGGTAGAGAGCCCGATGCAGGGCTCCATCCCAGGACCCATCATGACCTGAGCTGAAGGCAGAGGTTTTAATGTACTGAGCCACTCAGGCACCCCAAGGAAACTTTTACTAAAGGATGAAATACAGGTAACTAGAGATGGATCGAGCAACAATATAAAAGTTATCAGCAGTGAACAATTCACTCAGGTCTAGGATTATACTTAAAACAATATGGGGATTGTAGTCACTGAATAGAATGCAAATGTTATGAACTATTAAAAGATGTGGGGGAAAAAAAGAGAAGAAATGGGGATGGTAGATGAAAGTTTAAAAAGCCTGAAAGCTAGAAGATCCAAAGCATATTTCAAGGTGTAAAACTAAGCACTAGAACTAAAAATATAGTAACAAAACTGCATGGTGAAGGGCAAGTAAGAGAAAGTTTGAGTTTAATTTTGACACTGCTTAGTGGGGAGACCACTATCTAAAGAAATGTTATCTAAAGAAACAAGATTAAGTTTACCTTATAGAATTATAGGTATAACAGCATCCCCAAAATTCACAATTAGGTCAAAGAAAGCACAATTAAAATAAAGCAAACAAAGCACAGCCAGGGCACCTGGATGGCTCAGTAGGTTAAGCATCTGCCTTCAGCACAGATCATGATCCCAGGATCCTAGAATCCAGTCCCACATCGGGCTCTGTGCTCAGCAGGGAGTCTGCCTCTCCCTCTGCTCCTCCGCCTCCCACTGCTCATGTTCTCTCTCTCACTCTCTTGCTAAGTAAATAAATTTTTTAAATCCTAAAAAAAAAAAAAAAAAAAAAAAAAGAACAGAAAACACAATTTCACATCATGATTTCAATTTAGGGAGGAAAAAAATGCAGATGGGTTCTGTCATGTTTTACAAGACCAAACATCTTTTCAATCAATATATGTAAAGATCCATATTCCAACTGATTAAAATAAAACCTGGGATGCCTGGCTGGCTCAGTCAGTAGAGCATGCAACTCTTGATCTCGGGCTTGTGAGTTCAAGCCCCATGTTGGGTATGGAGATTAAGCAAATAAAACTTTAAAGAGAAAAACAGAAGAAGAAGAGGTAACTACACGGATCACAAAGCAAAACTCAACTGCTGAAAATAAAAAGACACAGGCAAATGTAAAAAAATTTTTTTAACTTATAAAAGTATATCCACAATGAAAACTGAATAATTCTGAGTATCTATACTGCAAGTAACACAGCATCAAAATCAATGAGGCAGAAATGACAGGAAATATAAGACAAACAGAAACATTCATAGTAGAAACTTTAATTTCCATTTCTTAACCCATGGAACAGTAACCAAACAAAATCAAGAATATGGACTACTTATCATTTAAAAGGCAGATCCAACTGGGGCGCCTGGGTGGCTCAGTGGGTTAAAGCCTCTGCCTTCAGCTCAGGTCATGATCCCAGGGTCCCGGGATTGAGCCCTGCATCAGGCTTTCTGCTCAGCAGGGAGCCTGCTTCCCGCCACCCCACCCCCCACCCCCGCCTGCCTCTCTGCCTACTTGTGATCTCTGTCAAATAAATAAAATCTTTAAGAAAAAAAAAAAAAAAGGTAGATCCAACTATATACTTTCAACTCTAAACAATAAGACAATATCTTTTTAAATATCTACTTGACTTATGGGGCGCCTGGGTGGCTCAGTGGGTTAAGCCGCTGCCTTCGGCTCAGGTCATGATCTCAGGGTCCTGGGATCAAGCCCCACATCGGGTTCTCTGCTCAGCAGGGAGCCTGCTTCCCCCTCTCTCTCTGCCTGCCTCTCTGCCTACTTGTGATCAGTCTATCGAATAAATTAAAATCTTTTAAAAAAAAAAAAATCTTTAAATATCTACTTGACTTTCACAGACACTGAACACATAATTGGCCCACAAAGAAAATCTCAATTTCAAAAAGAAGAAATAGTGCTGACAACATTCTCAGTTAAAATTAAAAACAAAACAAAACAAAACAAAGCAAAAGTAGCAAAAAAAAAAAAGTACTACCTGGAAAAGTTCTTTTTTTTTTAAATATTTTTAAAAAGCTTTTACTTATTTATTTGGTAGAGAGAGAGAGAGAAATCACAAGTAGACAGAGCAGCAGGCTGAGATAGGGGGAAGCAGGCTCCCCGCCGAGAAGAGAGCCCAACGCGGGACTGGATCCCAGGACCCCAAGACCATGACCCGACCCAAAGGCAGAGGCTTAACCCACTGAGCTACCCAGGAAAAGTTCCTAAATCCTTCTTTTAAAGTCTTAATTCACAGAAGAAATCAAAACCTAAACTGAATAGAAATTAATCATGTATGCAGGACATACAGGACACACATAAAGTAATAATCAGAATAAATACCCTTAAATACTTAAATTAAGAACGTGAAAGAAAATAAATAAATAAAAATAAAGTTAGGGAGAACAAGAATGAATATAAATAATGAGAACAGCAGATGTAAATGAACAGGAAAGAAAAAAATGGCAGAACCAATAAATCCAAAGGTTGAAATAATTATGTAACAGAAAATTGGTTACTCCATTTAAAGACAAACAAAAGGCAGGTAGAAAAAGCACAGATAAATCAAAGAGAAAATGAGAATAGAGAAGTAACTACAGATAAAAGAAATTTCAAAACATTAAAAAAATTTTTTTAAACAAATGCAATATTTATACAAATAAATTTCAAAACATAAGTAAAATAGTTCTATAAAAATTATCCAAAAAATTTATCAAAACTGACCCCAGAAAAGAAAATCATAAACAGGAGTGACACCAAAAAGTAACAGTTCCTAGTCATTTCACAGAGAAATTCTACAAAACCTTGAAGGCAGAGTTAACTCTACACGAATTCAACTGTTCCAGAGCAGAGAAAAAGACAGACATTTTCAAATTAGTTTTATAAACTACCATAACACTATCCCCAAATTCCCTCAAAGATAGCATGTAACAATGAAAGTACAGGTCGTTTCATATTAAGTGAAATCTTAATAAACAAAACCCAACAATACACTAAAAAAGCAAAGTACCATGAGCAAATGGGATTTATTCTAAGAATGCAAGGAACATTCAATATAAGGAATATATTGATATAACTCACATATCAATAAATCAAAAGAAAAATTATATAATGAGTTCCATAAATCCTGAAAAGATATTTGATAAATTCAATATTTCTTATTTATTAAATCTCTTATAAAATAAGAATTTATGGGCCTCTCTTTTTTGTGGTTATCAACTGTTTATTTTTAACAAGTAAGGAGTACAAAAATTGCTTTATATTTGGAGGGTTATAAAGGAGCATGTAACCACAGCATCAAAATATACATTCCAAAATTGGCTACATGGATAATCATGACTGTTCATAAAAGCAGCAGATAGGAAGAATCCAAGTTGGACACCTCTTTAAATAGAATATATTCTCAGCCCAAAAGGTAATATTATTCTTAAAAGGAAAACACTAGACAATTCCTATTAAAGAATTAAAAAAAAAAAAAAAGCCTTTTATCCAAACAATAACTAAGCAGAAAAATATCTTGGAAGAAAAGATTCCATCTAAAGTGGCTCCTAAAATTATCTAGGAGTAAATTTAGTAAGACATATATGAATTCTACAGGCAGAAGACTTTAAAACACTACGAAATAACAGGTAGTTCTTATTACTTTAAAATTTTTCTCTGTATGGCAATAAAAACCAACAAAAAAATTAAAAGACAAACAACAAGCAGGATTTACTGTACATATTTCCTTGGCATATAAAGAACTCCCACAAATTAATAAGAAAAAGATCAACCACCAAATTTTTAAATGGCCAAAGGAGATAAAAGGTGACAAATGGGAGCAAATGGTTCTTAAACATAAAAACTGCTCAGACTCAGACATGATAAAAGAAGCACAAATTAATACTAACTTTTACATCAACTATACCTCAGGAAAGCTGCACAGGGTGGGAAACTAAGTTAAACCTATCAGTTTGGTAAAGATCAAAAAGTCTGATAATATTGCAGGAGAAAAGGCACTTATACATCATTACTCTGGAAGAGAATTTGACAATATCCACCAAAATAAAAAATGTCTGTGCCAGAGGTGCCTGGGTGGCTCAGCTGGATATGCATATGCCTTTGGCTCAGGTCATGATCTCAGGGTTCTGGGATAGAGCTCTGCTCGGTCGCTACCGGTCTGCTTCTCCCTGTGCCCCTCCCCTGGCTCTTGCTCACGCCTTCTCTTTCTCCGAAATAAACAAAATCTTAAAAAAAAAAAAAAAACAACAAAAATGCCTGTGCCTTTCAGCTACATAATCTCTCTTTTAGGAATTAGTCCTGCAGGCACATTTATACCTGAATTACAAGCCTGGTCACCGCAGGGGCACCAGGGTGGCAAATCGGTTGAGCCTCCGACTCTTGGTTTCGGCTCTGGTAGTGATCTCAAGATCAGGAGGTCGAGCCCCATGTGGGGCTCCACAAACAGCACAGCTGGGATTCTCTGCCTCTTCCTCTGCCCTTCCCCCTACACCCCCACCCTCTCCCATGGTCTCTCTCTAAAATTAAAATATCATTTTAAAAAATGGGTCACTGCAGGGGCACCTGGGTGGCTCAGTGGGTTAAGCCTCTGCCTTCGACTCAGGTCAGGATCCCAGTGTCCTAGAATCGAGTACCGCATCGGGCACCTTGCTCGGTGGGGAGCCTGCCCCTCTTCACCTCTGGCTGCCTCTCTGACTGCTTACGCGCCCCCACGTTCTCTCTCACTGTGACAAATAAAAAAATAAAATCTTTAAAAATTTAAAAAATGAGTCACTACAGCACAGCTTGTAAGGGCCCCAGATTTGAAAAAGCCAAAGGATCATCAGTAAGAAACTGATTAAATACAGGATGGTCCATTTATCACAGGAATACTATGTAGCCATTAAGAAGAATGAAGAAACTATTTGCTAGAAAGACCTCCAAGATACATTACTAAATGAAAAACAAATGCATAACAATAGTCTGTGCATTGTAAAAAGGAGAGGACACTATATGCTTTAATATCTCCGCAACCACGTATGAGAGATCGGTAACTGGGAGCGACAGTGGCTGGAGAGAGGAAACTGGGTGGTTGAGATCAGGGACCACAAAGGACTTACTATACTCTTTGGTGCCTCTGAATGTGCCACTAAATACCTGTCCTACTTTTAAAAATTAGTTAGGGAAAAAAACAAAGATGCCATGCAAATGAAGATCTCACTCTAAGGGGAACAGAGATACTACAATGTACGTAACCTGGTTCACATTAAAATATTTTGGCTGATGTTAACTTCTTAACATACGCCTACCTGCTTAGGTGGGTTTTTAGTGCCAATTTACAGCATAGTTTGTCCGTGAGCCATGTTCTGCTGAGCCACGGCCATTTCAAACAAACATATGGCCAACAAATAACATATAATGGCTGATAATAGTTTCAGTCTTTCCTCTATTGCAAATTACAAACATTTTATGAACAAGTCAATGAATGCATGATGAAGTATGACTTTTTAAGTCACTCTGCCATGTTAAGGAATGTAAGCATTACAATCATGGTAAATTGGGCCAATGAAGTTTGTCATTTGGAAATCTCCAAACCATCAGCAATTAAAAGATTTTTCCATGAACCCCAAATCAAGTATTCCTAGGAAACTTTAACTTCTCTTAAAGTTCCTTTTGTTTCATTTTATTCCATGAAAATATGAAAGACTATCAGATGCACAAAACCAAAACAAAAACCATGTATCAATCTGTGAAATGTTTAACAGCACCCTGAATTTAAAACGCAGCTTCAGTCCAAATAGCATGTATGGCTTATTAAAGTTCTAAGACTTTAACTTCTAGTACATATTTACAATACGAATCTTTCATTACTCCCAGCAATTCTCTTTGATATAAGTTCTTTAAGTCTGCTGCCTTTTATATTTTGATTATAGACTCTTTTAATTATGCACTAAAAAAGAACATAGCTCCCACTAAGAAAATGAGCACCAGTGACTCCAAAGTAATTTCCCCAGTACAATCTCCATTAAGCCTCTAAATACTTCCTTTACTAATTCAATGAATTAGAACTCCATTGTTTATGAATCACCTTTATGTTTGTAGGCCTATAACTCTTCTTTTATAAAACACAACTGCTATGGAAGGAAATGATATTTACATCTGATTAGAAATAAAAACACTATTACATAAATCAGCTTGGGCATTTCTTCACGTCTTGAAACATGATCGGCAATTTAGTCTAATTGGTGATCAAGGAAACTATCTTGTGATCAATTAAAGTAATTACCAGATTCCGGCAATACAACCTACCTTAATTTCAGCTAGAGTCTGCACTTCTTCAACTTTAATTAAAAATAATGAAAATTATTAAGCAAAATGCACGGCAAGATCATTGCCAAGCACGCACATGTCATAGGACAGGACCTTCCCGTTGGTGACTGATCGATCACACAAACACTGCTTGGTGCACCAAGGAAAGGCATACTTTGCCCCAGAATATTACATGACTCACTACGACTTTCTCATGGAAAACAGTTAACCGTTCCAGCCACTGCAAAGGGAACATAAGATACTAATTTGCCGGCAACAGAAGAATACTCTTGCATAGGAACTCAAGAACTGTGAGGAACAGACCCAACCAAAGATGGAGTTGTTCTGTGCATTTCTTCTCCAGAATATCACTCGTGTTTTGGGCACACTGGTCAACTGCAGAAACGGTAGGGTCAGAGACAGAGACTGAAACATCCTAGCGCTGCTATTATTCCTAGCTATGTGACCTCAGAAAGCTCACTTAACATTTGAAATTATCCTGACTTTCCTAACATGTAAAAATGTAAAAATGGAGTATGTACCAGGCATTCCATCAGGAGCTCAGTTAATGCTAGTGATTATCATCATGAACAACACTTTAATTCTATAGCGTCTGAAGCCTGGACAGGAAGAATTCCCTTCCAAACCCAGCAGAAGAACCATTCAAGACCAAAGAAATCCACCCCTGCAAGGACGAGAAAATCCGAAACATGCTAAAAACTGTTTCTCTAAGTGGGTATCCTCACAGAAAGACTTCCAGTGGAAATGGTAATTTGACAGTGAGCATCTGCAGCCAAGCAGGTGACTCCTGTGTCCCTGAGGAGCCAGACTAAAGACCTTACCTGAGGACCGCCCCCTAGGCTGTCCAGTATGTGTGTCTGGGGACAGTCACTACTCCCACTAATCCCAGGCCCCAGATCTAGCTGCCACCTCCTTGATGCACTGCAGAGCGGGACATCTCCAATAACTCAAGCCAAGAATATCCGGCTCGGATCTTAAAACTGGCTTCCCCAGGGCACTAGAGACAATGCCCACAAGGTAGGAAACAAGCAGCTGGCTCCACTGTGCCCTAGGCTAACCCAGCGCCCCTTCCGCTGCTGGTAGTAAGTACACTACCTGTGAGGCAGCACGCTCACTTCTACACACAGCCCTCAAAAGCTGTGCTCACAGGACCGTAACATTCCAGAGCCTTACAGAAAAGAAGTTCTTAAGTCACCATTTTTGGCAATTACCATAATATCCCAAACAGCCATATGGAAAAATAAGATAGCTTTTAGCTAATTACATGGTACTACCTTCAACATACACTGTTAAATGAAGCAAGGTGCAGAACAGTTTTCTTTTGCAGAACAAGGACTTATAATTACATAAGTAAATTCCCCCTGAATTCCCAGGCCAGGAAGACTAGTCTTTGGCGGAATAGATGCCTACTAGTATCCATTCTTCTCCAGGCAGCAGAGTTGAATTAACATCAACCCCTCTACCCACAATTTTACCTAAGAGCCCATCATTTCTGTTCCATTGTTAGGGAAAGTCCTCTAATTAGATAGATATCATCTATCTGATGTGTGCCCAAGAAGCATTATGGACAAGACGATCACAGACTGAGAATATCTTATCCCTGAAAAGACACGACTCATTTCTGAATTCCTCTGCACCTAAGCGTAAAGTACATTTTCCCACATCAACAGCCGCTACTATGGGGCATACCAACAGCTCTGACTGATGAGCTCCTTCTAAAATTTCTCACGATCCTTCAGTTTTGCTCTCTGGGATTCAGCACCTTTCACCAGTTTCCTGTCTGTCTTTTCCCTCTAAAGCTGAGTGAAACACGGGTTTCAAAAACACTCCAACAGGAATCCACCAGAGAAGCCATTTACGTGGAGTTCCCTAATGTCCAGTAACTTCTGATGCCTCCCTGTTCCCTATAGTTGCCCACCACGGCCAGCCAGCCGCTTGGGAAATGTCCTGCTGGAGGCTGTCTTTCCTAATCAGCTGGTAATCCTTGTTCATTAGCTTTCAGGGGTCTCATGAGGTGAGAGGTATGGCAAAGACCCCCAGAGTTTTTTGTTTTGCTTTAGCAAACTAGAATTTATGAATTAGGGACGCCTGGGTGGCTCAGTTGGTTAAGCAGCTGCCTTCGGCTCAGGTCATGATCCCGGCGTCCTGGGATCGAGTCCCACATCAGGCTCCTTGCTCCACGGGGAGCCTGCTTCTCCCTCTGACTCTGCCTGCCACTCTGTCTGCCTGTGCTCGCTCTCGCTCTCTCTCTCTGACTAAATAAATTAAAAAAAAAAAAAGAATTTATGAATTAAATTCTTAAATAATAAGAATTTATGCTCCTTGGCATTGTCGTCATTATAAAGTTTATAAAAATTCACACTTTTATAGAAAAATACTCTTAGGCTTCAACGTTATGCGTCCAAACCACTAAGATATATGGACTGTCTGGCCAAAGGCATTTTTAGAAATCAAATAATAGGCAAAATGGCAGTGTTCTCCCGATCTTTGCTTCTTTACATTCTGCTGGCTCCTCTTAGGAGATGCAATTAGATGCAACTAGTGCTCACACTGTGAAATTCCAGTGTATATCTGACATGAACTTGTTCTGCCCTATTCTTGTACCTAAGTTTCAAAAGACAGAGAGAAGGCTAAAAAGCTTCTGCTCCAACTGGAGTATTTTAAATTAAACTGCAAGTCAAGATCCGCCAGCAATAATTAAAAGGGTTGAGGAAGAGAAAAAGGGCTCAGAGCAGAAAGAATACCCACTCCCGCAGCACAGGGCGGGGAGAGTGGGACTCCAGGAAAAAAAAAAAAAATTTAAAGAACAAAGCAATACCTAATTTGGCTGAATTGTACAAAAAATACATGTTCTACAAGCAGTACACATTTTGTAAAGCAGAGCCTCATGTCACTTTGCATCACAAAATATCTGAATGTATAAAGAGGTCTGTCACAACAGCAACAAATTCCTACTTAGTCTTTCCTCTGCTTCCTTCTAAATGGGATCAATCCTCCTTTTAACAGTTTTTCAACAGAGTTTTGGCAACATGCGCCAATATTTTCTGTGAGAAAACTACATCACCCAAAAATCCTCAAGCCTGATCAGACATCCTGATAATTTGGCAGAGGACCTCCAGTGATAGATGGCTGCAATGCATCACCTCAACCAAACAGTCTGCCGGAACCCTTTCTCAGAAAACAGTGCCAATGCAGAAGCAGCCGGTGAGGAAAGAGATCCATCTCCTAAGTAGTCTGTATTTATTTGTTTCAATGTGCACACATAGGATGTGAACTTGGAAAGGTCCCTGAACCTGTCAGAGTCTTCAGACACTGAGCTAAAGCAAACCACAAATATATTCAGAATTTATCCTCAATCTGTTATGAAGAGGCTTAAGGAGAAACCTTCCTATGGTTAATGGATTGAAACTAGGGACTTATTCGTTTCTGTGTTTTAAACCCTATTACTAAAGAATTAAAGAACAAACTCCATGCTGGAGACACACACAGAGTAAAATAGACTTAGCACTTACCCTGCTTTTGGTATCAAAAGACTCAGAAGGTCTGGCGGATGGTGTCATCTCATCCTGAAAAGTTCTAATCCCAGCTCTGTCTCATTCTATGGTCTGCAAATCCTAAACCTTGCTCACCTCCCCTCATCCCTGTAAATCAGAGACTGCACTACTTCATATCACTGTGCAAGATCTCATAAAAACACAGAGTGCTCTGCATGCTACTGTGAGACACCAAAAAGGTTCCAATCTGCTTGAATCCTACACAAAGTAATTTTATGCCATTTTTTTTTCCGAATCTAGAGGATTTGCTCTGTGTGGCCAAATCAACTAAGTTGCATCCTCGACACAAATGAAAACATTTAAGTGTCTGTGATAAAAATTCACCAAGTAGGCTAGTAATTTAGGAAACAGTAACAAACAGAAGAAACATTTAAAAGAACAAATGCTAACTTAGGTCAATTCTTTCTGCCATACTCCTATATAAATTACCTTAGCTTCGGCTGTTGATCAAGTTGGGCTTTTTTGGGTTTGGGGTATTTTTTTTTTTAATCATTCATAATACCCTGAGTTGGAGCGGGGGGTGGGGAGGGCTTGTTTTCCTGGATGCATCTAAATGGGCAAGTTTGTTTTCCCTCTTGAGAAGGCTCCCATTTAGTTCCAGCCCAGAGGGGCTGCCATCTCTGTGCACGTGAGGGCTGACCGGCAGGCAGCACACAGCAAAGCCCCATCTCTGCACCAAGCCCCCGCACACTCACTTGCAATCCCAGCAGAGGAAAAGAACTGGCTCTAAAACCCCAGGACAAAGAAAGCAGAGAGATACTGATGCAGTGGAAGCGCTGTGCCATTTGAAGCAATTCCTAAAGAAGAAAGTTCTTCTCTTTCGTTCTTATAAGTTTATTATTTCATACCTTATGCAAATCATACTTTATATATTAGGCAGTAATATTTTAGAAATACTCAAGTCAAATTAAAGGCTTCAATAGCCTTGCCAAAAGCACTGTGATTTTCCTATAAAAAAATTATTCCAATTTGTTGATCTTACATAGGATGAAACATACTGTAACAATCTTCATAATTTATGTCCTGTTGGGACACAATGATTTAAAGTAACATAATACAGAGCCGCATCATGGCTAATCTAAACCACCTGACCAGATAAACACCAGCTTCCCTTCTCTCTTCAGCAAGGGCATTTCTGTTTATTGTCATATCATTTCCTCATTCTAGGAACATGCAGAATAAAGGCAGCCAACCTGCATTTCAGTGGAAGGCTAAGCTGGCCTCTCCCATGTCGGGAGGTTTGTGCACACACAGGTACCAGTACAATGTCAAGGGCTTACAAGACAGAAAACAATCCAGGAATTCCACCCTCAAAATCATTTACAGCGAAGCAAATATGGATTCAACCAGTACAATCTGGACCAGGTGTGGTGTTATAAACCACAATCTTCAGGTTTGGGGTTTTTTTGCTTTTTTTTTTTTTTAAAGTCACTGAAGAGGTAATTCTTTCAAACAAATTATGGGGCTTACTATGAGCCAAATTTTTATAAATGTTTCAATCATGCCTCTTGCTATGTGCACAGGCACTCATGATCTGATTAACTAAACTGGAACGCCCAAATTAACCAATGTCTTTTTGGGGCAAGGCATCTTGGTGGAAGAGAAAGACAAAGAGCCCCCACAGCAGGACCTCAGCCATTTCTGGTGCAGACTGCAGACTGCGAGGTTTCTCCAGGGCCCAAATCCCTTCAACCCTTCTCACAGATGCAAACCTTACTGGGCAGAGCGAGCCTTTTCAGGGGGACTTAAGGGAAGGGTTTAAAGTTTCAGTCGTGAAAGAAAAAGTGCAGGAACACATGTGCATTCAACAGATAACAATTCCCTGAAAATATTTTAAAACAAAACAAAACGCCTGTCTGACCAAATTTTTATAAACTTGGTTAGGGAAGAGGAAAACAAACAATTGTTTAAGGATGGTTTCAAATACTGCTCTCCGCTATTACTGAGAATTTTCAAACGTTTTCATGCTCCATTGGAAACAGCTCTGCTTCACAAGCTGTTCTTGCCTGTCCTGCCAAAGAAATGGTCTGATACACTTTATTGCAAGTTTATCGATTTGCTTACCCAGGCAAATATATATAATTATCTCTGCCTATCAAGACTGGGGTACAATAGGATTCCTCCACTGAAAGCAGGGAGATGATTAAAAACCAATGGGAGGAGATGGGTTAGCAGACATGAGGCACATGCATCCCCACCCAGCCCCACGGCAATGGACACTGCGACACCCTGACCCAGTGCCACCAGTCCCAGATCACACACAACCTGAGCCAACCTGACTGGAGCTGTCCCTCACGGAGATGGGTATGGGAATGGACACAGCAAGCAGATACATTTTTGGCACAACCTAGAGCCCTCTGATTTGTGAAATTCAACAGAAAATATACTTTGTGAAATCAAACAGAAAGTAGCCTTTTTCAGACAACAGACATTCAGTAACTTGGGCTTGAATTTAACACTGTGCAAATCTGTACAAATTTAAGGTAACCAATTATAAACCTTTACTGTTACTGATGGCATTATCAGTTAGCACTAACCAACAGTGAGTTCTGGTAAAAAGTGGTCTCTCGCCCTAAGGCACTCACACCTTGGACTGAGAGCCCACTTGCTAATTCTTGTTTTCAGTATGTTTGCACTGTATGTACATCGCCCCACACTTCCCGAACCACTTCAAAATCAGCTCACGTGGCTCTGAGGCCAGGACGACTTAGGTCGCTATGGATTTCTCCAGCCTCATGCAAAAATAGGTTTCTCTGACGATGAAGAGCCTTGTCGATGAGCTACAATGTGACTGTCCCCAAGCCCTGACTTCTCACAATCCTGTACATTAACTTTGTTAAGAATCTGTACCCCAGAGAGGAATCCCAGCAATTGCATTTTTAGATGTCTACCCTAAGGAAGCTCGCACATCTGTACACAAGGAGACACAAGGATGCGTGTTATAGAACTGACAGCAATAATGAGCAGTGCCAAGAATCAAAATGTCCATCAGTAGGGGAATGGATAAACTTGGTCAACTTATTCACAATTTTATTTGATTTTCAGAGGAACAGAAGATTTAAAAACAATCTACTAGGGATATCTGAGTGGCTCAGTCAGTTAAGGGTCCTGGGATCGAGCACTGCATCAGGCTCCCTGCATAGTGAGGAGCCTGCTTCTCCCTCTGCCTGCCACCCCCCCTGCTTGTGCTCCCTCTGTCTCTAACAAATAAATAAATACAATCTTTTTACAAAATAAAAATAAAATAAAACAAAGAACCATCTACTATATGAGAAGCGGTGTAATGCATGGAGGGAGTATTAGTCTAGGAACCCAAAACCTGGGCTCTGTACCCAAGCCTTGAGCAAGCTACATGGCCTGCTAGGTTAAGACTCCATCTGGACACAAGGAGGTGAGGTGTACCAATCACAGATCACAGTGCCTTCACACACACAGTAACGCTCCATTAAAAAGAAGAACAGCTAATAACTATAGCAGGTTGATCGTTCCTATTTTACAGAAGAGAGAATTGAGGCTCCAAGAGGGTAAGTCACATGCCCAGAGTCACACATCTCACAAAAGGTGAGGCTGGGATTCGAATGCAAGTACGTCCAACTCCAAAGCCTCCATGTGTATGTTTAGGACAAATCCCTGATGGTTATACTTTTTCCATTTCTCTCCTTTACCTAAAAGCTAATTAGAGCAAAAACCAGTTTTCTATAATTCCTGTTTTCTAAGTGTAACTACAAGGGAAAAATTAAACATAACAGAAACTTTAGAAAAAGGAAAAACTATTAAATTTTTTTTTCCTGTGCCTTTTCCCCCTCAACTGTCATGATACTGTGTACCTTGAACTTTCTTATAACATTAAAACAACCTACTGATTTTTCAGTTACCCCCATGGTCTTATTTCTTTTTAGAAGCCACACAATCTCAGAGAGAATGGGTAATCTTCTCTTTGAGAAACTATTTCAGGTACATGGCTCAAGCATGTAGGAGAGAGACAGGGACACCAAATAGCTCTTTTTAAGCCAGGCCTTCTGAACATTAAGACTCTTTGAATTCTCTACCAATACACTGTGGAGTTCTAAAAAGCAAAACCAGAAGAGTAACTATATAATTTGGGGTCTATGGAATGAATGAGAAGTCTTTCTTTAAATCCTTTTTTTCGGGGCACCTGGGTGGCTCAGTGGGTTAAGCCTCTGCCTTCGGCTCAGGCCATGATCCCAGAGTCCTGGGATCAAGCCCCACATCGGGCTTTCTGCTCAGCAGGGAGCCTGCCTCCTCCTCCCCTCTCTCTCTCTCTCTCTGTCAAATAAAATAAATAAATAAATAAATAAATCCTTTTTCTCAGCACCCAGTGACAACATTAGATAACATGATAAAGTCCTATTTAGCTGAGCACCTATTAAGATTTTATTTATTTATTTGACAGAGAGAGATTACAAGTAGGCAGAGAGGCAGGCAGGGACTGCTGAGCAGAGAGCCCGATGCGGGACTCCATCCCAGGACCCTGAGATCATGACCTGAGCCGAAGGCAGCGGCTTAACCCACTGAGCCACCCAGGCGCCCAACTGAGCACCTATTAAAACAACCAATTAGCTCAGGTACTGTGCCAAACCCATGAGAAACTGAACCTGTAAAAACAAAAACTCCACCCACCAAACTTGAAACGACAGGGACATTGTCATCCAATCTTCCAATCTGCAGAGAGTCTGCACTGTGGAAAGATTCCCAGAATTTCTATGGGACCCAAGTTCTTATCCTCGGATACTTCTTCCAGCCACACACGTGCCTGGGACGTGCCACCCAATCTTCATGCCCAGCTACCCTATTTGTTCAGGAGAGGACCACTCGCTAATGGGCTGTGGAAAGGAGGAGTCAGCATACGTAACTGCAGTTATGTATTTCTGTCTCTAGTGCTTAGAGAAAAGAGTACAGATCTCAGATGATCTGTGTCTTAGGCTTTCAAAATTATGATGCTGGTAGACCATAATCATAAGGTCAAAGTCTCCATTACCCCATGGGTCCGCCTAATCTTCCTCAGGCACCAAGGGCAAATCTGGGGGACATGCCTGCCCTGGTGTTCTGAGATGTATTCTTCATGGAAATCTTGACAATTGTAAGCAGCTCCAAATCCAAACACAAAAGAATATGGAGAGTGTGCAGGAGGTCAGAAGTAAATTCAGGGTGGTTCTGAAAGATGTGGAGCATCTAGAGAGCCACGTTTCATGAGACCAACAGGGTTGAGGCCAGCAAGGACAGCAGCGGTTACCTGGCCCTAATCCCCAAGGCTCAGAAAAGGATGCCTTGCAATTTCGAGTTTGAATTAATTTTCTTTACAAAAGAGATGTTCTGCTTTAACTTTAAATCCTTCTGGGGGCGCTTGGGTGGCTCATCATTAAGCATTTGCCTTCAGCCCAGGTCATGATCCCAGATGCCTGGGATAGAGCCCCAGGCTCAGTGGGGAGCCTGCTTCTCCTTCTCCCCACACTTCCCCTGCTTGTGTTCCTGCTTCCCTTTCTCACTGTGTCTCTCTCTGTCAAATAAATTTTTAAAATTTAAAAAAAAAAATAAGTTAAAAAAAAAAATCCTTCTGAGCCCTGCAGAATGTTATGGAAAAGTGCCTGAGTCGTCCTGTGACACAGGAAGTCCAGAAACTGAGAAGGGAAACGTGTGCTTGAAGTACAAACCTAGCATGCCCACCTTGAATACTTACTCCTTCCCCCCCCACCCCAGCCTTGGCTTCCCTACCATGGCAGGAAGGGGGCAGACCAAGGATGGCAGGGTTCCTCCCACTAGGTGATGTGATGACCAGAATACAGAGATAAGTGATGTATTCCTTGATGATTTAAAAAAAAAAGATTATTCTCAGAGCACAGATTTGGGGGTCTCCGTAAGCCAGCAAACATGCTATTTTAGAAGGTTTGTTTCTTCATGTTATTTTGGGAAGAATCTAGAGTTTTTTTTCTGGCATAAATGACCTATTTGGGACCTCAGAAGTGTTTTTACAAGATTTGGTAAAACTTTGAGGTAGTTAAGTATCCAAGCTATCTTTCAGTTCCATATATTGGGAGAGTAGACCACAAGTCATAATGATCTGTCCCAGCCTTTCCAGAAAGAGTACTTGTGAACCTTCTTACATGTTTCATCTGTTGCCTTCCTTACATGCAATGAAGGTTTTGGGCCTGGAGATTGTGTCTACTTGTGGTGGAGGCAGGATGCAGGATAGGATTTTAGTAGTCTCTGCTTTTTGGCACAGACTGAGGTGAGGCATTACTCTTTCTCCTGAATGCCTTAAGATTTCAGCTAAAACCCCCTCAAAGACGATGAAGGTTCCTAGGACTCAGATGACCCACACACGTTACATGGGCATAACAGGTTATGGATATAAAGTTCTAAAATTTCCACAATCTCAGGGAAAAAAAAAAAACCTGAATGGTAGAAAATCAGTGACTGGGGGCATCTGGGTGGCTCTGTGGGTTGAGGCCTCTGTCTTTGGCTCAGGTCATGATCTCGGGGTCCTGGGATGAGCCCTGCATTGAGCTCTCTGCCCAGCAGGGAGCCTGCTTCCCTCTCACTCTCTGCCCGCCTCTCTGCCTACTTGTAATCTCTGTCAAATAAATAAATAAACTCTTTTAAAAAAGTTAAAAAAAAAAAGAAAGAAAGAAAAAATCAACAATTGTATCAAGATAAGCTTATAATAAAGTTAGAAATCTTGTCTGGCCACTGTCCATACACCACTTTCTAAGAAAGCAGAACAATATCGACCAATGAGAGAGAAAGTTCTTTTTTTTTTTTTTTATAATTTTTTTTTTTAAGATTTTATTTATTTATTTAACAGACAGAGATCACAAGGAGGCAGAGAGGCAGGCAGAGAGAGAGGAGGAAGCAGGCTCCCTGCTGAGCAGAGAGCCCGACGCGGGGCTCGATCCCAGGACCCTGAGATCATGACCCGAGCTGAAGGCAGAGGCTTTAACCCACTAAGCCACCCAGGAGCCCCGAAAGTTCTAAGTTAGTATATTCTCTTGAAATTCAATACTATTCAGCACTCTCATTAAATGTATACCCTTTAAACAGTAAATATGATCAGGTATATTTCAAATGTGATTTTTTGAAGACTAAAAACACTTGAAGAATGGATTTACTTGAGACACCTGGGAGGCTCAGTCGGTTACGTGTCTTTTTTTTTTAAGATTTAAATTTATTCATTAGAGAGAGCATGCACACACAAGCTGGAAAAGCAGCAGACAGAGGGAGAGGGAAAAGTAGGCTCCCCCCAGAGGGGGAGCCCAATGCAGGGCTTAATTCCAGGACCCCAGGATCATGACTGGAGCCGAAGGCCATCCAGGTGGGCGCTCCTGTGCATCTGACTCTTGATTTCAGCTCAGATCACGATCTCAGGGTTGTGAGATTGAGCCTTCCACTGGTCTCCGCACTGGGCATGGAGCCTCCTTCAGATTCTCCCTCTCTCTCCCTCATCCCTCCCCTCTCCCTCTATTTAAAAACAAAAAATAGATTTAACTTAAGAAAAATCTGCTCACAACTAAGGATAGAGAAGATATAAGTTATATTAATATAACAAGTATTTACATTCCCTTTAAATAAAGCTTTTGGCTTTTACAAGTATAGGTAGGCCTTACTTCATTGAAAAGCTTAAAAAATTAGAGGTAAACAGATTTTTTTGATGCAACACCTTTCTGTTGCCACTTGTGAGTTTATGAGTTAGTAACAAGTCTGGTTCCTTCAAAGCAAATGGGAAATGGTTTGGGCTTTAACACAACAATTTAAAACCTGGTAATAAATTCCTTTAATAGCATTCTAAATATACATATTAAAAGTAATTAAACTTTCTAAACCAATGCTTGAATTTCAGACAGCATTCAAGCATTCCTAACTTCATAACCTGCTAACTCTATCCCTTCCCCCTGCCCTGCACCGCCTCAGCACAAGCCCCCCAGCCTCTACTAGCACAAAATTAATTCAGAGGTTCATTTCCATTAGCCAAACGCCAATCCAAATTCCAGTCCTGGGCTTCCCAACTACCCCCCACCAACACCGAAAAGCACCATGTGACTGTCTCTGGTCCAAAGGGTGGGGGCTTCTCGAAAGGGTGACACCACCCAACCCGGAAAATCAGCAGTAAAACTCCGGGTGCCACTAAGAGCCACCCCGTATTACAGAGGTGAAGCGGTCAGTAAGTGGAAAAGCTACCTCAGAATATCTCTGCTGCCACTTCTCAGTAAGAAAAATCACTTTTAAGAACCAGTCAAAGCTCCATGAGAGGGGAGAGGCTCACCGAGCCACTGTCGGGTTCCAGTGTGGTACCCAAGGTTGGTGGCCACAGGACCAGAGCCTGAGATGCGCATTACGATAAACACTGCAAGGCAGCAACACGGTTGGCACAGAGGCAACGAAACTGCAGACCAAGAAGCAAAAAGCTCGAGCCCCAACGCTCACAAAGCTAAAACGTTTCCTCGTGTGAGAAACAGAACCACCACTAACAATTTTCGGAAATAATGTTTGAGTCTTGGCTCAATTGGATAATTTTGTTCTGCACCAAAGACAATTCCATTCAAATTCCCAAAGTCTATGGGTAGATCTGTACTAATTTCAAGACATAGTTTCCTTCCAAGCCCAAAGAAATGAAAGGCAGAAACCAGCGAAAGAAAAAAAAATAGTAACAACATACATGAGAGGGTTTGCCATTTTATGAAAAACAAATGAAGAATTACAGTCACATCACACTGATAAACTGAGAGGCTGCCAGTGGTTTTCAGGTCAGATGTAACATTTTAACAAATGTGATTGTTTGTGAACGAAATAATTCTGATCAAAAACTTAATTGCAGCCAAAGTGAGCCCTGGGCTGTGTCACCATAATCCACTCTGACAGGAAGCAGTGAGTGGAGATTCCTACTGTGAACGGAGCACATGTGAAAGGTCAGCTCTGGCCTGGAACTTCAAAACCGTTAACGTGTAAAACAGTGTGCATTAGAGCCCGGAACGGCTAACCACTGGATTAGCGGATGTCCGCTGTGTGGGTCTGATGTGCTTTTGGCAGGTAATGGTTAATTTGTAAATAGGCAATGTATTGTGACTTTCTTCTGTGCCTCTTCCCAACCCTGGTCAGCAGAGCCCATTCTTAATTACAGACCCAGGGTATTACAATATTAGATAGATGACATGGGCTTGTAACAAAGTTTTGTATTTTAAAAATTAAACTTATTTTTTAATAATTTGGTAAGGAAAAGTTGTGTGTCACTAAAAAAATGAATGTCTGCTGATATAATGAGCAAAAAAATGTTTCATGTAAAATCTACTTGTCTATCCAATAGCAACTATATTATAATAGCCAAAATTTGCCAAGCAAGGATTTCATTACTAGAAATCTAAACTTCACTTAGATACTATCATCTGAAAAAAGTTACATAATGTTGTTTTGCATGGCTTAAAACAAAATTCTAAATAAAAATCCAGTTCTTATCACAGCTTTCATTCCTCAACATGAGATGTTAACTTATGAAAGAATCAGGCTCAAAGTGCCTTCTAAGTCAATGCATGCAAAAGTACCTCATACATACTCTGAGCTATCAAGTTGGCCCATTTGACTTTAAATTAGCCATTTCTCCCATATCTAAACCACTTCCAGCAACACGACATTAATAAGAGATAAAAGCTGACACTGTGCACTTCAATTCAGTGATTTTAGGATTTAACTCATTTCTGAGTTGAGAGGAAATAATACTTATCTTTGACAATAAGGTTTTCCAAAATAAGCTTTATTTCTGTTCAAAATCAGCCTTCTAAGGTGGTGTCTCTCTGGTGCCGGACAGATGCAGCTGTTGGGCCCTCTTTAGGCTAAATCTAGGGATATTGACAGAGGCTCTGTGGCAAGGTAGCCACATGGCCAGCACTCTCATGATTCCTATCCCCTTCAGAACATCAAATGACATGTTTAAAAACAAAACCACACACGGGCTTCTAAAGGCAGTGGAAGATGGAGGAGAAAAACTAGTGGCCAGCATAATTCCTCATGTTTCCACTTTCCATACACAATCTGAAACCTTTAACATATCGGGAAGATTTGGGATCTCCTCAACAGTCTGCCCCTCAAAGTACTGGGTATTCAAATATACCAGTCTGCTGCTCTGTCCCCAACAACCCCCTGGCCCCTAGGCCTACAACACTGTCCCTGCCCCCCGCCCCCTGCCAGGAGCCTACAGTGTGATGGAGAAGACAGAAAGGCCAACCATGAAGACCTAGTACGGAAAGGAGGTAGAGGACTTCAGAGCCAAGAAAGGCTGTGAGAGACTGGTGCTGGGCACACCCGTCTTCCCTCTTCACCCCTCTTTTCCACAGACATCTGAGTAGATACTGCCCTGCCAGTTACCCTAGGAGCTGAGTATATCATAGGTACACACACAGGAAGGAGACGTCATGATTCACCAAAAAAAATATTTTACAAGGCTCCAAACTGGTCATTACGGTATTTTTTCATACTGTTAAGTAACTAATTACACCAGGTAACACACTCAATGTATAATTTTGCCCTCACTCAGAATCATTTCTTCCACTCACCATAACATTTTCAGCCCAATTATTCTTGGCTACCCTTCTTCTTCATCAGTGAGGCTCAAGCTCAAAGAAGCTTACAAAGGTCCCTCCAGAAAGATGAGCAACAAAGCAGAAATGCCTCCACACTGAGTTCCAAACTAACGTGGATACGCCCACTCAGGGTCAGGAACCCCATGCTGCAGTGCTGCATGCCACCCAACCCACAGGGTCAACACTTAGGACGCTCCCTCTCTCCCAGGAACAAGAGGATTGCTCAGAAACGGTGCTTATTTCTTAATGGCTTATATTCGTTTATACGTTAAAATAGTGAATGTCCAGAAAGCTGAATTTATATTTTAATTCAGTTCTGGACAGACGGCTGTATGGCTCAGTCATTAAGCATCTGCCTTTGGCTCAGGTCATGATCCCAGGGTCCTGAGATCAAGTCCCACATGGGGCTCCCTGCTCAGTGGGGAGCCCGCTTCTCCCTCTGCCTGCTGCTCCCCCTGCTTGTGCTCTCTCTCTTTGATGAATAAATAAAACCTGAAAAAAGGGGGGGCACCTAAGTGGCTCAGTTAGTTAAGCAACTGCCTTTGGCTCAGGTCATGATCCTGGAGTCCCAGGATCGAGTCCCACATCAGGCTCCTGGTCAGAGAGGAGTCTACTTCTCCCTCTAACTCTCCCCCCAATTCTCTCTCTCTCAAATAAAATCTTTACCAAAACCATTTAGAATTATTATTATTATTATTCAATTCTGGACTGTGAGTTAGTTTTCACAAACAAAGAAATGTTACCAGCTTCTTTTTAAGGACCCACATTCAAATGGGAGGACACTGAAGAAATTTATCATTCAATTCTTATTTGTAGAAGCAGATTCTCTGTAACTTGTAAATTATTGTGATTTACAGTGAATCATTATTGTATCCATAAATGCTGGAAAGTTGGTGAACAACATGATATAATGACACTCCAAAACAATTTGAGAACTGCAGGTGCACAAATCATAACATGTGGGAGATGACTCAAAGGATAATGGGGAATAAAACAGTTTAGGAAGGGTCACATGGAGGAGGGAAAGGGGCGAGGGCACACACCCCAATTTTCTAAGATGTCTGTAAAACCACACTACTCATTTATAGGCAGATGCAGTGGGGCAGGCAGGCATGGGCCACAGAGTCAACAGCCACGTTCAAACAAGCAAAGGCAAAATGCTCCGTAATTTACAACAACCCAATCACATCGCTCATTCTTTTGAGGTTAAATGCTACTGACATAAGTTCCACCTGAATCCAATCAATGTGGAGACGTTGAGAAGATTCACACGAAAGGACTAAATTTGTCACAAATGGGTTGGTTTCCGATCTTAATGTAGCCAAGTTGCTTTACTCTGACCTCCATTGAACAAATCAACTTAATGGGCACTAGGAGTGCTATAAAACTTAACAATGGAGTGATTTTTAACTTTTAAAATATAGTTATGAAGCAAAATGTTGGATAGCTTCTACAATACTGGAAATCAAATTAAATCTAGATGTTTTTTAACAGTCTTGACAGATATAATCCTAGTTACCATGTAAATTTATGGTAAGCTGCTGTGATATTAGCCACAGGTGCTACTTTTAATATATGAGCCGCATCTGGCTGGGAATAGAATTTCTCAGAGGACTGAAAATGACCTCACTATCAGACAATGGAAGGGAAAAAAACAAGACCACTGTGGCATATAAAACGCTGAAGATGTGGTCCACAACTAAATATTTCACATAAAATTCATTTTAACTCTGCAGTTATAGGTTAAAGGATATTATGCTTTCAATATGTAAGAGGCGTAGATATATTTCAGCCAAATAGCCAAAAGATTAAGAACGTAAGACAGTTATGAATGCCCTGGCTACACACAGAATGCTGGTTTTCCAACCTTTGATCAATGTCAGAAAAATGATGCAAGAAGACTTGAAAAGAAAATTCTTTCATGGTTCCCAAGAATGCAACGTGATTAGACACCACCGAGCATACCAAACCAAGATGTGACAATTACTGATCTCCATGCAGCAGCAGCTCTCCAGTGCCTGGGCAACATCACTGGCTGGGTTCTTAAACTTCTGTGGAGTCATTCATCATGCCCAAGAAAACATTCTCATCAGGCGAAGTTTTTGAAAAATCACTTCAAGTAATTACCATTCTGAGTTTAAAACCCACCAATATCACCCACAAATACAGGCAGAGAAGACAAGTTTCTCTTACCTCTCCAACTCAAAAGTTAAAAGACAAGTATGTAGAAAACACGGGATTGTTTCCTTTTCAGAAACCCTTCCTGAGCCATTTGAATGCCACCATTTGCCAGAGAACTGGCAAGTGTGGAGATGTGATAGAGGGTTTACAAAGATTTAATTTCCTATGAAATAACTCTTCCTGAATTAAACAAGCCTTCTTTATCTGGAAAAAGAGAAAAGAGAAACATTTCTTTGAAAATATTCCCTACATCATTGCACTAAGCTGTGAGAACAGAAGCTACAAAGCCCTATAACATAAAATTTTCCTTCTGACCTTCTCAAGTAACTTGAAAGGGCTTGACTTTTTAGCTTCAAGAGATCAGCTCAATCTAGGTGATGATTTTTCTTTTCTTTTTTAAACAAGTAACTTGATCCAAACCTGATCTGCGAGGGCATCAAGACCCTGAGTATCTTTAACAAGAAGAACCCAGTATGACACCCCTGATGCTTCTGTGACCAGCTGGAAACAAGAATATGGATCATTTAGAAAAGGTAGCTCACAAAGCCTCATCTGTGAGATGGTTAGTCACTGCAGAAAGGGACTGGTTGAACTAAATATGGCCTTTCTGTGCAATGGAATACTATATAAATATCCCACCATTAAAAGTCATGAAGTAAAATATTTTACTGACAGAGAAAAATGTTCCCTATACACGAAGGGAAAAAAGCAAGTGAGCAAACTACATCTACAACATGACCCCAAATATATATGCATACATACCTATGTACATAGTCATAAAATACAGATTCACGTATACTGCTTTTCAAACAGGCAAAAGGATTACAAGTACATCTTGCTTCTTTGTACTTTTTTTGCTTTCCAAATTATAAAACACAGTATACCATCAAGAAAAAAAAAAAAGTTATATTTTATTAACAAGCTAAACATACCACACGAGTGTAACTGGTAGCCATCGTTCCCAGAAGAGCAAGAGGGGCCTGGCTGATGCCTGTGGGGTACACAAGCCATGCATACATGTTAAACCCTTCAAGTGAAACCTTGCAGTTTTAAGTAAACAGCAAGATGGAAGAAACTTGTCCTCAAGCTAACATAGCAGAATCTCACTTTAAGACACTGAGAAGTACAATGGCCCTCTCTTCTACACATCTGTATCCACAGCTATGGTCAGGGGCTCAGAAAGCTGGTGTCTCTCAGTGCAAGACAAGCTTACCCTCTCTACACAGAGTTGTAATTTGCCAAGTAAAGTTTGCTAATTAGCTGCTCTCTGCAGACCTTATATCTGGAAGTGACTTCCCTCTCCAGGTACAAGCTGACTTTCATCCGGAGTCAACTTAGGGCCAATAACTGAATGATCAAGTATTATAAATGAATGCTATCAGGGCAAGGCATGGGGAGCCATATAGCAATTTACAGGTCAAAAGTCAAACAGTACCTGGCTTCTCTTTTCTTCAAAATATAGCCTCCTTTAGGCCCTCCAAAATAGATGTTTTATCCTAAACAAAGAAACAGATTCAACTTTGAACTCAACAGCAGAGTTGTTCATTCAGAGGTCTAAGATGTTCGGAAATAAAAAGGCAATCCACATCCTGAATTATTCCACAAACCTTCAAAATCCAGATCTGTGTTAAACAAGAGCTTTGGCCTTAGGGCAAGAAGCCCAGCCTGGGAGGGAAACCCACTGCCTCCTTCCTCTGTTAAGTCTGAGCAGGGTCCTTAACTTCCCTCTTTCCACCATGACCAAATTGGGTTACAACACCTAACCCTGTAAGAATGCTGGGAAGCTTCAGTGAAATAGAAAGAAGGAAGGAAGGAAGGAAGAATGAGAAAAAGAAAGAAAAGAAGGAAAGAAAAAAGGAAGAAAAGGAAGGAAGCAAGCAAGCTACATCATCTTCCAGGTCCCTAACAGAGACCCACTATCACCCTATCAAATACTCCTTAGTTCATAAACATTTCTGTGACTCTCCAAACTCACAAAGACAACTGGTGTGACTGCATTTCAGGTAAATAACACAACACTGAGTGTTACCTATATACACTGGCACCTGGGTGGCTCCATCAGTTAAGCGCCTGACTTCCGCTCAGGTCATGATCTCAGGGTTCTCGGATTGAGCCCTGAATCATGAACCCCCAAGTCCCAGGCTTCCTGCTCAGTGGGGAGTCTGCTTCTTTCTCTTCCTCTGCCCCTCCCCCTGCACGTGCTCTCTCACTCCCTCTCTCTCTCAAGTAAATAAAATCTGTTTAAAGAAAAAAAAGTTATCTGTATATAGAACAACCCTAAAGCAACATTTTTCATTTAATTAAAATTTCTAAAAGTAATTCCTGAAAAACGTACCCAATGAATTTATAAATTTTTCTACCTAAAACACCAGGAAGTTACTATTTTTTTAAAAAGTCAACCAACAGTAGTAGACCAATGAACACAGAAAAATTAAAAAAAAAAAAAAAAGGATCTAGGGTTAAAAGAATTGTCTTGAAACAAAAATGAATGCCTAATCAATATTAGTAAACAGGCCTAGGACAGTATCCCAGCAAGACATTTTGTGGAAGCTTGGAAGAATCTTCCATGAGCTCTCAGCACACCGAAATTCACAAAAGACAAAAGTTGTGGGTGGCTGAAGCTGTGGAGCCCAAATTCCAAGTGCTAACCTCAATCTCTCATTATTAGAGGCAATTTACTACAGATGCCCGTCTGCGGGCATGCCTGTCTATAAGGGCCCCACTTCCTTCTCTGATACTTCCAAACCACAAGCTGCACAAAGACACAATCAATTCTGTTCTGGGAAGCGCCAGCAGGCCATTTACAGATGATCCCATCGTACTCAACTACTTAGCCACCAACACCACCAGTCACCATTAGGAACCATCTGTGTCCAAGAGTAAGGAAAAGAGGGAGGGGACAAGTCCCTGGTGAGAAAGGATTTTAGGTATATAAATAACCTGTAGGAGACAAAGAGATGAAAAACATAACTCCCTGGGACCAAGGGCACGGGCTAGGACCACCTATGGTGAACCCAATCAAGGGACCTCGTGCATTCAAGATACATGTAAGTCTATCTAAATCAAAGCAAACAAGCAAAACATGTACACGTACGTAACACTGGGCTGGGTACTGTGAGAAATGTACACCAGCACAACCTGAGTCTCTGCCCTCAAGGTGCTTGATTCTTAGGTGGGGAGAGACAAAGGTGAGTAGCTACATCTCCCGGCTGCAAGATCTAATCGGAACTTAGTCACATTCTAATTCTCCCACCAGTTCATTGTTTATGTGGGCAAACTACTTCATCCCTTAGCCTTGGCTGCCTCAACCCTTCTAGCTCTAATGTTCATCGATTCAACCTCAAAAAAAGGCTGAAAGAATACCACAAACAACACAACCCAGAATGGAAGAACCAACAAGACTAATGTCTGTGGATACAAAGGACTGTATAAGGCACCTGAGCTCCGAGTCCTGCCAGGGCTGGCCTGTACCATCACATCATCCAGCCACCCTCACCACAGATGTCATTGATGACATCCATGCCACTTAATACAGTGGTCATCCTTTGGTACTACTTGGACTCTCAGCACAACTGATTCCTCCTCCCTTTTAAAACACCATCGTTAGGATTCTGTGATAGAGTAGGGGCCTGACTGTCTTCCTGTTTCACTAGTAAGTCTTCTTCAGTCTTCTGCCAGCTCCTGCTCTTCCTTCCAACCCCTAAACAGACTGCATCATGATCCTTCTTCTCTCCTCACATTACACTTTCTGCCTGAGTGGTCTCTTCCATTACCTTGGCTTTTTTACACACATACCTAAGACTTCCCAGCTACCCACAACCCAGACCTCCACTCTAAGTCCCTAACTCAGACATAAAACTATCTTAAGTTGAAGTTGGGTATCTCCCAGCAACTCACACTTAACAATGTTCCAACCAGGAGACTTCCATCTCAGCACCCCCACCATGTTCCCCTCTCCCATACTTCCCCAGATTAATGAATGCCACTTCTGACCACCCGGATCCTCTAAAAGTCTTTTTTTTTTTTTTTTTTTTTTATTTGCTTGACAGACAGAGATCACAAGTAGGCAGAGAGAGGAAGGGAAGCAGGTTTCCTGCTGAGCAGAGAGCCCAATGCGGGGCTCAATCCCAGGACCCTGGGATCTTGACATGAGCTGAAGGCAGAGGATTAACCCACTGAGCCACCCAGGCGCCCCGTCTAGAAGTCATTTTTAACACTCCTTTCTCTTCTTCCTCCTCACCCATTACCACTCCTCCCTAGTCAGAGAATCTCAGGTGCTCCCTTTATAAAAGGTATGTGTGGCACCACTGGTCCCTGATCATGTGAGCTCCGAAATACAGCTTCAACCCTCTAGCTCTCTGCTTGTCCTCTGTCACTACGACAGTCCACAGCCCCCTGCTGGGTCCACCCTAAAGACAGGTATCACCTGGATGACTGCACAAGCTCCTTACTATTCTCCCTATACAGCCTTTGTCCCCTCCCTCTTCCACTCCATCCTCTAAGGAAAGGCATCAGTCCTTCACCCTCCCCCTCTACTTTCAGGATATCATCCTTCCCTTTCCACCCCTCTGAGAGTCTCATGACAACCTTTCTGCTTCCCATAATACTTCACACTTGACTCCTAGTCATCTTCCCACCATCTTTGCTTGCCACTGTCATGGTGCCTATGGATGTCCTCACAGATGCTTTCAAGTGTATCAACAATGCCAAAAGGAGAGGCAAACACCACTTTCTTCTTAGACTGTGCTCCAAAGTCATTGTCGGGTTTCTGACTGTGAAGATGAAGCATAGTTATGTTGGTGAATTAGAGGTCATGGATAACCACGTCAATCAGGAAATGGTCAACCTCAGGGGCAGGTCAGATCAGCCCTAGATCTGATGTGCAACTCAAAGATCTAGAAAAACAGCTAAATAGGGGCTCCTGAGGGGCTAGTCAATTAAGCCTCTAACTCTTGATCTCAGCTCAGGTCTAGTTCTCAGGGTCCTGAGTTCAAGCCCAGTACTGGGATCCATGCTGGCTGTGGAGCCTACAAAGAGAGGAAGGAAGAAAAAAAGGCTAAATAACCTGCCTTCATCCTTTTGATTTCATTGTACTGACAACCTCAGCTGGCATCATGGACCACTGAGAATCAAGAAGTAAACATAGGAGGGAAGATCCCAGGATTCTTTTCCTAGGAATGTAACACATCTGCGCATATAAAATGCCTCGGGACCAAGCAGTAGGTGGGAGAAAATGCATCAGCTTCTCAGCTCCTTAGGGAGAACTTTCGTGAATTAGGTCTTAACCATTATTCTTTCTCATAACAGTCTTTTCTATTGGAGGTGCAGCATCCATTCTGGCAAATGGTTGGCAAGTGATTGGGAACTGCCTGAGGTCAAGTTCCAAGTCCACTGGACTAGCTGTGGGGCTTTGGGCAAGTCACTTAATCTAAACCTCAGTTTCCAATCTGTAAAATAAGAAAAACAGTCTCTAGTTCACAGGGTTTTGTGAAGATTAAGTGAATAAACACATAGAACATCCTTACAAAACAGTGCCTGGCCCAAGGTTTAGGTGTTCATTAAGCATTAGCTACTAGGATTTTCCTTCATGGCACTTATCATAACTTGCAATTATACAGTCATTGCTTTATTTATGTTCTCCCTCCACTCCAATTTCTAGTGAGCTCCGTGAAAATGGAGACAATATCTGCTTTGCTCATCACTGCACCCCCGGGGTCTAGCACAGTGCCTAGACTATGTAATAGCTTATTAGTGCTGGGTGTATGTCAGGAAAAACTTTCTGGAAGTGGGTGAGATGCAGACATACGAAAAAAAGATAGGTGGGATGGAATAAAGAAGGTGAAGAACAGCTTAAATAAAGGTAGGAAAGAAATGAACCAAGATGTTCGAGGTCTTGGCTCCAGCTCCAGCATTGCCACTGTTTCCTGCTCCCTCTATCTGAACCTGTCTCCCCACTTCTTCAGTGAGGAGGATGACTAAGTGACCTCTTAGTTCTAATCTCTAACAGACTAAAGAGGCCTCTGGCAGAGAAATTACGAGAGGTAGGGTTAAGGGCCAGCCTGTGGGCAGCTCTGAAAACCTCTGAACAGGGGAACCTGGGTGGTACAGTCAGTTAAGCATCTGACTCTTAGCTTCAGCTCAGGTCATGATCTCAGGGTTCTGAGATCAAGCCCTGAGTTGGGCTCTGTGCTCAGCAGAAAGTCTGTCTGGGATTCTCTCCCTCTGCCCATAGCTACCCACCCCCCAAGCACACCCTCACATGCTCTCTCTCTCTCTCTCTCTCAAATAAATAAATCTTAAAAAAAGAAAAGAAAACCTCTAAGAAGATGGTGTTTTGGGGCCCCTGGGTGGCTCAGTCATTAAGAGGCTGCCTTCAGCTCAGGTCGTAATCCCAGAGTCCTGGGATCAAGCCCCCTGCTCTGCGGCGGGGCCTGCTTCTCCCTCTCCCACTCCCCCTGCTTATATTCCCTTTCTCACTATGTCTCTCTCTGTCAAGTAAATAAATAAAATCTTAAAAAAAAAAGAAGAAGAAGAAGAAGATGATGATGATGTCTTGTAAGATAAAATAGGAAGGAAATGGGATTTTCTGAGTAGAGACCAACTTCATCACACCAAAGCAACATAACTTTGCTATTTTAAATAATACTGCAATAAACATAAGGATGCAGGGAGGTAAAAGGCTGTAAGAAAGCTTACACAGGAACTCAAGGGGGAGACAAGGTGAACCCAGACTAGAGCACAATCTTGGGGAAAGACACTGAGTTCTCAGTAACTGATAACCAAGATAGTTCTTCACTTTTCGGTCAAGGTGCTCAGGAAAATGGTGGCACTGCTGAGAGTAACAAGCAAGTTGGAGGAAAGAAAGGTAAGTTTGTTTTCAGATACTCTAAACCTGAAACACTAAACTCAGGAGAGACAGCACCACAAGGACCCACCTTTCCAATCTTCAGTCCATCTCACTGAACCACACTTAGTGCTCTCATTTCCCCAACAGGTTACAAATAAAAAAGACGTGCCCCGCCCCCGTCCTTGACCTACATACTTCCTTAGCCCCTTCACTCAAAAAAACCTATCAGACTTTTTCTTTTTTCCCCTACCTATTGTCCACCTTTCTCCAATTCCCTCTTTCCCCACCCTCCATCTCTGGTAACCACAAGTCTTGATCACTTTTTATGTAAGTCCTTTTGTTTTCAGACTCCACGTATAAGTGAGATCATACAGTATCTATCTTTCTCTGACTTATTTCACTTAGCATAACGTCCTCAAGTGGTAGGGTTTCCTCATTTTTTAATGACTGAATAATATTCCATTGTAATATATACCATATCTTTTTTTTTTAAAGATTTTATTTATTTATTTGACAGAGAGAAATCACAAGTAGATGGAGAGGCAGGCAGAGAGAGAGAGAGGGAAGCAGGCTCTCCGCTGAGCAGAGAGCCCGATGCGGGACTCGATCCCAGGACTCTGAGATCATGACCCAAGCCGAAGGCAGCGGCTTAACCCACTGAGCCACCCAGGCGCCCTACCACGTCTTTTTTTTAATGTTTATTTTAATTTCAGTATCATTAACATATGGTGCTATATTGGTTTCAGATTTACAATATACTGATTCAATAACTCTAGGGTACGGGTGCCTGGGTGGCTCAGTGGGTTAAGTGACCTACTCTTGGTTTTAGCTCATGTCATGATCTAAAGGTCGTGAGACAGAGCCCTGCAATGGGCTCCACACTGGGCAGGGAGTCTACTCAAGGGTCTCTCCCTCTCCCTTTGCCCCTCCCCCTGCTCCAGTGCCCACTCTCTACCCCCCTAAAATAAATAAATAAATAAACAAGACGGTTTTAAAAAATTCTATGTATCGGTGCTCATCACAATAAGTGTACTCTTGTTCCCTTCACCTATTCCCCTCACTCCCCCACTTGCCTTCCCTCTGGTAACCATCTGTTTTTTCTCTCAAGTTAAGAGTCTGTTTTTTGGTTTGTCTTTCTTTTTTTCCTTTGTTCATTTGTTTTGTTTTGTAAATTCCATATATAAGTGAAATCATATGGTATTTGTCTTTCTCTGACCGACTTATTTCACTTGGTGTTATATTCCCTAATGCCATCCATGTTGTTCCAAATGGCAAGATTATGGCTGAATAAGATTTCATTGTGTGTGTGTGTATGTGTATATATATATATACACATACACATTTATAAACAAACAATTTATAACATAGGTATGTACTACATCTTCTTTATCTGTTCATCTATCAGTGGAACTTAGGCTGCTTTCATAACTTTGCTATTTTAAATAATACTGCAATAAACATAAGGATGCAGATATCCTTTCAAATTAATGTTTTTATTCTTTGGGTAAATACCCAGTAATGCAATTACTTGATCATAGGGTAGTTCTATTTTTAATTTTTTGAGGAAACTCCATACTGTTTTCAGAGTGGCAGCACCACTCTGCATTCCCACTAACAGTGCAAGTTTCTCCACATCCTCACCACCTGTTGTTTCTTGTGTTGTTGATTTTAGCCATTCTGACAGGTGGGAGGTGAGATCTCATTGTAGTTTTGATTCGTATTTCCCTAACAATGAGTGATCCTGAGCATCTTTTCATGTGTCTGTTGGCCATCTGGATGTTTTCTTTGAAGAAATGTATGTTCATGTCTTCTGCCCATTTTTTAATTGGATTATTTGGTTTTGGGTGTTGAATTTTATAAGGTCTTTATGTATTTTGGAAACTAATCCTTTGAGGGTATGTCATTTGCAAGTATCTTCTCCCATTCAGTAGGCTTTCAGTTTTGTTAACAGTTTCCTCCACTGTACAGAAGCTTTTTATTTTCATGTAGTTCCAATAGTTTATTTTTGCTTTTATATGCCTTCCCTCAGGAGACACATCAAGAAAAGTGTTGCTTCGGCTAATGTCAGAGAAATTACTGCCTGTGCTCTTCTAGGATTTTAACTGTTTGGGGTCTCACATTTAAGTCTTTAATCCATTTTGAGTTAATTTTTGTATACGGTGGAAGGAAGTGGTCCAGTTTCATTCTTTTGAATTTAGCTGTCCAGTTTTCCCAACACCATTTGCTGACGAGTCATTCTCCCATTGTATATTCTTGCCTCTTCTGCCAAAGATTAATTGACCAGGGGTGCCTGCGTGGCTGAGTGGGTTAAAGCCTCTGCCGTCGGCTCAGGTCATGATCCCAGGGTTCTGGGATCGAGTCACGCCATCGGGCTCTCTGCTCAGCAGGGAGTATGCTTCCCCCACCCCCTGTCTGCCTCTCTGCCTACTTGTGATCTCTGTCAAATAAATAAATAAAATCTTTTAAAAAAATTAATTGACCATATAATCACAGGTTCACTTCTGGACTTTCTATCCTATTCCACTTCTTTTTTTTTTTTTTTTAAGATTATTTATTTATTTATTTGACAGACAGGGATCACAAGTAGGCAGAGAGGCAGGCAGAGAGAGAGAGGGAGAAGCAGGCTCCCCGCCGAGCAGAGAGCCCGATGCGGGGCTCGGTCCCAGGACCCTGAGATCATGACCCGAGCCGAAGGCAGAGGCCCAACCCACTGAGCCACCCAGGCGCCCCTATCCTATTCCACTTCTATTTTTGTGCCAGTGCCCTACTATTTTGATTACTACAGCTTGGTAGTATAACTTGAAATCTGGACTTGTGATACTTCCAGGCTTTTCTTTTTCCAGGCTATTTTGACTATTTAGGGTCTTCTGTGGTTCCATACAGAGTTGAGGATTATTTGTTCTAGTTCTTTGAAAAATGCTGCCGTTGTTCTTGTTTATTAAGTAAGCTCTACAAGCAATGTGGGGTTTAAACTCACAACCCTGACATCAAGAGTCACATTCTCTATCAACTGAGCCAGCCAGGTGCCCCTAATGCTGTTGGTCTTTTGATAGGGATTGAATTAAATCTACAGATTGCTTTGGGTAGTACGGACATTTTAATAATACTTGTTCTCTCAACCTATGAGCATGGAATATCATTCCATATGTTGGTGTCATCTTCGGTTTCTTTCATCAGTGTTTTATAGACTACGGTCTTTTCCTCCTTGGCTAAGTTTATTCCTAGATATTTTATTATTTTGGGTGTAAATGCACATGGGATTGCTTTCTTAATCTTTCTGTTGCTTCATTATAGTGTACAGAAATGCAACAGATTTCTGTATGTACACGGATTTTGTATCCTGCAACCTTACTGAATTCATTTATCAGTTCTATTAGTTTTTTGGTGGAATCTTTTTTTTTTTTTTTTTTTTTTTTTTTAAAGATTTTATTTATTTATTTGACAGAGAGAGATCACAAGTAGGCAGAGAGGCAGGCAGAGAGAGAGAGAGGTGGAAGCAGGCTCCCTGCTGAGCAGAGAGCCCGATGCGGGACTCGATCCCAGGACCCTGAGATCATGACCTGAGCCGAAGGCAGCGGCTTAACCCACTGAGCCACCCAGGCGCCCTTTTGGTGGAATCTTTAGGGTTTCCCACATATAATATAGACCACAACTTCTGTACCCATTCACTCGTCAATGGACACTTAGGTTGCTTCCATGTCTTAGTTGTTGTAAATAATGGTGCTTGAACAAGTGCCTATACCTCTTTGAGTTACTTTTGGATCATTTCCTTAGGATACAGTCCCACAATATATATGTTATTGGAACATATGGTAGTTTTATTTTAATTTTTTGAGGATCCTCCATTATGTTTTCTAATCTGGCAATACCAACCTGTCAGACCTTTAAGGACCAACTCAAAACTCCCCTTCTCTAGGCAGCCATGCTAGAGTACACCTTCTGTTTATTAGTACTTCACATTTTAGTGCCTCATAAGTATGAAAATTTAAAAAATCAACTATCTTGTATAATTCATATATGCTACCTCCCCAATAAAACTGGAAGGTCCTGGACCACCTGGCTGGCTCAGTCAGGACAGCATGTGACTTGATCTCGAGGTTGTGAATTCGGTCCCCATACTGAGTGTAGAGATTACTTTAAAATAAAATCTGGGATGCCTGGGTGGCACAGTCAGCTGAGTCTGTCTGACTCTTGGCTTCAGCTCAGGTTGTGATCTCAGTGCCATGAGACTGAGCCCCACATCAGGGTCTGCGCTGAGTGCAGAGTCTGCTTAAGACCCTCCCTTTCCCTCTGCCCCTCCCCTCTGTGCTCTCTAAAATAAATAAGTAAATCTTTCAAAAATTAATAAAATCGAATCTCAAAAAAAAACTCCAAAAACCTAGAAGGTCTTCAGTGCAGAAATGGAATCATGTACTTTACTTACATTGTCCTCCTTCCAGGCTCAGAGTAGAGCTAGACCCTCAGGGGTGACCAGCTCAAAGACCACGCTACATTCCCTGATCCCACCAGAGGTAGGATCTGTGGCTCTCAGTGGGAAGACCACATAGCTCCCTACCCAGCCCTAACTGGATCTTCTCCAGGTGCCTGGCATGCGTCCACAGCCAGGGCTGCAATGGTGAGGACAGGGCACTGGAAATCAGTTTGATGAATGATAACAGTAGAAGGCCACAATCCTGCCTTGCCGGCTGAGGGCATAGGAGCAAACAGATTCATTAGCTGCGATGGCTGTTTTGATAAGATTGATTTTAACAATACAATTCAATGACCTGATTGCTCAACAGTGATACCTGGGTTACTCTTGAACAAGTACAGCTTTGTTTGTTTTAGCTGGTGAATAGTGCCTTTCTCAGGGAAGTGTTGTCAAACCCTTTTAAGGTAGAAAGTAATCCAACAGGTAGTCCTTGGAAAAAAGGTATCTCCTAGAAAAAAAAAATAAATGTAAAAACAAAACAACTTTCTGTATCACTGTGGTATCAAAACATGTTGCTGTAGGAATCAGAGATGTGAGTGTGACACCCACTGTGCCATGATCCAGAGTGACCGCAAGCAATCTCAGGGTCTCGGTCTGGTTCAGGGTCCTTCTGGGAAATTCAGTGAACTAGTTAAAATGGCCCATTCCAGCCTGGATCGGAAGGGCAATACAACAGTAAACTATCTACAAAATGGGGGAGACGACGTGCTGTTCTGTTTACAGTGATGTAGGGCAAAGAGCAGAACACAAAGACCTCCAAGCTATGGAAGAAGCTCCTCTCCCACCTGTCCACAGTTGGGGGCTGACTCCCTCCTGGGAGAAGAGGGTACCTGGTCACCCCCCTGGCCACAGAAACAGTAATGCACCATTCTACTTGCTGCTAGGTAGAGATGACCAGCTGCTGAGGCTGCTCCTTCACGTACCCAAGATCCATACTTTGAAAGAGTTGAATATAAGTCTCTACATCACAGCCATAATGCACCAAAACTCTATAGACAAAACTCTTTGCAAACATCGACACTGTTTTCAATGGCTGTATTGAAGCAAAAGGCTGGTATGCTCAAGAAAAACAGAACAGAAAAGAGCAAGACCAAAATACATTGAAGTTATTATCTGAGGTCTCCTTTAAATTATTTTCTGTAATTACTGAGCCGGCAGTCCATTGTTATTAATTCATATTCAACCTATTTAAGCAGTCCCAGCAATGCAGGCGGAAAACAAATGCCTCGGTAATTTCCTAACTTTTGAGTGTTATTTTCTTGTCAGTTAAATTTAAAGCAACCCATTTCTGACCACATCATACCAAGTTAATCTCATTTAAAGTGCTTCACAAACCCTAACGGCTCTACTAAGGTTTTGTACTAATGAAAGCAATTTACATAAATGAAATTTATGTCAATGCATTTCACGAAAAATTTTTTACTTTATAATAACTATAGTACTTATATGATAACATCTGTTGATATTCACAGTCTAAAGCTGGCAAAGATTTAAACCCACAACATTTTCCATGCATCATGTACATTATCTGTGAAAAGCAATAAAAAAAAGCAATGAATGCATTAATCATACCAATATCATCTGCAAAGCATAAATCTGAAATACCTTTCACGTCAGCTCAAACTGCTTTTTATTTTTTACACACCTGATTTTACGCCATCTGTAAAAGGGCAAGACAAAGACTGCTGAGGAAATTCTATTTCTTGGCTGTTTGACTTTCACAGAATACTTTGGCTACGTTCTGTAAACAGAAGATTTACTATACGACTAAGAAAACGCGAAGCAGTTGAAAGTCCACTTTTATGAAAGGCCGGGGTAGCAGCCCCAGTGTTTTCACGCCACACTGTGGCGCCATATTTACATGTTGGACACCTGTTTTACATTTCCCCTTGTCTGTCCATTACATGTGTTTTCACAAATACACATAGGGCCTAAACCCATTTTATGAGATAAACAGCAGAAGCAAGATGCCCAATGACACCTTTTTAGTCTCTAGTTTCGCGCCTCTGAAGTACACCAACACTGCTGTCCCAGCCACCGCCCGACACCACGAGCATCACCTGCCCACAACTCCCGGGAGCCCAGCATGAATACACCACACAGAAATTTTTTTTTAAAGATTTTATTATTTATTTGAGAGGGAGAAAGAAAGAGCTAGAAAGCACAAGGAGGGAGAGCACCGGGGAGCAGGAAGCCCGACGATGCGGAGCCCATTCCCAGAACCCTGGGATCATGAACTGAGCCGAAGGCAGACACCTAACCGACTGAGCCACCCAGGCGCTCCACCACGTAGGTATTTTTAATTAGCTCCTCCAATGTTAGATAAAGTTTGCTCAGATGTGTTGCTCTCCATTACAGTGACAACGAAGGATGCTTTCTGAGGTTTCGAGTCAACGGCAGCCACAGAGCCCATCAGTGGGCACGAGTGACGCCAAGGCCACCGTGTGCAATAAGCATACAGGTTTTCACCTGACCTGGTTCCCAGACACACAGACAGGAGCCTCTAAGGTAAGAGCAAAGGACACTCTCTAAGCTACATGATGAATCAGCCTTGGGAACACCCTCCTGGGAGTGTTCCCCTACCTTCAACAAGCAGGGTACGTTTCCACTTTCAAGAGCACTCAGATGTGACATTTCTATTATTGCATTACTGACTCAGAACTTTGCACCGAGTTTTGGCTTACAACAATGAACAATGAAACCTGAATTAATTCTTCCACAACGAGAACTGTTGAGAGCTGTGTCCCATTGAGGACTGTTAAGATTTTCATTAACAGTTGTCTTTCTTCTGGTATTGAGCTTTAGACTTCACTAAGTGTTTCAAAATGTTAACCATAAGCCTATTATCAAATTCCTCAATAAAACATTTTTATAAAGTAAGTGAGCAACAGTAACTTTCAACAGCTCTACAGCAGGAGCTCCAGGGCACAGGAAGGGAAAGATTTCCAACCCCAAACTCACATATGGTGCTACTGCTGCTAGATGCACGAAATGGTGTTCCTTGGCACCCCACCCTCATGGCCCCGCCACTCAGGGGGCCCCTCCCCGGGCCCCACCCTCTCAGCAGCAGCAGTTACAGCAACGGCAACGTGAAGAACAAGAGGCCAAACAAACGAAGCTCGGGCCTTGCCTGCAAGCTACACCTGAGACCAGCTATGCAGTTGAAAAGGGCCATTTTTATAGGTCAAAATGGGCTGAGGGTAAACCAGTTCCTATGAGCACTCTAAGAAAATCGAATGCCTCAAGGGCCAGTCCACTGGAGGCAGCCTTGGCGGGCACAGGAGCTCCTCTGGGAATGCAGGGAATCCCAGGTCCTTGTTGCAAGGCTGTGTCCCCTTCTCCTGAGTCAAAAGTGTTCTCCATTACCAACTGGAATCTCCTTGTAGCCTTCTCCTGGAATTCTTCATTCACCCAAAAGATACCAAATCAGGTACAATGTCCCATGGCAGCTTCTGGCCTATTCCCTATACTCGCTCCTCTCTACCCTGAACAAGGGAGGCTCAGCTCCCTGAGGGAGAGACGGGGAACAGTCCCCAGGGGATTGAGCTGCTGCACAGCCACTCAGAGCTCCTGCCCAGGAGGGCTCCACCTGCTGGCATCTGGGATAGCTGTTTCCTGGGTTCCAGAGCCTTCTTCTGCACCTACCTCCAAAGCTTCAAACCGCACCTGATTCTGGAAGCTTCCCACTTGACCCGACCCATAACACCTAATACAATTTACCTTTATAAGACATGTACCCCGCGTTTCCAAGAAGACATCTTGTTCTTTCCATGCAGGCACCCTGCAATTGCCAAACACTGAAGAATCAGTTTGTCTCTGAGAGACCTCTCCCTCCTTAAGTCTACAAGAACAGAAGAAAAGCATCTAGCGCTCATAAACGTCCTCACAAATGCCAAGCCCACCCTGTGTGAGTCCAAGCGCTCCAAGCACAGACACCTGTGGCTCCAAGTCCAGGCAGTACTATGCTCTGACGGCTCAAGGAGGCTCGCCGTGCCCATCATGCTGCCCCGCGACCCTCCACGCCTCCCCCAGGAAGACTCAGCGGCTCCTGGCCACACAACCTCTGCCCCAGCAGCCACCAACACTGTTAGAACCCCTTGGGAATTCTGCTCTTACAGTCTCTAAATATTTACAGCCATCTGAGCTATCAAATGAATGCGGACCATTTGGAACTAACCATATCCTAGAATAAAACCACTAAGAAAAAAAACGTTCCACTGTATTTTTTGCTGGCTACTTATTGTTATAGTGAAACCTAGAATAACCCAAAGCTTTGAGAATTAGGTCTCTCACCCAGGGTCACTAATTTTTCTCCCTCCCCTCCTTCCTTCCTCCTTTCCTTCCTTTCTTAAAATTTTACTTGAGAGGTAGAGAGAAAAAAAAGAGAGAGAGAGAGCAGAAGCGGGAGGAGGGGGAGGGAGAAGCAGCCTCTCCACGGAGCAGGGAGCCCACCTTGGGACTCGATCCTAGGACCCTGGAATCATGACCTAAGCAGAAGGCAGACACTTAATCCACGGAACCACCCAAGCACCCATGAAAAATGTTTCTAAAAGGTATGGTTCATTGCCTATAGTAATAAGAGAAATGAATTCTAACGCAAATTTGTGACAACATTTCATTACACATACTACATTAGCAAGCCCTTTAAAAACGGTAACACCCAGGGCGGCTGGGTGGCTCAGTGGGTTAAGCCCCTGCCTTCGGCTCAGGTCATGGTCCCGGGGTCCTGGGATCGAGTCCCGCATCAGGCTCTCAGGGAGCCTGTTTCTTCCTCTCTCTCTCTGCCTGCCTCTCTGCCTACTTGTGGTCTCCCTCTGTGAAATAAATAAATAAAATCTTTAAAAAAAAACAAAAAACGGTAACACCCAGCAAGTGCAACCTTCCTCCTGAAGAATTATTTTAAGTAAAAAGACAATGTAGAGAACTGTAAAATGTCCATAACCTATTAAGATAAAAAAGAACAGAATTTTTAGCTGTATGTTCAGCTCAGACTTTTAAAAATATATACTGACATCCAGTGTGGGCTGAACTCCGCTAAGGGAAAGAGGGGACCAGTTTGGACAGCAGCTCCCTCCAGTTTCCAAAGCTGAGGCCAGGAAAGGTGCTGCCACTGCCAGGAACACAAGTGGCATGGAGGCCTCCCCAACTCTTGCTAAGGGCATGGCCACACCAAGGGAGACCTGGCCTCATGGAACTGTGCCTACGCACATGGAAATGCCTCCTCACAACAAAATATTCTAGGCTAACATTCTCACTATCCATTTTGCACACACACAGGATAATACCTAGAAGATAAATTTCTAGATTCGGACAATGGGTATGTGCATTTTAAAAGCAGATACACAGGGGCGCCTGGGTGGCTCAGTGGGTTAGGCCGCTGCCTTCGGCTCAGGTCATGATCCCAGCGTCCTGGGATCGAGTCCCACATCGGGCTCTCTGCTCAGCTTCCTCCTCTCTCTCTGCCTGCCTCTCCGTCTACTTGTGATTTCTGTCTGTCAAATAAATAAATAAAATCTTTAAAAAAAAATAAAAGAAAAGCGGATACACAGGGCGGGGGGCGCCTGGGTGGCTCAGAGGGTTAAGCCTCTGCCTTTGGCTCAGGTCATGATCCCAGGGTCCTGGGATCGAGCCCCTCATCGGGCTCCCTGCTCAGCAGGGAACCTGCTTCCTCCTCTCTCTGCCTGCCTCTCTGCCTACTTGTGATCTCTCTCTGTCAGATAAATAAAATCATTTTTTAAAAAATAAAATAAAAATAAAAGCGGATACACACTCCCCAACTACCCTCTAAGAAGGTTACACCAATGGACAGCCCTACCTCTTGCCTCACCGTCTCCCACATCACAGCCCCACCTCCCTCCTTACCAGCTAGATTACAAGTGCCAATGTTTTAATTCCTGACTTTACTTACGCGTTACTTCCCTTGCCCCTCAGTTCCTCCACTGGACTCAAAACCTTGGGATCATCCTTGACTCTCCCTCCATCCGCACCATATCCAATCTAACAGCAAGTCTTGTTTGTTCTCTCTTCAAAATATACGAGGAACTGGGACGCCTGGGTGGCTCAGTTGATTAAGCAGCTGCCTTCGGCTCAGGTCGTGATCCCAGTGTCCTGGGATCGAGACCCACATCGGGCTCCTAGCTTGGCAGGAAGTCGGATTCTCCCTCTGCCTCTGCCTGCTGCTTTGTGCTCGCTCATGCTATCTCTCTCTCTCTCTCTGACAAATAAATAAATAAAATCTTAAAAAAAAAAAAAAAATATATATATATATATATGAGGAATCCTACGTTTCTCTTTACTGCCATTTACTCATTTGCTTCTTGTCTATCTTCTGTACTAGAACAGAACTACCTGAGCTTAGAATTGTGCCTGGCACAGTGAAGATGCTTCATACATATTTGGTGAGTGAATAAATACCATTTTTACAATAAAAGTCAAGCTGGTTTTTAAAACCATCACTGCATGAAAAGTACTATGTTGTGGATAAACTCTATCAGAGGAAAAAGACTAGAGAATAAACACTAGATGAAAGAAGCTGCAATGGGACTTTTTCTTAATGTACAACATCCTATTTTAGCGTTTCCTATTATTGTTTTATAATAAAAACGAGGGATCTTTTCTGTCCTAAATAAAAGGTTAGTGAGCATCTATGAGGAAGAGAGGGTCACGACTGTAAGCATCGGCTGTGAAAAAGAGAAAGGTAACTCTGAGAGCTGGAGCTGGCCTGGCAGGCACACCAAGGCCCTAAGGTTACACACAAACAGCAGACAAGCCCACTCCACAAGCAGGATGGATTCAAACAAAAACAAGACCAAGTGCAAGATTAAGTGAACACAGACAAAACATAAACCCTGTCCACACCACAAAACACCAAACGTCCCCCCTCTCCCAGATAATGAGTGAGTGTTGCTTCTCTGCCCACTTCAGCTTTGGCCCCACTTTAGTCTACCCTCCCTACGGGTAAGATGGATTAAAATACTGAAGCACAGAACTGCCCATTTTCTGACAGCGTCCAAGCCAGACCAAACTATCTTCCCAACACCATCAGTTCCCTGATACGCGCAGTCTCCCTCTTGCTGCAACAAGCAATTCAGTCCCACCTGCTCCAGGAAGCCCAGGGGTGGTCCTGGTGATCTTGGGCGGGTGGGCAATGACAGGTGTCATGACATCAGCTGCAATTACCGGCCACTGGACATGCAGAAGCCCTAAGAGACCCAGCTGGAAAACTGACCCCAGGAGATGATCTCAGGGCTGGTTCTCTGAATGCACTCCCTGATTTTCTTGTCATCTGCCTCTTTCTCCTAAAAGCTGAGTGAAGAAAATTTAAAAAAAAATTTTTTTAAAGTCAAATTAATAAACTGTCCCAATGAATAGTATTACAATTAATCAAGGATGCCCTGCACAGCTTCTCTTTCCTCCCATTTCTGAAAGTCGCCCCAAGCACAGGGTTAGCGGGGGCTGGATGACTGACTCTTGGGCAGAGCCTGAGGCAATGCTACTCAAATACTTTAAGCCACATGTTCAAGCCCAATAAATTAGCCCAGGCTTAAAGAAGTCAGGCTGTACACATGTAAGAATTTTAATAAGCCCGGAAAATGCTACCTAGAGCTTATGCAGGAGCTTACTGTACCAATGGGATTCGCTGCCACCAGCCACAGAGTGCTAAGCCCCTGACAAGAGCTGTCGAGCACATGGGGCAGCAGGGACAGGGAGCCGGCTTGGTCTAGGTCTCCTCAGGAGCTGGAGACTGAAAGAAGGCTGGCAGCCAGATGGATGGAGAGCAGAAGAGGGCACGCAGCTCAGTGGAGCCAACGGCATTTCCTAGGAAAACATGTCGAAGGTTTGTTTGGTGGAAACCTGGTCCTCACACACCCTTCCAGAAACTAGCAAACTCTGTAATCAATGTCTGCATTTATCAAATGCCTGTTTGTATCCAGAACTGTGTTAGCTACAATAGAGAGTTATTGAAGCAAACATGGTCTCTGCCTTCTAGATGCTGACACCTAATATAAATAAAAACAGTAAATCTGTCCAGAGGATTACCAAACTCACTGAACAAACACGAAATAGTCAAAAGCACCGACCTTGTACAAATGCTGTGGGGTAAGAGCTGCAGGGTAAGTCATGGGAGATGACTCTCTAAACAGGGCGGGGCTCTAATGGAACAGTCACCTTGTTAAAGCTGAGTCTCCAAGGGGGAAGGTTAGCTTTTAAGAAAAGCTGCAAGGGCTGGGATAAAACGAGCCAATCAGAGAAAAGCGTGCAGCTTGGGGCTTGAACTAGAGAATGAAATACATGTACACAGAGAAAGAAAACTTGACAAGCATCCAAGAAAAGTAGGGGGAAATCAGTCGAGCAGGTGTATGTTTCTGCACTGCTGTTCCTCAAGCCCTCTTCTGATATGCACAAGAAACTCACACATCCTTTTAATGTTATTTAAACTTTGAAAGGAAACTAAATGTCCTAACCCATACCAAACCAGAGGGTTCAGAATCTGATTTTCCAGATGACAAAAACCTCTCCCTTCCCCTAGAGCTGGGACTCCCCAAGGACAGTGCAGCTGTCACTGACTTCTTAAGGATCTTAAGGATCCACACGGGACCAGACCACCAGTAGTATTAAAGAGCCACAGCCCGAGAGGACACAGACAGACCAGGGTACTAGCAAGGATATGTCATATTTACCTGATTAAAATTTTTGAAGGAAAATTCCTTGTAGATGGCATCTCTCTCATGTAATTCTGACCATCCTGCTGCTTTCAGGTCAAGGATAACTTGGTTCCTCTCCTCTGCTGTCAAATGGCGAGCATCTGCTGCCTATAAAAGAACACACATAATATCTGAAATGTAGAGGTTCAGTCAAACTCGAATGCATAGCCCTTTTCCTTATGAGAGATGCAAAAAAATACCTTAAGGGCAACAATCAGTGACCATTTTGGATTCCTCTGTTCTCAAAAAATTAACAACGAGGCTAGCTCCATACAAAATAAGCTGCCTCCATGCTAAGGTGTCTCACACTTACTGTTGCCTCACACTTCACAATTCTGTGTCTCTGGTTTATCACAGATACAACCATCAGCCGTTACCGCTGGTCATCTTACCATGACTGTATTACTAATGGCCAGCATGCCCAGATGTAGGAAATACGGTAAGCATACCCATGCAAGGAGACCCTGCAAGTCCGCTGTCAGGTCCCAAATTAGAACTCAGGGCTCTATACTCCTGGTCCACTGCTCTTTGGACAGTCCCACACACCTTGGTGCTCTTCACTGCCTATTCACAGGGCTCTTAACTCTCTGGGTGCACTATCCCCTTTCTGATTAAAACTAACCTCCAGGGGGGAAAACACAATCACACACTTAACACAAGATTTCGGATAATAACTTCTGGGGGTCCACAGATCCCCTGCGCTACAGGCAAAAAGCCCTTGCCTTAGTACAGTGAGTTTTTCCAGGAAACCAGTAAGACAAATCCCCCCAGTCTGGCCAGAGCACTGTCCACCTTGTTCCCACACTCACCCTGGTGATGAAACTCACAAACCCAGAGTCCTGTTGGCTAACATGCCCCCACTTCCCATGCAATTTGTTTTTTAATTGAAAGAACTCTATACATCATGGCCAGAGAAAGGAGAGAACACTCTAGCAGAAGTCAAAGGAGCTTAGCTCTCGCTCCAGCATAAATGCCAACCAATATCTCCGACCATACCTATTTGCAGGGCTACTGAAGGCTCAGGTAAGAAAGGGATTGTCACCCAGAAAGACAAAACATATTATAAAGGGCTCCTCATCAAACAGCAACTGGGGGCTTAGCTGCATCCCCTACCATGAAATTACAACTCATTCCCACTTCAGAAACCCTGAAACTGTTCATCAATCACTAACATTAAAGTAAGTAAAAGGGCAGAATAAATAAAACTACTTTAAGACAATTTATTCTGGGACACCTGGCTGGCTCAGTCGGTTAAGCATCTGCATTCAGCTCGGGTCACGATCTCAGGGTCCTAGGATCAAACCCCACACCAGTCTCCCTGCTCACTGGGGAGCCTGATTCTCCCTCTGCCTCTCCCCCTTCTCCCATTGGTGCACGTTTGCTAATAAATAACTAATATCTTAAAAAAAAAAAAAGGACAACTTATTCTAAGAAGAGGAAAAAAGGTTGCTAATGAACCAATTTTCTTGTCTCTCTTCCTTGCTAGGTCAACCACCCTTCTCCATAACTAACGTAAGAAAAAAAAAGAGGGGGAAAAAAAACCCTCTTAATTAAATAAAAACATTTGAAGACCTGTTATCAAAAGCACTTAAACTATTAAGATCCAAAACATCTCTTCATTACTCTTACTGTGACCTGTTATAGGAAATAATCTAAAATTTTATTAGTCACTTAAATATGTTAAGACAACTCAGGAAAGTATGGAAAAGAAATTAAATTATGTGTCCACTCTGAGTAGCTGCCAGGAAAACTCTTAACCATGCTGTGGGCAGTGCAGCAGTCACCTGGAGTGAGTGAAATACGGCCCCTGCGCTGTTTTCCTCCACATTCTCTGCCATGTACATCCCCAAAGAGGGCAATGGTATGCACTCTGTGCTTACCACAGGTGTCTGCCCAAGAACAGGGACCGGGTCCAGGGTTGTGAAATGGAGCAACTTCATCTACGAAACACAAATGGTCCCCTTGGAGACACACCTTCTGCAGAACCCTTTATGATGGGCTTTTTTTTTTTTTTTTCCTGTGGGAGATGGGGATGGGGATAGGCAAAAGTAGAGAGGATTTGGAGAGAACAAACTTCATCCAAGGCCTCACTTGGTTACTTTCAGCTATGGGGATGCTGAACAAACCACTTAGCTTCTCTCAATACCAGTATCTCGTGTCTATGGTGGGGGCATCACAACCTCTACCTGTCGACACTTTTTTAAGATTTTATTTATTTATTTGAGAAAGAGAGAGACCACAAGCAGGGAAAGTGGCAGAGGGATAAGAGAACCAGACTCCCTGCTGAGCAGGGAGCCCAATATGGAACTTAATCCAAAAACCCTGGGATTATCACCTGAGCTAAAGGCAGACACTTAACCGACTGAGCCACCCAGGCGCCCCGAGATTTTTTTGAGAGAGTTAAATTTAAGGAGCTCTTGAATGTGAAGACACCCAGCATTAGACCCTGGCACGTGGCAGCCTCTCAAATCCTGTTTGTTCACTCCTCTGAACCCCATATTTTTACTTAATCATCAGCACCTTGGGTACAGGTATACCCTGGGACACGCTTAGGTGACAGTAAGCACAGAACTCGTGCTCTCACCTTAGTGGCCACGAAACAGTATTCAGCTTCCTCCACCATCGAGCTATCTTCAATGTGTCCTATTAAAGACTTTCAAAGGGCCAAGGGGCTCCAGCCAGCCTCTTAAGATGACACACGAAATTTGATACAACATTTCCCCACTAGGTGGTGCTGCGTGTTAAAGCTTCCCCTCAGTTAATGCATCCCAATATATTAATTTCTGATGCCAGAAAAAGGACGAAACTCCCCGCGGAAGAAGAAAGAAGTATAGATTTGCCTCCCCCAAATACGATAATTTGTTACTAACTCCTCCCAAACATCACAGCAAAACAAGTGAGCTAACTCCGCACTGAGCCAGCGGCTTTTCGGCGAGCGCGCCGCGCCTTTGGTCACTTCAAGTAACCCTCAGCGTCAGACAGCTTTGCAGCTACTTGTACTTTCTTTACACAAAACTGGTCCTTGGTTTTCTTCCGGCAGGCAGCTTCGCAGACAAGACAAACGATGATGCTGCGGAGCCCCTGTCTCCGGCCGGGCGTCTGGCAGGTGCCCGGCGCCCGAACGCGGCTCCCCGAGGTCCGACACCGGAAGCCGGGCCCACTGTGGGGCCGGCCCGGGTCCTTCCCCCACGGCCACCAGCCGGCGCCGCGGGGCCTCGCCCTCCTCCCGCACCGCGGGCCCCGGCACTCACCGTGGCCGAGAAGCTCCGGGCCCGACCCCGCAGCGTCGCCAGCAAGAGCCGCGACGTCCCCCGCGCCCCTAGGGCCGCCGCCATGGCCGCCGGCCCAGGGCTGCCCGGCGCGCTGCCTGCCCGCAGCCCGCAGGCGTCTGCCCGGGAGCCGAGAGCAGTGCGGGTGGCCCCCAGCCGCGGGCCAATTGGTCCTGCAGGCGCCCGCGCGGCCCGCCCCGTAAGGTCCCGGGAGCTTCAGGGCCGCCGACCGTGCTGGCAGCAGGCGGGCGGGCGCCGCAGGCCCCCGCGCTCTCAGGTTCCGCTCGGCGCGGGCCGCGTCTTGCCCGCCTCGTGGCCGCTCTCCCGCCCGCGTGCTAAGGTTTAACCCCCGGTGGGCTCTTCGGTATCCGGGCTCCGGCTCGCCGCTCTCTCGAGGACAGTCGGTGCTGGGCTCCCTGCTAGGCGGTGGGGCCAAGAGCCCGAGTCGGTGGCAGCATTTTGCGGGCGGGCACGGGGCGAAATGGGCTCCGGTGGGTGGGTGGGAACCAGTCCCTTCCGCGCTCGCGGAGGGCAGAGAACCACAGTAGTTCGGGTCTGGGCATGTAAGGCAGGGAGCCGTGGGTGCTGCTGGGCCTGCCTAGCCGCTGAGGCCTCGGGCACGCTGCTTCATCGGTGCTGGCCCAGATAAGACAGTCTGGAAACTCGGCTCTTCAGGCTTGCTAAAGAGCAGTGCGCGCTCCGTTGATGAAGCAGACAGTTACAGGATTCCCTCCCTGCCCCCGCCGCCAAAGAGGTGGATTCTTTTATGTACGTATTTACTAGTATTTTATTCTTACTCTTTTTTTTCTTGCCTTTTTTTTTTTTACATGTCACATACAATTTACTGGCCTTTAGTATATTTACTTGCACCTTTTTTTACTAGCTTAAGCAAATTAATAATATAACCAAGTTTGCTTAAGATTTAGCCGTCTACTCAATTTTTTTAATATCAGAGTCCATGTAAATTCAACTTAGCAGTTGCTAGCAGTTAATTTTATATTCCATATGGAGTTGGGGGGGAGCTTTCTTGCCTCAAAATATCCTAAAATTCAAACATGGCTCAATATGCATTCTTAACATTTGCCCACTTGACAAAAACTCAAGGGAGGAATCTTGCTGCAAACTCTGATCAGATGTCACTGACCTCAAGGCATCCATCTAAGGCACTACAGTTTCCGTTGCCTGATGCCTCAAGTGGGCAATGACTGGAGATGGAATTAAAAGTTTCGTTTCCAATACTTAATCGGGTGTATACAATCATAAATACCCTGCAGACTTGCTTATTAAAGTGAGAACTGCAAAATGAACTGGTACGTGTGAGGTTACAAGACTCCTCATTTTCCTTCCCTAAATCCACTTTAGGAAACTGGTGTCTCAGCTCTAGTTATGAAAAGCAGCAGCAGTAGCACGCCAGTAGGGCCTAGGGCAAATGATGTTCACCAGTAGGGGCTGTGGATACTCAGCCTTCACATGTACGTCTCCAGTTAGTAGGATTTAAGTTCCTTACCAAAGATTTATTGAGCAAGTCCTCTATAGTGGGTACTCTTGGGAAAGGCAGTCAGTCTCCTGCTCACAGTCTTTTAAGCCCTGCTCACCCATGTAAGAATGGGCCTTAGGCCTAGAACACTCCCTTACTGATTGTTACAAAGAGCCCATACAGCCTGTTCCAGGCTTAACACCTTGTGTGGGAATATCCTTCCCTGATCCAGGCTCACTCAATATGTACTCCTGTATTCTGCTTAAGCAGGCAAGTCAGAACCCTGGGGCATGCCCCCCTCCTCCCAGCCATCCCCTCCCCCTTTCAGTATTACAGACTCCACTGGGTTGGGAGGAGCTTGTGCTAAGACACTAGAGGGGCACTCTGGCCTTTCACTGCTGGGGAGGATCCATTTGCCTTGGGGACCACCGCACACTCCTAGAGCTGATCTCGCTCTGTCTCTTTTGTTGAGTACAAATGCTGTTCCATCCAGTATGGGACTGTGTTGTGTCTTCCTTGGCAATTGATACTAACCAGGAGTGAGCACAAGTGTCTGGATTTATGTCCCCGATGACTGGCTTCTCATGATCTTTCTGTCTTCCATGTAGCTGAATTCCTGCCCTCCCCATCCCTGGCATTGGTACCAGTGCACAGACATTGGCTCTGCTGCACAGACACCATGCTTGGCTTGAGATGGTTTACCTGATGTTGGACCTTTCGTCCTGCCTGCCTCCGACTTCCCATTCCCTCAGCACCAGGGCTTTCCTACTGATGCTCTCTACACTTGAACCTCCCCTCTAGGGAATGGCCCTCCTCCACCTTCCCTCCAAGGGAAACCCAGGTAGCTTGTCTTAGCTTAGTATTAGAAGCAAAGCCATGGATCTGTTGGCCATACTAGGAGCCTGTCCTCATCCTCCACACCAGCATAGGGCCCCATTACATATCAAAGGCATGAATATGCCTGTATCTTTAATAAGACAGCTTTCTGGGGGCACCTGGGTGGCTCAGTGGGTTAAGCCTCTGCCTTCGGCTCAGGTCATGATCTCAGGGTCCTCGGTTCGAGCCCCGCATCGGGCTCCCTGCTTAGCAGGGGAGCCTGCTTCCCCATCTCTCTCTCTCTGCCTGCCTCTCTACCTACTTGTGATCTCTCTCTCTTTCTCTTTCTGTCAAATAAATAAATAAATAAATCTTTAAAAAAAAAAAAAAAACAGCTTTCTCATCTGGGAGTGTGCCCCCCCCCCCGGGAAATAAAACTATATACAGTCATAAGTTTAAAAAAAAAAAAAAAAGTAATGCTGAACCTTCTCAAAGATCTATTATGTAGTCATGGTTAGGAAATCTCTTGGCAACAGTGAAATATTTATCATTTGTTAAGCAAAACAAAACAAGGTGCTAAATGACAATTATGTTATGACTCTAACTATGGGAAACAAAGGAGAGAGACAAGAGGGTAATGGATTATGATTGTCTCTCAGCTCATAGCACAGGGGCTCCTCCAGTCACCATGCTTAGTTTGGAACGTGGGTCCCCCTACTGGAAGCTGCATGACCCAGAGCAGATTATTTGGGGCCTCATTTATTACCCTTCTATATAACAAGGATATTTAATACTAGTGTCAAGCTCAGAGCTACTGTACCAGTAAATGAAATGGTAGGTAAAGAACTTAAAATAGTAGGAACACACACAGACTCAAGTGTTCGTTATTGTTATAAAAGATGGAATCACTGTTTTTCTTATAAGTACATACACACACATACATGTAAAGGTTCAAATCCAGCTTCATCAGCTTACTGTTTATGTAACCTGGGCAAGTTACTCAGCCTCTCTCCATGCCTCAGTCTGCTCATTTGTAAAGTGAAAAAAATACTAGTACCTTTCTGAACCACCGTCCCTTCCACCAGTGACCACCCCAGCCATAGCTGTCCACAACTTAAAGTTGTAAACTCCTACCCAACATAACATTCAGACAAGGTGACTCAACTAAGATTCTATTTCCATAGAATTTAGGGTGCGTGATAAAATGAACTGCTCTATCTGAAACACTGGAAACAGTCACTACAAAGGCTACTTGTCATTATGTGGTCAGATGTCTTATATCTGCATTTAAGGGATCTTTTAGAAACAGCTTTTCAAAAAAGTTGGTATAAATTACACATTGTCTCTTTTCTACCGGTGTCCTAAGCTAGACTATAATCAACTTGCAGGCAAGAACAGTGTTACGTATTTCTTTTGGCTCTGACAAACTAGCACAGTGCCAAGAACGTTTTAAGGTTGAATCAGTGCACGCTGGTTAGGTAATGACTAAAATTTGAGTTATGCTTTAGCCTAGAACTGTTAATAAATAAGCTTTAGTTTGATGATAATATTTACTTTCTCCTAACATCTGCCCTATCCAGAAATGACTTAAACCACTTCAAATTCTTCCGGTGAAATTAGAGATCATAAACACCAAGTACTTGACTCTTTTATTTTCCCAGTTACTTACAAGGTCACACTTATCAATTCTATTTCTTCCACAACAGAACATTTTCCTGCTTACAGGCTCTGAGAGAAAAACTGCAAATGAACGGAAACCAACCTTCTTAGACATAAAGATTTTTTAGGAATCAAGACTTTTCTAGAACTATACTGTGAAAAGTCCTATTTCCTCCTCCTATGAAGCCAAATATCATTCTACGCACTGTTCCACCTGAACACAGCTCCTATTTGAAACTGGATTACCCCCTTAAAACATTGGATTAGTAAAAACAAGAATGGTGACTTCTGTTGAATTTGCATTTGTTTTTTGAGGTACTAATTAAAAGACCAATTTATAATTTTTTAACACATTCAACAGTTCAACAAATGCATGATCCTTTTAAGCTGACTAAAGCTGTAAGTCTATACTTCACTGGAGAATATGTAAGGAAGTGCAGCATTAATTTCTGAAATTTCTTGTCCTTTCAGTCCATTGCTATTCAGCATGTTCCTGCTCCTGTCCTGGAATTAGCCACCGAATGCTCTCAGTTCGAATGGTAGCGTACATAATAAAACTAATCAAAAAGAATAAGGAAAATACAAGCAGCCAGTCCACACTTTTTATCAAAGTGCTGGGAAGAGGGCCTATTTGGTCAGCTTGAGTTACCACCACATTTTTCTTGGCTTCTATACCTGAAAGAGAAATCAGCTGTTTCAAATCAGAGAGAAAACATACCCGCTAAAGATCTTTCTGAAGTATTTTGCGTGGTATGCAAAAAGATATGCAGTCTTAAAATAAACACCACATGAGTATATCTGGGATGGGTTTCACTTGCCTGTTAGTGTAATTTGTAACTTGCCTTTCTCCCACCACATCAAAGGAACAGGAACCCATTCAGCTGTTCAAACCTAAACACTAGAATTTCTGTGAACTCTTCAGAAGGGTCTTCAGGCATGGTGAGAGTTGTCTTTTGTTCTCTTTGAGTTCAAAATTTAATAAGCAACTGTAAAGCTACTCTCAGGAGTCTACAGAATGTTTTCACAGGTGAAGGAATGCTAAATTCAAAATGCTTTTAAATAAGTCACTGAAAAAATTGTTAGGACTAACCATCACTGATACCAGAGACTACCAAAAATGCTGTGACTCCTCAATTTCTTTTAGGTTCTAGGTTTTCTTAGAATGTTAAGCAAAATGGCTCCCTCTCTCCATTTTAACCTGATTGACAGTCATGGGTTTGGTACTATAATACTTGAATAGCTAATTAAATGGTAACAACTCTTTCACTCCTATGAGGTAACTCAGTTTTATGTTCTTTACTGTGAGATATAAGTAATGAGATGCAACTTAATACATATAGAAGGTATGTTATAACTCATTTTGAGTTATACTTCAGGAAGAAGTAGGGTGCTCATAATTAAGGCATTAAAGCTTTTATGGAGCAAAGTTTTGCAAAAAAGATTTCTTCAATAGTCCTTGGTCAGAATTTTACAGAATAAAAAATATGGCCACATGTTTTGGCAAATATTAAGGAATTAAAATAGCATCTGCATATGGATGAATAAATGGAATACTGCACAGCGACAAAAAGGAAGAAAATATAACCATATGCATCAACGTAGGTGAATCCCACAAACATAATGATGACTGAAATGAGCCAGACACAAGGGAATCTATTATATGTGTCTCCATTAATATAAAGTTCAAAAACAGGGGCGCCTGGGTGGCTTAGTGAGTTAAAGCCTCTGCCTTCGGCTCAGGTCATGATCCCAGGGTCCTGGGATCAAGCCCCACATGGGCTCTCTGCCCAGCAGGGAGCCTGCTTCCATTCCTCTCTCTCTGCCTGCCTCTCTGCCTGCTTGTGATCTCTGTCAAGTAAATAAATAAAATCTTTTAAAATATATATATATATAAAGTTCAAAAACAGATAACACTAGTCCATGGTGTTAGAAGTCAAGATGGTGGTCACCCTGGTGGGCAGGAGCAGTAGCACTGAGGGGATGGACTGGTAATGTTCTCTCTGGGTCAGATTCTGGTTATCCAAGGCATTCATTTTGTGAAAATTCATCACCCAGCACACCAATATAATGCACATATTTGTGTATATATTACACTTTAGTGTAATATATGTATGTATGTAAAAAGTTAATTACGGGTGTATATTATTCTATATAATGTATGTAAAAAGTTAACTACAGGTGTATATTATTCTATAATATACATCCCTCATACAAGAGTAATTGGTGAATTATAGAATAATAAAGCTGGCTTTTTAAAGGTATCAATAATCATTAAAAATACCTATTCGTGTTAAGCTTGCTGCTGGTTGAGAGACTTTTAACAGAATCATGGTAGTTCTCATGAAAAGAAGGTTTATGCCTGAAATCCAGTCTTGATTCCTTCACTTAAGAAGAGCAGACAGGAACCCACAGAAGACATATACCTCCAGCAATAAAGTCCCTTCTACAGCATATAATTTGTACATACCTGTCTGGTTAAAAAGGAAGACTTTCAGTGTTTCCAATGTTCGGTCTGTATGATTAAATCTAGCCATTGGCTTAGCTCCTTGAAATAATAAAATGTTAGGAACAGCTACGGTGCCAAACCTGGTAGAAAGACTATAACAGAAAGCAGTCAGTCACACAACCTGAACTACCAGCGGGTTTCCTCACACAGTTACCATATCAGAATGAATGGCAATAAATGAGAAAGTATCATTTTCCTGTGACCTACAGAGGTTTCTTTTTTTTTTTTTTTTAAGATTGTATTTATTTATTTATCAGACAGAGATCACAGGTAGGCAGAGAGGCAGGTAGAAAGAGAGAGAAGGGAGAAAGCAGGCTCCCCGCAGAGGGGAGAGCCCGATGTAGGGCTCGATCCCAGGACCCTGGGATCATGACCTGAGCTGAAGGCAGAAGCTTTAACCCACTGAGCCACCCAGGCGCCCCCCTACAGAGGTTTCTGACAGTCAAACTATATGCTTATAGCTATTTCTGAACTTTTGCCTTATGGGTTGAGGTTGGGGGCATTCCTATTCTGCTGAGCTGCTTTCTGTTACAACAAGGAACTACCCTTGACACAGTTATTCCACTTTTTTTTTTTTTTTTTTAATTAAGTAAACTCTACCCCCAATGTAGGGCTGGAACTCACCACCACAAGATCAAGGGTCGCATGCTCTACCGACTGAGCCAGCCAGGCATCCCCTAGTTATTCTGCTATTTAAGTTGCAAACTGCCAAAAGAGATCAGACCAGAAAATTCTAATTCATGGACAAAACAAACTGTGTCAATTAACTTGACAGAAGAAATTTCAAACTCTCCAGGATGCCCATCTCCATCCCTCATACAAGAGTAATGGGAGTCTGCGGTCTAGCAGACACACCAGGAAGTTCACAACTGAGCCAGGATGTAACAGGATCTGAGTGGAACTGGCTCACCTTTACATAATACAAAGTCATGGTATAAGCTCTGGAGTCAAAACACATGAATTCAAGTCTCAGGTCTGTCACCTACCCAGCTGTGTGAGCTTCGGGCGGACTATCTAACCTCTTTAAACCTCAGTTTCTCCTGTTAGTAAAATGATAGTACTGGATAATCAGGATTTTTTTCTTTTGTAAACATGCTGTCACTTAAATATTAACACAGGAGGCGGGGCGCCTGGGTGGCTCAGTGGGTTAAAGCCTCTGCCTTTGGCTCAGGTCATGATCCCAGGGTCCTGGGATGGAGTCCCGCATCGGGCTCTCTGCTCAGCAGGGAACCTGCTTCTCCCTCTCTCTGTCTGCCTCTGCCTACTTGTGATCTCTGTCAAGTAAATAAATAAAATCTTTAAAATATATATATATTTATTAACACAGGAGGCAAACACATGTCGCAGGCCAAATAACAAGGACAAGTATCCTCTACTCTCCATGATTAAGGCACCATAGGAGGCACTGAGAAGGACTCATGGAGATGACCAAATGAAGCAGATGATAAAAGCCCGCAGGGAATGGAACCCCAAATCCAGAGTACTAAGCTGGTGCTAGGACCCAGCCTGGCAGGCTTGGGGCAGGGGAATGCCCAAAGTCTGACACTAACCTAGACCATCCTTTCCATCAGTCTGTTCCCTTGGGCCAGGCCACGTAGATATTCCTCTGAAGCCCTTGTGAGAATTACTAATTTGCTGTGATTCTTTCTCCCTAAAAAAGTTTAGGTAAATATTAGCAGTTACATTATCCACACTGAACATCAATAGAGTGTAAAGTTTTACTCAAAATTTTTACTCAAGGGACACCTGGGTGGCTCAGTGGGTTAAGCATTCAACTTTGTGTCAGCTCAGGTTGTGATCTTAGGCTCACAGGATCAAGCCCCATGTCAGGCTCTGCAGGGAGTCTGCTTCTGTCTCTCTCTCTCCCCCTCTCCCTGTTCACTCAGTCCCTCCCTCCCTCTCTCTCAAATCAAGAAATAAATAAATCTTTATTTTTTTTTAAAGATTTTATTTATTTATTTGACAGAGAGAAATCACAAGTAGATGGAGAGGCAGGCAGAGAGAGAGAGAGGGAAGCAGGCTCCCCGCTGAGCAGAGAGCCCGATGCGGGACTCGATCCCAGGACCCTGAGATCATGACCTGAGCCGAAGGCAGCGGCTTAACCCACTGAGCCACCCAGGCGCCCAAGAAATAAATAAATCTTTAAAAAAAATTTTTTTACTCAAAAAAGTTTAATCAACTTCATTTTTACCAACTTGACCATCTTCCAGACTTCCCAAACTGATTCCCACACAACCTCCTGCGCCCTGCTAATGGGCATGTGATGTAAAGGAGGAGGGTCACACTTTATAACCCAGGCACAGTCACAGCACTGGGGGGAAATAGAGAACATGTGAACATAGATCTTTATAACGCAGCTCACTCAACATCTAAATAAGACAAGAGCCCACTGAATAATATAAAACAAAAGTAAATGTCATTTTAAGGGCCTAAATTAATTCATTAATTGATTCACTGTGCACTAAGGAACATACACGCAAGAATAAATGTAAACAAAAGGAGAGAAGAAAGGGGGAGGGAAAGAAAGAAATCCTGAGCAGACATACAACAGGGTGCTGAGTTGGGGCTGCCAGGAGTAGAAATCTAAACCGTGGTTGAGTCTCAGGAGGGTCCCACTTGTAATACCAATTTTGCTAATTTAGGCTGGCCAACACCCTAAAGAGTCCTCTGGCCTGTCCACTGCCATCAGGTGGAGCCACCTTTAAATTCCACCCTGCAAACTGGTGCAGACCCTATGGAAAACAGTGTGGAGCTTCCTCAGAAGGTTAAAAATAGAACTACCCTAGGATCCAGCAATTGCACTACTAGGTATTTATCCAAAGGATAAACATAGTAATTCTAAGGGGCACCTGCACCCCAGTGTTTATAGCAGCAATGTCCACAATAGCCATAATATGGAAAGAGCCCAGATGTGCATCAACAGATGAATGGATCAAGATACAGACACTCACACAACAGAATATTACCCAGCCATCAATAAGAATGAAATCTCACCAGGTGCAGTGACATGGATAGAACCAGAGAGTATTACGCTAAGTCAGCCAGAGAAAGACAGATACCATGTGATTTCAGTCATACGTGGAATTTAAGAAACAAAACAGATGAACATAGGGGAAGGGAAGGAGAAACAAAATAAGATAAAAACAGAGAGGGAGGCAAACCTCATAAAAAAAGAAACTCGTAACTCTGGGAATCTAACTGAGGGTTGCTGGAGGGAAGGTGGGTGAGGAAACCGGGTTAACGGGGTGGTGGGTACGAAGGAGGGCACATCATGGAATGAGCACTGGGCATTACATGCAACTGTTGAATCACTAAACCCTACCCCTGAAACTAATAATACACTATATGTTAACTAAATTAAACTTAAATTTTAAAAGAATTATTAACTCAGTCATAACAACTCATTCATTTATATAATACAACCTAGGGCTAGTTACTTACTTCTGTGCAAAATGGGAAGAAGTTATAGTATGTAACCACTCCCCCTGTTTTGAGGACAAAATGATATACAAAATGAAAAGTGCTTTCCCCAATATCTAGAACCTGGTAAGCCCTCAGTAAACAAAGATATGATTAACATAAAAATAGGTTAGATGGATAGATAAATGATTGACAGATAAATTCCACTGTGCAGAGAACAGTCCCTCCTCTTCAGGGGCCTCCAGAAAGTGAGGCCTCAGCTCCCTGAGGAACGTGACCACCCTCACCACTCACCCTTGTCTATCCCTCTAGCTAGTCCAGCTTCCATGCTCACACCTACCTCCTAGGCTTCAAACTTAACTGATGACAACCTCCACATAACTGCAAGCATCAGCCAGGGGGGTGACACATAAGCTCTACTCAGGGAACATACCTGCTGTGCTGAGATGCATCCAGTGCCAAAAAATGAAGAGCTGGAAATGCCCGGGGCAGAGAATTAAAATGAGGGGCCAAACTGGCAGAAAATCGGCACCACGGGGTGTAAAACAGGACTAGCGTGCAGTCACTACCATTTGGGTTTAGAAAATCCATAAGGTCCTGTAGTAAAAGAAACAAGTGTGAAAGTCAGCAGAAAGTGTTCACGTACATTCCTCTGAAAGAATGCCCAAGAAACTGGAAACACTGCTGCCTCCAAGGAGAGGAGGCAGGAACACGAACTGGAGAGAGTCTATAGGTATCCCCTTAAATAGCCTTTTGGGTTTTGAACCATAGGAATACATGAATCAGCAGAAAAGTATTATCAAATAACAAATCATAAACGTTCCTATAAACTTCCTTGATAGTACTATAGAGCAATTTTATTATTTTTCATAATCCATCAATTCAAATACTAAGTACCGACAAGGCACAGGCCTCTCACACACTCTAATGGCATTATTAAAGCACTGAGATCTCAGGCCCCAATCATCAACTCAGCAGATCCCAATCCATAAGCAGTTGAATCAGTGTATTCGGCCAAAGGCTAGTTCAATTTAAGGGTGCACCCGCCCTGCCACCACCCTACTCACACTGCTGAAATAGCTCTCTCCTAGTCAAGTGTGTGACACCCTAGAAACAGTCCTGCAGAGCAAAGGCACAGGGTTCACCAGGCGCTGAGGGGATGGTGTGAGGCCACCGCTGACCACTGCACATGGAGGGGCTACAGACGCTCAGTGTACCACATACCCTCATTTAAAATAAGCAGTCACAGTGTGCAGAGCGAGGATTTTTTCTCGTATTACATAAACAGCCTGAACTCATCCTGCTACCTAGCTTAACAATCCCACAGAAACAGTCATTATCCCAGTATTCTCTTCAGAATTATCCTTTATCCAATGGACTGGTAAAGCATGGCTGGGCTGGGGACAACTATCTCAGCTCTCACTCCAGAGAAAACACTGGAGTCAAACTCTTTGAAGGAAAGAAATTTTTCATTAACATAGAATGCTCCCCAGGGGTATCACCACTCTAAACAACGCTAAATCACAATCTTAGTAATTCAGATTTTTTTTAACTTGCCTCTGTAATAAATACCTCATTTAGAAGAAGAAAAATGCTAGGAATTCTAATCCCAAGCGCCTATCTGTTCATTGGGATTTTTTTTTTAAAGATTTATTTATTTACTTGCGAGAGAGTGAGAGAGAGGGCATGAGAGTGGGGAAGGAACAGAGGAAGAGAATCTCAAGCCGACACTGTGCTGAGCACAGAGCCCAATGTGGAGCTTCATCTCATGACCCCAAGATCACAACCTCAACCTAAATCAAGAGTCCCACTTAACCAACTGAGCCACTGTTGGTGCCTCTGTCTGCTGGGATTTTCATCATGAGGCCGGTGGAGAGAGGACCCCAAGGGTCAACGCATCTAAAAAACATAATTGACACTAGTTCTATCACCTCCTCTCCCTACGGACATCATAGAAAGCCAAATGAATTTTCAGTGATACACCCATTAGATGCCGTCCCACCTATAAAATGATAAAAATTCTGACCCAGCAGCTGAAAGTCTATAAAATCAATAGCAGAAAAGGAGAAAAGCGCTAAACCATTATTTCTTACCTGTGACATATTTAAAATTTTCAGAGTGAAGTTTTCTAATCCCGTCACATTTCTCTCCTCACAGTTCACCTTGGGGGATTTCAGACTTTCTGTGTTATTGGAGTCCTCGGGTGGGGCCGGGTCGGATTCGGCCACTTCAGGCTCTGAGTAATACTCCTCCTCCCTGTCCTGGAAGCCAGGTCCCACGCCATCCAGAGAGAAGATGTGCTCCCGGAGACTGCACCTTGAGTCCTCCTCCCCTCGGGCCCCACAGGTGCCACCGCTGGGCTCGGGACTCAGCTTGTCCTCGGTCTCCCCGGGGATTACAGACAGCATCACCACGTGGTCGCCGTCAGGGTCCAGCCCCAGCACAGAACCGGCCTCTCCTGCTGACATGTCCTGGCCTGCGAGGCCGCGTGGGGGCTCCTCCTCACTGGCCAACACAGCTCCCGCCTCCAGGGAGGGAGCACGCTGCTCCTCCGACTGCAAGTGACCGCTGTCCTCTGCAACTGAAACATGCCAGCATGGGCCCACTCATAAGTCCCTTCAAAGTCCATGAACCCCCCAGAATTACGGTTCTCCTCAAATAAGAGATTCTCCCCAACAGAGAAAAGAGGTAACCTTCCCATGAAACTATCAGAGGGCCATCCACCATTCTCAATAACGAAGAAGGTCACCAGGAGGTACCAGATTAATGAATGTCAAATACAAAGTGGACAAATACACACCTTCATGTGATACCTGCGGCTTGCCGTGCGGATTATAAGCAAAAACATCCCAGTGCAGCTATCCAATAAGGAAATCCAATGAGGAAAATATAACACAAACACCTTAACAAGTTCATTTGTTTGATGAGAATATCCAACAAAAAAAATGCTGCCTTTATAGAAGATTCTACTCTAGCGATGCATCCTTGTATACATTCTAACAGCTCTTAGCCTGGCAGGACAAGGGTTACCATCCCCACTTAGCGGAGGACCAAGCTGAGGTAGAGAGAGGCGATGTAACACCCAACAGCACACAAGCTAATAAGGAGCAGAGCCAGGTCTCTGAGTGAAGTCTTCTGGCTGCTGTGCCAGATTGGGCCTTACCCTCCCCTATGATACCTCGGGGCTGAGATGATGCCTCGTGGCCTGAAAACAATGCTCCAGCCATACAGCAGCTCCTGCCTGCCTACCTCTCTAGCCAGACAGAGCCTACTCTCCCGTCTGCTGCCCTTGGGAGTGCCAGGAGGTGCAGCCCTCAGGGCCAGGGCCACAGCAGGGCGAAGGAGGACCTTCTTCCCACTGTGGAGCCACAAGATAGAACTTGGGCGAAATGCTCAGGTAAGGGAAGAGTCTGGGGAAGTCTCATTCAACCACTGAGCAACCTCCACTCACCTCTGCAACAGGGACTCCTGCCCTCCAACTCCCATTAACTCAACAAGAGCTGCCAGACTCAGAGCCAAGCACTGACCAGGGGGGAACCAATGAGCCCAGCTGTACTCAGACAAGCTCACCATGTGGCTGGGAAACCACCAGCCATGCAATGGGCTCTGCCAAGCCAACAGCATGTCATCAAAGTGTAAATAACCAACTGGCTTTAAAGTTAGGGAAGCTTCCTAAGGTATGCACACTTGTACAGGTCTCAGAGAATATCCCCATAGAGATTTGCAGATTCATTCAGCAATTCAAAAACCTTGTCTGAGAATTCTGCTCTGGCTAAGCTGGAGTAAGAGTCATCAGATTCAACTTCCTTAGTGAAACAACCCAAAAAAGGTCAAAAATGTGAACTAGTTAGCTAGTTAGCAGGCAACAAAGGATAAGGATCCCTGAGAAACAGGAAGAGGAGAGTCCTGCAGGTGTTCCAGTTTACCACCAGAGGGAATGCCTGCCATGGCTCAGGGAGTGGGGAAGGAAGCAAGCAGAGTCCAGCACTCCTCAAGTTGAGGAGATGGCACTGAGGGTTCACAGAGACCAAGAAAGCTAGAGTTCGTGAGACAGAATAGTAGAGATGGGCAAGCTCCAGAGACCTGCAGAGTGACCCCAATCTCGTACACCGGTCAGCATTTACATGTGGGTAAGCTCCCAAAACTAGGAAAAGAACCACCCAAAAGGATCAGAGGCAACAGTACCCAACCCTCACACAGAGCTGAGAAGCATATCTGTTCCCACCAGCTAGACTGGAAAAACTCACAGTTCCCTGAGCACTGGGGAGCGTACACAAAAGTAGTGGGGCAAAATTGATCCTACAGTAAATACAGCTCTGCTCTTGCCTAGCAAACCTTAAAAGCAAGGAACATACTATACTCAGCTAACTTAACTGTACCCTAGAACAAAACTCGTGAATATTTAGAGGAATACTAAAATATCCAGCACTCAACAAGGTCAAATTAATGTCTGGCATCCAATCAAAAATTACCAGGCATGCAAAAAAAGCAGGAAAATATGATCAATAATGAAAAAGGTAATTAACCAATTAAAACTGACCGACAGCTTGCAGATGTCAGAATTAGGAGATAAGGATATTAAAACAGTAATTATAACTCCATTACATATGTTCAGAAAGTTAAACAGATATAGAGACAAAAGATATAAAAGACCCACAAAAAACACAAATCGAAACCACAGAGATCTCACCTCCTACCTCTCAGATTAGCTATTATCAAAAAGACAAGAAATAACAAGTGCTAGTGAGGATGTGGAAAGAAAAGGAAACCCTTGTACACTCTTGGAATGAATGTAAATTGGTGCAGCTATTGTGGAAAACAGTATGGAGGCTCCTCAAAAAATTAAAGCTATAACTACCATCTGATCCAGCAATTCCACTTCTGGGTGGAACAAAAACACTAATTTGAAAAAAATATATGTACCCCATATTCACTGCAGCCTTATTTACAAAAGCCACAGAAGCAACCTAAGTGTCTACCAAAGGATGAATGAATAAAGAACACAGAATCTATACACACGATATTATTATTCAGTTGCAAAAAGAGGAAACCTTGCTATCTGCAACATGGATGGACCATTACACTAAGTGAGGTAAATCTCAGAAAGACTAATACCATATGCTCTCACTTACATGTGGAATTTTTATAAATAAATAAATAAATAGCTCATAGATCCAGAGAACAGACTGGTGGTTGCCAGAGGTGATGGTGGGGGGAGGGGGTAAAATGGGTAAAGTACAAATTTCCAGCTACAAAGTAAGTCATGGCAATGTAAAGTACAGTATGGTGACTCTAGTTAGTGATACTGTCTTGCATATTTGAAAGTTGCTGAGAGTAAAAGGTAATTAAAGTTCTCATCACAAGGCAAAAAATATAACTATGCATGGTGTCAGATGTTAACTAAACTTACTGTGGTGATCATTGTGCAATTATACACAAATAATAAATCATTATGTTGTACACCTGAAACTAATATAATGTTGTATCAATTATTTTTCAAAAAGACTCAGATTGTACTCTGGCAACAAAAACTACAATGTTTGAAATGAAAACTACACTGGGTGGAATAATAGCAGATTAGGCAATGCAGAAGAAAAGACAGCCTAGTGAATTTGAAGGATAGCAACAGAGTTTGAATTTGAAAGCACAGCAATAGAACCTATCCAAAATCAAACACACAATGAAAACAAGAATCCAAAGAAATTAAGAGAATCAGTGAGCTGTGGGATAGTTTCAAGTGGCCTAACATACAGATCATGAGAATACCCAGAAGGCAGAGTAGGGAGGTTAGTGTGGACAGAAAAAGTTTATGAATTAATAACTAAAAACTGCACATACTTGATAAAAATCATAAATCTATTGATCTAAGAAGTTCAGCAAATACCAAGCTCAATGAACTACACCAAGATATTATCATAATCAAATCGCTCCAAACCAGTGACAAAAATAAAACTCTTAAAAGCAGCCAGAGAAAAAATATATACTGCATCCAGAGGAAGAAAGATAAGGATGACAGCAGATTCCTTGATGAAAACAATGCAAGCAAGATAAGTAGCAACTTCAGGGGCACCTGGGTGGCTCAGTGGATTAAAGCCTCTGCCTTTGGCTCAGGTCATGATCCCGGGGTCCTGGGATTGAGCCCCACATCGGGCTCTCTGCTCAGTGGGGAGCCTGCTTCCCCCACCTCTCTCTGCCTATCTCTCTGCCTATTTGTGATCTCTGTCTGTCAAATAAATAAATAAAATCTTTAAAAAAGAAAAAAAAGATAAGTAGCAACTTTAAAGTACTGAAAGGAAAAAACTATAAACCTAAAATTCTATACCCAGGAAAAATATCTTTCAAAAATGAAGGGAAGGGGCACCTGGGTGGCTCAGATGGTGTCTGCCTTTGGCTCAGTCCCACATGGGGCTCCCTGCTCAGCGGAGAGTCTGCTTCTCCCTCTCCCTCTGCCCCTCCACCCTGCTCATGCTCTGTCTCTCTCTCAAATAAATAAATAAATTTTTTTAAAAAGAAAAAAAAAGAACGGAAAATAAATACCTTTTCAGAAACATTAGAAGCTAAAAGAATTCTTCACCAACAAACACCCAGAACAAGAATCTCAAAGGAATTCTTTCAAGCCAAAGAAAAATGATACTGGATGGAAATATGGATCCACACAGAAGAATGGTGAGCACAAGAAACAGTAAAGACACCGATAAACAGACACAGCTTTTCTGAAAATGTAGCTAGGAAGGGGACAAGAAAGCCAGGGTGGGTGATAAGGGGCCAAAGGAGGTTTCTGTTTCAGCTGTTAGAACAGAGAAGTTTAAGGATATATCAAATTGATGGGAAAGGTGAGGAGGGCGAGGGAACAGCAGAGATCAGACAGGGCAGAGTATATGGCATCAGCAGCAAGGTGTGTCCTTGACAGAAGAAAGTCAAGCTCTTGTATGACTGTGACTCAGAGAAGGCTCTGGGTGCCTCTGCAGGAAACCCTGCCAATTTGGTGGCGGTGAGATCACAATGACAGTCTTTCTGTAGCCTTTGGTTGATGAGCATGTACCACTTATATAATCAGAAGAAAAACATGTTTACTGGGGCAGCCACAAAAGAGAGGAGAAAAAAAAGCCAGAAAGGTTACATGTCTGGAAACAAAGGGTGCCAGGTTTAGGGGCCATCCCTTCTCCCAAATGCCCCAGCTCCACAGACATCTGCTCTCTCTGAACCTAACCAACATCTTAGGTCTCATAAGTACTTAGAAAATACCAAGATCCACCTCAGGAGGAAAAAAAAAAAATTCAGGGCAGAAATTAGAACCTGGCTCTTTCTAATCACCCTCACGAAAATGGGTAGATATCCCCTGTAAAAAATCAAAAAGGAGTCTGAGTGATGCACACACAGAGCTGGTATTTTCAGTTCAGGAGGGTTATTCTTCCCTCCTGTAAAAGAGTTAAGTAGACAGTACACATTAGGCACCATAATATTCTTTTGCCCTCAGGTACCAGTGTTTTCACTTAAGTATTGGAAAGAGAGGAAACTGAATTATTCCACACCAAAACAGAAATGACATTACGTGTGAGAGCTGCTGAACCCTTGCAGCGTCACGTGCCTTTTAAAAGAGAATGCTTAATCTTTTAAAAGAGAATGCTTAACCTCAACACACTGACTGTGTGTGAGCCACAAAAAAATGACAATCACTGCATCACTGGCAGCAAGAAAAATATCTGGTGCGACACCTGGGTGGCTCAGTGGGTTAAGCTTCGGTTTTCAGCTCAGGTCATGGTCTCAGGGTCCTGGGATCCAGCCCCAAATCAGGCTCTCTGCTCAATGGGGAGCCTGCTTCCCCGCCCCCCTCTCTGCCTGCCTCTCTGCCTACTTGTGATCTCTCTCTCTGTCAAATAAATAAAATCTTTAAAAAAAAAAAAAAGTGTGGGGGGTGTTAAAGTGGGTTAAAGCCTCTGCCTTCAGTTTGGGTCATGATCGAACCCCACATCAGGCTCTCTGCTCAGCAGGGAGCCTGCTTCCCCCTCTCTCTCTCTGCCTCTCTGCCTACTTATGATCTCTGTCTGTCAAATTTAAAAAAAAAAAAAATCTTTTTAAAAAGATCTTTAAAAAAAAAGAAAGAAAGATATCTGGAGAACAAGGGTGGGGGCACAGAGCCCACACTGCCAGGGAGCCCTAGCCTAGGTCAGATCCTTCACACCCTTCCAGTTTTGCTCAGAAGGCTCTCTAACAGCCGCAAGTTTTTCACAATGGCTTCTATGGCAGCAATACCAGGCCCCTCATGGTGTGGCCTCTGTCCACACTCTGAACGAGTTCACCAGACATCTTGGTCCCTGAACACTTGCAATCTCTTCCACCTACCTCAGTGTTGTCCCAAGGGCTGTTTCTTTACCAGGGAAGCCCTCTATGGGCTCTCCTGCTGGCTAATTTGAATCATCTTTCAGATCTCACCTTAAACTTCACCTTTGCAAGGTGACTTTCAAGGTGAACTTCACCCTCCCTGACCCTTAGACCAGAGGGGTTTCCCATCACAGCACCCAATAATACCCTGGGACTCTCACTGAAGCATTTTCCACTGTTGGAATTTACTTAATTATTTGTAGTCATTTAATGCCTATCCTCGCCAGCAGATAGGAGGGCGGGCCTGTTTCTCTGTCTGGCTCACCACTGTACCTCAAGCTTCAGCAGAGCATAGGACATGTATGCTCAGTAAAAATCTGCCAGTTGACAGCCTAGGGAAGACAGGCATGGAGGTGCTGAAGCCAAGAGGTGGTTCCTGTGCTTTGACACCTGGACAGCACTGCTACCTCCAGCTGCCAGTAGTGTCCACTACAGGCCCCAAAGCCTTGGATTTCCAGCCACCCTAAAAAGGACCCAGGTGGTGAAAGTCCCTCTATCTTCACCCCATTCAAGGCCACACCATGACGACCAATGGCCCACCCTATGGCTGGTGTTATCCTCAGGTCTGCATGCACGTGGCCCAGACTGCTGGGGGATGGGGGGAGTGTTCACATCACACTACATCACACTGACTACAAGTCGGTCCCCCAAATCAACAAGATTCTGCCTGGAAGGGTGCCTGGGTGGCTCAGTGGGTTAAGCCTCTGCCTTCGGCTGGGGTCATGATCTCAGGGTCCTGGGATCGAGTCCCGCATCGGGCTCTCTTCTCCTCAGGGAGCCTGCTTCCTCCTCTCTCTCTGCCTGCCTCTCTGCCTGCCGCTCTGCCTACTTGTGATCTGTCAAATAAATAAGTTAAAATCTGTTTAATTTTTTTAAAAAAAGATGTTTTAAAAAAAAAGATTCTGCCTGGAAACAGAGCACACTCAGCATGGGCAATGTGAGAAGATATTAGTAAAGGGGCCACCAACATGTGGGCTGGATGTCAGAGAAACCAAGAGCAATGGTAAGGCACTTCAGGGCCAGGAACAGCACAGAGGGAGCCACTTAACCACTCACAGACCTTAAAGAGATCAGAAGCAGGGGTGCCTGGGTGGCTCAGTCGTTAAGCATCTGCTTTGGGCTCAGGTCATGATCCCAGGTTCCCGAGATTGAGCCCCGCATTGGGCTCCCTGCTCAGGGGGATGCCTGCTTCTCCCTCTCCTACTGCTTCTTCCTCTCCTACTCCTTGTGTTCTCTCTCTCTCTCTCTCTCTCTTCGCAGTGTCTTCTATCAAATAAATAAGTAAAATCTTTAAAAAAAAATTTTTTTTTCAGAAGCAGCAACAGTCACAGAACGTTGGAACAGTGTGCTCGCCCTTCTAGAAGCTGTGACTTTCCACGGAAGGACAAAGCCAACCATGATAATCCCGAAGGGAGGAAGCTGAGAGAATCAATATCCTGACCTCATGCTCCCTTCATTCCAACCCACCAGAACCCAGAAGGCAAGACAGCCAGTTGTTAGGCCATATGGGACAGATGCTCAGGGCACAGCGCTGGACAGACAAGGCTAGAGAACGAACTGGGAAACAAACAAAAGCTATCCAGCACATCCTGTCCCCTCTCTGAAGCTGGTGGTTAAGCACAGTGACAAAGAAATGTAGTACAGAGGTCTGACTGTGAAGCAGGCAGGCATGGGCGTGAATCATGGCCTCCTCAACTTCTGCCTGCTGGAGACCTTGGCAGAACACTTACTGACACTGAGTCTCGGTTTACTCATCTGTAAAACGGGAACCAGAGCAACAGCTCCTTCATAAACATCTGAAGATCAAATAAGATGATGCTCATAAAAGCACGAAGCACAGCACCTGGTGCAGAACCAGTGCTTTCATCAGTGACTGTGTTACTATACTTCCCCCTTCCTCCTGCTCAGCCACCTGGCGGCGCTGCCTCCTGCCTGGACAACCCACGGAAAGCAAAGGCCCCTACGGAAAGCAAAGGCCTGCCTATTCCCGTAGGAAGTGACAAGCAAGGCCGGAAGAGCTAGACGTTAACAAATTGTGAGCAGTGGGGGGCCGTGGAACTGAGGATAAGGCCCTAGGAGACCTGCCTCCACGGTGGCTGCCTCCCGGCCTGAAGCAGCCCCAAGAGCATGCCAGGGCAAGCAGGGGGTTACCCAGGGAGTCTCCTCTATTTTTCTCATCCAGGCCACCTGAGCAAGAGCAGCCTTCTTTAAGAAGGAATCCATAGGGGGGCCTAGGTGGCTCAGTGGGTTAAGCCGCTGTCTTCCGCTCAGGTCATGATCTCGGGATTCTGGGATCCAGTCCCGCATCGGGCTCTGTACTCAGCAGGGAGCCTGCTTCCTCCTCTCTCTCTGCCTGCCTCTCTGCCTACTTGTGATCTCTCTCTGTCAAATAAATAAATAAGATCTTTTTTTTTTTTTTAAGGGGGGGGGGGTCCATCAAGGTGCCAAGTAAAGCGTGAGCTCTGCCACGACCCGAAGGGCAGATGCGACCCTGAGCTCCGCGCCTCCGCCTGTAACGTGGAGAGCCTCTTGCAGCCTCTCTCCTACGGCGGGTGCGAGGGCTAACCGCGGGAAGGCACAGTCCGGCCTCCTCGAAAGGGCGCCGTAAATGCCGGCTCTTCGTTGCGGTTTGTCTCATTCATAATAAAAGGTATGTCTCAGTAGGAGCTAGTACACAGCCACTCCCGCGACTGACGCCCGCTGCGGGGGCCTGCACGGGCTCCCCGCCACCGCGGACCACCACTCGGGGCCACACGTTGGGAGGAGGAACGACGCGGGGCTGGGCGCGCCTGCCGGCGCCAGGAAAGGCCGAGGGGCGCGCCGCGAGACCCCGCGCAGGTCAAAGAGCGTCGTCCTAGCGGACCTCCCCCTCGCCCTGTCATTTCACTCGCCGCCGCCTGCCGCCCCCGGCCGCAGGCTCGGCCCGCACTCACCCTCCAGGCCGCGGGCGGGAGGCCCCAGCACCCACAGGAGGACCTGCCACCACCCCAGGAGCCGCATGGCGCGGGTCTAGAAGCTGCCGGGACCACCGACCCGGACGCAGGGTAACCGGCGCACGACGACGCGCGTCGCGCTCCCGGCCTCCCGGGCGCCTGGGGGGAGGGGAGCCGCGAGCGCGAGCGCAATCCCGTGCGGCCATCTTGGAAGCTGGCAGCGCCCGCTGGCGCCATCTTGGAGTCGGGCGGCCTGCCTCTGGCCTGCGGTCTCCGGTGTTTAGGATTCGCTGTTGTTCAGAAGCCGAGAGCCGGATACCTCGGGTCGCATCGAACGTTCCTGAGCCCCGAGCCCCGGACAAGGTTCCAGCCCAGGCTAGCGGCCGTCTTCGCGCGCGAGCCGGTCTGGCTGCTAGCAGCACACACTGCGCCCTGTCACGCTTCACTCCGGGCCCCAAAAGGCCCGGAAGCCTCCTCCTTCGAGCGCCCCGAATCCCCAGCCTTACCCCTGTTCCCCTACGTACGGGTGCCAGGTGAAATACAGGGTGCCCGGTTAAATTTGCATTTCACAGAAACCACGAATTGTTTTTTGTTTTTTGTTTTTTTAAAGATTTTGTTTATTTGGCTGTTTTTTGTTTTTTTTTTAACTCCCAAGAAACATACGGATATTCCAGTGTAAATATGTCCTGTAATTCTATTTGTTGCGTCTGGTCACCCTGACCCTACCTCCTGTGAACTTACGGCGGGCAGTTTTGGTCTGGTGGTTGGTGGGTTTGCAGGGCAATCTCCTGCTAGCTGGGCCTCCCCTAGCAAAAGCAGCTCGGAAAGGACCTAGAGTGTAGAAAGGCCGGGATGGGGAGGGGTGGTGTGCCCCACAGCAGGGCTCTGCATTCCAGAGCGCGGCCAGGGTGGGGGCGGGGGGAGGGCGGCGGAGGGACCTAAGAGACAATGCTCAGAGATGAAAAGAATGTCTCTCCCAGTTAGCAGTTAAGGGAAGGGCCTCCTAAAGTCAATAAAGCCACAATAAAGCAGTGGGCAGGGGCTATGCAGAGGGCTGCTGTCAAACTTATTTGAAGAGGTTGATTAACACAAATAGGTTTCAAAGGCCTTTACATCAAATCGCTGGTAGTTAAAGTAACGTGAAGAGGAATCTAGGGGTTTTTTGGCCATATGGTGAATCCCAACTCCCAACATTTATAGGGATATATGGTCAGTCAGCAAATTATGTAACTTTTCTTAAATTCAGTTTCTTCATCTATATAACGAGATGAATTTATGTGAGTTTAAATGAGATGTAAAGTGATGAGCACAGTGCATGATGCCCAGTCAGCACATCAGAGCGTTACCCATTATTTGGATCGTACAATTCTAGTGCAGTAACCACAGTCCCCTGTGACCATCGAAGAGAGTTAAACCAGGAAGATGTATCATCAATCTGAACTCACTGATTATTCTTCTAAATAAACCGCCAGGGTTTTGCTATGTAAGTTCTCAGATGCCTGTGGGTCCAGGAGACAAGGAACAACACAGCCTACATTTCTAGGGCCGATCTCTACAGTCATCATTTGGCTGAACTACCTCCCTTGCCCCCTACCCAGTAATAACAAACCTTTCCTCTTCCTTCCTTCCTTTCCTTCCTTCTTTCTTTCTTTCTCTCTCTTCTTTCTCTCTCTCTCTCTCTCTCTCTCTCTCTTTCTCTTTCTTTCTTTCTCTTTCTTTCTTTTCTTTCTTTCTTCAGTTAAGTCTATGGAGCTTGAACTCACCACCCTGAAATTGAGCTTCATGCTCTACCAAGTGAGCCAGCAAGCGCCCCAAACCTTGTCTGCTCTAACTTATTCTCTCTTATACCCTTCATACCTAATTTGAAGGTGCATAAAAGCCAATAGGACAGAGGATTAAGAGGTTTAGGATTTATAAAAAAGGAGAGTGATTTGATTTGTCTGGACACTCTGGAGTGGATGCTCTGTTACTACTTCTTTTTTATTATGTCCTTTCCTTCCCTGTGTTTGTGCTTTGGCTGTTTGTTTGGACAATACCCTTGCAGATGTTGGAATTGTTGCCTTTCCTTAAATACTGTGTATACACTCTCAAGTGACAACTCGGAAAATGCTGTCAACAAGACAGAGTTCACATTTAACTGTCTCACCACCAGATGGCACCTGGACTTATTTTCTCTCTCTCTCTTTCTTTCTTTCTTTTTTTTTTTTTTTTTTAAGATTTTATTTATTTATTTGGCAGACAGAGATCACAAGCAGGCAGAGAGAGAGGAAGAAACAGGCTTCCTGCTGAGCAGAGAGCCCAATGTATGGCACGATCCCAGGACCCTGAGATCATGACCTGAGCCAAAGGCAGAGGCTTTAACCCACTGAGCCACCCAGGTGCCCCTGGACTTATTTTCAACACAAAAATTGCCTTCAGGTTTGTCTTGAAACTTTATTTTTGTTTCTGAGGGGGAAAACATTGGTATCATCATCTTTGGCTGAAATGAACTCTGTGTACCACCATTTGGCCCGGGATTGTTCATTCGTATGAATGATAATAATTTGATAATAATTGGAATTGTTATGCATAACTACACACCGGCATGCCAGGTGTTTAGTTTGTCCCCTTGATGGATTTGCTTAATTTGTTTTGAATCTGATGAGTCATGAGAGCTTCTCTTTAATGGTGTCTGTGTCTGTCTCTCACAGGAAAATAAACAGTATTTCCATTCCCTTAGATCACTGCAGCAGAGTATATTTTCCAAAGACTGCCACAATAATATCCTTCCTCCCACATGCTGCTCTACAAAGTAATTTTGCCCCTGCCCCATCAATAGATAGAATCAAATTCCCCTTCCCTTGAATCTGGGTGGGGCTGTGATTCACAAGGAACCAAGAGGATGTAATAGTACATGAAGCCATTCTGTGTAACTTCTGAGGCTATACAGCCTTACACTTCTTTGCTGGAAGATTTGCACTGAAGCTCTGAGCCACAAAGTAGGTGGTTGGACTGTCTAAAGCTGCCATGTTCTGCAGAAGTTCAAACCAGCTTGCTGAGAGAAGCCTAGACCCTATGAAGAGAAATGCCCACCACCACTCACTGATCCCAGGCCCACTCGGTTCCACCTTTGGCTATCACTGGACTACTACTGCCTGAGAGACCACAGCCAGAAATGTTGTGACCCACAGATACAGAGATCAAAAAATTATTGTTATTATGAGTCATTAAGCTTGGGGTAATTTTTTTTAGAATAGATGACTGGATCATTTTATTTTGTAATTTAATAACTTTTAACCTGAAGATACTATGTGGATTAATTTAATAAATCAGTATGTTGGGCATATATTCATATACTTATTCTGCCAAGTTTCTTTCTCTTCTTTATGATTTTAATGTTATATTTTGATGGACTTCAGTTAACTCACTGTATTCATTATTATTTAATCAATACTGAATATTCTATGCAGTTATAACAAACTGATTAAACTGAGGTCCTTCAATAATTCAGTATCTTCTCAAGGACAGTTCGTCCTCACAGGGCAGATCAGAGTAATGTATAGTAGTTAAGAAAACCGTAACAAAAACCCACAAGCTCTCTTTCCCAACTTTATCTATTCAGGATATATATCCTAAATTTCATTCCTAATCGAAATCATGCCTTAGTTTGATGTATATTAAGTGCTCCCTAGTGTACTCACAAGTATGAACCGTCATAGGAGCCCTCTGCATTTCTAACCTGAGTACTAAGCTCTTGGCATTTATGTTTTCACTCAGATGGTTTTCTCCCAAATATACCATTCCGATTTGACATAAGGGGAAACAAAAGCACAGAAAAAAAAATGGTTTGGAGTCACAGAGGGAGTTTCTGACATAGCTAAGACAGAATACCAATCTGAATTCAACACTTCATACACTCTGGTATACAATCAGTAACTCATTTCAAATGCTAGCACACTGTTAATCAATACCTCTGTAATGACTCATGTAAATAAATAGAGATTTAAATAAATTCATTGTATTCAACTAATGAGAAGGATCCTGTGGCAAGAGGTTGAAGATCTAGGAGAGAGGAAAAATTCTGAGAAGAAAGTAGAGAAGGGGATCTGGCGAGGGATAAACCTGAAACAGTAAAAGGAATACAGTAAGAGGAATACACCTCCATTGTAATAGGAGGAAAGGGTGAAGGCAGATAAGCTATTTTCTCTGTCAGGAAGATGGTAGGCTGAGAGAGAGCCTGTGATGGTATCTAAGTATCTTGAGCGGAGAATGGGAATCCAAAATAACCTAAATGAAGAGTGCCATGAGACCTGACTAAGGATACAAAAGAACATCCTGGCAGCACTGGGGATCAAGCTGTGTTTGGAAAGCAAGAATTTTAGTGGCAAATGGCACAGGTATTTTTCTCCATTTAGCATTTAGCAGCCCAGGAGTAAATGGTAGCCAAAATTAGACCAGAGTTAGTGTTTTGTCAAGCTTGAGTGATATATAGACCAGGGGCAAGTTAACTGAACATAATGATGTTGCTAATATCTTTATGAGCCTAATTGAATCCTGTTTTTACCATTTCTTAAACTGTATTTTTTTTAACTCCAATATAGTTAACACACAGTGTTATATTAATTTCCAGTGTATAATACAGTGATTCATGAGCATAGATGAGTCTTAACATTATCTTGAAAGGGAAATTTCATGAGTTGGCCATTCATTAGGTAGAAGAATACTTCATATAACCTAATAATTATTTATAATCAGTATATGTTACTAGGGCACCTGGGTGGCTCAGTAGGTTAAAGCCTCCGCCTTTGGCTCAGATCATGATCCCAGGGTCCTGGGATCAAGCCCCACGTCGGGCTCTCTGCTCAGCAGGGAGCCTGCTTCCTCCTCTCTGACTGCTTATGATCTCTGTCTGTCAAATAAATAAAATCTTAAAAAAAAATTTTTTTAAGTATATTAGTTATCTATTGCTACATAACAAATTACATTAAACTGGGCTCTTAAAACAGTAATAATCAAGGGTGCCTGGGTGGCTCAGTTGGTTGGTCAGCTGCCTTCGGTTTCAGTCATGATCCTAGGGTCCTGGGATCGAGTCCCACATTAGGCTCCTTGCTAAGTGGGCAGTCTGCTTCTCCCTCTCTCTCTACCTACTACTCTGCCTGCTTGTGCATTCTCTGTCTGTCAAACAAATAAATAAAATTTTTTAAAAAACAGTAATAGGAGCTCCTGGGTGGCTGAATCGTTAAGTGTTTGCATTCAGCTCAGGGCATGATCCTGGGGTCCTGGGATTAAGCCCTGCATCAGGCTCCCTGCTCAGAGGGAAGCCTGCTTCTCCCTCTCTTACTCCCCCTGCTTGTGTTCACTCTTGCTGTGTCTCCCTCCATCAAATAAATAAAATCTTTTTGTAAAATCACCAATAATTATTTATTATCTCACACCTTTTATATGGGTTAGCAATTTAAGCACTGGCTTAGTTAGGTGGTTCTGGCTGAGAATCTCTCAGGATTTTACATTCAAGAGGATGGCAAGTGTCACAGTCATTTGAATACTTGATTGGGAATGAAAGACATGCTTCCCAGATGGCAAGTTGTTGTTGACTGATGGGAGAAGGTCTCTGTTCTTAACCATGAGGGTATCTCTATAGACTGTTTGTATGTTCTCATGACATGACAGATGGCTTTTGCCAGATCCAGTGACAGAAGAGAGCAGCAGTAAAGTTGCAAAGTCTTTTATGTTCTAGCCTCAGAAGTCATACACCATTATTTCTACAATATTCCATTAGTTACACATGTCACCACAAATAATGTAGGAGTAGACTATACACGGACATAAATACCAGGAGGTAAGGATCATTATGAGCCATATTGGAGGCTGGCTTACCACAAGTGAGTACTTGGGATTTCTATAGTATTAACCCTTCAAGATGTTATAAATAACACTGTGTTGTTTGTTTGTTTGTTTTTAAAGATTTTATTTATTTAATTGACAGACAGAGATCACAAGTAGGCAGAGAGGCAGGCAGAGAGAGAGGAGGAAGCAGGCTCCCTGCTGAGCAGAAAGCCCGATGTGGGACTCGATCCCAGGAGCCTGACTCAGGCACCCCAATAACACTGTGTTAATAAAAGCTTTTTAAAAAGTAATAGCTGAGAAGAATACTGTGTTATAAATAATATGAAAATAACATAGGGGCACCTGGGTGACTCTATTGGCTAGGCATCTGCCTTCAACTCAGATCATGGTCCTGGAGACCTGGGATTGAACCCCACATCAGGATCTGTGCTCAGTGGGTATCCTGCTTCTCTCTCTCTCCCTGCCTGCTGCTCTGCCTACTTGTGATCTCTCTCTCTCTCTCTCTGTTAAATAAATAAAATCTTAAAAAAATAAAAATAAAAAAGAGGGGCACCTGGGTGGCTCAGTGGGTTAAAGCCTCTGCCTTGGGCTCAGGTCGTGATCCCAGGGTCCTGGGATTGAGTCCCACATCAGGCTTTCTGCTCAGCAGAGAGCCTGCTTCCCTCTCTCTCTGCCTGCCTCTCTGCCTACTTGTGATCTCCGTCAAATAAATAAATAACATCTTTTTTTTTTTAAAGATGTTATTTATTTATCAGAGAGAGAGACACAGCAAGAGAGGGAACACAAGCAGGGGGAGTGAGAGAGGGAGAAGCAGGCTTTCCGCTGAGCAAGGAGCCTGATATGGGGCTTCATCCCGGGACCCTGGGATCATGACCTGAGCCAAAGGCAGACACTTAATGACTGAGCCACCCAGGCGCCCCAATAAATAAAATCTTAAAAAAAAAACAACAAAACCTTATCCAAGCCATTACCTAATGGTCAATTAACTGCTTACCTAATATGTTCTTCCTTCTCTTCTCAACTCATTGAATCTGATTTGAGAAGTACTTGGGCTTACAGCATATTTGTGAAGCTCTATTAAGAAAATACCAAATCTTCGTGGCTCAGGTGGTTGAGGGTCTGCTTTCAGCTCAGGCCTTGATACCGGGGGCCCTGGGGTTGAGTCCCACAGCAGGCTTCCTGCTCTTCAGGGAGCCTGCTTCTCCCTTTGCTTCTGCTTCCGCCTCTCTCGCTCATGAATAAATAAATAAAACCTTTTTAAAAAGAAAAAATACCAAATCTTCAAGCAATAAAGAAATCCTTAAACTGTGATTCACCTTACTGTGTTTGATAGTGTATCCAACATAGTATTTGGAGAAATTGGTTGACTAATCCTGCCTTCACAATATTAAAACTGACATCAAAATGATGACTATAAAAGAAAGGCCAACAGGCCATATATCTTCTGTTTTAAAAGCAGCCCATGCAGGGGCACCTGGTTGAGCAACCAACTTTTGGTTTTGGCTTAGGTCATGATCTCAGGGTCCTGGGACCGAGCCCCACGTCAGGATCTGTGTTAAGTGTGGAGTCTGCTGGAGATTATCTCCTTCTCTTCTTCCTCTGCTCATGCTCTCATTCTTTAAAATAAAAATAAATAAAATCCTTAAAAAAAAAAAAAAAGCAGGTCGCCTGGGTGGCTCAGTGGGTTAAGCCTCTGCCTTCTGCTCAGGTCATGATCTCAGGGTCCTGGGATCGAATCCCACATCAGGCTCTCTGCTCAGCAGGGAGCCTGCTTCCCACCCCCCTCTCTCTGCCTGCCTCTCTGCCTACTTGTGATCTCTCTCCGTCAAATAAACAAATAAAATCCTAAAAAAAAAAAAAAAAAGCAGCCCATGCAAGTAAATAAAAATAAATAAGAAATAAAATAAAATAAAAACAGCACAGGATTTTTTTTGTTTAAAGTAATCCCTACATCCAGTGTGGGGTTCAAACTCACAACCTGGAGATCAAGAGTATCACGCTTTACCAACTGAGCTAGTAAGGCACCCCTGCAACTCTTGAGAAGAAAGATAAAATCATTTAAGGTTTGGAAATACCTTTTTAGCCAAGCCTCCCGAGTAAAAATAACTGTGCATTAGCGGATGTCCCTCTTCTCTCTCTGCTTCATCCCCACTCCAGATCACCTTCAAATAACCTGAAGTTGAAAGGAATACCTCATGGTATTGTTTGGTGTTCTGCTGATATCGATACCCACATGCCCAAAGGAATGGGCAAACTTTGCAGAACGAAAAATCCAGCATCTAGGGGCTCCTGGGTGGCTCCAGTCAGATTAGTGTCTGCTTTTGGCTCAGGTCATGATCTCAGGGTCCTGGGATTCATCCCATGTGCCACCCCCCACCTCCACACAGCAGGTAGTCTGCTTCTCCCTCTCCCTCTTCTCCTACCCCCCAAGCTAAAACTCTCTAATAAATAAACAAAATATTTTTTTAAAAATTCAGTATTTGGGGGCGCCTGGGTGGCTCAGAGGGTTGGGCCTCTGCCTTCGGTTCGGGTCATGATCTCAGGGTCCTGGGATCGAGTCCCACATCGGGCTCTCTGCTCAGCAGGGAACCTGCTTCCTTTCCTCTCTCTCTGCCTGCCTCTCTGCCTGCTTGTGATCTCTGTCTGTCAAATAAATAAAAATAAAATCTTTAAAAATTCAGTGTTTGGGACGCCTGGGTGGCTCAGTGGGTTAAGCTGCTGCCTTCAGCTCGGGTCATGATCCCAGGGTCCTGGGATCGAGTCCCACATCGGCCTCCTTGCTCGGCGGGGAGCCTGCCTCTCTTTCTGCCTCTGCCTGCCTCTCTGCCTGCTTGTGTGCTTTCTCTCTCTCTCTTTCTGACAAATAAATAAATAAAATCTTTCAAAGAAATTAAAAAAAAAATTCAGTATTTATCATCTATCAGCTATCATTTTATTAAGACACTTGCATATTAAAAGATGTTTGGGGATTTATAAAAACAAAAATTAAAATTATTGTACTAAAATATGCCAAGTGCTGGGGTGCCTGGCTGGCTCAGTTGGAGGAATATGATACTCTCAATCTCAGGGTTATGAGTTTGAGCCCAAATTGGGCATAGAGTTTAATTTAAAAATAAAAAATAAAATAAAAACAGATTCAATAAACAATAATTAAAAGTGCCAAATTCTGGATTAAGTATTTTAGTTTGCTTAGATATCCCATCGAATTCATGTAATATTCCTGGCATAGATACTATACATATTTTTTGAATGAAGAAAATAAGAGCAAATAATTTGCTTAAGGTCCCACATTAAATGGCAGAGCTTGAATTTGAACCCAAAGCCAGACTCTCTCAGTCTGCCAAATTGCCCAGATGCGTTATTCTCATTTACTTCTCAGGACAGCCCCGTTTCTGAGGCTTGGAAAGATGAAGCAACAACTTGAGAAAGGTTGCACACTAGTGAGAGACTGTGCAGGTCCTTCTCTAAATCCCATGTGTCTTGCTACCAAGATAGAAAGGAGCACATTGTATAAATATTAAATTACAAAGAAGAACCAAATAGACAACTGAAATAGGCGGCGAGTGCCCTGGACACTTCACAAGGGCCCAACAGAACTACAAGAAACCAGGGTTCAAACATGTCACAAAGGCCAAATCAACAATATCTAGCTTCATGCAAATACAATGTAACAAAAGTGCTACTTTGTCAAATGCCAAGAAAAGAACCAGTCTTTTTTTTTTTTTTAAAGATTTTATTTATTTATTTGACAGAGAGAGATCACAGGTAGGTAGAGAGGCTGGCAGAGAGAGAGAGAGAGAAGCAGGCTCCCTGCTGAGCAGAGAGCCCGATATGGGACTCGATCCCAGGACCCTGAGATCATGACCTGAGCCGAAGGCAGCGGCTTAACCCACTGAGCCACCCAGGCACCCAAAGAACCAGTCTTGATCCAAATGTTTCTGCTCCCATTGGAAGGCTGCAAAGCTGCTGTGGGGGGAACAAATCTCAGGCTGGATGCAGCATTTCAAACTAGGGCTGTTATGAATCATTTGCTTTCTTTCCTTATCCCATCTTTCTTTAAATATTCTTTGTTTCAAAAAAAAAAATTAACATCATAAAGTCATTGTAAGGATTCTTTCAAGCAGTTAAATATTTTATAAAATAGCAATTTCAGAAAATACACCCGAAAATTCAAAACAGAGCACAGAGCTTCCCCAAAGTGTCTCAAAAGAGCTTTTGCTGAGTGTGGAACATCCTGTAATACCAAAACACAAGGAAGCTGGCAAAGAACACTATGGTTATGTCAAAATGAATAAGGAGCCAGTCTAGCTTCCACCAGCCAAAGATGGAACAGTCTGAGTATGAGACTGGATAACTGCAATAGATAGAGAGACATCACATATCTTAAAATCAAGTAAATTCAATAGATAGAGATATAGCACATACATTAAAAACTTTTAATTAATTACCTTTGAAAGATGCTAGAGAACCCAACTCATTCTGAAAACTGGTAGGAAAAGGAAAGAATCGGGCGTTTATGTGCCTTTCTTGCACAAAGTTTTTATCAGGGTCACCACTTATTTGATAAAGGGAAGTTTTTCTATATAGAAATATGTAAGCTAGTGAATAAACAAGAGAATTTAAAATTGCCATTTTGCAGCCCTTAATGAAGTAATGAAACTAGACTAAGATCAGCAAAGGCTACTGTGATGGTTAATTTTATGTGTCATCTTGACTGGACTAAAGGATGCCTAGAGAACTGGTGAAATATTATCTCTGGGCATGTCTGTAAGGGAGTTTCTGGAAGAGATTAGCGCTGGAATTAGCAGACAGAGTAAAGAAGATTGCCCTCACCGATGCAAGTGGGCATCATCCAATCTGTTGAGGGTCTTCATAAAACAAAAATGTGCAGTCAGGGCAAATCTGCTTTTTCGTTCGAGGTGGGACATTCATCTTCTCTTTTCCTCAGACGTTGGTGCTTTTAGCGCTCAAACTTTCAGGCTTGAACTGGGACTTAAATCATCGGTCCACCAATTCTTGGGCATTTCAACTGGGACTTACACCACTGGATCCCCTGGTTCTCAGGCTTTGGACTCATTTTTATTATTTTTATTTGGACTCAAATTTTATCACCAGTTTTTCTGGTTCTCTGACTTGCAGTGGCCGATCATGGGATTTCTAGGCCTCCTGAATCTCATGAGCCATTCCTATAAAAATCACCCAGCCTTCCTTCCTTCTTTCCTTTCTTGCTTGCTTGCTTTCTCTCTCTCTCTCCCTTTCCTTTTCCTTCCTTCCTTCCTTCCTTTTCTTCCTGTCTGTCTCCGGTTCTATTTCTCTGGAGAACCTAGACTGATATAGCTACCAAAACCATTCACTAAATGAAAAGCTGAAGAGGAATTTTAAACTGGATGAATCAGACAAAAAACACCTGAACTCATAGAACAATTTTTAGTATCACAGTAAAAGACAAGTTATTATTATGAGAAAACTAATATGATGTAATAGGAAATACAAAACACCACCTAAAGTGACCAAAACATCAAAATGGAACCTCATCACACCTCTAGATCTCATTACCAGTTTACAGAAAATACAGAGGTTAGAGAATTTAAAATAATACCATGTGGATACAATCAACAATAACCAAAACTTAGGGGAAAGTGACCTAGCTTCAATAAATAAATTACAAGGGGGGGTGGGGGAGGAAGAGAAGTGGAATCCATAAGAGAAACTTAAGAGACATATCAATTGAATGCAGGTGGGGGCCTTGTTTTGATGTTGATTCAAACATTTATGTGGGGGCACCTGGGGGGCTCAGATGGTTAAACATCTGCCTTTAGCTCAGGTCATGATCCCGGGTCCTGGGATGAAGCCCTGCACCCAACTCCCTGCTAAGCAAGGAGCCTGCTTCTTCCTCTCCTCTGCCCCTCCCCCCTTTCTCTTTCTGTGATTTCTCTCTGTCCTGTCTTCTCAAATAAATAAATAAATAAAATATTTTAAAAAAATTTATGTGGTGAAAATTCTTAAGAAAATATTAGCAGGGGCGCCTGGGTGGCTCAGTGGGTTTAAAGCCTCTGCCTTCGGCTCGGGTCATGATCCCAGGGTCCTGGGATTGAGCCCCGCCTTGGGCTCTCTGCTCAGCGTGGAGCCTGCTTCCTCCTCTCTCTCTGCCTGCCTCTCCACCTACTTGTGATCTCGGTCTGTCAAATAAATAAATAAAATATTTTTTAAAAATTAGCAAACAAGGGACGCCTGGGTGGCTCAGTTGGTTAAGCAGCTGCCTTCGGCTCAGGTCATGATCCCAGCGTCCTGGGATCGAGTCCCACATCGGGCTCCTTGCTCCGCAGGGAGCCTGCTTCTCCCTCTGACTCTGCCTTCCACTCTGTCTGCCTGTGCTCGCTCTCGCTCGCTCTCTCTCTGACAAATAAATAAATAAAATCTTAAAAAAAAAAAAAATTAGCAAACAAATTCAGCAAAATATAAAGGGAATTATACACCATGACCAACTGGGGTTTATCTCAGAAATGCAAGACTAGTTTAATTTTTTTTTTTTTAAGATTTTTATTTATTTATTTAACAGACAGAGATCATAAGTAGGCAGAGAAGCAGGCAGAGAGAGAGGAGGAAGCAGGCTCCCAGCTGAGCAGAGAGAGAGCCCGATGCAGGCCTCGATCCCAGGACCCTGGGATCATGACCCAAGCCGAAGGCAGAGGCTTAACCCACTGAGCCACCCAGGCGCCCGAGACTAGTTTAATATTAAAAAATCTGGGGCGCCTGGGTGGCTCAGTGGGTTAAGCCGCTGCCTTCGGCTCAGGTCATGATCTCAGGGTCCTGGGATCGAGTCCCGCATCGGGCTCTCTGCTCGGCAGGGAGCCTGCTTCCCTCTCTCTCTCTCTCTCTCTGCCTGACTCTCCATCTACTTGTGATTTCTCTCTGTCAAATAAATAAATAAAAATCTTTTAAAAAAATATTTAAAAATCTATTAATGTGGGGCATCTGGATGGCTCAGTGGGTTAAAGCCTCTGCCTTTGGCTTGGGTCATGATCCCTGGGGTCCTGGGCTCTCTGCTCAGCAGGGAACCTGCTTCCTTTCCTCTCTCTCTGCCTGCCTCTCGGCCTACTTGTGATCTCTGTCTGTCAAATAAATAAATAAAATATTTAAAAAAAAATATGGGGCACCTGGGTGGCTCAGTGGGTTAAGCCTCTGCTTTTGGTTTAGGTCATGATCTCAGGGTCCTGGGATTGAGCCCTGCTGAGCAGAGACCCTGCTTCCCCCCGCCCCGCCCCTGCCTGCCTGCCTCTCCGCCTACTTGTGATCTCTCTGTCAAATAAATAAATAAAATCTTTTAAAAAAATCTACTAATATAATCCACCACATTTGTAGAATAAAGTAGGATAAACCAGTTATAGGATAATGAAGAATAAATCAGATGATCAATAAATGCAGAAAAAGCATTTTACAAAATCCATAGCCCATTCATGATTTTTTCCTTAATTCTCAAAAAACTAAGAACAGGGCGCCTGGGTGGCTCAGTGGGTTAAGCCACTGCCTTCGGCTCAGGTCATGATCTCGGGGTCCTGAGATCGACTCCCTCATCAGGCTCTCTGCTCAGCAGGGAGCCTGCTTCCCTCTCTCTCTCTCTGCCTGCCTCTCCATCTACTTGTGATTTCTCTCTGTCAAATAAATAAATGAAATCTTAAAAAAAAAAAATTAAGAACAAAAGGGAACTTTCTCAACCTATAAAAGGCCAAATGTTTTATGTACCATAAACACAGAGCTGACATCATACTTAATGATGAAGACTGAATGGTTTTTCCCCCAACATCAGGAATAAGGCAAAAATGTCCTTTTAGACTATTTCTATTTAGTAATATATCGAAGGTTCTAGCCAGTGCAGCCAGCAATAAAAAGAAATTCAACATGCTCTCAAATGCAGAAAATCCTACGGAAGCTACCCAAAAAAGTATCAGAACTAATAAGTGAGTTTAGCAAGGTTATAAGATACAAGATCAATATACAAAAATGGACTTTATTTCTATACACTAGCAAGGGAAACTAAAGTGAAATAAAGAAAGCAATACCATTTACAAAATCATCAAAAACAGTAACACAGGCGACTCTGTTAGTTGAGCATCTACCTTCAGCTCAGATCTCCGAGTCTGGGGATTGAGCCCTGCATCTGGGTCCCTGTGCATAGGGGAGTTTGCCCCTTCCTCTCCCTCTGCCCCTTCCCCAGCTTATACTCATTCTTTCTCTCTCTCTCAAATAAAGAGTCTTTAAAAAAAAATTGCCAGGAATAAATTCAACAAACGTAGTTTAAGTTCTGTACACTGTTAGTGAGTGTGTAAATTAATGGAGACACTATGGAAAATAGTACAAGGGTTCCTCAAAAAATTAAAATTAGGGGCGCCTGGGTGGCTCAGTGGGTTAAGCCTCTGCCTTCAGCTCGGGTCATGATCTCAGGGTCATGGACTCTCTGCTCAGCGGGGAGCCTGCTTCCTCCTCTCTCTCTGCCTGCCTCTCTGCCTACTTGTGATTTCTGTCTGTCAAATAAATAAATAATCTTAAAAAAAAAGTTCTTTAAAGAAATTAAAATTAGAATCACTAATATATTTATTTTTGTAAGTGATGGTCTGTGGTGAACATGGGGGTGCATATATCTTTCTGTATATAGTGGTTCTAAGGATCCAACAATTCTACTTCCACGTAATTATCAAAAGAAAATGATAACACTAATACAGAAAGATAAAGGTACCCCCTTATTCACTGCAGCCCATTACTTACAAAAGTAAAAATATGGAAGCAACCCAAATGGGTTGAACAGTGGATGAACAGATTAAGAAAATGTGGTGCATACACACACACACACACACACACACACACACACACAGGAATATTATTCAACCACAAAAAAGGAAATATTGCCATTTGTGACAAGATGGATGGACCCTGAGGGCATCACGCTACGTGAACCAAGTCGGACCGGGGAATCCAAATACCATATGATTTCACTTATATATGGGATCTGAAACAAAAAACAAAACAAATGTACAGATACAGAGACTAGATTATTGGTTGCCAGAGGCAGGCAGGAGATGGGCAAAATAGGTGAAAAGGACTAGCTACAAAATATATAAATCATAGGCATATAATGTACAACATGACCACTATAGTTAATACCATACTGCATATTTGAAACTTGCTAAGAGAGATCTTAAAAGTTCTCACCACAAGGCGCACTGCTGAAGGCTTCTGCCTTCAGCTCAGGTCATTATCCCAGGGTACTGGGATTAAGCCCTCTGTTGGGCTCTCTGCTCAGCGGGGAGTCAGCTTCTCCCTCTGCCGCTCCCCCTGCTTGTGCTGTCAGGTAAATAAATAAAATCTTAAAAAAAAAAAATAGTTTTCACCACAAGAAAAATAGTACAACTATGTACGGTGATGGATGTTAACAGACTTATTGTAGAGATCATTTTGCAATATATACAAATATTGAATCATGTTGTACACCTGAAACTAATATAATGTATTAGGTATATCAATTATACCTCAGTTTAAAAAGAAAGAAGGGAGGCCTCAGTAGCTCAGTCAGTTGAGCATCTGCCTTCAGCTCAGGTTGTGATCCCAGCATTCTGGGATCAAGTCCCACATCAGGCTCCTTGCTCAGCAGGGAGCCTGCTTCTCCTTCTGCCTGCTTGTGCTCTCTCTCTCTCTCTGACAAATGAATAAGTAAAATCTTTTAAAAACAAAAAATAACATAAAAAGAAAGAGAAAAAGTAGTTCCTTTATGCCTTGCAACTTTCCATCAGCTATAAAAACCAGTATTTACTATCATCCACAAAGGGGTAGACCCTGAGCTATTTTAGAAAAAAACATTTTGATGTAGGCAGAGGCCATCTTAGTTGTCATATTTGGCTTGGATATGCTCCATCTAATCACTCCCCCCATGCAAACACTCACACATTCTTTCAGTCACTACTATGTCATCACTCATTATTTTAATTTGTCTTAAAATTTTAGTGTTTTGTTTTGTTTTAAAGATTTTATTCATTTATTTGACAGATAGAAATCATAAGTAGGCAGAGAGGCAGGCAGAGAGGGAAAGGGGAAAGCAGGCTCCCCATCAAGCAGAGAGCACGATGCGGGGCTTGATCCCAGGACCCTGAGATCATGACCCAAGCTGAAGGCAGAGGCTTAACCCACTGAGCCACCCAGGCAAAATGTTTTTGCCTTTTGTTTTTTTTTTTTTTAAATTTATTTATTTGCCTTTTGTTTTTTTTGTTTTTTTTTTTTTAATTTATTTGCTAGACAGAGATCACAAGTAGGCAGAGAGGCAGGCAGAGAGAGGAGGAAGCAGGCTCCCCACTGAGCAGAGACCCCGATGTGGGACTTGATCCCAGAACCCCGGGATCATGACCTGAGCCAAAGGTAGAGGCTTTAACCCACTGAGCCATCCAGGCACCCCAAGATTTTAGTTTTAAGTAACTCTACACCCTCTACACCCAGCATGGGGTTTGAATCTACAAGCCGGAGATCAAGAGTCACATGATCTACCAAGTAAGCCAACCAAGTGTCCCCCACCACTTAACATCTTTGATTTCTTTTCCCCTCAATACTGACACCAGGTTTTAACAACTACGTGTCTCAGATCACAATCTCTCCCCTCTCTCTTCCCCACTGCCCAAATTTAATCTTAGTATCTCACCCAAATGAGACTTGACCACTGTGCCTGCCTCTAATCTCTCCTCCCTCCAAGACAACCTAAACTACAAATGTAAGTTATCTCCTTATTTAAAACCTTCCAATGGCTCACCATTGTCCTCAAAATAGAAACTCTTTAAATTGATTTTCTGGGTCCTTCTATAATCAGGTCCATTTCATCCCTCCTTCTCAACCCTTGTTCACCACTACTACTCACCATACAGCTATTCATTATTGAAGAATATCATGCTCTCCAGGCTTTTGTGTGTTTTCTTCCTGTTGTCTCAATACTCTCCCCTCTTCCTTACATCAATCCATCTCATTTTCAGTGCTTAGCTTAAATGTCATTTCATTTTAAGTATTCTTATAGTCTTCTCCTCCATTTACTCCAGAAATAGCACTACTTATATTGTGTAATTGTCTGTTTACTTGGCTGATCCTTTCATTAGACTACAAACCATTAGTCTAGTGTACTCTGTTAAAGTGTTTGACCCAAAAATGGCACTCAAATCTTTAATGAATAACATTTGTTTTTAAAAAAATTACATCTAGGGACGCCTGGGTGGCTCAGTTGGTTAAGCAGCTGCCTTCGGTTCAGGTTGTGATCCCGGCGTCCTGGGATTGAGTCCCACATCAGGCTCCTTGCTCCGCGGAGAGCCTGCTTCTCCCTCTGACTCTGCCTGCCACTCTGTCTGCCTGTGCTCGCTCTCTCTCTGACAAATAAATAAATAAAATTTTAAAAAAATGACATCTAGTAATGATTTAAATTAGCTTCAAAAACTTGAGTTTGGTTTCATGTAATCTGTAGCATTTTGCTTCCTCATTCTACTCCAACTTTAGCTCACAAGACTTATCTATAAGGCTGTGGTAAAGATAGCCACTAAAATCCATTCTCTCCCTCCATAACTGATCGTGCCTGGCCAAGAATGAACTAGATTTCCCAATGCCTCTTGCAGCCATAAGCAGTCATGTGACCAATCCTTAGTCAAAGAACTGTGAGAAATGACACTACTTACTTAAAGGGCCTGAACTTCCAAAGCCCCTTCCTTTAGGCCAACCAAAAGAAAAACAGAATAGTCTTGGAAACCATGTTTTGAAAATGGCAAAAGTCACTTGGAGACCAGGTCTTTGAAAAACTGCACAAGACATTTATGTGGTGAGAAAGTCTACCTCTATTAGAGCCATTGCATTTCAGGGTCTCTGTTACAACTATCATTACTGTATGGGCACTGGCTGGCTCAGTTGGAAGAACACATGACTCCTGATCTCAGGGTTGTTAGTCCAAGCCCTATGACAGGTATAGATATTACCTTAAAAAAAAAAAAAAATCTTTAAAAAAGTAAATAAAATCTTTTAAAAAACCCTATCATGGCACCTGGGTGGCTCAGTGGGTTAAAGCCTCTGTCTTTGGCTTGGGTCATGATCTCAGGGTCTTGGGATCGAGCCCCACATTGGGCTCTCTGCTCAGCAGGGAGCCTGCTCCCCCCCCTCTCTCTGCCTGCCTCTTTGCCTACTTGTGATCTGTCAAATAAATAAAATTAAAAAAAAAAAAAACTCTATCATTACTGTAAATCCTAATACACGGGATATACAGATGAGAAGAAATGAAAAGCTTCAGATATTCAGAAATATATTAACCTAATAAAAAGATTAAAATTTCCAGTATCAAAAGCAGCATTATTATGAACCAAGGGTCATGTAAATATAGAAACTAGGATTCTTTCAAAACTAATTAAAAGCATATTCCTTGAAGAGATTGATAGGTTATTTGAGGCAAATTAACAAGTAAATTTTAGCAAGTAAAACCAATACAAAAATGACAAAGTGGGGGTGGGGGGGCACCTGAGTGGCTCAGTGGGTTGAGACTCTGCCTTTGGATCAGGTCATAATCTCGGGGTCCTGGGATTGAGCCCCACATCGGGCACTCAACTCAATGGGAAGCCTGCTTCCCCCTCTCTCTGCCTGCCTCTCTGCCTACTTGTGATCTCTGTCAAATAAAGAAGTAAAATCTTAAAAACAAACAAAAAAAACGACAAGGGGAAAAAAAGAACTGTTGTGAGGGCTGGCCCAAGGACAAAGGGATAAATGATAGACAATATGTATCAAGTACCAACTTCTTAGCAGTCACTAACCAGTACCAGGCAGCTCAGAGACAAAAATGGGCCAGTTGTACACAAAAACATGCCTAGCTCATATGGCTGTAAACACCTAACAGAAAGGACTAAAGATTTTAAGAGTAATGAAAAAGATAAACTACTGGGGCACCTGGGTGGCTCAGTTAGTTAAGCAACCACCTTCAGCTCAGGTCATGATCCCAGGGTCCTGGGATCAAGCCCTGGATGGAGCTCCCTGCTCCCCCAAAAGCTTGCTTCTTTCTCTCCTTCTGCCTGCCACTCCCCCTGCTTGGCTGTCAAATAAAGAAAAAAAACCTTATTTTTTTTAATGCCTCTTTTTTTTCTTTCAAACAGCATTTTTTTTTTTTAAGGTTTTATTTATTTAGGGGCGCCTGGGTGGCACAGTGGGTTAAAGCCTCTACCTTCGGCTCGGGTCATGATCCCGGGGTTCTGGAATAGAGCCAGCATTGGGCTCTCTGCTCAGCAGGGGGGCTGCTTCCTCCTCTCTTAAGAAATCTTAAAAAAAAAGATTTTATTTATTTATTTGACAGACCGAGATCACAGGCAGAGAGAGAGGAAGGGAAGCAGGCTCCCTGCCAAGCAGAGAGCCCAATGCTGGCTCAATCCCACGACCCCAGGATCATGACCTGAGCCGAAAGCAGAGGCTTTTACCCATTGAGCCACCCAGGTGCCCCAAGAAATAAAACCTTAAAAAGATAAAAGAAAAAAACAAATTCAAGAAAAAGAAGTCTAATTTTTCTCTCACTCTCTTTGTTAAGAAGCTACTTTGGAGCCCCTGAGATCTCAGAAGAGAAGAGCTACTGGCATGAAGACAAAATGAATATATTAGTTTTTCAAAGCAACATTTATTTTATCTCAGGGTCAGTACAAAAATACCTACTACTAAAAGCAGAACCATTTAAAAATTTTCCAATGGTGAGTAGAAGATTGTGGTTAAGAGCCCCTGCTGACTACTATTTACTGGGTGTATAATTCTGGGTAAATTATTTAACTTCCATGAGATTCAAGTTTTCTTACCACTAACAGGGGTGTTCCAATTCCTCTGACACCATTCAACAAAACAGCAGTAATTTGACAGAAGCAGTGAAGTGTTTTATTACTTATGCCAAGTACTATACTAAAGCCATTATCACTGTACCCTATTATACTTGGACTCCAATGGGGGTTTTGTGCTTTGATTTTTAGAAAAGATTTAAGTTTGACACTAATACTGAAGCCACCAGAAGTTCCTTTAAGGGTGACTTTTTTTTTTATGATTTTATTTATTTATTCATTTGACACAGAGAGATCACAAGTAGGCAGAGAAGCAGGCAGAGAGGGAAGCAGGCTCCCCACTGAGCAGAAAGCCCAATGCTGGCTCGATCCCATGACCCCAGGATCAAGACCTGAGCCGAAGACAGAGACTTAACCCACTGAGCCACCCAGGCACCCCAAGGGTAACTCTTTAAAATGCTATCACCAAAAAGGCCACATTGTAGTGTATTCTGTTCACCAACAGCTTACCCCATTTCACCTCTGTCTCTTGACCTCTACTACTCTAATGCTTTTACAGAAATCAGGCATTAGAATTCCCATACACTTCATGAGATACTTGTGATGCACATCTTTTAATTTTTTTTAAAGAATTTATCAGAGAGAGAGAGAGAGAACAAGCAGGGGGCAAGGCAGGCAGAAGCAGCAGCAGACTCCTGGCCAAGCAGAAGCCTGACACGGGACACAATCCCAGGACCCTGGGATCACGATCTGAGCCGAAGGCAGATGTTTAACCGAATGAGCCACCCAGGCGTGATACAAATCTTGAAACAGGATATTAAGGATGAAACCCTCATAAACTCAGAACAAAGAAATCTGAGTGCTAAGAAAGGAAAGGGTATGGTGGCAGCAGACCAACTTTCATTCCCGTAGGTCATCGTTAGCAAAAGTGTAACATTCTGTGTTCGTCCAAAATTCATGCTTCTATATTGTTTTAAAAATTATTAAATTCCAATTGATGTACATTTTCCCAAAGGTTGATTCGTGACTGACTCTCACACACCATTGGTGACTAATGGGATCAAAACCACAAGTTTGTTAATTTAATATTCAAGGCATAAATTCCAGATGGTAAATGGAGACAGCTTTCTCTTCAACCCACAAATCTTCAATTGGCTGGTTGTCAAACCAAAGGGGACACTGATTTGCTTTCTGACTATTGTCAGAGAATGAGAATTTTGGAATTACAGTGAACAAATACGTTTTTCCTATAAAACTGTATATAAAGATCTACAGAAAATGTGGTAAAGACATTGTAAGTAACTAAATAATCCTTTGAGCCACAGCGAATGATCCAGTACTATGATGGTATAGATCTCTTCCCAGATTAGAACAGTTTCCCTAACCAACAGCACATTCTCATGGAGAAGTCCAAGTGCTTCAACAATTCGAGGAAAAGCACACAAAAATGTTTTAAAGCATAATTTGAAGAATATTTAAAACAATTCAAAAGCAAAAAAAGCCATTTGCACAGGTTTTGAAATTCAACATCAAATTTCATGTTCCCTACTCCAATTTATCTTTCTAAATGAGGGGTCAGCAAACTTTCCCATAAAGAAATAATTAGTAAATAATTTATGCCTTGCTGATCTTATGCTAGAACTCCTCAGCACTGCCACTGTATTACAAAAGCTGCCATATATCTTTGTCTGAGAATGGCTATTCGGCAAAACTCTATTTACAAGAACGGGCAGTGGGCCTTCGTTTGCAAACCTCTCATGTAGATGATCTGCAGGTTTTGGAGAAAATAAAAAATGAAGTTATATGCTCAAAAAATTAGGAGAAAGTGGGGTGCCTGGGTGGCTCAGTGGGTTAAAGCCTCTGCCTTCAGCTCAGGTCATGATCCCAGGGTCCTGGGATCGAGCCCCACATCGGGCTCTCTGCTCAGCATGGAGCCTGCTTCCTCCTCTCTCTCTGTCTGCCTGCCTGCCTGCCTCTCTGCCTACTTGTGATCTGTCCGTCAAATAAATAAATAAAATCTTAAAAAAAAAAAATTAGGAGAAAGTGTTTCCTTTTTATAGCTCCAATATTTAACAAAGTATGCACTTACTGTTCTCCCTAAGGTTAACATCAAAACGGAGGTGCCTGGACGGTGCCTCAGTTGGTTAAGTGACCAACTCATGATTATGGCTTAGGTCATGATCTCATAGTCATGAAATGAGCCCCATACTGGGCATGGAGCCTGAGATTCTCTTTCTCTCTCTTCCTCTGCCCTTCCCTGCCACACACCCCCCCCTCCTGCAAGCTCTTTGTACCAAAAAACAAAAACAAATCCACATTAAAACAACAGCAAATTAGCCATGTTTAACACCTGAAATTTTTTGAAAATATTTATTTGAGAGAGAGAGAAACCACAAATGGGGGAAGGGGTGGCAGGAAAGAAAGAGTAGAGGGAGAGGGACAGACTCTAGGCCAAGCGCAGAGCCCGACAGGGTGCTTGATCCATGACCCTGAGATCATCACCAGAACCAAAACCATGGGTCTGACACTTAAATGACTAAGCCACCCAGGCACCCCCATCCGAAATTTTTTTTCAAGATTTATTTATTTGAGAGAGAGAGAAAGAGCACGCACACACAATCAGGGGAGGAGCAATAGGAGAGAAGAGAAAGAAAATCTTGAGCCGACTCTACATAGAGAGTGGCACTGGATGTAGGGCTCAATCCCAGGACCCCGAGATCATGACCTGAGCAGAAACTGAGAGTCAGACACTCCACCAAGTGAGTTGCCGAGACATCCTACTACCTGAATTTTATAAATTAAGAAGATCAACCACACTTAAAATTTAAATATAACCCTATGGCAGAACTAGTAGCCTGCTGTATCTTAATAATGCGAAGAAAAAGCAAACAACACAAGATCTGTTTATAAGTTGGGATTTTAAATTTCAGATATATAAATATTACTAGTTTTTTAAAAGATTTTATTTATTTATTTGACAGAGATCACAAGTAGGCAGAGAGAGACGAGGAAGCAGGCTCCCTGCTGAGCAGAGAGCCTGACGCGGGGCTCGATCCCAGGACCCTGAGATCATGACCTGAGCCGAAAGCAGAGGCTTTAACCCACTGAGCCACCCAGGCGCCCCTAAATATTACTATTTCAGGAAGCACAGCCAAGAAAATATGAGATCCTGTCATGATAAACGTTTACTTACCATCCGTCCACTTCACAAATATTGTGCTAAGAAAATAAAGCAGTAAACATAATTGGTTTGAAAGCAATGACTTTATTAATAAATATACATCCATATGATGATGTAGATACAAATCATGAACACTACTCCATTCCCATACACATAATTGCACACGAGTAGCTCAAGTTCATGGACATAAAAACATACACAGTATCTATTCGGACTTTTTACAGCAGAGGACAGCGTGCTTATATCAGTTAATTGGTAATTATTTTCTCTGTAATTATCTGTGGAAAAAGGAAACTGTGAAACTTAAAGAATCAAAGTGGTCTGATTATTATAAATCACACACTTGATTTACTATAGCATTAAATTTTCCAAAAATTAAATACATTGTATGTGAGAGTACAGGTTTACCTACTTCGAAGGAGGGGGAGGGAAAAGCAAAGGAAAGATTTAGATACATCCTAGAGTTTAATAGCATATAGTTAAGCCATAATAAAAACAAAAATATAATAGCATCTCAATATTTTAGGTCCAAGGAAAAGTTCTGAACTGTTGTGAATTTTTATATTATGAAGGGATAAAATTTTACTGCATAAAGAGACAATGACCGACAGAGCAGCAGTTATCGCCAACATCCCCTGAATTATTTTTTAAAGCTTCTTAGAATAGAAAGAAGAAGGTTGGTTTTTTTTTTTTACTTTAGCTCATACACTGGTTTTTCTTACACTGGCTGGATCACCTTTAACCTAATAAACGGATCCAGAACATTGTTTTTTCCTCCTTAACTCAAAGAAACTCTATTACATCATGAAAATATACATGTAGATTCACACAAACATCAGTTTGGAATGAAGATTACTTTTATTACTTTAACAGATATTTTCTTTTAAAAAGTAAATAAAAAATATAAAGAATATTTTAGTCTAATTGAACACTGATTTTAAAAATGTCCCCAAATATTAAAAATTAATCAGATACTTATTTTCTTCCAATACATTGTGCCAGTATTTTTTTAATATCCAGTGCAAAACTCCAAAGATAGTATCAAAATCATCCCATACTAAAGATTAGTTATGCAAGGTTATATCTGTCAAAAAATGAAAATTTCATCTGTATTAGCTGCTTATTTGTTAATATGATAATAAATAAGGCATGTTAAAATAGTTTTCAAAGAAAATAGTAAAGCAAACTTACTTGGATAGCAGATCATTTTCTGACCAACAGTTTTAATACAGAATAGTGAAACCTATTTTGTGAAGAACAGAATTATACAATATAAAATTAGCAATTTACCTTTCAAGGAACAATCACACAGTTGGAGGAAAAAGCCAGTTTTCCCCAACTGATTATATTAAAGTATAGGCAATTGTTTAACATGCTATTTCAGTGTTTATCATGACAAGAGACAGTGTTACAAAAGATGCACAATGTAGTCTTTATAGAGAAGTAAAAATATTTTATATTTTAAGACTTCATGTTATCACTTAGATGTCTTTCTCTTCAGCATGGCACCAATAAACTGTTCACAAGGAGAAAAGGAAGTGGAATCAGGAGATGCTCACCATCATACAGGTCTAATACTCCAGGTAAATGCTTACATGAACAGAAAATTCAGCTCTCTAAACAATGTTAACCATTCACAACTGTAGCCATTTGCCCCCTCTTTTTCCTGGGACATAGCTCCTGATATTAATAAACACTGTTATGAACAGAATTCCTTTAGCTGATTTCACCATTTCATTAACATGTATACAAAATTCATTATACAATAATACACCTGCTTTATCTTCTGACACAGCACAGCACCACTGAGTAGATGTGCTGGAGGATGGGGAAAGAGGCAGGGCAATGAATGAATGAAGCAAAGGCAAGAGAAAGGGAAGGGTATGTACAACAAAATCAGGAATGAAAATAAACTGAAAGGGAATCGTCAAACAGACATAGTATAAAACAAAAGTCAACCAAATCCTAGACCGTGATCTATATTACCCTACCGTAGAACATTTAATGAAACAACCATTTTCAGGAACTCAAAAGAGGGTTTCTAAGTCACCATGTGCTGAACAACAACTTGAGAAACAGGTAAATGACAGATATATATCAAACGTGGATAAACATATGAATAAAGATGTAAGCATTTGCGTGTGTCAGAAGTTATACTGTTCTGAGTAAATTATTCAAAGTTTTATATTTTAAGCTTCTGCAAAGAGAAACTCTTGTAGCAATTTAGCTGCCAGAATGTTACAACTGATTATATAGTCATCCAATATTGTTCTCTATGGTTTGTGCAAAGCTAAAATTGTTGAGGTCACTGTCTTAGATGCCAGTGGAAACACAGTCCCCACGTACAATGTAACACCTCTTACTGTAAAGAGCAGCGTAAGTCCAGCTCATTGTGTCAGGTATCACTGGAACACCTAAAAGCTTGCTGCTTTTTTCCTGATGAAAAGGTACGAAACATGACATCCATTTGCAATGAGAGTTTGCATTAACTGAGAGCAAGCCCAAATAACACAATGTGCGCCCTTTTAAAATTTTAGTTATTTAAAAAGTTTTTGGGTCCTGCAAATCTACACTAGAATCTCAAAGGCATTTAAAATTCCACAATTTGAGTGGAATTTTCTTTTTTCAAATCCAAAGTTTGTAATAGTTTATTTAGAAGAAACTCAGAATAAATAAAATGTGTATTAACAAAGACTATCCCTTTCAGAAAGGGGAGAAAAGTGATTTCTCTCTGTCCCTATCATACACATCTACACAATACTTTTTCTTTGCTATCTTACTTCTAAAGCAAACGTTGCTGGAAAAGATCTTCTTTTGGATGAAGTGGTCCCACTGGAGCCACAATTAGATTTTTAATTAAACTAATCAACATATTTCTACATGATTCATGCATAGATGGATTCCTATATATTTCTTAATATTTGGGTTCTGACAGACAATTGCATCTTGTTTATACCAGTTTTAGACTCTACCATTCAATTTGTGTCCTTTGGTAGATATAAACCTGAAACCACAGTAAGTGCTAATGCAATGGGACAATTTCTCAGGAAAACACTAAAAAATTTTTGAATAAATGAGCATTAATAAATGTTTTAAGTATAATGCTTTAAAACTAAATATTTAAAGGCAAAATGTAGTGACTACAGCTACATGCAGACCTTAAGAATATTTCTTTTTCTATTATATTAAGTATGCTATTCTCAGAATGCATATTTCACCAGAAATGTAATGTGCAGTTTTTCTTAAAAAGTTTAATTTTTCTGTAAATATGAATTGCTTGTAGTGTTTGGTATATATGCTCTCAGACAATTAAAGATACACAACGAATCAATGTTGAAAGGCAAACATAAGAATTCTTTTAGGAATAATGGTTAAATCAATTAATACCATGTAAATCAATAAAATAAAATAAATAAGCTTCTGCTGCTTAAACCTAGAACATTAAAAGATTGTTAACATCTGAAGTCTATGGAAATGCCAAAGCATACAAATATCTGTGTCCTGTCTCATGAAAATAAATGTTACAAAAACTCACAGCCATTACCTCAAGTAATCCTGAATCATTAGTTTGCTTTGTTCCATCAGTTAAAAATACCTTGGATATTATCTTTATTATATTGTAGGCTTACTTCACAAACTAATAGGTATAATGGTTTCAGTTGTTTAGCACATAAAGCATCTATTTAGAATGGCCCAAAAGGAGTAATGAAATATGAGACACAACCAGAACTCTAAAGGAAAAGCAAAAATGACGTAGTTAGGTATTACACTTGAACCTATATACAAATACAATGCCACTGCTCATGCCCTGAGTGCATCTGTCAGCATATGGCAGTTTCTGAGCAAAACCAGGAAAACAAATCAAACAGGAAAACAAATTTGGAAAGCCCAGGCCACAAAACCATCTATGTCAAAATAAAACCAAGAAGCTTTGGGATTATTCACACTACTCCTTCTAAACCTGGCCCTCCTTTCCTGCCTCATTCACTCACTGGGTGGCTTGACTTCACTGCTGGTTTCCTCTACCCCATGAACTGCTCTGCCATGTATCATAGGGTAAGGAAAAGCAGCGGTGCCACAGCCATAACCAAGATCGGCAAGACGGGATAGAGCTTTAATGCTACCTGGAGGTCTCCCTGGGCTGACTTTGTATCCAGCAGCTTTAGTTGTACCCAGAGGTCTGCCTGGACTTGTCTTAAATCCAGCTGCTTTGGTGGTTCCCAGGGGTCGGCCTGTGCTGGTACGGTATCCTGCAGATTTGGTGGTTCCTGAAGGTCGGCCACGTTTACCAGATCGGTTGAGATTTTTCTTTTTCTTTAGTTCATCTTTTATCTCTAGACTTCTGCCACTTGTAGTCTGCAAGTGTGTTTCATTTAATGGGTCTTGCCTCTGACAAGCCATTGGTTTGTGGCTGACTGTGTGGCTATATTTGCTTTGCTGGGAGGAATATATGTCAAACTGATCAGCAGCTCTCATGGCATCTTCATTGAGGCAGGAAGGCTTGCCAGGCCCACAGAAAGCTGGATTACTGCTGGCAACAGGATGCATCATTTTCTACCAAAAATAAAAGACAAATATGCATAAATACACATATACAAATACATACCTGTATGACAGTATTCAGTGAGAAAATAGTCTGTCTTCCAAAAGGGATGCAGGCGACCTAAAATTAGACTGACAGGCAGGACTCCAGACCACTTATAAACAAACACGCATCAGCAGATTCAAAGACACTTGTTTTCCTCAACTTAATCAAGTGTATGGACATAAGTCATGCAAGATAACTCAACTATAATAGGCATTAGTAGCCATAATGTTCTCTGCTTAGGAACTGGAAAAGTGGCTAACTAGGGAATGAATCTGTTACATTTTAGAGGTTCTTTTTCCCTAGATTATGAAACCCTGTAACAACAAAAACAAGAACTCTTATTAACAGTATTCTTTTTTTTTTTTTTTCATTTGCCTAACATTCTTAGAGTATCTTCTTTTGGCCCTTTATTTCTCACATATACACTTCTGACCTAGCCACAGTTGCCACAAGGTGGACATTTCTTCCTTATGATTTATTATTTATCTAGAACCCTCAAGTGTAGGGGCGCTTGAGTAGCTCCCTTCAGTTAAGCAACTGACTCAGTTTCCGGCTGAGGTCATAATCTCATTGGTCTTGAGACAGAGCCCCTGCTTCAGGCACCGCGCTCAGCAGGGAGTCGGTCTGCAGATTCTTTCCCTCTACCCTCCCCTCCCCCACTCGCGCATGCGCTCTGGATCTCTCGTGCTTGTTCAAATAAACAAACCTTTAAAAAACAAAAAGGATCCTCAGCAGTGTAAGCTACACTTTACAAATCACGGAATGTGCCAAGCAAAGAACACAATCTCTCAAGATACTCCCTTTAAATTAACTAATCCATTAAAAACAAACAAACAAACAAACAAACAAAAAACAAACCCCCCAAAACAAAGTTTTAACCCAAACTATCCAAACAGGAGGAAGTACGAATAGGAGGGGTGAACAAAGGTTTCCATTAGCTAAAATGAATCTACACTTATACAACTGAGAATTACACTACAAAAATATGGGTAACAATCAACAAAAATACTTCCTATTTTAAAGGTATGATTATCAAGACAAAAAGCTGCATGTGCAATTTCTTCCTGATCGTAAGTATGTGTGGATCTTCCTCCCTTAAAAGAGCCCTGTGACTAATTAACAATGAGTCCAGTCTCTGTTTAGTCTGTGAAGACATCCCTGTGATTTTTTTCTCTTTATGAAGTATATATTATGACCGGTACCATAACAGGCCAGCCCTAAACAGCCATATCATTTAGACGCACAGAAAATGTTTGTTTTTTGTTTTTTTTTCTTTAAAAATGTATTTATTTGACAGAGAGAAAGAGCATGAGCTGGGGAAGAGGCAGAGAAGAAGAAGCAGACTCCCCACTGAGTAGGAAGACCAGGACCCTGATCTGGGACTTGATCCCAGGATCCCAGGATCATGACCCAAACAAAGGGCAGACATTTAACGGACAGCCACCCAGGCGCCCCAGAAAATGGGTGAACTAAAATATAGTATTTCAGTAAGATAAAAAAAATCAACATATGGGTTCCAATTCAGATTTAGAAAAAGAGTCACAGGTGTACAGTAAGATCTAGCCTATTGGGCACCTGGGTGGCTCAGATGGTTAAGGGACTGCCTTCGAGGCTCAGGTCATGATCCCAGAGTCCCAGCATCAAATCCCGCAGCAGGCTCCCAGCTCCACGGGGAGTCTGCTTCTCTCTGACCTTCTCCCCTCTCATGCTTTCTCTCTCTCTCAAATGGATAAATAAAAAATAAAAATTAAAAAAAAAATCTAGCCCATAAGCTGTTAATGTTTGCCTATACCACACATGTAAAATTGCATCAAAACCTCAGTTATAAAGGCAAAAGGAAATGGGAATCAAGTCACAGAACTGAAAATCAACAGATACAAAGCTATTCACCAGCTGGCTTAAAGTCTTTTTTTTTTTTTTAAAGACTTTATTTATTTATTTGACAGAGAGAGAGAGAGAGAGAGAGATCACAAGTAGGCAAAGAGGCAGGCAGAGAGGGGGAAGCAGGCGCCCTGCTGAGCAGAGAGCCAGATGTAGGGCTTGATCCCAGGACCCTGAGATCATGACCTGAGCCAGGCACCCCACAGCTGGCTTAAAGTCTTAACTATAAAAGAATATCTACAATGAGAAGCTATTTGTTTACAGCAGAAGCCTTACAGACTTGAGAACACAAAACAAATTAAATGAATTACACAAATATTAAAAGGAGTAATTCTTTGCCTAATCCCAAAGATACAATTAGAAATAGGTTATTATCACTTCATCAGCTCAAATTCTAATTTCAGCTCAGAAATAAAAACAGATCAAGATGTGTTCCAAATGTAGTAATATTAGCTGAAAGTTAAGTTTTTGAACATTTCCTATGTGTCACGTAAAAAGGTTGGCATTTTGCACAGTATCTGATTTAATCCACACAACTCTGTGAGAAACATACTATTATTAGCCCTATTTTACAGAAATGGGAGGGATTTTTATCAATTTGCCAAGGTCACACATTTGGAAATGGTAAAGCCAAACAGGAATTCAGGTAATCTGACATCAGTACCAACAATTCCAGCATAATATAACTACATCAGGATTTCTCAATAATAGCACTGTCATTTGAGTCAGATAACTCTTGGGGTTTGGGGGGGTGGTGTCCTGTGTATTTTAAGATGCTTAGGAGCACCCCTAGCCTCTACCCACTAGATGTCAGTAGCTACATTCTCTTCTTCTCCCTCCCAATTTGACAACCTAAGTTTCTCCATACATTGCCAAATATTCTGGGGTGGGGTGGGGATGGGGGGGGGGAGGAGTAAAAATTCACCCCTGACCATCAGAATGACCCAGCTATACGAAAATGAAAACCTAAGAACCACTTTAAAATATTCCTGTTTTGGGGGGTGCCTGGGTGGCTCAGTGGGTTAAGCCTCTGCCTTTGGCTCAGGTCATGGTCCCTGGGTCCTGGGATCAAGCCTGGCATCGGGCTCTCTGCTCCACAGGGAGCCTGCTTCCTCCTCTCTCTCTCTGCCAGCTCCTCTGCCTACTTGTGATCTCTGTCTACTAAATCAAAAATAAATAAATAAATAAATAAATAAATATTTTTAAAAAAAAATCCTGTTTTGGGGCACCTTGGTGGCTCAGCCAATTAAGCATCTGCCTTAGCTCAAGTCAGGTTGCTGGACTCCCAGATGGAGTCCCACACAGGGCTCCCAGCTCAGCAGGGAGTGTGCTTCTTCTCCCTCTGCTTCTCACCCAGCTCTCATGCTCTTTGTCTCAAAAATAAAATCTTTAAAAATAAAATAGGGGCTCCTGGGTGGCTCAGTCTTTAAGCGTCTGCCTTTGGCTCAGGTCAAGATCCCGGGGTGGGGATCATGATCCGAGCATCGGGACCCCACTCGGTGGGAGGCCTGCTCCTTCCTCTCCTACTCCTTGTGTTCCCTCTCTGTATTATCTCTCCGTCAAATATAATCTTTAAATAAATAAATAAATAAACAATTTTTTTTTTTTTAAGATTTTATTTATTTTGACAGAGAGAGATCACAAATAGGCAGAGAGAGAGGGGGAAGCAGTCTTCCTACGGAGCAGAGCCCGAGGTGGGGCATGATCCCAGGACCCAGAGGCTTATTAACCCACTGAGCCACCCAGGTGCCCCATATTCTTGTTTTTTATTCACCTCTGTCGCTCATACTTCTCCAAACAGCCACAAAATCTTTCTGTTGATAACATCTACAAAGTCAAACAGATTTGTTTTCCAAACTGAAGAAAAGCTAAGGTTGGAATTTGTGAAGGGACTAACCACATTCTTTTTCCCTTGAAGTTATAAACTAATTGAGACATATAAACAGGAATTTCACAGGAATCAAAATACCAGTTTATTGCCAATAAAGTTGGACTAGAGACCACATGCAAAAACAAAGATAAACACAGACCTCTGAGAAGATTTTAAGAGAAAAAGTGAACCCGTTTTCAATTTTATCATTCAGAAATCACCCTGCTGAACGGAAAACTCTAGTAAAAAGAGGTAGAAAGGCACAAGTTCCCATCTACAACCAGCACTGACAGTAAAAGAAGAAAATGTTTCTTCCTACAGTCTATTTCAGTGCTTTACATTTTATGCCTTTTAAATTCCTATCATTTACCAAAACCTTTCCTCTGGATCTTACTTCCCTTAACTTTACTTCCTCTTAATTTAGCAGAACACTCACCATATATTAGCACTCAGGATACAGAGCCAGCTTAGAAAGATGTGGCCATGTATCTTCTACTCAGATACCAACAAACACTGAAAAAAGAACCAACAAAAAAACCCCACACTACTTAAAAAGTAGACCTGTAATTAAAAAAAAAAAAAAGAAGAAGAAGAAGAAGAAAAAGAAAAGAAAAGCACCCCTCACCAATTCCTTTAATCTTCTCCAGGAATTCAGGCATTTGGTTTGTATTATGTTAATTTAGTTCTGACACGGCTCACATTTATTGAGAGCCAAGTCCATGCAAAACACTAGCACTAGCACTAGGACACAAAACAGGAGTACAGTTGTTTATTCCAATGGAAAAACAATGAGGCACTGACTTAAGGAACATTTCTAAGGGCAAGTCTTCTACATGTTCTGTTTTCCTTCCCCACAACAGTAAAAAAAAAAAAAAAAAATCAGTACAGTATTGCGCTTACTCAATAACTGATTAAGACACTAGAAAAGAGGGACGCCTGGGTAGCTCTGTTGGTTAAGTGTCCCACTCTGCACTTCGGTAGGGTCCAGATCTCAGGATCATGAGACAAAACCAGGTGTGGGGCCTGCCTTAAAAGTTTCTCTCTCCCTCTGCCCCTCCCCACTCGCCTCACCCACACCCTGAGCTCTCCATTTTTCTTAAAAAAAAAAAAAAAAGTTGGAAAAGAAATTAATCTACTATGACAGTTACTGATGTAGTTAACTAAAAAGGAAACAGTTAAAACCCACCCTTTCTACTTTGAAGTTCAACCTTTTCAGATGGGAATCAAACAACAGCCATTAGATCCTTTTGTGCATCATCACCTACACACACATACACAAGATAGATGTTTGTAAGCAGCATCTATACAAGCATTACTTAATCCTACACTTATTATAATGTCTCCTACTTCAGGGCTTGGCGGCATACTGTTCTTTCTTCTAAGAGTCTTCCCATAACAGTACAGAGTTCAATGAAAGTATGCAGGCCACAATTCTTAAAGAGAGAATGAATTCATTTCTATAAAGTTTGGACTGAAAGAAAGCCAAGAGTTACATAACCGAACTTGTAGCCTATCAAAGGTTAATTACCTTTAAAAATAGTTCACTGAATATAAGGGAGTCAACTAAGAGCTTCTATATATTTTAACTATGACTAAATTAGAATTTTTAAAGCACACACTAGGGCGCCTGGGAGGCTGAGTCGGTTGAGAAACTGCTGATTTCCGTTTGGGTCGTGGGATTGAGCCCCAGCGTCCAGCTCCAAACTCAGCGGGGAGTCCGCTTCTGATTCCCGCTCCCTTGCCCCTCCCCCTGCCCCCTAAAATAAATAAATAAATAAATCTTTAAAGGGGGGAAAAAAAGCACACATTAAAACTTGCTATCTTTGATACTGTTCTACTGTGTTTAAATTCGGCATTCTCTGGGTGAGCCATTCTTTACGAAATAATTCTTTTCCCTTTTCTTGAATGTGGTACTCATTACTGCCAACATAAAGAACTATGACTATTTTTATTAACTTCACAAAGCACTCCTGAAGCTTTCTAAACACGGAGAAAATCTTCCTTTCAAGAAATCCAAGTTGTGGTCTCTTCCAAAGATCAAACATCAAACAATTCTCAGATTTATTTCAGGTCATTTGGGTTGTAAAGATTATACAGAATCATATGTGTTTTTATAATTCTAAATAAAAGTCCATTTGTGACCCACATTACTCAGAAAATCTATTCAGCAACAGCCAAAATAAATGCCAAAAGCCATGCAGCCTGTCCCACCACAGAAAGTTTTGATACCACGACAGATCATAAATAACGGCCTTCTTTGTCTCCTCTCTACCCCTTAATTGTGCCCCACGGCGCAGTTTCCCCCGTACCAGAATCCTTACTTGACAAGAGGCGTTTGAAAATGTATTAGCTGTTGTAACCAAAAGCGATTATTAAAGCATTAACATTAACTTTACAGAAGATACACGCCCACACCAGATAAAGAGTCGCGTACCCTCCAACAACCAAAATTCATAGCCCGCTATCCCTGCACTTGGGGAGTTCTGCGAGCGGCAGAAGTCCACAGGCCACTCCATCTAGACGTCCATCTCGAAGCCGGCAGGCTTTAATTTAACGAGGGACAGGGAAGACTGCTAATTTTGACCTCTTAAAGAAAAGAAAGGGTGACCCCTCCCCCCCAGCCGGAGGCAGTTCCCCCCAATAATGGCTCCACGCCGAGGGAGAGCAGGCTACGTCCGGGGCCCCTCCTCTCGCTGCGGGCTGGGCCAGAGCCCCTCCTCAGACGTGGGTCGGAGACCTCTTCGCACCGGCAGGCTGGGCGCCGGTTCTCGCTGCCTCTTCGCCTTCTCCAAGAGCTCCCGCGGCCCCAACTCCGCTCTGAGCCAGACTGACAAACCCCCGCGCACCCACCTACCTCAGCTGCTGGTAGCCCGGCCCCTCAGCGAGCCCAGGGGTTGCCCATCAGCTGGGAACCTGACGACAACGCCGCTCCCTTCCCAGACCGTCGCCTCGGCACTGCGCGAAGAGCACAAGTCGGAGAGGCAGGCAGCGAGGGCGGTGGCGGCGAAGTGGACGCTGGCTCCCAGCTCTCACCGCGGCCACCGCTCAGGGTCCTGCCCCAAACGCAAGAGGAAGAGGCCGCCACAGCCCAGAACTGCGAGGGGAGGCGTGCGCGAGCTCGCAAGGACCGCGCACGCACACGCATACGCACATCGCGAGACCCAATCTCCCGCCGACGACCAGCACGCAAGCCTGGGGAGGGTAGCCGGCGGAGCCAGGCTGCGCTTGCGCGTCGTGGGGACGGGTAGGGGGCGGGGCTTAGGCCCGCGCGGCTCAGGCTGTAATGCAGACAGTGCGGGTCGGATGGGCTGAAGACACAGCTTAGGGGTAATAACTTGCTTACAGGATTGATGTTTCACCCCAATTCTGTGATGTTGGAACTCCTACTTGACCCCATTACTCAGATTACAGGAGTCAGGATTTGAATCCAGCTGTGTGATTCCAGAAAGTGTGCCTTTAATCGCTGTTGGTAAAGATTAATGCCTAATGTGTCATATGCTTTCCAAAACATGTTGAAAGGACCTAACTTCTGCCCTTTACTGGTTATGGATAGGTGGGATGAGACCTCCACCTGCTAACAAAATGGGTAATATTCAAATAATAATAATGCTATTGGACCCTCAACCCTAGGATCATGTGATAATGAAAAGCTGCATTTTGTGGGACATGCTATAATTTTTTAAAATTTTTATACTCATGACCTCAGAACTGCCATATTCTTCATTATACCATCACAAGGACTGGGACCAGAAGTAGTTTGCTTACAAAATCACCCCCTTTATGTAGTTACTGTGAAATTTTTAGCATATCAGTCATCATGTACAAGCCACTTAAAAGGGCTGGTTTCCCCAGTTCTTCATGCTGTGAATTCGAATATGCTAGAAAGGATAGGATCCAGAATTAGGAAGACTACCAAGGAGATGACCCTTTACTAGGTAGTGCTAAGAGGCTAGGGGTGGTGCTTCTCCTTTTTTGCCTATGCAGTGAAGACTGTTTGAGGAGGTAATTCTGAGCACTGAGTTCTGCTATGAGCACAGCACTTGTCCAGGCACTGCTGCTAGTAGAAAAGACAGGAGCAACAGGAAAACCAAATACAGTACATTAAACAAGCTAGTCCATTCATTTTCTGGCAGGCATAATTCCCTAACTACAATTCTAAATATTCTGACTGATTACTTCTATGAAATAATACAAAACAGAACTGATTCGACCAGTACTATTCATATATAAAAAGAAAATACCAATGTAGAAGACAGCTAAAATATGTACAGATTGGAGGACATATTAAGTACCCTTCCAAAAAACATTAAAACAGGTTTTCTCAAGTCCTCTTTTTTATTCTTTTTAAGATTTTATTTATTTGACAGAGATCACAAGTAGGCATAGAGGCAGGCAGAGAGAGAGAGAGGAGGAAGCAGGCTCCCTGCTGAGCAGAGAGCCTGATGTGGGACTCGATCCCAGGACCCTGAGATCATGACCTGAGCGGAAGGCAGAGGCTTAACCCTCTGAGCCACCCAGGTGCCCCCCTCTTTTTTATTCTTGAACTGGAATTTGAAAATGCACTCTAGCACTCCCATACCATGACTATTCCTGATCTGTAATTCTGTATTTTGGTCTGAAATGGCATTTGTACATAAAACCACTTAAGAAACAGAAACTTTTGTCCTAATGAGGTCTGATGATTTGCAGGCCCAATGGAGAGGTAGCCAGAATAACAGATGAAGTCAGACACAGCTGGGTTTGAATGCCTCTCTGCCATTTGTCTCCTATGGTACCTTGGGCAAGTCACAGTTCTTTCCAGAAGTTCCCTGTGTGAAATGAAGACAATGTCCTCCTTGCAGGGATAAGAAATTAAATGAGCTAATGGGTAAAGATAGAAATAGAGATAGATTTAAATCTAGGTCTACTACTTATTAGCTATATAATTTTGGACAAGCAACTACTCAATTCAACATATATTTACTGAATGCAAAGTCCTGGGGATACAGGACTAACAGGGCCCTTGACCTCTGGGAGTTTAGATTCTGGTGAGGTAGACAAAAATGCAAGCTGACAGTCAGAATATAATGTTAAATGCAGTAATTTGTTGTTTTCTCATAATCATCTCAGGTTGGCCTTAATGAGGTGCTACAGTACACACAGATAAAATGTAACAATTAGTCCTGAATGTAGAGGCTTTTTCAAGAGCAAAGCCATTTATCATCACTTAAGGAGCAACACTTTTAAATGTCATACTCTGACTTATCAACCAACGTTTCCTCTTCAAAAGTATATATCCTTGAAATACAATATGAACTCGATCCAACATTCCTCATTCCTCTTCCAACAGCTTCATTCAGCCTGACTCTGACAGGCCAGATCAGATAGACAGATGACCAGCTTATAAGATTTTTGAATGATAAATGGTGGTTGTACACATGCAAAAGGAAGGCCATAACAGGAATATTTGTCTAGAGCCAGGAGCTGGCTGTCTCCAGAGACCTTTGAACTGTGGCAATAAATGTTCCTAAATACTTTCACTTGAACTGAAAGATACACGAAGAAAAAAATGAATCTTACTTTCTAGACGTTAGTTTATCAGTAGCCATGGACTGTCCTCAGTAGGTATACAGCTTATAGCAATATTGAAAATAAGAGCAATATGGAGAGAGCATGGAAAAAACCCATACCACTGTAATGGTAATAGTACTGATACTTACTGGATGCTTACCATAAGCCAGGCACTATCTTTATGTGTTTTAAATGTTCTATTTAACCTCATCCTCACAACAATCCGAAGAAAGATATGATCACACCTATTTACATATAAAAAAGCAAACATTTTAAAGCATTTAAGGAACCTGCCTCAAGTTGCTCAGGTACCCCAGTATAGTAAATGTATTTATAATTATGTGTGTGAGCTGTTTTACCAATGTTGTAACCAATATATTTAAACACATCATGTTAAACAACATATTATAAAAGCTACTAAAAATTTTTTTAAAGGATGGGGCACCTGGGTGGCTCAGTCAGATGGGTGTCTGGCTCTTGATCTCAGGATCCTGGGATTGGCTCTGTGCTCAGTGGGGAGTCAGCTTGAGGATTTTCCCCCTCTCTCTTTGTCCCTCCCCCCCCCAGCTCACTAGCACTCTCTGTGAAATAAATATATTTGAAAAAACAACTTAAAGGATGAGATTTTATTTATTTATTTTTTAAAGATTTTATTTATTTATCTGACAGAGATCACAAGTAGGCAGAGAGGCAGGCAGAGAGAGAAGGAGGAAGCAGGCTCCCCGCTGAGCAGAGAGCCCTATGTGGGGCTCGATCGAAGGATGCTGGGATCATGACCTGAGCCGAAGCAGAGGCTTAACCCACTGAGCCACCCAGGCGCCCCAAGGATTAGATTTTAAAAGTAACACAAATAGCTCCAGTATTTTCTACTTGCTTTCCAAATAACTTACTATACATGTGCCCCACTTTGGAGACCACCACGTTAGATCACAGTCAAAATCCAAGAACAAAAGTGAACATTATCAGTAGTTTTCAAATTTGGACATGTATCACAGAATCATTATGACCCCAGACACACTTAAATAGCACCACTAGACCCCTAAAATTTTAGAGGAACTTGTGTTCTCCTCGAAACTCCCAGGTGTTCATTCCTCTGCTCTCTCCATTAAGCTTTCCAAATCGGTGATGTAGGCCCTGGGCTGGCGTGGGAGATAAAAAAACTCTTTTTTTTGCAAAGTCAAAATACAGTTCTAGGGGTCTCAGCTTTCAGAAGACTTCTACAGGCAAAAGCAGAGAGTAAATAATGCCTTCAAGAATACTTGAACTGGGGGCGCCTGGGTGGCTTAGTTGGTTAAGCCTTTGCCTTCAGCTCGGGTCATGATCTCAGGGTCATGGGATGGATTTCCACATCGGGCTCTCTGCTCAGCAGGGAGCCTGCTTCCTCCTCTCTCTCTGTCTGCCTCTCTGCCTACTTGTGATCTCTATCTATCAAATAAATAAATAAATCTTTAAAAACAAAATGGTTAGGAATTTTTTCATTCTGAAACTCTAGCTTTTATAGTAATCCTAATAATATCTGAATGGGTAACTCTGAGCTCTAGATTTCCAAAGTATTGTTAAAACTTTATTTTTTTATTTCATACTTTTTTCTCCTCCCCAAGATTAATGCAAAGTTAGAATTTATTTTGAAAGCCTAGACCTTCAGAATCATGAATAAGCTGAAGCCATATCTGAAGAAAAGTAAGGTCAAGAAAAATAATCAAAAGTAAATTCCTCAGGGTACCTAACTGGCTTAGTCCGTGGAGCACACAACTCTTGATCTCAGGGTTGCGAATTCTGGGTGAAGAGATTATTTTAAAATAAAATCTTAAAAAAAAAAAAAAAGTTAATTCCTCTACAGTCATGTGATTTGACAGTATGCACTTACAAGTACACAAATACCAGCTTAGCCAGAAGACACTATAAAGGTGAGATCACGAATATTGCAGGGATTTTGCAAAGAAAATGTTTGTTTACAATTTTCCTCCATATTTCTACTTGGATTCCTGAGGAAAATTTTAAGTTGATACAGGAGGGGGGAAAAATGACCTTCAAATAGCTGTAATTGAAAACACCAGGGGATCTTTAACTAGGGAGGGAAATGTAGCCATCTTTAGCTCTGGAGAACTTGCCTAACGTTAAGCAGTAAGATGCTGATCATATTCCCAAGCAAAAGAGCCCACTCAAGAGAGATCTTATTAAGGCCTTTTGATTATTATATTACCTAAAATGAATAAAAAGAGAAGACATCCCCTCCACACACATTCATTCACTCTTTGTCTTTATATTTACATACCCATCTTAACTTCAGCTTTTTGTGCCAGAAGCAGAAGGCACAAAAAAATACAAGCATATTCCAATTGTTAAAACTATGTACCAAACTGAAGAACTAGTAGCTCCAGATCTCAATCCAAGAGGAAGCATCTGACCTCAAGGATCACCCTGGGCTAGCTAGTCTCGCCTGCTGTAAGAGCTTTGCATCCATCATCAATAAAGTAACAAAAATATAACATTTTACTAAACAAAGTGTAGCTTTCTATCCTAGAATTCAACTACCATTTCCCCCCCAGTTCCCATCTTAAGCACTATGTTATCTGTTAGTAAATGACCTCAGCGGATGGTTTTATAAAGGAAAGGAAGGCACCACAGGGAAAAGAGCTCACGCATAGCTTAAGTTACAACTCTGGAGGTTTTGCTTTCTAGTCTGTGATCCCTACAGTGCTAATATGCTATTTAGGAACAGATCCCACAGTTGGCTTTATAGGATTTATAAATCCCAGGTACTTAAGGGCTGGTTCTGCTCAAACAACTTCACATGTCCAGTCTGCCTGCCTCAGAGGAAGGACTGCGGTCTCAGGTGCACTGTGACTCCCAGCTGACCACCATCTGTACACCAACGAGGCTGGTAAGACATGAAACATATCAAATAATAAAGTGTCTACAATGACTTGGAAAGAACTTAGCCATCATTGTTAAATTCTATACCTCCATTTTGTAAAACGAGTGCACTGTAATACAATGCCAACTGGCACACGAACTATTATTTCACCTATCGCCTGTATTATACCAAATGCAAACAAAATCTAAGACTAAGAGGCTTCTTCAGGAAGATATTTTTGGATAAGACTGTATATTCTGAGCCGTAGGACTGCCAGAATTTTTAATAAAGATACAGAGTACAATACTCCTTTCACATACCTGTAAACAAAATTAGAGCAACAGCATAAAACATTTCAACGGAGATAATTTTTGGAAACTGTAGGTTGAATTAACTTTATTTTATAAGGAATTTAGAAAACATGAGCAGATATTGATACTGCATTAAAAAAATCATTTAGTCTGTACATCATTCTGATTTTAAAAATCAAAGAGTCAGTGTGACACTAAAAATTGTTTTAACAGAGAAATGTGTTTCACTTTAGGACAAAATACTATCAGTGTTTTATTACAACTAGATATACAAACATAAAGGTGGTAATGCTAAAATGATATAAAACTCTGAATCTCAAGGTGATCCAGGAGGCTGAAGGGAGCACCAATTGTCACCAAAGTGAGACTGCCACATTATTCTATCAAAAAAGAAAAAAAAAAATCACTAGGTAATAAAAATAAGCAAATAAATAAAAGGAAAGGAAAAGTAACCCAAGATGCCTGCATTTCAGAGTAAATGATTTATTTGGTTCTCCTGTTACATGTGTCTTGTTTGTTTTCTTCTTCTAAGAAAGAAAGTAGACATGAAAGGAATCTAAGAATATCCACCTTAGTTTTTCAGTAAGCATAACAATATATATTGAAGAAATGATTGACAGTCCTTGTCATTTTAACCACTTAATGTACTAATGACTTTAGTATGCTTTATTTTCTTCTTTTTAAAAAACTCTTAAGTCAAGAATATTCAGAAACTTGTCTCTCTTAATTTAAGACATATAGATATTTAATTCCTGGCTATTTTCTTTTTTTCAAGAAGTGACAATAATACAAAGTTCTAATATACCAGGAATCTTGAAAAGAATATTGGGTGATCCAATTACAATATTTTAAATTAGAATATTCAGGAAATATTTCTGAGGGGTCAAAAATATAATTTATGACTCCCATGAGTTAAATTTCACTGAGAGATGCTTAAATCTAAGTCTACAACACAGATACCATTATGCTGGAAATTTTTTAAGAAAGAAAATTCATAACCTACTCAATAATCCTGGAGAAAATGTGGATTAAAATTATTGTGTTTTTATGTACAGATGTATAAAAAACAATTTCTGGAGGGGGTGGAGGAGGAAACAATATTTCTAGGCTACAAATCATTTTCTTTTAAGGGAGATTAAAAAAGATTTAGTAGCTAGACACAGAGACAGAGGTTGTGAGGGGGAACCTAAGAGGAGTAAATACTAAAACTCTTTGCAGTGTAAAGAAATGCAAAAACCTCTTATACTACAAATATTTAATTTTATAAAACCAAAAAGCAGTCCAACTATTGTCCATTTATGATGATAAAATTGAAACAAAAACTGAAACATTTTGTAAAAATTCTATTATAACATTCTTAAGCCCAGTTCATATTGTCCCATGGAGTCAAGTAAGATTTAAGCTGAGGATGGGGGGTGGGGGGGGGCACAGACACAAAATTAGAAAATTTTACCTTTTTTTGAGAAGATGATCACAATTTCATTTCAAGAGGATAAGGTGAAGAGCCCCTTAGTGACTTGTATACTTTATTACTGTCAATATAAAGTCCAAATATTTCCATTTTTTTAAACTTCTGAAATATTATCCAGATATTTAAAATATTGATATTTAAAGTTTACATTAAAGGACATAATACACTGAAAACAGGCCTGCTTTAAATACAGTTTGATAATTCCGGTGGTACTTACTGAAAGAAGATTTCTTTAGCAAATACTGGTTTCATATATTTAAAAAAAATCAGCAAGACAGAATTTTAAAAATCTTAATTTACAATACATTGTAAACTGGAGACAACTGCCACATGTGTCACAGACCAGCACAAGTAAAAAGTTTTTTCCGGATGTTTTATAAGACTTTGTATCTTCCTTTATTTGTTGGTTGGTATGAATTTTGCTAAAAGAGAAAAAAGATGCATACTCAGAAAAAGCAAAGGAAGAAAAAAATACATGTCAAAGGCATTTCCTTTCCAAACTTACAGCATTACCAGATATTTTGAACAGAAAATGTTAGTATTATACTGAGGAAGGAAAAACTCCTCAATAACCAATCAAAACTGTGTTCATGTGACTACTCTTAGCAGTTTTGAACAAACTAATGGTGGTGGCATCAAAGTTCTTTATCACTTCTTGGTGAAATAGTCTTAAAAGCCCTTGAATCAAAGGTTGTTTTCCGAAAAAAAAAAAAAAAAAAAAAAAAAATTTTTCTTCTTCCTTCCTGTTTTGTATAGCTTCTATTCTTTAAACCTTTTACCACCCCAAAGAAAGTTCTATAAGGGGAATTGTAGAAAAGGCCTCCAAAACACATTTGTGGAGAAAGGACAAAGTGTCCTTTCAAAGGGCCTTCACCCAATGTATATATTATAGGGAGCTTACAAACTTCAACTGGCACTAAAGACACAGGGATGGGGGCAACTAGGTGGCTCAGCTGATTAAGCATCTGGACTTTTGATTTCAGCTCAGGATTAAGCCCTGAGGCTGGCTTCACACTCAGCTGGAGTTTGCTTCTCTCCCTCTGCTCCTCCTCTGCCTCATATGCATGCTCTCCAAAGCAAATAAATAAATCTTAAAAAAAAAAAAAAAAAAAAAAAAACCACAGGGATATGTTCACCTTCTTTGGGAAGTTGATCTGTAAGAGGATGCCTTTTCCATGGCATAACCCCTTTGGAAAATTATTTAAAAAAACTTATATAAACCTAACTACATCTACACTACAACTAGCAATTCAACTCCAAGGTATATACCCAAGAGAAAAGCATACTGATGTATACAAAAGAGACATGAAAGATAATTAATTACTGCTACATGCAACAACATGGATTTCCTCCAAGTAATGTTGAGTCAAAGAAATTAGATATAAAAGAATACACAGCAATCAATCCACTTAAATGGAGTTAAAAAATAGGTGCAACTAATCTATCATGTTAAAAGTCAGAATACTGTTACATTTGGGGGAGGGGTATGTGGGTGACTTCTCCAATGCTGGTATTATACTATGTTACTTGATCTGGACAGAGATGACATCAGTGTCATCTTCCTTTGTGAGAATTCACCAAGCTATATGTTTTATGACTTGTGTAATTTTCTGAATTTATATTATAGTTCAATAAAATATTTACTAAAACAAGTAGAAAAGTCTTTGAGGTTTTCACTCACCAGCCGAATCAGTTCTTCTTTTATAAGCCTGGTGATTTCTGCCTTTGCTTTCTGCACAGCCAGTTCATTGGCACCTGGTAATGAGAGGAAAGCGTTATTTGTATTACTAGAATTACACTGGATGTTTATCCATGTCATGGAGATCCAAAAGGAAATACTGTAGATGACTTTTTTAAAAAAGATTTTATTTATTTATTTGACATAGAGAGACACAGCAAGAGAGGGCACACAAGCAAGCAGAGTGGGAGAGGGAGAAGCAGCCTTCCCACCAAGCAGGAAGCCTGATGCAGGGTTTGATCCCAGGACCCTGGGATCATGACCTGAGCTGAAGGCAGGCAGACGCTTAACAACTGAGCCACCCAGGTGCCCCTATAGATGACTTTTAAAAACACTGTACTGCCTTCCAATATAGCCTTTCAGAACCTGGTGGAACATCATCCACATTATATAATGGCTGCTTATTATTCAGATTCCTTTTAGAGTTTCAAATATAACCAATGAGATCACATTACATGTGGTGTTAAGAGTTCCTGGTTGGGGGGAGGGGAGTGGGGCGCCTGGAGTTAAGTGTCCAACTCTTGTTTCGGTTCAGGTCATGATCTCAGGGTCATGAGCTCAAGCTCCTCATCCTACTCCACACTCAGCAGGGAGTCTGTTTGAGACTCTCTCTTGTTCTCCCTCTGCCCCTCCTGCTCGTGCTCTCTCCCCCAAATTAATAAATAAATCTTAAAAGAAAAAGTAAAGAGTTCTTGGTATGATTAAAAAGAGCAAATAGGGGCGCCTGGGTGGCTCAGTGGATTAAGCCGCTGCCTTTGGCTCAGGTCATGATCTCAGGGTCCTGGGATCGAGTCCCGCATCGGTTTCTCTGCTCAGCAGGGAGCCTGCTTCCCTCTCTCTCTCTCTCTGGCTGCCTCTCTGTCTACTTGTGATTTCTCTCTGTCAAATAAATAAATAAATAAATAAATCTTAAAAAAAAAAAAAAAAAAAAAGAGCAAATAAAATATGATTAATACTTTGTCCAAAAGAGACTAAGAAATAAAGTTGAAGAGAAATACAAACTCCTTGGTTCATTTATTTAATAAATACTTATTGGACATTTATTATATTCCCTAAGGTGGAGGACTATCCAAATTAAAAGAGAAGTGGTGCCATGGAATATTTTATGAAGGGAATCCCATGTGCAATGGCACAAATGAGGAAAGGCATGCTTAGGGGTGGGTGGCTCAGTTGGTTAAGTGTCTGCTTCAGCTCAGGGTCCTAGGATCAGGCTCCTCATCAGGCTCCCTCCTTAGCAGGGAGCCTGCTTCTCTCTCTCTTTCTCCCTCCCTGCTGGTGCTCTCTCTCTCTCTCCTAAATAAATAAGCTAGGAAAAAAAAAAAAAGGCATGCTTAATTACTGAGAGGTATGCTGTGGTTGGGAAAGAACACAGCAAGATAGCCCAGAGGATAAGGGAGCCTGGAGACATTCATTCATTCAGTTATTTTAATTCAAGAAATACGAAGTTCTCACCATGTATGAAATAGACTGAGAGATTCATTATATAAAGAACTCATGCATGCTCTTTATGATCTTGCAGACTGTTAGAAAAACAAACTTGTAAAGATATTATAACAGAATGAGAAGGTAGGAAGCAGTCTATCAGAATGACTTCCAAATATCATTCCTTACAAAAACCTCTCTCTCAGTTCTCCAGGCAGAGTTAAATGGCAAAGAGTTGAGAAGCAAATAAGGTAAGAATAAAGCAGATACTAAACCCAAGAGGAAAAACAGGTATTATCAGCACTGATGGTAGATGAAACTCAATTCCGAGACTGCTGTACTTCAAGTGCTCATGTGACATCCAGCTGGAAATGTCAGTTAAAGCCAATGGAAATATGGACCAGAGGTAAAGGAGATGTGGAGATGAGAGAGCCATGAAGAGTAGCGTGGAGGGATCTAAAGCCAAGGGACAGTGCCAGGGAACAGGTAAATCTACATAGGTAGCACACATCAAAAATAAATAAATGCAAAAAATAATAATAAATAAACAAAAGCTAAAAAAGGGGGCCAGCTGGGTGGTTCAGTCGATTAAGGATCTACCTCTTGATTTCAGCTCAGGTCATGTTCTGAGGGTCATGAGATTAAGCTCCACGTCGGGTTCTGCGCTGAGTGTGCAGCCTCCTTAAGATTCTTTCTCTCCCTCTGCCCCACAACTCCCCTCCCCGGCCCAAAACCCCAAATAAACAAAGAAAATAAAATAATAATTAAAAAAATAAAAGTAGATAGGTAGCTCAGTGTACACTGATAAAAATGAAAGACCTGTACCAACAGAATAGAAATTAAGAACTAGGAGTGAAATGTTAAACAACATGAAAACTAGAGATGCAATGTAGAAAACTGTATTTATCTTTTTTTTTTTAAAGATTTTATTTATTTATTTGACAGAGAGAAAGAATACAAGTAGCAGAGAGGCAGGCAGAGAGGGAGGGGGAAGCAGGCTCCCTGCTGAGCAGAGAGCTCGATGTGGGGCTCAATCCCAGGGACCTGGGATCATGACCGGAGCCGAAGGCAGACACTTAACTGACTGAGCCACCCAGGCACCCCTGTATTTATCATTTTATGTAAGAAAAAGAAATCAGGAAAACAAGCCATAGAATTCCCCTTACTAGACAAAAATGACCTTTTCTGATTCCAAAGAGAGCAAAGGAAGGGAGGAGAGAAAGAAAGGAAAGAGATGAAGAAGGAAAAGGAAGAAGAGAGGAGAAATAGCAAGGGGAGGAAGAAGAAACAGTTTAACAATAGGAAGGAAAGAGCCAGGAGTATGGCTGTGAAGTCACAGCAACATATCTAATCTAAATCCTACCTCCACCAGCCAGCAACCGCACATTTTAAAGCTGTGGGTGCTGGAAGAGAAGAGAGATGGATGAAAGAAAACAAAAGGGTAGAATCAAGAGCAAAGCCAGACTAAAAATTACAACCAAAATAAAATTCAGGAGGAAAATATGCTACTCGGCATGAGTTGGTGTGAAGCTTGTTGATATTCTGTGCTGTTTTAAAAAGAAAGAAAATGACACTCTCACCTAAATCCAAGTAAGAGAATAATTTTCCTATTTTAGTTAGAGCCTGACCATTTGGACCAGTTTAAAGTTTTGACTTATAAAGCCTCTTTGGGTAATAGGTTACATATGTTTATAAGCTGCCATGGAAAAGAGGCATTTCCTTTCATTGGTCCTAAAACAACTCTGGCTGCTTTTAAGGGATTCTCCACTAATAAAAAGAGAGGGTCACAAAACAGGCTATAAATTATACAGGATGGCTAGGCACCTAAGTCCTTCCTGTTCTCCTTCCCGCTGCCTGGTGGGAGGCCTGAAACTGTTGACCCACACAGAGCCTCCAAGGAGCCAGGCATTAGTGTCCCTCCAATTACAGAACTAGAAACAGATGACACAAGGCTCCTTCCAACACCTGTTTTCATCCTATTAGAGTTCAGTTGATTTGGCTGGGGTTTTAAAAACTAAAAAATCATTAAAAAAACTAATCATCTATGAAAATCTCAAAGCTTTGGATCATTTTAATTACTAATGTCCAGTCCTTAACCATCACTATAGCTCTAGAATTCTAAAGATTTATTTTTGACAAGATTACCTTATTGCATAGGGTTTGGAAAAGGCTGGTTTAGGTTATAAAAATTAGATGTTATTTCTCAAGTACAAGTGGACAGTGGAGAGAAATGACCAGAAGCATTCTACATGGATGGAAAAGTAAAGCAGAAGCTGTGGGCTTCTCACTTCACTTAGCAATAGAGGAGATATGTTCTGATAAAGTTCTATGTAAGATGAACCTTGATATATTACTTATACTATACTAAACATAATTACCTTTAAATTCAAGAATTACACAGAGGATCCTTTTTCAAAAAAGTAAATGCCCCTGATTTACATCTCTGATTTATGTCTTTATAAGGCAGGCATTTAAAAGTATTAGTTTTGCTTAAATGACACCCATGATATTCAAGCTGAAAATAAAAGGATCACTGCATATATATCAAGGGTTTTATCATCAGATTCCACTGGAAGACACTGTGTCTACAACCTGTATGGTCTAAAGAACAACAGAGTAGGGGAGACCTGTCCAGTTCCAGGTGCAGAAGGATGTCAGTGTAACTTTCTCTCCTTAAAGCGCTAGGTGCCAGCTATCTTCATTTTACTACACAATAAGGAAAAGTATCACATGATTTAAAAACACACAGCCACTGGTAGAACAAAAAGGTCTTTCGGGACACATAAAAGGATGCATTTAAAAACCTGACTTAGTAAAAGTCACAATCACACGCAAAAAAAAAAACTCCTCAAAACCCGTGGAATTTGCTTAGCTCTAGCTCTACATCCTTTGTATACCATTTTAAAATATGCATGAATCTTAAATAAGCGTGCATTTTAAAATATGCATGAAATAACAGCAGAATGGAAATAACAGGGAACATATAAAGGCTGCATTCAAGTTTCCCTACTGCCACAATTCATCATTAACTTTTTTTTTTTTAAAGATTTTATTTATTTATTTGACAGACATAGATCACAAATAGGCAGAGAGGCAGAGAGAGAGAGAGGAGGAAGCAGGCTCCCCGCTGAGCAGAGAGCCTGATGTGGGGCTCGATCCCAGGACCCTGAGATCATGACCTGAGCCAAAGGCAGAGGCTTAACCCACTGAGCCACCCAGGCGCCCCATCATTAACTTTTTTTTTAAAAAAATATTTTATTTATTTATTTGACAGACTGAGATCACCAGTAGGCGGAGAGGCAGGCAGAGAGAGAGGAGGAAACAGGCTCCCCGCTGAGCAGAGAGCCTGATGTGGGGCTCGATCCCAGAACTCTGGGATCATGATCTGAGCTGAAGGCAGAGGCTTTAACCCACTCAGCCACCCAGGCGCCCCTCATCATTAACTTTAAAAGGTCCTATAGTGGGGACGCCTGCTCAGGTCATGATCCCAGGGTTCTGGGATCGAACCCCACATCAGGCTCTCTGCTCAGCGGGGAGCCTGTTTCCTCCTCTCTCTCTGCCTGCCTCTCCGCCTACTGGTGATCTCAGTCTGTCAAATAAATAAAATCTTTCAAATAAATAAATAAATAAATAAATAAAATAAAAGGTCCTATAGTGAGAGTGCATCAGTGAAAATGGCAGATCCTCAAACTCCAAAAGCCTGTCCTTTGACAAAAAGTGAATAAATTTACAAAAACCTGAAATCACCTCTATCAGAATTCTGGAAACTAATCAAAAGTTTATAGTAACAAGGAAAATACTTATTAAAGAAAGAAAAAAAACCCAGCATAATCTAGGCAACAGGACTTTTTAGTACTTTAACTTACTCTGACCCTATCTTGCACTTTTGGCCAGGAAATGATTTCTACTTAGGGGTAGACAGGATACTATTTCTCTTCTTGTGTCTTTATGCTAAGATGCCACACAAAAACAACTGAGGTGACCAATTCATAGGAAAGTGGCTGAACAGGCACAGAACTAATTTACTTTGAGTCATGTTTGTGGGATGGAAAGAATCAAATCCTAATAGGTAAGCAAACCATCTGTAGATTATACTCAGTATAGAATTTACCTAAAATTAAAAGTCTTCACAAAATCAAATGCCAAAATGTAACAAAGAACAAACTAACACTGTCACTAACAATGACAAAATTTATTTACAATATACTTACAATGGATACCTTCTAATGATCTTCCCAACAATAAACTTTAGAGAAAAGCTAACCACTACCAACAACAAACTTTAGAGAAAAGCTAACCATTACAGTAGCTAGTAGCCATGTATGTGGCTATTTAAATTTAACTTAATAAAAATTGGGGCACCTGGCTGCTTCAGTCAGTAGAGCATGCAACTCTTGATCTCACAGTCATGAGTTTGAACCCCAGAATGGGTGTAGAGATTACTTAAAAAAATAAAAAATCAGGGGGCCGTGGATGGCTGAAAGGGTTAATCCTCTGCTTTCGGCTCCAGTTGTGACCTCAGGGTCCTGGGATCGAGCCCCACATTGGGCTTTCTGCTCGGCAGGGAGCCTGCTTCCCCCTCTATCTCTGCCTCTTTGCCTACTTGTGATGTCTCTGTGTGTCAAATAAACAAATAAAATATTTTAAAAAATCAAATGTGAAGGGTGCCTGGGTGGCTCAGTGGATTAAAGCCTCTGCCTTCGGCTCAGATCATGATCCCAGGGTCCTGGGAAGGAGCCCCGCATCAGGCTCTCTGCTCAGCAGGAAGCCTGCTTCCTCCTCTCTCTCATTCTCTGCCTCTCTGCCTGTTTGTGATCTATGTCTGTCAAATAAATAAATAAAAAGTCTTTAAAAAAAAATCAAAAATGAATTCCTTTACAAAATTAAATAAGATTTACAAATTTCAGTCACACTGGCCACATTCTGAGTGCTCCACAGCCATTACAGAGTCTTCCCTTGGACAGTGAAGCTTTTAAGAGATCAAAAAGAGGATAGGTCTGTCAAATAATACTTTGTATCCTGAAGACAAATGACTATGGGGCCTAATCAGATGCATTACTCAAAAAATTTATTAAGTGTTTACCATCTGCTCTAAGAACAGAGCAGATAATAAAGTCACTACATCCACGGAACTCATATTGCTGGGGGAGGGGGAAACACACACAAGTAAAAATATACTACAATTTCTGTGATGAGTACTGTGAAGAAAAATAAACCGGTAAAGAGCTGGGATGAGGTAAGGCTTCTTTTCTCAGAAGTGATGTGTGCACCTCAAAGTAACTAGGCTAGTGCCTGAGATAATACACAGTGTGAGAAAGGGTCCTCTGGAGCCATCAAAGCCCTTTAAAGCACTAAGTATGCAGACTTTGAGCTTACAGAACACACAGAATGAACCTCTCCACAGCTCCAAAACCAGGATGCAACAAATATTTAGTTCATTAAATAGATGAAGTGGATCTGACTGGTCTACACTTGTAAGTCTACTACAGAGATACTCAGATTAAATATAAATGAAGGGACGCAAGTGGTCCTACTATGCAGTGGGAGAATACATTAGGGGAAAAATACAAATGGAAACTCTTTCAAACTCATTCATGAATGTGTGAAAGAAAGTTAAAAACCAAATCTGATTGGGGTGCATGGGTGGCTCACTAAGTTAAGCATCCAACTCTTAGTTTAGGTTCAGGTCATGAGATCTAATCCTAGGTATGGCTCCATGCTCAGAAAGGAGTGTGCTTGAGACTCTCTCCCCTTCCCTCTCCCTCTGCTACTCTCCTTGCTCGTGTGCACCCCCATGCCACACAATCTCTCAAACAAATAAAATCTAAAAACAAACAAAACAAAACACACACAAAAAAACAAAATCTGATCACTCTATATGATACTTGTATACTTTGTGTTAGATATCCTCATTTTTTTTTTTTTTTTTAAGATATGCAAGAGCTTTTATGGGCACAATTTCACAGGGACCACTTGCTTGGATAAACATTCATTACGTGAGCTAATATACTGATTTATTTTCTAACATAAACTTTGGCCAGAATATTCTACTTATTAGAAGCATAAACACATGAGTCCTTAAAATGCATGTTTTCCTTTAGAGTGATTCTCTAATTTGACTGAATCTTCAAGACTTTTAGTTCCATATACAGATCACTGACCTCTCTATATATACTCAATTTCTAAATGAAGACCTTAAATGATATATAAAATTATTTTTTTCTTGGAAGTGTTCCTTATTTTTATTCTATCAAGAACTGACCTTATAGTCTCTCCATGCCTATTACATCTATATCAACTCTAACCTAACTCAAGACTACGATAGAACAGCAATACATACTTTCAATTGCCAAGTAAATTTTCCGCTCTCCTTCCTTAGGTTCTTTTCCAGGTGGGAAATATGTTCCTCTGATTGTAATTGCAGCTTCAGAATATTCACTGATTCTCTGCAGAGCTTCCTTAGAGGTAACTTTCCACCTAGCAGTCTATGAAACAGAGTGGGGGAAAGATATCACTTCACAACAGGACAAAAACCTGGTGTATTGACAAAGAATAGGCTAGTTAAATAATATTATGATCAATATCTAGAATATAATTTAAAAAAAAGAATACAACTAACACCTTCACATAAAATCATTAGATCCTAATGTAACTAGAATATACTTATATAAATAAAATTTTTATTGTTGTCTCCCTCATCTAAATAAAAAGTGAAGTAGCTATTAAAATGTTCACAGGTTTTAAAGAAGGTATTTTTCCTCCTCAAGAAGAGTTTTTACTCCATGATTTAAAAAAGGTTGAAAACTATTACTTGCCTGTGGGAAGTCATTGATCTCTAATTCTTCCTCGTATCTCTTAAAAGATTCATTCTGTCCACCATCCTGTCTCTCCTCTTCTTGTTTCTCCAAAGGCACATAATTGAGCTTGGCATTAATCTTTTCAGCAAGTTGCTCCGCAATGGTTTTGGCAGACACAGTGGGAGCCAGGATGGTGCCACCTCTGAGAATTGCATTGGTGGCCTGTTGCATCACATCCTGCAGTTAAAGAAGACCTACAGTCAAATCTCAACTGAGGGCAGAGATAAGATCAGGATCCTACCACAAATTATTCTCTGGAAAGCCACTAACTAGAAGCATCTTTCTATTGCAGAGTCCTACTCAAGTGTAATTTAGCAGTACATATTAATAGTTTAATATATCTCCCTCCCTTACACTGATGAGAAAAATAAAGAATATTCAACTCTATTATTAAAAACTCTACTAGATGGGCGCCTGGGTGGCTCAGTTGGTTAAGCAACCGCCTTCAGCTCAGGTCACGGTCCCGGAATCCCGGGATCGAGTCCCGCATCAGGGTCCCAGCTCCATGGGGAGTCTGCTTCTCCCTCTGACCTTCTCGCCTTTCATGCTCTCTCTCACTGTCTCTCTCTCTAATAAATAAATAAAAATCTTAAAAAACAAAACAAAACAAAACTCTACTGGATCAAAATTAGGTAACTCTTGGTATCAAATATAGTAAAATATTTCTAAAATCATTTATATAACTTTGTGGCTCCTTAGACTTTCCTCTAAATTAGCAACTTTGTCCACTACCACTGAACTTTCCTCCTCCCACAAGCAAAGCTCATGTCCAATAAATGACAGTAAATGACTGACTTACCTTTTTACTTCATTTTGTACTTAAACCTTTTAATTTGAACTTAATTTTACTATATGCCTAATGTGAGCAGAACTCTGTAGGTAGTACATGACTCAAACCTCAAGCTTTTCTAACAATGAGAAAGCGTGGCTATTTGCTTTCACCAGTAAAGAGTTACTAGCAATAATAAACCCAGAGAACATTAGATTGGGCACTATAATCCCTGTTTTCAGAGGAATTAAGGCATGAGTATAGCAGACATTTCACGGTAACTCACTGGCTAAACACTTGATCTTAGCCAAGCAGCAGAGAAGAGATTCTTGCTGGCTCAACAAAACAAACAGAAACCTGAGACTCTAAACCTCGACTGCAACTGCCTCATTAAGTCAGTGCACTAGCATCTGGCTTGGTCATTCCAGCTTGGGTGTTACAGTCCTGAAACTATCCAACCTACTGGACAGAGGGTTCTAAAGCTCCACAAACTCTCAGAAACTTCAAAACACTGTTAAAATACACAAACTATTCTTTGGGAATGCTATGAAAGTTTACCCTTAGTTAAAAATTAAGCTGGTAATTTTTTAAAAATTAGGGGTGCCTGGGTGGCTTAGTGGGTTAAGCCTCTGCCTTCAGCTCAGGTCATGATCCCAGTGTCCTGAGATTGAGCCCCATGTTGGGCTCTCTGCTCAGCGGGGAGCCTGCTTCCCCTCCTCCCCTGCCTGCCTCTCTGCCTACTTGTGATCTCTGTCAAATAAATAAAAATCTAAAAAAAAAATTTATTAATAAAAAAAAGCTCTCAAGAGAAAGATGGCATGTCAAATATTTAACACATTTTCCACTGGTTAAGCCCATGTTAGTTTGAATTATGTAACCAGGTATTATGCTTCTGAGGAATTGTTTGTGTGCCCAATAAATCATCCCATAAAAGCAGATCAAAAAATAAAAAGCAGAGTGGCTGGGTGGCTCAGTCAGTTAAGCAACTGCCTTCAGCTCAGGTTGTGATCCCAGGGTCCTGGAATTGAGCCCCACATAGGGCTCCCTACTGAATGGGGAGTCTGCTTCCCCTGTGTCCCTCCCCCAGCTTGTACTCTCTCTTTCTCTCTCAAATAAATAAATAAAATTAAAAAAAAAAAAAAAAGGAAAAAGAAAGGGAGTTATTTCCTTAAGATTTTGGTAAGCTCAATCAGAATATTACTTTAAAAATCAGCAGCTAACTTCCTTCAGTTAGGAGTTCCAAAATAGGCATTAGGACTTCTGTTAACCATATAAGAGGCATCATCCAAATGCAGTAATTAAAGAATTCTGTATTCAGATTAAGTTAAATTCCCACTAACTCAATGTCTAGAACAACTGGTTCACGCGCTGACATAAAAAGTAACGACTAAAACTTGGAACAAATTACTTAATACCTGAGACTCAATGCCCAAATTCTTCTGAGCATTGATTCTAAGAGCCAACCTCTTAGCAATTTCTAATTTCTCAGCATTTCCTGCAGTTGGAGCAGGAACACTGGATGTTCCAGGAGCAGCCATATCTTTAACTCTCTTCTTTGAATTAAACATACTTTCAATTTGTTCATCAATCTAAATAAGAAAAAAAAAAGATTAATAAAAATTGGATTAAAAATACCAATTTAGATATATCCACAGAAACTAATAAAGAATATTTCTATCAAAGGACTAGAATTAGACACTTGTATTTATGTTAATTCAACCACACAGACTAACAGCTATTTGCTGAGGGTAGCACATTTTAAAAAATAAGTTACTTATGGCAAGAGAAACAAAAAAGAGTAAGAAAGAAAACAGAGAATACAATGCTACATGAACCAAGTGAACACACTCCTAAGTGGTCTAGGAAATACATCCCAGTTTAGCAATTGAGGAACATGTGCTGTCAAGACAGAGCACCCAACATGTTGCAGCTGAGAAGTCACTATGACTTGAGGCTAAATTAAACTGCAATGAAAGAGGCTGGAAAAAGGGCAGTGTAACTCAAGGCCAGCAGGCCACTAAAAATACAGTCAACAGTTCTCAGGGAGAATGGTTCATGTTCCTAAGGCAGGGGTCCCCAAATCCTTCTCAACTTCTAAACGTAAATGGATTTGCCTTAAAAACTGGGTAACAGAAAGGCACCTGGGGGGCTTAGTCAGTTAAGTGTCTGCCTTCAGCTCAGGTCATGATCCTAGGGTCCTGGGGTGGAGCTGCACGACAGGCTCCCTGCCCAATGGGGAGTTGGCTTCTCCCTTTGCCCCCTCCTCACTCATGGTCTCTCGCTCTCTCCCCCAAATAAATAAAAACTTAAAAAAATATATTGGATAACAAAATCAGAAAATAAGGCTTTACTATTTAATTCCTTTGAAACCAAAAAAGGAAAAAAAGTTAAGGTTGGTTTCCTCACCAAAGCAAGAAAAAAGGATGACTGCTTCAGCTCTTCCAGGAGCCATGTAAGTCCAACTGTAACTGTGTCATCCTGACTGGACATATCTACCTCATAAACTATTTGCATTTCCTTTTAAAGATGCCTTCTGTCCAGCAAGGACTATTGATAATACCCACTAAAGAAGACACAAACCCCTTTTTATACTTAAATTAAGCTAATAAGGCCTCATGTGCTAAAGCTCAAACCCAGGGAAGAGCATGGATAAGGTTTCAAAAATTAATTAAATGGGGAATCTGGGTGGCTCTGTCAGTTGAAGCATCTGACTTGTGATTTCAGCTCAGGTCATGATTTCAAGGTTGTGAGACTGAGCCCTGCATAGGGCTCCATGCTCAGTGCTGATTCTGTTTGAGATTCTCTCCCTCCCTCCTTCTGCCCTTCTCCCTACTCATGCTTACTCTGTCTCTCTCACAAATTAATAAATAAGAAAAAAAAAAAAAAAAACTAACCAGAGAGATTCAATGAGATTCAAAATAATTTTCAAGGTAACAAAAAAAAGCTGAGCCTGCATGGCTCAGTAGGTTAAAGCATACGACTCCTGATTTCTGCTCAGGTCATGATTTCAGGGTGGTGAGACTGAGCCCTGAGTCAATCTCCGTGCAGGTGTGCATCCTGCTTAAGATTCTCTCTCTCCCTCTGCCCCTACCCACCCTAAAAAGAAAATAAAACTGGGAGGTGATTTCAAAGCAGGGCCATCAATTCTTTAATATTCTTCTTCTTCAGTGGAGCTTCTCCTTGAGGGTGGGCTGGACTTAGTGACATATTTCTAAGAGCCAGAATAAAGTAGTAGTGCTAGTGTGTAACTTTAGACATTAGTCATAAAAGGCCTTAAGGCTTCCTCTCTGCTCACTCCTTCAGCTCAATCACTTTGGGAAAAGCAAACTGCCATGTTGTGAGGACACACAGGCAGAGGAAAGAAAAGAGGTATCCTGCCAACAACACAGTGAGTGAGCCATCTTAAAAGAACATGATCCTGTATCAGTCAAGCCTTCAGATTGCGATGCCCTGGGACACCAGCTTTACTGCACCTCAGTGAGACCCTAAGCCAGAACTACCAGGCTAAACTAAACTGCTCCTGATCTCCTACCCCCCCAAAAATGTGAGATAATAAGTGTTTGTTGTCTTATCTACAAGGTTTTGGATTGATTTGTTACACCATAAGCAAAAACTGTAACACTGACTTAATTAAATTTTAAGTCAGTATGGTATATTAGAAAGAAATGGTATAGGGTTAATGAGAGATGTGGGGTCTGGTGCTGTCTGAGCTTAAGAGACAATGTGGCTGTGGGCCAAATACTTTTTCTGGGAATCAAATTTCTCAAACAACAAGATCAGAATGAACTCCTGATTCTAAAATTATGTCCTGAGCTTAGGTTTAATCGAAAAAACAAAAAACCCAACTTCTATGATCAATGATCAAATGTGTTAGAGAATTTCTGAGTTAAACAAGCTTCTTGAATTGAGGATTTTATACATACTTTGATATGCTAATACCATTACCAGTGGTATACACTAGGAAGAGTTTCCAAAAATTATTTTGTAATGAAAACATGCTCTTCTAAAGCTATAGCTTCTTTGGGTCCAAAGGACACTCTGTAAAACCACGAATATGCTGAGTTCTCAGGGTCCCTCTTCACTAGGTCACAAATAATGCCATTAGCTAAGACCATGGCATCTGAAGTAAGACTGGAATGGGTACAGGGCCCAGCTCATTCCATTAACTGCTATGTAAATCTGAAAAGATTATTTCTAAGTCTCAGTCTCCTCAATTATAAAATGGGAATACTCTTTTGAGTATCCACCTTGTCTGGATAATGTGCAGAACTAAATGAAGTATTCCCTGTAAAGTATCTGACACAATGCACGGCACTTAGTAACACTCAAAAATGCTAACTATTACTGCTTTTAGTTTTTTAAGTAAGTTCTACTATACTCAACATGGGTGGGGCTTATATTCAGGACCCAAAGATGAAAACGCACATGTTCAACCAACTGAGCCCCCCCAGGTATCCTAACCACCATTAATGACAATATAACAATTAAGTTTAACAAAATAAAAATATTAGTACTGATATTATAAAAGACATGGGGAGCCAGGGACTCTTCACACCACTGCGGGGGATGCAGACTAGTATTCACTTTGCAGGAGGACAATCTAACAATGTTTCAGAACCAAATTTGATACACCTTTTGGCCTAGTAATTCCATTTACACATTCAACTTCAATTTAATCTGATGAATGTGCAAAATTAAAGGTGCAAGGAAGAACAGTTTATGATTAAATATATTCCAAATATGAATATACAGAAACCCACATATTCGAAATTAGGGGTCTGATGTGGAACATCCATATTATGTAACCATTAAGAATAATGCAAGAGGGGGCGCCTGGGTCGCTCAGTGCGTTAAGCCACTGCCTTCGGCTCAGGTCATGATCTCAGGGTCCTGGGATCGAGTCCCGCATGGGGCTCTCTGCTCAGCAGGGAGCCTGCTTCCTCCTCTCTCTCTCTCTGCCTGCCTCTCTGCCTACTTGTGATCTCTCTCTGTCAAATAAATAAATAAAATCTTAAAAAAAAAAAAAAAAAAAAGAATAATGTAAGAGGGCGCCTGGGTGGCACAGTGGGTTAAAGCCTCTGCCTTCGGCTCAGGCCATGATCCCAGGATTCTGGGATCGAGCCCTGCATCAGGCTCTCTGCTCAGCAGGGAGCCTGTATCCCTTCCTCTCTCTCTGCTTGCCTCTCTGCCTATTTATGATCTCTGTCTGTCAAATGAATAACAAATAAAAATCTAAAAAAAATAATAATAATGTAAAAATGAGGGATGCCTGGGTGGCTCAGTCAGTTCAGCATCTAACTCTTGATTTTGGCTCAGGTCATGATCTCAAGGTTGTGGGAGTAAGCGCGGGTAGGGTCTGTGCTCAGCAGGGAGCGTGCACAAGATTCTCTCCTACCCCTTCCTCCACTTGGGCATGCGAGCACGCTCTCTCAAATAAATAGAAATAAATCTTTAAAAATTCACTTTAAAAAAATGCAAGAATGAATTTATTAAAATGAGAATATTTTAACCTAAGACTATTGTTGTAAAGAAGGTTTATAAAGCAGCATGGCCTCATTTTTATGAAAATACATAAATATGGATAGGGCATAGGAGAATATACACAGAGACAGAGAAAGGGTAGGGAAGGTCACATACCAAAAAGGTTTGCAAGAACTGGCTATCTCAACAAGAGATAAGAATGGTTAAGACCTCCAGGATGAAAGCAACAATGCTTCAACTGGCAAGAATGAGGCTTAGAAAACGGACACTTACGTCAACTGCAGCATCCTCATCATCTGAATCTTGCAGACCGAGAGCCGCTTTTTGCAACTTTTTCCTCTCATTAGCCAAAGCTTGTTCTGTTTCATCAAACTTGAATCCCTTACCAGAGAACCCACTACTCTTTTTAATTATTTTTCCTTCCTTTCAAGGAAAAATAAAAAAGGTTAGTTTCATACTAAAAAGCTTTAGTGTTCAAGAACTTAGGAGTAATTATTTTTCAAGGTCATACAGGTCAATGTAACAAAAAGTTCATCTAGTACAAGAACAACAAAAAAAGAACTCTGCGTAATACTGAGCTGAAGCAAGAGAGGATTTTGTTTTCACTCCTTTTCCCCTCCTAAAAAGATAAAATAATCCCATCAAGGTTTACAAGTATTAAATATTCAACACAATAATGAGCTGCATAAAAACAATGGGAGTTAAAAAAAACTCACAGCTTTCTGCTGATCTTTGAAATCACTCCAAAGTTTCTCCAGATCAGGAGGTACTGCAGTTCCCGACAATTCAAGAGCTTTAATTATGTCACCGGCATAGCGAGCTTGATCTTCTGTGATAAAAGTATATGCATAACCCTAATGAATGATGAAAAAGTGGAACTATTAGGCACTAACAACATGACTCTTACTCAGATCACAAGATAAAAATCTGAACCTAATATATCCTCTTAAGACTAACTTCATTACTAAAGAATTTTTAAAAAAGGAGAGTCCTACTAAATTCTTTAATGCTACAAGTGAAATATCTAAGTTTAATATTTAAGAATAAGCAAAACCAAGGGCGCCTGGGTGGCTCAGTGGGTTTGGCTTCTGCCTTCAGCTTGGGTCATGATCTCAGGGTCCTGGGATTGAGCCCCGAATCGGGCTCTCTGCTCAGCAGGGAGCCTGCTTCCCCTTCTCTCTCTGCCTGTGTGTGATCTCTCTCTCTCTCTCTGTCAAATAAATAAATAAAATCTTAAAAAGAAATTCTGTAGGAAGGTGCTTTCTTTAAAAAAAAAAATAAGCAAAACCAGAAAATGTGATTTCTTCATGTATATAGAATTATGATTTTAGATAAATGCACAAATGCACGGTCATGCATAGGAATTTTAATATAGTACATTATTTTTACCCTTTCTATTTGCATTCCTTTCCTACACGACCTACTCTACCACTCTATTCCAACTAACTTGTATCAACTTTCTAGGATGTAGCTTTCCACATATTTTTTCCCCTACAAAGATTTTCTTTTCTTTTTTTTTTTTTTAAGATTTTATTTATATGACAGAGATCACAATTAGGCAGAGAGGCAGGCAGAGAGAGAAGAAGGGAAGCAGGCTCCCTGCTGAGCAGAGAGCCCAATGCAGGGCTCGATCCCAGCACCCTGGGATCCTGACCTGAGCCGAAGACAGAGGCTTTAACCCACTAAGCCACCCAGGCACCCCTCCCCTACACAGTTTTTAAGACCAATAAAAGATTTTAAAAATTTATGTGTGTGCATATATGTATTTGTATGTATGTAAGTACGTACATACATAAACATGCACAACTCTAGCCTTTTTCTTGCCTGAACCACAAAGCTCCTGGAGGGACACCTGGGAGGCTCAGTCCATTAAGTGTCTGTCTTTATTTCAGGTCATGATCCCAAGGTCCTAAGACTGAGTTCTGCGGTAGGCTCCTTGCTCAGCGAAGAGCCTGCTTTTCCCTCTACTGCCACTCCCCCAGCTCGTACTCTCTCTGACAAATAAAATCTTAAAAAAAAAAAAAGTTCCTGGAGACATGTGAAACCTAAGGCTTTAGAGAATCCCCAGGGAGATGATGTAGCTGACTTCATTTTTTATAATATACATATGTGTGTATACAAGTATATAGACACACATGTATACATACATGTGTATATATATACATGTGTACAAAATATATATATACACACACACATATACAAAAATGAAGTTAGTTATATCAATTCTTTTTTAAGGTCTGTATGTACACACACACACACACACACACACACACACACACACGACACACCCCATATGACAGAGATTGGATGTGGACCAAAAAGGCTACAATTTTTACTATGTGCCCCTGTACACACTTTCCCAAATATATAGAATAACTCAGGTTAAAAGAATAAGAGCCATCACTACTACTTATTAGCTGTGCAAGCTTGGGCAAGTAACTTAACTTTCATGTGCCTTAGCTTTTCTCATCTATTAACTGGGGTAATATTATTTACCTCAAAGGGAAATTGTGAGGATAAAGTGAGACAGTATGTATGAAAAGCACTGAAAACAACACTTCGAACTCCATAAGAACTACATAAATATAGCCCATTGTTATTAACATTATTGTTTCACTATGTAGAAATGACCAGGATTGTATCATCATCAATGCTTCCAAGAACAAAATATTTTGCTGCCTTCAAGAAGAATGACTTAGACTTTAAAAAAAAAAAAAGAAAAAGAATGACTTAGACTATATACTTAACCAGACTACAGACAAGTTTAAAAAGCAAGTAAGGGGTGCCTGGGTGGCTCAGTGGGTTAAGCTGCTGCCTTCGGCTCAGGTCATGATCTCAGAGTCCTGGGATCGAGTCCCGCATCGGGCTCTCTGCTCAGCAGAGAGCCTGCTTTCCTCTCTCTCTCTGCCTGCCTCTCCATCTACTTGTGATTTCTCTCTGTCAAATAAATAAATAAAATCTTTAAAAAAAAAAAAAGCAAGTAATATACATAGCAAATGGAGTGGGACAAGGGAATAATGAGAAAAAAGGGTGACAGTTTTGGAGAAAAGTATACTTTATGGTCCTACATGGTAAAAATATTAATGAAAGGGGCGCCTAGGTGGCTTAGCAGGTTAAGCATCTGCCTTCAGCTCAGGTCATGATGCCAGGGTCCTGGGATCTAGTCCTGAATTGGACTCCAGGCTCAGCAGGGAGTCTGCTTCTCCCTCTCCCTTCCCTCCCCCCCGCTCACTCACTCTTTCTCTCTCAAATGAAGAAATATTGTGAAAAAATTTTAAAAAATTAATGAAAGATCCCAAATTATATACATGTACGTATATACCTACACAGCCGACACAGAAAGTTTTAGGTAGTGTAAAATTAAAAAAAAAAAATCCTAAAAGAGGACATAAACAATTAATACTATCTGCCTAAATAGAACAGCTGGTTGGTTATCTGACAATTTTAATAATACTATATACAGAAATGATAAATATCAACTAGTCCCCATACTCTGATAATTGATCATTTTCAAAATGTCTTCATAACTCTTATTATTTACTGCTTAAAATCCTACCCAAAAAAACCCTCTATATTTTATTATAATGGAAATCAACTTTGAAAAATTCTTTTTACTTTATTGCCTGCTCTTCCAGTCCGTCCTGCTCTGTGCACATAATCCTCATAATGGTTGGGGCAGCTGTAATTTACTACAAGAATCAGATGTTTCACGTCTAGACCCCGAGCAGCAACAGAAGTAGCTACGAGAAGTTTGCAGGTCCCATTCTTAAAGTCATTTATGATGCTATCTCTGTCATATTGATCAATGCCTGCAAGTAAATTTAAAAAAAAGTTATAAAACCACACACTGCAATTAAATTTTTCATTTCCTCAGAAACAGAAATAAGTTAAACACAGAGTAAAGAATAAATCCAACGTACACTGACCACATATCCACCAAAAACAGTATAAAAAATAAAAAACACTAAAGGCAAGATCAAAGGCTACTGCTATTAATTCATTTATTAATCTTCCAAATCTGCCCTTGTATGGTTCCCCTTCTTATGTATAAGGGTTATAAATGCAGAAGTCCCATCTCAGATTCATTTACCTATACCTGTTCAGCAGATAAAAGGCAGGTACATTCAGCCTACGTTAACAGGATTCATATTGTTCTCTTTCTCTTATGGGTCAATTAGAGCCTTGCCAACCATTGTTTTCCCGAGCACCAGAAACAGCATCACATGGGACACTATTAGAAATGCAAAATCTCAACTCCTTCTCCAAACTAATGAATCAGATACTACATTTTTAACAAGATCCTTAGGAGATTACACTTTCCTATTAAAGTTTGAAATACATTGGTTAAAAAGTATAAACCCAATTGGTTAAATATGTTACCCAAAGAGCCTCGAGGGAACTGATAAAGGAGAATGTAAAATGCCAAAATGTTCTACTGTAAGATACTCAGATTACAAACTGATTTTATGATGGAGAATTTCTAGTAATTATAAAATGGAATGGGGTAAATTCTCAAACCCTGATATTGATTTCTGCAGTAGGAAATATCCTAAGACTTCACATAAGATTTGAGTTTAAAAATACAGAGAATACGGGGGCACCTGGGGCGGCGGGGTGCTCAGTGGGTTAAGCCTCTGCCTTCGGCTAAGGTCATGATCCCAGGGTCCTGGGATCGAGACTCGTATGGGGCACTCTGCTCAGCGGGGAGCCTGCTTCCCTCTCTCTCTCTCTGCTTGGCTCTCTGACTGCTTGTGATCTCTGTCTGTCAATAAATAAATAAAAATCTTTTTTTTTTTTTTTAAAGATTTTACTTATTTATTTGACAGGCAGAGAGGCAGGCAGAGAGAGAGGAGAAAGCAGGCTCCCCGCTGAGCAGAGAGCCCGATGCGGGACTCGATCCCAGGACCCTAGGAGCATGACCTGAGCTGAAGGTAGAGGCTTTAACCCACTGAGCCACGCAGGCGCCCCAATAAATAATAATAATAAAAAAATAGGGGCGCCTGGGTGGCTCAGTGGGTTAAAGCCTCTGCCTTCGGCTCAGGTCATGATCTCAGGGTCCTGAGATCGAGCCCCGCATTGGGCTCTCTGCTCAGCGGGAAGCCTGCTTTCCCCCTCTCTTTGCCTGCCACTCTGCCTACTTGTGATCTCTGTCAAATGAATAAATAAAAAATCTTTAAAAAAAAAGAGAATACTTAACATCTATGTATATATCAATGTTAATTAATGTTACCTAAAATTTAAATGTATTCTTCAAAGACTGAATTAAAGAAAGTATTTGGAGCTAATGTCAAAGCAAGTGGAATCTAATACTGACCCCAAAAGTCTTACAAGAAAAAGTAATGGAATCAATATCGATATAAATTAAATTTAAAAGGTGCGAAAGCTTTTTAGACTGACATATCCCGACTACTTAACTCAACTGCATGTACCTTATTCCATGAAGTGAATATAATATACTAAGTGAAGTATATGGGATACCTGTCCAACAATTAACCCTCTTCCTTCTATTTCGTTTTTGTTTTTTTTTTTTCCCTAAAGATTTTATTTATTTGACAGAGAGAGAGAGATCACAAGTAGACAGAGAGGAAAGCAGAGAAGAGGGGGAAGCAGGCACCGTGCTAAGCAGAGAGCCTAATGCGGGACTCAATCCCAGTACCCTGAAATCATGACCCGAGCCGAAGGTAGAGGCTTAACCCACTGAGCCACCCAGGTGCCCCAACCCTCTTCCTTTTAAACATAACCCCAATTTCATTCAAATATCCACCCAACACACGGTCATGTATATCAAACCAGACTTGAGCCTAATTCTCAGTAGTAGGATGTGAATGAATCCCCCTCAGACTTTCTGCGCTAAGGCTGCCTTTATAGTCTTAAAATTAATAAAGATCAAACTCAGAGAGTTTTACTTTACATAAGTCATCTCTATCTATATTTAATGTGTTAGAAACTCTAACTGGGGCACCTGGGTGGTTCAGTCAGTTAAGTATCTGGCTTCAGCTCAGTTCAAGATCTGAGTCCTAGGATCAAGCCCCGTGTCACACTCCACTCTCAGGGGGCTGAATTTGCTTATCCCTCTCCCTCTTACCCCCTCAACCACTCATACTCTTTGTCTCTCTTAAGTAAATCAGTAAAATCTTAAAAAAAAAAAAAAAGAAAGAAAGAAACCAGAATGGAGAAAAATTTTTAAGTAGTTATTACCTTATTTAAAAAATTTTAAAAAGCAATTATGTATTACAATTGATAATATTTTTGTGAAAATAACCGTTCTGATATAGTAGAGTAATTTATTAAGATGCTTCACAACTTTGTAAATCTCTTTAATGTCTGGCTTAGTAGAAGACAGTTGCATGTTGTATCTTTTGCATCCGATCTGGTGCAATATAACATGCCATGAAGCCTTTAGAAAACTACTCTATTCACTCCTAATGGAATGAAAGTGGAAAAGGCAAAGCACATAATGAGATTATTACACAAATACTTGTGGTCTCATGAACCTCTGAAATTCTGAGAGACCCGCAGGAGTACAATACCTTAAGAACCATTAATCATTCTGTTTGCTTATGAATGATTTAGGCATAACGATGTGATGCAATTCTGACAAAAAGAGACAAGAGAAGTACAGACAAGGGATTATGGAGGAAAATGTCCTTACTTACAGAAAAAACACATTTCTGGGGTTCTTGGGTGGCTCAGTGGGTTAAGTATCTCCTTTGGCTCAAATCATGATCTCAGTGTTCTGAGATCAAGTCCAGCATTGAGGCTATGAGTCTGCTTATTCCTCTGCCCCTCCCCCCATTCATGATTACTCTCCTTCTCTCTCAAATCAATAAATAAAATCTTACAAAAAAAGAAAAAAACATACATTTCCCTCAATGAAGGAGAAACTATTTATTGGGCCAACCCTCCTGCAGAGAACAACTATGAATTCTAAATAAAATCTTAAAAAAAAAAAGGAAATAAAAATATATATAAACAGGACTTCATAATTTAGACTTTTGTGCATCAAAGGACTACCCAGAGGGTGAAAAGACATCCACAGAATGTGAGAAAACACATGTAAATTGTATATCTGATAAGGGACTGCTATCTAGAATATATAAAGAAATCGTACAACTCGGCAATTGAGGAAGAAAAAAAAACTCATTAAAAATGGGCAAAAGCGGGGCAACTGGGTGGCTGAGTGGGTTAAAGCCTCTGCCTTCGGCTCAGGTCATGATCCCAGGGTCCTGGGATCAAGCCCCACATTGGGCTCTCTGCTCAGCAGGGAGCCTGCTTCCTCCTTTCTCTCTGCCTGCTTCTCTGCCTACTTGTGAACTCTGTCAAATAAACAAATAAAATCTTTAAAAAATAGCAATAATAAACAAATAAACAAGTTATCTTTAAAAAATGGGCAAAAGCCTAGAATATTTCTCCAAAGAGGATGTACAAATGCCAAATAAGCACCTATAAAGATGCTCAATCTCAGTCATTAGAAAAATGGAGATAAAACCAAAATGACATACTACTTCACATTCACTAGCAGAGCTATTACTAAAACAAGAGAAAATAACAAGCTACGCTTGGGTGGCTCAGATGGATGGGCATCTGCCTTTAATCTGCCAGGTCATGATCCTGGGATTGAGCCCCATGTTGGTCCTGGGACTGAGCCCCACGATGGGCTCCCTACTTGGTGGGAAGCCTGCTTCCCTCTCCTTCTGTTGCTCCCCCTTCTTGTGCCCTCTAGCTCTCTCTCTCTGTCAAATGAATAAATAAAATCTTGAAAAAAAAATTTTTTTTTTCAAGATTTTATTTATTCATTTGACAGACACATCATAAGTAGGCAGAGGCAGGCAGAGAGAGAGGGGGAAGCAGGGTCCCTGCCAAGCAGAGAGTCTGATATAGGGCTCGATCCCAGGACCCTGAGATCATGACCCAAGCCGAAGGCAGACGCTTAACCCACTGAGCCACCAGGCACCCCAAATAAAATCTTTAAAAGAAACAAAGGAAAAACAACGAGTGCTGGACAGGCTATGGATAAACTGGAACCCTACAGCACTGCTGGTGAGAATACAAAATGGAGCAACGGCTATAAAAAATAGCATGGTGGTTTCTCAAAAAGTTAAAAATAGACTTACCATATGACCCAGCAATTGCACTTGCAGCTATACACCCAAAAGAAATGAAAACAGGAACTCCAACAGATACTTGTACACCAGTGTTCAAAGTAGCATTATTCACAGAAGCCAAAAGGCAGAACAACCCAAGTGTCCATCCATAGATGAATGAAAAAAGGAAATGTGGTATATGCATGCAATGGACTATTACTTAGCATTAACAAAAAGGAAATTCTTCTAACACCATACTTAAAAATAAACTCAAAATGGGTTAAAGAATTAAATGTGAGAACTGAAACCATAAAAATCCTAGAAGAGAGCACAGGCTCTCTGACACCAGCCAAACCAACATTCTCATAGATACATCTCCTGAGGCAAGTGAAATAAAAACACAACTGAGCCTGGCTAGCTCAGTCAATGGAGTGTGCAACTCTTGATCTTGGGATTGTAAATGTAAGCCCCGCACTGGCAAAGAGATTACTTACTTAAAAATAAAATCTTTAAAAAAATAATAATAAAACAAAGAAGGGCACCTGGGTGACTCAGTCGGTTAAGCATCATCAAAAAGAATGAAACGTATTTGCAACCATGTGGACGGAACTAGAGGGTATTATGCTAAGCAAAATAAAGTCAGAGAAAGACAAATACCATATGCTCTTACTCATATGTGGAATTTAAGAAACAAAACAGATAAGCATAGGAGAAGGGAGATCAGAGAGGGAGGGGAGATGAAGTCAGAGAAGGAGACAAGATTGAGTCAGAGAGGGAGACAAACCATAAGAGACTTTTAATCATAGGAAACAAACTGAGGATTACTGGAGGGGAGGGGAGAGAGGAAATGGGGTAACTGGGTGACAGACATTAAGAAGGGCATGTGATGTAAGGAGCACTGGGTATTATATAAGACTGATGAATCACTGACCTCTTCCCCTGAAACTAATATATTATATGTTAATTGAATTGAAATTTTAAAAAAATCGGCAGAAGACATGAACAGACATTTGTTCAAAAAAGACATCTAGATGGTCAAGAGACAAATGGAAAGATGCTCAACACTGCTCATCAGGGAAATGCAAATAAAAACTACAATGAGCTATCATTCCACACGTGTTAGAAGGGCTAAAATCAACAACACAAGAAACAACAAGTGCTGGTAAGGATGTGGAGAAAAAAGAATCCTCAAGCACTCTTGGGGGGAATGCAAATTGGTGTAGCCACTGTGGGAAGACTGTATAGAGGTTACCCAAAAACTTATAAATAGAACTACACTACAATCCAGTAATAGCACAACTGGGTATTTACACAAGGAATACAAAAACACTCATTCAAAAGGACATATGCATGCCTAGGTTTATAGCACTATTATTTAAAATACAGAAGCAAGGGAACCTGGGTGATTCAGTCACTGAGCGAGCATCTGCCTTCGGCTCAGATCATGATCCCAGGTCCTGGGATTGAGCCCTGTGTTGGGCTCCCTGCTCTGTGGGAAGCCTGTTCCCTTTCTCCCATTCCCCCTGCTTGTGTTCCCTCTTGCACTGTGTCTCCCTCTGTCAAAACAAACAAACAAACAAACAAACAAATATGCAAGTAAATAAATAAATAATTTCAGAAATAAATAAATAATCAAAGAGAAATATGGAAGCAGCCCAAGTATCCATCAATAGATGAATGGATAAAGATGTAGGGTGTGAGGTGCCTGAGTGGCTCAGTGGTTAGGCCTCTGCCTTTGGCCCAGGTCATGGTCCCAAGGTCCTGGGATCGAGCCACGCATTGGGCTCTCTGCTCAGCAGGGAGCCTGCTTCCCTTCCTCTCTCTGCCAACTTGTGATCTCTGTCAAATAAATAAAATCTTAAAAAAAAAAAAAAAAAAGATGTAGGGTATATGTATGCATATATACAAGAAACAAATTCTTTTTTTTTTTTTTTAAGATTTTATTTATTTATTTGATAGAGATCACAAGTAGACAGAGAGGCAGGCAGAGAGAGGGGAGGAAGCAGGCTCCCTTCGAAGCAGAGAGCCCGATGCGGGGCTCGATCCTGGGACCCTGGGATCATGACCTGAGCCGAAGGCAGAGGCTTTAACCCGCTGAGCCACCCAGGCGCCCCAAGAAACAGACTCTTAACTAGAGCACAGACTGACTGAGAGTTACCCCTAGAGATGTGGAAAGGGGGGGAGGGTGAAATAGGTGATGGGAATTAAGAGTACATTTACGACAAGCACTAAGTGATGTGTAGAATTACTAAATCACTATAGTATACAACTGAATGTAATACAGACTGTGTTAACTATACTAGAATTAAAATACTTACTAAAAAAATAAGAAATTCTGGGGGTACCTTGGTGCCTTAGTCAGTTAAGCATCTGCCTTTGGCTCAGATCCTGATCCCAGGGCCTTGGGATCAAGCCTCACACTGGGCTCCCTGCTCAGCGGAGAGTCTGCTTCTCCCTCTCCTTCTGCCTGCCTCTCTGCCTACTTGTGCTCTCTCTCTCTCTGTCAAATAAATGAATAAAATCTTAAAAAAAAAAAAAAAAGAAAGAAAAAAGAAATTCTGATACATGATAAAACATCAATAAGCCTCACAGAAAATTATGCCACTGATTTATGTACTTAAAAATAGTTAAAACAGTAAATTTTGCATAATGTATATTTTATCCCAGTAACCCAAAAAGGGGAAAATATGAGGTATTTTCAAACATTAAAAGTTAACCAAATATATACCGTCAAAGTAACTCAAAGCTCCTTTAATTACATCCACAATGACATATGGTATGGTAGACTGTATTTTTCAAAGATGATAGCAGAAGTATGGCCTATTGTATATACTATTCTGCATAGGGAATGACCCTCGTATCAAGAACTGGGAGTCTATGCCTCTATCCCCTTGAATCTCAGCCAGTCCTGGGACTATTCTGACCTACAGAATATTGTGAAAATGAAAGTTCTGCCAATTCCCAGTACCATCCTTAACTGGCCTAATCAGCTTTTGGTCCTTGCCTTCCAGCCAGGTAGTCCCACGGAGAGGTCTGCAAAGGGAAGCACCCTTTGCAGACAACTGACCAGCACCCCTGGCCAATTGCCTTATGGAGCTCAGTCAAGAGCCAGGGCCAACACGCCAGCCACCTAAGTTAAGGCAATTTGGAAATGGACCCCCAGTCCCAATTAAGCCACCCCAGTAGATACAACATGAAACAGAAACTAGATAATATATGCTGAGCTACACCCGCAGTGCAGATTTATAAACAAATGACATTTGCCACTAAATTTTGGGCTGGTTGATTACAAAGCCACTGACCACCAGATAAGTCCCACATACATTTAACAATGGAAATGTTACATCAAAACCAAAATGCTGGGGCGCCTGGGTGTCTCAGTGGGTTAAGCCTCTGCCTTCGGCTCAGGTCATGACCCCAGGCTCCTGGGATCGAGCCCCGCATCAGGCTCTCTGCTCGGCAGGGAAACTGCTTCCCCCCTCTCTCTGTCTGCTTCTCTGCCTCCTTGTGATCTCTGTCTGTCAAATAAATAAATAAAATCTTAAAAAAAACAAAAAACAGAAATGTTTTTTCAATTAAAGGTCTAATGTAAATCATGAAAATTCTATGTAGCATGGCACAATGGAAAGGATTTAATATGAAACAGAAATGTTAAGTTCAATTTCTCTTTATCTGATTAATGGCTATATGGTTTGGTCAAACCAATGTCTTCTTTCCTTTATATCTCTAAGATGGAACAACAATAATACTGAACTTCCCCATAGAGTTGTGAATAAAACTGAGATAGATGGTATGAAATCTGGCTCTAAATTACAGTACATGGTAAATATTATCATTCAGAACACAGCAGTGCTTGGCCAAATTAACTACTCAACAGATACTTCACTAAACATTACCTCCATGAAGAGACATGCAAGGATAAGATGCTCTCATTAAATCTTTCAGAAGACCATCAGCATGTTCCTGCTTATCCACAAATATAATGACAGATCCTGATTCTTGATAATGGCCAAGAAGCTCAAGTAACTTCAAGAATTTCTTTTCTTCTTCAATCACAATCTGAAAATATCAAGTTGTACCAAGTTAATGGGAGTAAAAATGCAGATATATCTCTTAAGCAAAAATATTTATTTTATTTGTGACAAATGGCTAAATGACAACATCTTGCTATATCTTTAGGAATGGGAAGTAAAATGTTGATTTTAACCAATTAACCAGTAAAACAGAACAAAAAAAAAGGCTAACTTTGAGAGAAGGGACTTGCCAATGTGAGTAAACCATCATCTAGTTCCCTCTGCCTCTTGACTTCACATCCTATTAACTAAAGAATAAAATAGGTATATGATATTTCCATCCACCAGTCCCATCTCTTCTAAAGGGAGGAACTAAAAAGAGCATTTTAAACATGTTGTTGCGGGGTTCCTGGGTGGCTTGGTGGGTTGGGCCTCTGCCTTCGGCTCGGGTCATGGTGTCAGGATTCTGGGATCAGGCACCATGTCGGGCTCTCTGCTTGGTGTGGAGCCTGCTTCCTCCCTCCCTCTCTCTCTGCCTACTTGTGGTCTCTGTCTGTCAAATAAATAAATAAATAATAAAATCTTTAAACATGCTATTCCAAGGAACTGCTTATTCAAGTTTATCAGATAAAATATTAATGGCTGAGCTGTATCCTATTTAAGATTAGGTAATTACCTGCCTTCATCACAGTGATCCCCAAAGGATCACATACTGCCTAAACATTCAGGAAACTGAGGATTTCCTAAAGATTGTACTCACCACTTGTTGTTCCACATCTGAGCAAACCACACTCCTGCCTCCAACTTGCACTTCAATGGGTTTACTCAAGATTCGGCGAGCCAAAGCCTCCATAGCTCTGGGAAAAGTAGCTGAAAACATAACTGTCTGTCGATCGGGACGGACATTATCCACAATGCGCATGACCTAAAAACACATTGCAAATAAATATGGTGAGTATAGTCTCCAAAAATCGTATGATGTTAAAACCAAATAGAACAGGCACCTAGGGGTGCCTGGGTGGCTCAGTTGATAAGCATCTGCCTTTGGCTCAGGTCATAATTCCAGGGTACTGAGATCGAGCCCCAAATCCAGCTCCCTGCTCAGCAGGAAGCCTACTTCTCCCTCTCCCACTCAGTCTACTTGTGTTTCCCCTCTTGCTGTGTCTCTCTCTGTCAAATAAATAAATAAAACCTTAGAAAAGAGAACACAAAAGAAAAGAAAAGGGGCACCTAGGTTGCTCAGTCAGTTAAGCATCTGCCTTCAGCTCAGGTCATGATCTTGGGGTCCTAGGATCAAGCCCTGCAACAGAATCCCTGTTCGGTAGGGAGTCTGCCTCTCTCTCTCAAATAAATAAAATCTTTAAAAACAAACAAACAAAAAAAAGCGGCACCTAGGTAGCTCAGTTAAGTGTCTGCCTTAGGCTCATGTCATGATCCTGGGGTCCTGGGATCAAGACTGCTTAGCAGGGAGCCTGCTTTTCCCTCTGCTCCCCCACTGGTGCTCTCTATCTCAAACAAATAAAAACTTTTTAAAAATAAATAACAGGGGCACCTGGGTGGCTCAGTGGGTTAAGCCGCTGCCTTCGGCTCAGGTCATGATCTCAAGTTCCTGAGATCGAGTCCCGCATCGGGCTCTCTGCTTCCTCCTCTCTCTCTCTGCCTGCCTCTCTGCCTACTTGTAATCTCTCTCTGTCAAATAAATAAATAAAATCTTTAAAAAAAAAAATAAATAAATAAATAAATAAAAATAACCCCCGACACACACATAAAAAGGAAATTTTGAGAACATTTAGTGATTTTTAAAATTATTACCTTCAAATAACTGATTTTAACCCATAATTTTCTTTGTTCCGTTTACCCCCTCCTAAGAACGGGAACTGCAGTTATTCACATATTTAAGAGCCATCTGTTACCTCTCTCTCTCAACTATCTAACACCCAATCCACCAACAAATTCAGTATTCTCAATCTGAAAACTTTATCTGGGGGGTGCCTGAGTGGCTCAGTGGTTAAAGCCTCTGCCTTCGGCTCAGGTCATGATCTCAGAGTCCTGGGATCAAGTCCCACGTCGGGCTCTCTGCTCAGCAGGTGAGCTTGCCTCCTACTCCTTTCTCTCTCTCTGCCTGCCTCTCTGCCTACTTGTGATCAGTCTGTCAAATAAAAAATATAAAAAAATAAAAAATCTTAAAAAAAAAAACTTTTATCTGGGATACAACTATTCTCCCTTGGTATCACTGTTTTCTGTCAGTTATTCAAAACATTTTTGTTGAGCTACTGTATCATAAAGCATTTGCTCTAGGTGCTTACAGTATGCAGTAAAAACAGACAAAACCTTGTCTTCATGGAGTTCGTATTCGAAGGAAGGTGGACAGATAAATACATTATGTGTCAAAGACTGATATAAGCAACAGGAACACAGAGAACAACGAAGGCTGACATACTGTTGAGGGGTAGGATATAGGTACCTTTAGGACTCTTGAGATGCCTGGTATAAACCAGAAAAATAGAAAAATAGAAGTAATGATCAGGGAGAGAGTGGTAAGAAACTGGAAATTGGAATGGATAAAGGTCTTGCCAGGAATACACAGAATTCTAGGACATTTTCCCTCCAATCAATGATGTGAAATCTGTGAAAGGAGCAGTCCTACCCAAGGCATTTGGAAATCCTGGGTTCCTTCCCTAAACCTAAACATCTCTTATCTGGATTATTTCAACTATCTCTCTTCCAACTCCTACCCACCTCTACTGAATTTTTAAATCATAAATGAAATTTTAGGGGCACCTGGGTAACTCAGTCGTTAAGCATCTGCCTTTGACTTAGGTCATGATCCTGGAGTCCTGGGATCGAGCCCTACATCAGGCTCCCTGCTCAGCTGGGAGCCTGCTTCTCCTTCTACCTCTCCCCCAGCTTGTGTTCCCTCTCTTGCTGTCTCTCCCTCTGTCAAATAAATAAATAAAATCTTTTAAAAAATAAAAATAAATGAAATTTTATCAAATGCCTTTTCCACATTTTAGATAACAGTATGGTTTTTCCTCTATTCTAATAATAGGGTGGATTATACTTTTTTATTTTGTTTTTTTCTTTTTTTAAGACAAGATTTATTTTATTTTAAAGATTTTATTTATTTATGAGAGAGAAAAAGCATAAGCACCAGAAGGGGGCAGGGGAGAGAAAAGGAAACTCCCTGCTATGCAGGAAGCTGGACAGACATGGGGCTTGATTTCCAGGGCCCTTGGACCACGACCTGAGCAGAAGGCAGACACTTAGCCAACTGAGCCACCCAGGTGACCCAATTTTATTTTAGAGATAGAGACTGTGTGCAAATAAGGGACAGAAGTAGAAAATTTTCAAGACTACCCACTGAGTACAGAGCCCACTGCAGGGCTTGATCTCAGGACCTGTGAGATCAGGACCTGAGCCAAAACCAAGAGTCACTGATTAACCAACAGAGCCACCCTGGTGACTCTTAGTTGATTTTTCTAATATTAAACTAGCCTTTGCATCTAAACAATACTAATGTCAATGTGATTTATTATTATAAGCATTACTATATTTGGCTCCTTAATATAATTTTTAGGGGTTCTGCATCATTGTACATTAAAATATACCTTGTTTGATTGCGATACCAATATTATATTGGTCTATAAAATGAAACTGCCACTGCGGAAAAGTCTGACAGTTTCTTAAAAAATTAAACATAAATTACCACACAATTCAGAAATCCTACCTCTTGGTAGAAATGAAGACATATGTTCACTTGTAAGCAAATATTCACAGCAGCATCATTCGTAACAGCCAAAAAGTGGAAATAATCCAAAATACTGATCAAACAGTTCATGGATAAACAAAATATGATATACATCATTATGACAGAATACTAACCACTCAGCAATGAAAGATATGCTATAAGATGGACAAACCTCAAGTACATTATGCTGAATAAAATAAGTTAGATATGTAATACATGAATTTTATATGAAATGTCCAGAAAAGACAAATCTATAAAGATAGAACGTAGATCAGCAACTGCCTCAGACTGGGGTGAATACCGGAAATGAGTAAAAGTAGGCATGAGGCATCCTTCTGGTGATGGAAATGTTCTAAAACTGGATTTAAAAGAAATAAAACTGGATTGTGGTAATAGCTGCACAAATGAGTATTACACTAAAAACCATTGTATTATACATTTAAAACAGGTGAATTTTTATGGTATATAATGAGGACTGAGAGCCCTTTTAAAAATAAAAGATTACAGGGGTGCCTGGGTGGCTCAGTGGGTTAAAGCCTCTGCCTTCGGCTCGGGTCATGATCCCAGGCTTCTGGGATCGAGCCCTGAGTTGGCCTCTCTGCTCAGTAGTGAGCCTGCTTCCCTTCCTCTCTCTCTGCCTGCTTGTGACTCTGTCTGTCAAATAAATAAATGAAATCTTAAAAAAAAAAAAAAAGATTACAATGATCTTATAAACTGTTGCGTATTCATCCTTTTTCATACTTTGAAATGATTAGGAATATAGTTATTCCTTGAATATTTGGTAGAACTTGCTAATAACATAGGAACTGGTGGCTTCCTTATGGGAAAATTAAAAGCTGATTTCTTTAATTAATGTAAGACTATTGCACTGTTCTTATTTTTTAGTCTGTTTAATTTAAAGCTTTCAAATGTACTGTCATACAGAAAAAGATTAAAAAAGCAAGAAGGGAGAGGTGTCTGGGTGACTCAGTTAAGACTCCAGCTCTTGATTTTGGCTCAGGTCATGATCTCAGGGTTGTAAGATCATGAGATTAAGCCCTGAACCAGGCTCTGTGCTCAACTGGGAATCTGCTTAGGATTCTCTTTCCCTCTCCTTACTCACAGGCACACTCTCTCTCTCTAATCATATGCACACTCTCTCTAATCAATAAAATCTTTAAAAAAATAAAAGCATGAGTTTTATGGTATGTAAATACCCCTTTATTTGCCAGTAAAACAAAAACAAAAAGCAATAAAAATGTTTTAAGATGGTATTAGATTAATCAACCTCAAGAAAGCAGAATCCCATTGCTAGCAGTGAGGAAAAATTGAGAACAAAGCTTTTCTTCCCACATGGAGGTGAAAGGTGGGGCGCCAAAATAAGAAGGTGAATTGATACAAGGTCTGCTTAAGAAGCATTAAAAAAAAAATAAAAAAGGAATCAAATCACCGGACCTCCACCCAACTGCTACTTAGCCAGGCAATGGACCTTTCTCTCATCCTAGCCAATACTAAAGGTTTAGCTTCTGGAGAGACTAAAACAAGAGCATGACTGGATGAACCAAGGATAACATCCTAACAGGAAAAGCATTAAGTAAACACATAATGCTTGATGCTGAGACTCCCACCTCTACCTCAGGGCCTCCTTCCCAACCCAAAACGGGAGACAGACCTTCCTATTCCAGGCAGAAGACTGCCCATTTTTTCTCCAGGGACAGACAAGCAGAAGATACTCCCCTTCCAAAAGAAAGACCCAACCAGATCACAACACTGAAACTCAAGAGTAAGTCCTGCTCTGGCACAGAGAGCTTTGAATTTTAACATAAGTAGAAAATTACAGATTCCCAGACATCTACAGAATTTAGAAACCAAAGCAAAGAGAAAAGCAACTCAGAGGACACAAATCCTATATAGGCAATCTTTAAACATGTGTCATTCAGGGGCACTTGGATGGCTCAGTCATTAAGCATCTGCCTTCAGCTCAGGCCATAAACCAGGATTCTGGGATAGAGCCCTGCATGGGGCTCCCTGCTCAGCAGGAAGCCTGCTTCTCCCTCTCCTACTCCCCCTGCTTGTGATCCCTCTCTCACTGTCTCTCTCAATCTGTCAAATAAATCTTAAAAAAATATTTTTTTCTTAAATGCATCATTTAGGGGTGCCTGGGTGGCTCAGTCGTTAAACATCTGCCTTCAGCTCTGGTCATGATCCTGGGGTCCTGGGATTGAACCCCACATTGGGCTCCCTGCTTGGCGTGAAGCTGGCTTCTCCCTCTCCCACTCTCCCTGCTTATGTTCCCTCTCAGTGTATCTCTCTCTGTCAAATAAATAAATAAAAATCTTAAAAAAAAAAAAAGTCATTTAAATGAAATCTTTCCATTTGCAATGACATGGATGAACCTACAGGGTATAATGCTAAGCAAAATAAGCTAGTCAGACAAAAACAAATACCATATGATTTCCTTATATGTAAAATTTAAGAAACCAAACAAACGAAAAAAGAATAAAAAAAGACAAAAAAAAAAAAGCAGACTTAAAAACAGAATAAACTGGTGGTCAACAGAGGGGAGGCAGATGTAGGGATGGATGAAATAGGTGAAGAGGATTAAGAGTACACTTATCAGGATGAGTACTGAGTAATATTGTACTGAATATTGTACACCTGGATATCGTACACCTGAAACTAATATAATACCATATACTAATTATTCTTGAATAAAAACAATTTTTTTAAATTAATCACTTAAGTGCTTGCTTTAGCAACAACTTTACTAAAAAAAATTGGAAAGATACAGAGATTGGTATGGCCCTTTAATGCAAGAATGACACAGAAATTCATGAAGCCTTCTGTTTAAAAAAAAATAATAATTTAAGAAAAGATCTATTCTTGGGTTATAGATCTCTGGGGACCTAACAAGGTGAGAAGCAAAGGGGAACTCTTTGTTGGTCCCAGAATGATGGATCCCAGGACAGCAGCTGTATTTCAAGCAGGGAAAACAACAAACCATGACTAAAACAGGTCAACAGGCTCTGAAAAAACTCCTTAAGGAAGATGAAACAAACAGAAAACTTGACGTGTTTCAACTACTTGATAGATTTATGTAACTAATAGAGTTTGGCATTTAATTAGTTTTAAATACATAGAAATCCAGTCAACAAACATAAAAGGACAATTATCTCTGGAGAAAACAAAAAGGTATAGAAGAAATTTAAAATAATCAGTTTAGGGCGCCTGGGTGGCTCAGTGGGTTAAGCCGCTGCCTTCGGCTCAGGTCATTATCTCAGAGTCCTGGGATCGAGCCCCGCATCGGGCTCTCTGCTCAGCAGAGAGCCTGCTTCCCTCTCTCTCTCTCTGCCTGCCTCTCCATCTACTTGTGATTTCTCTCTGTCAAATAAATAAATAAAATCTTTAAAAAAATAAAATAAAATAATCAGTTTAATACACTGCCCAGCTCTGAATAACATTTAGATTGCCATAATGTTATATACGGATTCAATTAAAGTAACAACATAAATCTACTGAAAAAATAAAGGATGAAAATGATGCAAGAATGTGACAGGAGGAAGGGAAACAAGAAATTACATTCCCCCATGGGAAGTCATTAAGTAATATAAAAAACAGAAAAATGAAAAGGAGAAATAAAAGCACACTATTTAGAGAAGTAGAATACCACAATAATCAGCTAAGAGATTGAAGAGAAGTATAGAAGGGGTACCATTAAACCTCTGTGCACGTGTAACCATTAAGACTAAAAATGTAGGGCACCTGGGTGGCTCAGTGGGTTAAAGCCTCTACCTTTGGCTCAGGACATGATCTCAGTGTCCTGGGATCAAGACCCACTTCGGGCTCTCTGCTCAAGCAGGGAGCCTTCTTCCTCCTCTCTCTCTGCCTGCCTCCCTGCCTGCTTGTGATCTCTGTCAAATAAATAAACAAAATCTTTAAATAAATAAATAAATAAAACCCCAAATTCCTACCCCAGCTGTACAGGGTCTTATATGTTCACCATGCTCACACCATCAGTACAGCTTTCTGTCCTCATCCCCTCCTCTCTCATACCACATTCCCCGTTCTTTATTCTGCGCTGGGGACACTGGCCAAGCAAGCTCCCACATCACGGCATTTGTACTGGTGCTTTGCCTGTAACACTTTTCTAACAAATATCCCCACGGCTCAATTTCTCACTTTACTCAGGTCCCAGTTCCTGTGTCATGTTACCTGCAACGCTTCTCTTGAATTTCCTACATAAAATGACAACATTTTCAGAATGACTGAAGTATATTAATGAAAATTAGCAATCATTAACCATGCTAAGTTTGATAACATGAATTTGGTAGTAATATCATTGCAAACTCATACAATGGTCTTCAATGTTTGCAAATTTTAGGACATTACATACAAATCATTGTGACTCCCAGATATCTGATCATCTTAAGTCAAAGAACTGCTCATTTAGTCTCAACTTCTCACGTGAGAACAAGGATCAGAAAATTCACATTAGGGGCTCCTGGGTGGCTCACTGGGTTAAGCCTCTACCTTCGGCTCCGGTCATGATCTCGGGGTCCTGGGATCTAGCCCTGCATGGGGGAGGTGGGGCTTCTCTGCTCGAGAAGCCTGCTTCCCCACCCCCATCTGCTGCTCTGCCTACTTGTGATCTCTCTGTCAAATAAATAAAATCTTTAAAAAAAAAAATTCACATTAAAGCCCCACTGAGGCCTTGAAAATCTCTTCTAAGAATAATACACATCCTGCCTTCCTAGACTATTCACAAGTAACCATTCATCCTCAGCATTTTCAGAAAAGCCAGTATCAAAGGGTAAAGGTTTTCTGGAGAATCAAACCTAACTCCTTTTCTCGTCATAGTACAGAGAAAGCTTCCTGAATAAGCTACAAACCCTGTGCTTCCTAGAACAGTGCACTACACATGGGAGCTTAGATTTGCCTTATGACTATTACTGCTTAAGAGTCATGAAGGGGCGCCTGGGTGGCTCAGTGGGTTAAGCCGCTGCCTTCGGCTCAGGTCATGATCTCGGAGTCCTGGGATCGAGTCCCGCATTGGGCTCTCTGCTCAGCGGGGAGCCTGCTTCCTCCTCTCTCTCTCTGCCTGCCTCTCTGCCTACTTGTGATCTCTCTCTGTCAAATAAATTAAAAAAAAAAAAAAAAAAAAAAAGAGTCATGAAGATGGCTACAGAATGATCCTAATGTTCACACACCTTTTCAATGATGACTGGTCTGTGTTTCCACTGGCTTGACTATAAGATTGGGAGCTATCATACTGGGAGCTACTGATTAAAAGCTGTTATAATAGCTGTTCCTGAAAGTTTCAATGTTTCCTCTCTCACACTACACAGATACTTCAAGTCAGCTGTGGTCTGCCAAGTAAATCTATAAACTTCTCCTTTCACACTCATACGCTAAAACTAAGGTCATCAGTTCAGTCACTAACGTTTATAAAAGTTGGCAGTTTTTCCATTTTTTGTTGATTCAACTCCTGATCATTGGCATATGCTCTTTTTAGAGACATTCTAAAAGACTTACACATTCTGTCTTATACTTCTCTTGATGATATGCAATGCTTATCTTTATGCTCAAGAAAGTAATTTATTTACTCACCAATGTAAACAACCTAAACCCAATTTTTAAATCACAAACAGGGTCCTTGAGATGTTGGTATCTATGTTGGTAAAAATTACCCTGGACTAGGGGCACCTGAGTGGCTCAGTGGGTTAAAGCCTCTACCTTCAGCTCAGGTTATGATCCCAGGAGCCCCGCATCAGTCTCTCTGCTCAGTAAGGAGCTGCTTCCCCCTCACTAACTCTCTGCCTGCCTCTCTGCCTACTTGTGATCTCTGTCTGTCAAATAAATAAAGAAAATCTTTAAAAAAAAAATTTTTTTTTGGACTAGATCATAAAAACTTGGGGCATGGAGAGGGGCACGGGAGGGCCAGTCAAGTGTAACTACATCCCTTAATCTGCTTCCTCTAATCTAAAGTATTACATTAGACTTAAAAATAAGTTTTCAAAAATCTGTCTTTTATCAGTACCTCAATTTCCTTACGTAGCAGCCATGTAATTCTTCAGTAACTGCTTATCCACCAATATTTCATAGGTGCCCTCAAAAGAGAGGCTCAGAGATGCTAAGGTATCTAAACATCTATCTAATTTTGATACCAATTTGAAGACAGCCTTCAAAGTTAAAGTAATCTCCTATGAGATAGTGAGCTCCTTAAGATGACTGATGCAAGCACGGTGCTTTATAGTGTGCAACTGACAAGCACATTTACTCTCTCATTTTACTATGTGACTGGTATTTTTAAGAAAGTGGAAAGCTCGGTGGGACGCCTTGGTGGCTTGGTTGGTTGGGCGTCTAACTCTTGGCTTCAGCTCAGGTCATGATCTTAGGGTCGTGGGATAAAGACCTGAGTTGGGCTCTGTGCTCAGCGGGGTGTCTGCTTGGGATTTGTTTCCCTCTGCCCTTCCCCCTGCTCTCTCAAATAAATAAATCCTAAAAAAGAGAGAGAGAAAAAAGGAAAAAAGAAAGAAAGAAAGAAAGAAAGAAAGTGAAAACCTGGAGTACACCTCTTCAGAATCCTGAGGACCTTCATTTTGTATTAGACAAAGGCATGAATAAGTTTAGGCCAATTAAAACATTCTTATTTTTGTTAATAAAAACAGAACACGTAAGTAATGATTTTTTTTACAGGATGAGTATTATTTTTTACATACTTTCACCAAAGTATATATCCTCCATAGTGGCTAACTTAAGCTAAAGATTAATTTCCTTATCTAATCAATTTCTTCTCTTACTCCTTATTTTTACTAAATTAAAAAAGAACATACCCCAGAAACTATGGAGCAATTTCTCATGGAGAATTGCTTTTTAATATCTTGTCAAATGTTACTTTTAATAGACTCTAATTTCAGATCAGGAACAAATGGATTCCTAATCTACTTTTCCACTGCCTTTGGTTCCAAAAGCAGTTCTTCACATTGTGTTGTAGCCCTTAGGAAGATGTCCACTAATAAGTACAAGTTTTTCTTCAGTAAGTTTAAAAAGAAACAGTAAGGTTTAAAAAACAGGGAAACTCTTCTACTACTTGTGGTCTTCTTAAGAAATCCTATTATTAAAAAAAAAAAAAAAAAAAAAAATCCAATTATCCAGGGTCCCTGAGTGGCTCAGTTGGCTAAGCATCTGCCTTCAGCTCTCTCTCAGATAAATAAAATCTTTTTATTCCTTTTATAAATATTTTACATATTTATCTTACAGAAAGATAAAGACAGCGAGAGAGAGCACACAAGGAGGGGGAGTGGGAAAGAGCTTCCTGCTGAGCTGGGAGCCCAATGCAAGGCTCGATCCCAGGACCCTGGGATCATGACCTGAGCCAAAGGCAGATACTTAACAACTGAGTCACCCAGGTGTCCCAATGAATAAAATCTTGAAAAAAAAAAAAAAAAAAAAAAAAAAAAAAAAAAAAAAAAAAAGGAAAGAAAAGAAATCCTGTTATCCGTCATACTAAAAACTCTTCTTTTGGCACTAAAAGAGTTAGATTTAAAACAACACACAAAGATTTGGCCGAACACCTTTCTGCCTGCCAGCCTGTTCACACGTCAATGAGGAAAAGTAGAGTCCTGAACTTTTGCCCATGTCATTGCACAAAGTGTACATCTACTGCATATTTATACTCAGAAAGATATATATTCAGCGGCCATGATTTATTTCCCCATGTTCATTATTTTCTTCAGTACTGAATCGTGTCTGGAGGTATACCGCCTGCCCACTCCTCTCTAGACAGAAGACAGTCTGCAGATGTGCATTCACCAGCACCAGCTTTGATTCACAAGTGAGTGTCTTTATTTGCTTTACACCCCAACAGTGGTCTGTGGCACTGACCTCAACCCAACACTTTTTAATCTACACTACAGCTCACAAAATAATCATTAACTTACTCTTAAAATTTCTTCTCTTCAACAGGTTTTAGTGAGCAAGAAACTATCACTCAGCATTTCTCCCTCAGGTACTTAGGGAGATGTAAGCACTAAGGGCAAGAGATGATTCACACTCTTGTGTGAATGGAAAATGTTTTGACCTCTTTCTGGCAAAGCTTAATTGACAGACCAGAAAGGCCCCATCACCACACCTACTTTAAACACTACCATAAAGTCTAAGATTCCCTGGCAGTTGGACAAACATTAAATGGATCTAATTCCATCCTCCAACTGATTTATCAATTTCCCTACTCTCTTTCCACACATGGACCACTGTGCCTCTACCAAAAGATGTGGATGAAAAGCATATTCAGTATCTGCCCTCTTCCCAACAGCACCTGTTTCATCTCCAAGAAATGTTTATCCAGACCTTTTCTCACATTATGCTCAGATACCGCTTCATTTAACTTCCCAAGTGGGTCCCAGGTCTACTCCTCAATGATTCTTTCAAGTGACAGACATTTTTCAAAGGGTTAAAGGATGCTATCAAGTCCTCTACTCCAACCTAAATATTCCTCTTTTCTTTAACTATTTCTCACATGGTCCTGTTTACTCTTATGCACTCTTCTGTACCTCATTTAGATTGTGTTCCCTAAATCTAAACACACACACTATGACAGGCAATACATTTCTGGAGACTTACATGAATAAAGTGAAAAGACTAAAGACCACTTTAACTGTGCCTCCCCCCTTTTTCCTTTATTTATTTGTTTGAGAGAGAGAGAGAATGAGAGAGAGCACAGAGGGGAAAAGGTCAGAGGAAGAAGTAAACTCCTGGCGGAGCTGGAAGCCCAATGCGGGACTCGATCCAGGGAGTCCGGGATCATGACCTAAGCCGAAGGCAGTCGCTTAACCAACTGAGCCACCCTGGCGCCCGGTGTCCCTTTCTCATACTCCACTTCAATTAACGCAGTTTTTTTTTTTTTTCTTTTGCATCCATAGCACACTGATAACTTACATTCCTTATCTCATTAATAAAAATACTATTGGGGTGCCTGGGTGGCTCAGTGGGTTAAAGCCTCTGCCTTCAGCTAAGGTCATGACCTCAGGGTCCTGGGATCAAGCCCCACATGGGGCTCTCTGCTCAGCAGGGAGCCTGCTTCTGCCCCACCCCCCGCTGGCCTCTCTGCCTACTTGTGATCTCTGTCAAATAAATAAGTAAAATCTTAAAAAAAAAAAATTTAATTAAAAATTAAAAATACTACCTCTTAACATGTTTCCCTCTAAGTTTTTATCACTGAAATTTTGTATCTGACAAAGAGTGTGTATGAGGAATAAGAAAATCTAAAGTAAATAAATGCTCTGGGCCTTCATTTTTACATTTGGAAAATGTAAACAGCATGTGCTATACTGATCATGAAGTAATTAAAAGCATGAAGTAAAGGAATTTATTTGAAAGGACAACGAGGGTGCCTGGGTGGCTCAGTCGATTAAGCTTCTGCCTTCAGCTCAGGTCATGATCCCAGAGTCCTGGGATTAAGTCCCACATTTGGTGCCTTGCTCAGTGGGGAGCCTACTTCTCCCTCTCCCTGTATCCCTCCCCCAACTTGTGCTCTCTCTCTCTCTCAAATAAATAAAAGCTTAAAAATAAATACATATTTAAAAACATGTAAGAAAAGGGACAATGAAAACTATAAAATATGAAAGCTTAAGTTTCTATTACCAGCACTTCAATTCTAATTTTACCAATGATTTTTTTAAAAGACCTACACAGAAAGTCTGCATAAATACCTTCTGAACCTATTATGAGGAATTCAAAACATAAATACCTATTTCAATTCCATATATGCTCAATTTACTATGTAACAGCACAACAAAATGTGTGTGAAAATTTCAGACACCATACGAACAATTCATTTTCATGGTAGTTAACAAGGTTTATTTTACAGTTCAAAACACTAAGACATTTAGTGATTACCTGTGGTTCAAAACCCATGTCAAACATTCTGTCTGCTTCATCTAAAACAACGTATGTCACTCTTCGAAGATTTGTGACCCGACCTAAGATGAGGAAAAAAAAATAAAGACAAAACAAAAACTAAAAAATCAGTTATAATTCATTTTATGACTACCAAGAACTTAAAAAACTGTAAAGGGAACTAAAATGCCTGACTTAACCAGAGGGGTAAGTTAGGTATGTTTAAACAGTGAAACAAAATTTTGGTCTACAAGATCTTAATCTAATGGCAAGTACTTTCTGACAATGGGTATATGAGGCCCTTTATTTTGTCAAACTCGTCTCTTGCATACCATCATAGGGCCTGAAGGACCTGTAAAATTCAGAAAACAGCCCTCTCCAAAACACATCATAAAACTAAGACTGAGATGAAGCATCGAGCCACATCAGCCATTATCTGACAGCATCACCTAGGAAAAAACATATTAGAGATTACAGCGTATGTGTGGAAAGCAAGTTCCAGTGCTAACTATTTTAGATGCAGAAAACTTCCTTTTTATATTTAATTCATAAACTACTTCCATATAGTTAGATGCTTCTAATGGGCATGTCAAGATATTAATGAGAAGCTATTCAACATCCTCAGATAACTACAGTACTACATAAAAACTATAATACCAAATGTATTGCATATATACTTTTTCCTATACAAAGATATACGTTCAATTTTATTAAACACTCCCACTGGTTTAAATAGTTGCAAAGCACTTCTTAGCCAGAGAAAACTAAATACATACAGAGGAAAGCCTTTCTAAAGGATTAACACAAGCATTTCTATCAACTGAAGAATCAATCACCTGGCAAAAACATGTATAAAATAGTTATTCAATATAAATCAAAAGGACAGATAAAGGAAAAAGGTAAAATTAATCAAGATGAATGTCAGGAGACTTAATCAATGCAGCATTGAGAAAAAACAAGGGATTATTTTATCAGTATTCAACCCAAAACTTTTTGTATGCTGTACAGGCACAGAGATTTATCGAACAACTTCAATGTCACTTCACCAACATCATGGAGAATTAGAAGTAAATGTATACAGAAATTCAAGCAGAATGCTATGAAAAACATGCATTACTTACAGTTTTTAATACTCTACTATGTATATACTGAATACTGCAATGGAAACCTTTGAAAGCATTTTCTTCAAAAAAATAAGAAATGAAGCCAAAATAAATGCTTTCTAATATTAAGTATTCCATACCACCATCTGCAGCCCCCATTAGTTCTGCAAAGTTGGGAACAGCATTAAATGACTTCTGCAAAGTTGGGAACAGCATTAAATGACCTACCTTGGATGGCTTACGTCTCGGAAGCCCAGTTCTATAAATCTTGAAGGGCCTTTCTCCACAGAAGTTAAATAATGTCAACAGTTTAGTAACAGTTTTGATAGGGAATAATTTAACAAAGCACAACATATGAGCTAAAAAACATGCAATATTTATAAAAGATAACATTTCTTGAAGCTGCAATACCTTAATTTATCCAGTATTGTAAGAAAATACTAGCTCCTGTAGAGAAAAAAGTCTAAAGTTTAGAATAATAATAAAAAAAAGATAGTTCACCCCCGCACTGCTGCTAAAAGCAAGGCTAGGCCAAAATTTGATTAAGAATCCATGTTAAAGGCTAAAAAGATGAAATGGAGTTAGTTCTGAAAAGAAGTTGTAAATTAAACTGCAATAATCTTATGAACACTTGCAACAATAAGCTTGCTGCAATACAAATTTTAAGATATTACAGCTTTAAGAAGAAATATAAAAACACTTTGGTGATTTCTTGTATCTGCTTTAACAAAAATGTACAGAATTCAAAAAAGAGAAATGAGAACAAAAAAAAATACCCCTGACTTACCACTGTTAGCTGCTAACATGTCAATCATTCGACCAGGTGTGCAAACAATAATTTCAGCACCTCTTTTCAGCTCAGCAATCTAATGAAAAAGATGAAATTTTACTATCTATTTATCACTATTATTTATTTGAACATATCTGAAAATACTGCCCAGGGTCTTTGCACAGCTCCATAAAGTAAAGACAGTAAGGTCTGATTAGAAGCCTCCAAAAATTCCTGCTTAATTCTTTGGAATGATGGAGCACTCCTAAAGGAAGAGGAAACAGCAACATGACTACATGGTTCTATAACTTTGAACTCAATGAGAATCAGAGCATTTACCAATTTTAATTTGACCCAATCCCTCAAAACTAAGAAAGGAACATGAGAGAGCAGTAATTAAAGCAAGTATATAGACCAATTATTTCAAGTTAAGAATTGTTTCCATTTGTGAATCATTATAAAAGTCACAACCAGTGTTTTAAAATTGAAATAGAATGGAAAAACCAGAATGTGTTAGATATCATAAAACTTTTGTTTGACTTCTATATAATATTCATACATGTATCAAGTTAAGTTTTTAAATACCATTTCTTACAATAAACTGTCATCAAAACAACTGAGGAAGATAAATTCAGAAAACATAAACTGTTTAACAATAGCAACTATTTCTCAGAAAAGGTTTTGTGGTGACATAAGTTCAGAAAATGTCACTTAATTTATCCCATTTTTCTAATATCACAAGACATATTTCTTATTAAAGACTAAGAAGTCCTAATGAAAAATACCCTACGTTAACCCTATAAAATGTGACATTTCCAAAATTTATTTGATCACAGAACCCATTTTTTTCCCTCCTTCTAGTTAAAGCAAAATATCTAATGACTGTCATTCTTCCGAAGACACTTGGAGAGGGGAACCTGGGTGGCTCAGTTGGTTAAGCATCTGCCTTTAACTAGGGTCAAGACCTCAGGGTCCTGGGATCAAGTCTTGCATCTTGATCTCTACTGAGTGGGGAGTCTGCTTTTCCCTCTCTCTATGGCCCTCTCCACCCACCTCCCCCTGCTCATATTCTCTTGGAAATGAATAAATAAAAAATAAAATAAAAAAAGAAAAAGACACTTGGAGAAATGCCAAAGTAAAGAGAGTGAACAAAGGTATGATTAGGGGCACCTGAGTGGCTCAGTGCGTTAAAGCCTCTGCCTTCCACTCAGGTCATGATCCCAGGGTCCTGGGATAGACCCCCCCCCCCCCCCCCCGCACCGGGCTCACTGCTCAGCAGGGAGCCTGCTTTTCCCTCTGTCTCTGCTTGCCTCTCTGCCTGCTTGTGATCTCTGTCTGTCGAATAAATAAATAAAATATAAAACAAAACAAAATAAAGGTATAATTAAATAATTTTTGCTGAAATTATTTAAGGATACAAATAAAACTGATACAGCAAAAAACACTCATCACCACCTTGTAAAGATGTCATATGAATTAGAGAAAATAAATGCTGGTCTGGAATCAGAAGTCTAGAACAAACCAAGTCTTATTAACCTAAATACTTTAATCAACATACCTAACCTTTCTTGCCATTTCTTTATCAGTAGAATGGAAAAAATATCTACCTTCCTTGAGCGGAGGAAGACGAAGAGGAACAGGAAAGCAAACATACAAAAATGACTCAAAATCCTGGGCACCTGGGTGGCACAGTCAGTTAAGTGTCCAACACTTGGTTTCAGCTCAGGTTATGATCTCAGGGTGATGAGATGGAGCCCCATGGTGGGCTCCATGCTAAGCAGAGAATTTACTTAAGACTCTTCCTCTCTCTTTCTGTCCCTCTCTACCCATGCTCTAAAATAAATAAATATTTTTAAAAAGACTCAAGATCCTAAAATAAAATATTAGCATAATTCATCCTCACTTTATTGTCACACCTCATATTTTTTTAAGATTTTGAAAGCAATCACTGTACACAGAGGGATGCTTGGGTGGGTTAGTTGGACAAGCACCTGACTCTTGATTTCGGCTCAGGTCATGATCTCAGGGTTGTGACATCAAGCACCGCACTGGGCTGCATGCTGGGCGTGGAACCTGCTGAACATTCTCTCTCCCCTTTTCCTCTGCCCTTCCCTAACTCCCTGACAAGAAAATACTAAAAAAATAAATGTATAAAAGCAACGGCTATACAAAAGACTAAAACAAATCATTTTCACATTATTAAATGATTTAATTTAAGAAAAGACTGGAAAAACTGAATGTTCCTTTTGTAACTACCTGCTCACTGATTCCTGTTCCTCCATAAACACACACCACTCTAAGTCCCAGGGTCTTCGAAAACTTCTTACATTCTTTAGTAATTTGTAAAGCCAGTTCTCGAGTTGGAGTCATGATGACAGCTGAAAAGATAAATATGTCAAAAGACTATCCACTGAAATTCTGGAGGCTATGCTTTAAAGTGTTAAATTTAACCTCTGCAATAACATTCAAATTTCTCAGTCTAATTTTTGTTTTTGTTTTTATTTGTTTTACGGACCTTGGAAAATCCTATTTCAAAAGCTTTAAAACAGCAGACATTGTGGTGTATGAGAATTTTATGTAAATTTTAAGAACATGCTATAGAAAGATAAATGAGAGTTAAATGCCTCACTCAACCATCAGGAAAATACCTGGTTGAAAAGAATGCAAATCCTTCTGAACTGCAAATCACAGAGCAAAGATAATCAAGTGACTCACTGTGCTGCAGAGCCATACCTCGGTTTCCGGAAACCACCATGGTATACGGAAGGGGCAGAGTAGGAATATATTGTGCCCTCTTTTTCCAAGAAAGGAGCTGAACAAATTTCCAAAACCCTACTCAAATTTGCAAAACAGATCTCTGCCAAATGAATCAAGAAATGAATCTGTAGACCTAATCCTGAATGAAATTCTGGCACTATACAGCCTTTTAAGGCCAAAAATAAAAAAAGGAAATATATTTCCCTACAATCTTCCATGTTGAGTTCACTGATCCATGATACTCGCTAAGCACAAACCTCAATATAAATAAACAGATAGATGCACGAGGAGTCTACCTGCCGAGTCTGAGTTTAAAAATTGAGCTGTGCCAGGAGAGGCTGTTTTTGTACTTCTGAGATGTCACTCCAGAGCTCTGAAGATTCTCACTCCACCTGCTGGTAAGGGGAAATCAGCCCCAAAGTGCCAAATTTATAAAGGAAATGTACATAAAGACATCTTTATTGTTACATATAACATTATAAAGTATCAGGTCTTTCTGATTAACTGACAACAAAGTTGTTACCTGAAAAAACAGTTTAATGAAAGAAATTGTACCTATTGGCCCCTCTCCTTCTTCTAATGACCTTTGATCCATGATGTGTCTAAACATGGGTAAGAGAAAAGCAATGGTCTTTCCACTTCCTGTCTTGGCAATACCAATCAAATCTCGTCCAGACATTATAGCAGGAATCGCCTGGGTTTGGATTGGCGTGGGCTTTTCATAGCCATGCCTTAAAAAGGAAAGCAAAGTAAGACAAGGTAAGAAGTGAGATCTCTGGGTCTCTCAAAGTTCCATAATAAGGTTCTCCAAAACGTGATATGTCTGTACAATGAAATATTATTTGCCAAAAAGAAATGAAGTACCGAGGCATTCTATATCGTGGATGAACACTGAAAATGTCATGCTAAGTCAAAAAGCCGGTCACAGAAGACTACATTAGTACAATCCCATTTACAGGAAATGTCTACAATAGACAAATCTAGAGAGAGTAGATTAGTGGCTGCTTAGGAGAGGATAAGAAGTGTGACTACGAATGGATACAAGGCCTCTTTTTGGGATAATGAAATGTTCTAAAATTAGATTATGGTAATGACTGTGTTAACTCCATTAAGTATACTAAAAAATCACTGAACTGTAAACTCAAAGAACAAACTTTACAACATGTAAATGCTACCTCAATAAAGCTGTTCAAGAAAAAAATAGTAAGTTTTCCTATTAGAATAAAAATATAACAGTTAATTGTATAAAAGAGCCATTCTAAATAGTAAGACACTGAAAAATGTAGATAATTTCTAACCACTTACTTTTTGAGAGAATTTAAGATCTTCATGGAAATTCCACACTGGACCCAAGATTTAATTGGTTTGGGGCAACCTTTTCCCTTGACAGTAATGCCCTCCATCTCCAACCGAAATACATTGACCTCTATGAAACAAAATCCAGATTAAAAGCTGTTAAATATTGTTCCATTAATGCCTTCTACTTTTTAATCAGCCACAGTTAAGTTTAAAAATCTTTAAATCTTTTTTTTAGTGCTACTAAAGGTAATTCCACAGAAAAGCTACAGGACAAACTACTGAACTGCTCATGGAGACAGTTAATACAATTAGTGCTACAACTAACTGGGGACAAAAAGGAATACTCCCATTTCTATAACTTGGCTTTTATCATGTCTCATATCAGAACATCAATAAAAAACAATGATTGACAGGTAATACAGTTTTTCTCCAAGCCAAGAACTGTCCAGATTATCCTTATTCAATCATAATTATAGTTTCATGCTGGTTCCTATCCCTCAAACCCCAGAAGGAAAAAGGCTAACAATACTTAAAGTGGTAACTTCCCATGAAGAGTAATCTTAACCCTAAAATTTTCAACTACAAGAGCCAAACTAATTTTTGCTCATTTTTAAATAAAAATACTTTCAAAACTACATTGACTCATCACTGGTCTGAATCTTTGCAAATGTTCATACTCTCTAGAATGACTTCTGGCAGTCTAGCTTCCTTTCCCATTTCTTCAAGTAAGCCGTGCAAATTCCTCCTCCTTATGCATCAACTCACACACCTATCCAGTATTTCCTCTCCTGAGCAAAGCAATGAACATCCCCCATTCCAAAATAACCAATAAATCAAAGAAAGAATTTTACCCTCTTGAGACATTTTTGCTAATTCTGGAACTTCAACATAAAAGTTCTTTCTGAATGGTTCATATTCAATTTTTCCATGGTCCACTGGTTCTAGAAGCTTTCTCTGTTTTGTCTGATATCCTGTAAGAGCTGTCTGAAGATCAACTTCTTCCTCTTCTGAAGAATACTATTAAAAAAAAAAAAATAAAAAGCTACAACCATTACTACTTCCTCCTTAGGCGAGGCAATATTCCTAGCTTTTAAAATCCTCCTCTTGGGACGCCTGGGTGGCTCAGTTGGTTAACCAGCTGCCTTCGGCTCAGGTCATGATCCCAGTGTCCTGGGATCGAGTCCCACATCGGGCTCCTAGCTTGGCAGGAAGCCTGCTTCTCCCTCTGCCTCTGCCTGCCGCTCTGTCTGCCTGTGCTCACTCGCGCGCTCTCTCTCTCTCTGACAAGTAAATAAATAAAATCCTAAAAAAAATAAAAAATAAAAAATAAAAAATCCACCTCTCTGAGGTACCTTGGTGGCTTAGTTGGCTAAGCTGTCTGCCTTCAGCTCAGGTCATGATCCCAGGGTTGCAGGATCTAGCCCCACTTCCAGCTTCCCGCACAGCAAGAAGTCTGTTTCTCCTTCTTCCTCTGTCCCTCCCTACCACTTGTGCTCTCTTTCAAATGAATATAAAATATTTAAAATTAATTAACTAGTTAAAGTAAGATAAAGTCCTTCTCTCTTAAAAATATAGGTAAATAGAGGGCACCTGGGTGGCTCAGTTGGTTAAGCGACTGCCTTCAACTCAGGTCATGATCCTGAAGTCCCGGGATCCAGTCCCACATCGGGCTCCCTGCTAGGCAGGGAGTCTGCTTCTCCCTCTGATCCTCCCCCCTCTCATGCTCTCTCTCTCATTCTCTCTCAAATAAATAAATAAATAAATAAATAAAATCTTTAAAAAAAAAAAAAAAAAATATATATATATATAAGTAAATAGATAAATAAATCCTTCCAAATATTCCTTGGCTTTTACTTTCTTACATTCTTTATTCTGGGCCCTCACAGAACATCATAGCAACAACATAAAGCTAAAATAACAAAAATAATTCTAGTAATAGCTTTTTTTTTTAAAGATTTTATTTATTTATTTGACAGACAGAGATCACGAGTAGGCAGAGAGGCAGGCAGAGACAGAGAGAAGAGGAAGGAGGCTCCCCGCTGAGCAGACAGCCCAATGTGGGGCTCGATCCCAGGACCCTGGAATCATGACTGAGCTGAAGGCAGAGGCTAAACCCATTGAGCCACCCAGGCGCCCAATTCTAATATAGCTTTAAGGAAGTTTTGATATAATTCCCTCCACACAAATCTTTACAAGGCACGTTAGTAGAAAGAAATTCAATTAATTCTGTCACTTTATGTCTTCTCCCACCCTGTATGTCTGAGGTAAGTTCATGAGGGGCAGAAGGGAAGCAAAACATGGGCATACAGAAAAAGGTCAAGGATAGCAGAATGTTCTAGCCACTGGATATGCAGCAACAGTACTGTTGAGAATAACAAGAAAACCTCCTAACATTAGTTTCTATAACTGAAAAACACAACTCCACCAATGCTTTCTAATAAATCCTTCTAGAATAGTATCATGAACAAAGTCAAAATTAATGAAATATTACCTCCATGGCATCCTGGTCATTCTCCATCAGCTCACCTTTCTTCTTATCAGAATCTACCACCGCTTTTTTGGTTGTCACGACAGTGACAACTTTTGTGACTGTTGGCCCAGACTTCTAAAATTAAAGGCAGATATATAAAGTATTTGCAAAAGTGAAAATCAAATTGCATGCAAAAGAAACATCATAATAACTGTCACAATTTATAATCCAAATTAACACTTATCACTGAAAAGTTAATTGACAAAAAAGACAAGTCTGCTTTCTCTTGATGAATTTGTTTAAATTTTAAAATGTAGCATAACTGCATTATATTTTACTGTATATTTATATAATATTCTGACTATTTTACATAGTATATAAAGTTATATAACATCTAATATTATAATATAGTTCATTTTAAAAATACTACTAAATGGTACTTTTTACTCACTGGACAAGACAGACACGTTCAGGGAACTTACAATAAATTAATAAACAAAGCAGATAAACGTCACATCTCTTAGGGAGCTTTTATTTTACAAGACGGGAAAAACAATAAAGATAATAAAAAAACTAAACTATATATTCTGGAAAAGGTAACAAACACCATTAAAAAAAAAAAAAAAAGAAACACTATGGTGAGTGCTGTGAACTCTGAAAACCTGGCGATTCTCGGACCTGTATCCCTGGGGCTAATAATACACTATATGTTAATTTAAAAATTAAAAAAAAAAAAAAAAAAAAAACATGTCCTCGAGCACAAAAGATGAAAGTGCAAAGGTCTGGAGAAGACCTACTGAGAAGTCAATAGTAAGCAAAGGTATCAAAGATGGTGGCATAAAAGTGACTTTTCAAAAAATGTTTATAGCTAAAATTCCCGAGCATCTGTGGTACCAAGAAAAAGTACCAGCATTTCTGAGATGGGGGGGGGGGGGGGGGGAACAACTTTCTAAAGTCAGGCAAGTCAGCAGTAGGTCACCATGATAACAATTCAAATTACCCAATTAAGAATACTGGATAAATGGGCGCCTGGGTGGCTCAGTGGGTTAAGCCGCTGCCTTCGGCTCAGGTCATGATCTCAGGGTCCTGGGATCGAGTCCCATATCGGGCTCTCCGCTCAGCGGGGAGCCTGCTTCCTCCTCTCTCTCTCTGCCTGCCTCTCTGCCTACTTGTGATCTCTCTCTATCAAATAAATAAATAAAATCTTTAAAAAAAAAAAAAAAAAAAAAAAAAAAAAAAAAAAGAATACTGGATAAATCTTCAAAAATAAGAGAAAATGGCTTACCTTTTCATTTCCCCCACCACCTTTCACACTTCTCATATTAAACTTCTTTACTTCCTCTTTTACTTCTTCCATGTAAGCATCTAATGGATCTAACTCCTCACCCTCCATTTCATTTCCTTCCTTTTCAGCCTCTGCAGGATCATCTTCATCATCTAAAATAGAAGAATCACTTTTCTGTACACAGGTTTCCAAAGGGAAGTACTTAATAATCATATCACAGCACACCATTACCCATTCCCTCCCTGCCTAAATGCCCCTCCTTCCAATCAACCCAGGTACATTGCAGTGCAACTATGCACACTTATGTTTCCAGATCAAGCATGTATCAGTTTTAAGTAGTAATATTAATATATAAGGTAAACTGAAAAGAGGTAGGGCTAAAAATTCCTAATGATAGATGGTTTCTTTTCTTTCAATTACTTTTTATATTTTATTTTTTAAAAGCTCTTATTTCTTTGACAGAAAGAGCACAAGCAGGGGGAGCAGCAGGCAGAAGGAGAAACAGGATTTGAGCAGAGAACCCAATGCAGGGCTCCATTCCAGGACCTTGGGATCATGACCTAAGCCAAAGGCAGATGCTTAACCAACTGAGCCACCCAGGTGTCCCGGAAAAATTACTTTCAGAGGAAAAACAAGCATTTTAAAATCAAGACAACCTAACTTTTTTTTTCATATAACTAAGACATCATTTCCCCGTAAAGATATAATTCTTTCATCTATTTAAAGCATTCTGTGAGGGGCACTTGGGTAGCTCAGTGGGTTAAAGCCTCTCTGCCTTTGGCTCAGGTCATGATCCCAGTGTCCTGGGATCAAGCCCCACATTGGGATCTCTGCTCAGCAGGGAGCCTACTTCCTCCTCTCTCTCTGCCTGCCTCTCTTCTGCCTGCTTGTGATCTGTCAAATAAATAAATAAAATATTTTAAAACATTTTTTTAAAGTAAAGCATTTTATGAATCTTACACACACAAAAATCACTGAATTTTCACACACACAAAAAAAACGGAGCAAAAGTCCACTTTTCTATAAAATTTCATACTCATCTACTTCACTAAAACATCAAGGTCAAAAATAGATATGGAAGGAAAATATTTCCCTCCTAAATTATGAAAAATCAGGAGTGACCTGAAAACATCCTCTTAATTTATCTTCATTACTAACATATAATAATTAAAGAGCTATTTACTGACTATGCCCATAAGAACTCAACTTTCCAGTCTAAAGTAAAATCAGTAATCCTTATTGAAGACTATACTACAATTCACATATTAACATAAATATTACAAGAGATTTAGTATCTCAATACGAATTCAGCAATTCCACTTCTAGGTATATATCCAAAAGAACCAGAAGAAGAAAGAGATATTTCCCACATTATTCATAGCAGTATTATTCACAACAGTCAAAAGGTGAAAAAACCCACATATCCAACAGACAAATAGATAAATACAATGTAGTAAGTATTATAAACAAAATGGACTCCTATTCAGCCATAAAAAAGGAATGAACTTCTGATACAAGCTATAACATGGAAGAACCTTGACGACATTATGCTGAGTGAAATAAGCCCAGATGCAAAAGGACAAAAAGATTCTCTGACTAAAATTATATAAGGTACCCAGAATAGGCAAATTGATAGTAGAATTGAGGGAAAGGGGCGCCTGGGTGGCTCAGTGGGTTAAGCTGCTGCCTTTGGCTCAGGTCATGATCTCAGGGTCCTGGGATCGAGTCCCACATCCGGCTCTCTGCTCAGCAGGGAACCTGCTTCCCTTCCTCTCTCTCTCTGCCTGCCTCTCTGCCTACTTGTGATCTCTCTCTCTCTCTGTCAAATAAATAAATAAATAAATACATACATACATACATACATACATACCTTTAAAAAAAAAAAAAGAATTGAGGGAAAGATAGGGAATTTTTACTGGGTACAGGGGACACCTGGCTAGTTCAGTCAGTGAAGTATGAGACTCTTGATCTCAGAGTTGTGGCTTCAAGTCTTACACTGGGTGTCACAGCTACTTAAAAGTTTTTAAAAATAAAAAAAAGAAAGGAAGAAAGAAAGAAGGAAGGAAGAAAGAAAAAGAAAAGAATAGAATAGAATAAAAGAAAAAGAAATCTGGGGATGCCTGGGTGGCTGAGTCAGTTAAGTGGCTGCCTTTGGCTTAGGTCATGATCCCAGGGTTCTGGGATCGAGTCCCACTCTGGGCTCCTTGCCGGGTGGGGAGCCTGCTTAACCTTCTGCCTGCAGCTTCCCCTCCTTGTGCACACATGCTCTCTGACAAGTAAATAAATAAAATATTAAAAAAAAGAAAGAAAAAGAAATCCATATTGGGTACAGACTTTGTTTGGAATGATGAAAAAGTTCTAGAAATGGATAGTAGTGATGGGTGATGAATACCATGAATTTATTTAATGCCACAGACCTATACACTTAATAATGGTTAAAATGAGGGCTCTGGATAGGTAAGTGGGTTAAGCATCTGACTCTTGGTTACAGGTCAGGTCATGATCTCAGGGTCCTGGGATCAAGCCTGCATCAGGCTCCACACTCAGCAGAGAGCCTGCTTGAGGATTCTCTATCCCTCTGCCACTCCCCCTGATCATTCTCTCTCTCAAATGGATAGATCTTTAAAAAATATTATCAGGGTGCCTGGGTGGCTCTGTTGGTTAAGCAACTAACTCTGGATTTCAGTTCAGATCATGCTTTCGTGGTTGTGGGATCAAGCCCTGAGTCCAGCCTCATGCTGAATCTGCTTCAGATTTGCTCTCCCTCTCTTGGCTTCTCCCCCAATTCATATGCACTCGTGCTCTAGCTCTCTCAAATAAATAAATCTTTAAAAAATATATTAAAGGGGTGCCTTTAATATATGAGATTGTATCTCATATATAAGATATATGGGTGGCTCACTGGGTTAAGCCTCTGCCTTTGGCTTCGGTCATGATCTCAGGATCCTGGGATCCGAGTCCCACATCAGGCTCTCTGCTCGGCACGGAGCCTGCTTCCCCCCCTCTCTCTCTGCCTGCCTCTCTGCCTACTTGTGATCTCTTTCTCTCTGTGGCAAATAAATAGATAAAATCTTTAAACAAAAAAAAAAAAAAAAAAAAAAAAAAAACAAACAAAAAAAGGAAATATTAAAAAAATGGTTGGGGCACCTGGGTGGCTCAGTCAGTTAAGCATCGACCTTTGGCTCAGGTCAGGACTGAGCCCTACATGGGGCTCCCTGCTCAGTGGGGACTCTGCTTCTCCCTCTCCCTCCGCAACTCACCCCTGATCACGCTCTAATAAAATCTTTAAAAAAAAAAAAAAAGTTAAAATGCTGTATTTTCCACAGTAAAAAATGGCCTAAAAATTCCCAGCATGAAATATTACTCGTATTTCTAGAATATGTCACGTGAATTATTACATAGACTATCTAACAAATGAATATACCATCATCATCTTCTAAGCTCCATTTTTTCCCTTGTTTCATCTCTTCAATTTCTTTTTTCAGTTCTCCTATGTTTTCCATGGCCTTTTTACGTTGCTCTTCTCGCCATTTTTCTACTCTTTCTTTTCGCTTTCTCATTTCTTCTTCCAGCTTATTCTGATCAAAGTTCTTGGGGGGGAATGAGAGATACAGAAGGAAAGAAAGATTAACAACTTTATTCCAGCAATATTCCATATAAACTCTCAAATTATATAAAGAGGAAAATGAAAAACAGCTGTATATACAAACTCAATTTATACCAGATTGAGATCAGTCATCTTTTTGTTTGTTTGTTTTTGAGTGTTTATAGCAGCTTTATTTATAATAGCTCCCAAAGCGATACAATTGCAGGGACACATCTTTTAAATATATCTACGAATATACCAGCAAACAAAAAAATCATCTTCAACTAAGAAAGCAGACTTCAAACATGATTAATCTCATTTTAATTTCAGGCAAGATGTAAACATGAATCCACTTTTTTCCTAAAATGAGAAACTAGATGAATTAATAAGCATAATTCCCCACTTACTAGTTATTCTCAAGTTTAAATCCTCTACACACCTCAAAGACTGCCTCCATGAAAAAGAAATTTTCTATTACAAATCAGTGAATAAGCGGGGCACCTGGGTGACTCAGTAGGTTAAAGCCTCTGCCTCCGGCTCAGGTCGTGATCCCAGGGTCCTGGGATCAAGCCCCAAATCAGGCTCTCTGCTCAGTGGGGAGCCTACTTCCCTTCCTCTCTCTCTGCCTGCCTCTCTGCCTACTTGTGATCTCTGTCTCTCAAATAAATAAATAAAATCTTAAAAAGAAAAATTATTGAGTAAGTGAAAGCTATTTATCAACATGATTAAAAAGTTTTGGTCTTTTGGTCTTTAGGTCTAAGTTTCCTAAAAACAGCCATTCCAAAGACTTTATCAAGATGATTAATAATACTCTGAAAAAGAGAGGCGCGTGGTTGGCTCAGTGGGTTAAAGCTTCTGCCTTCAGCTCAGGTCGTGATCCCAGGGTCCTGGGATTGAGCCCCACATCGGGCTCTCTGCTTCGCTGGGAACCTGCTTCCCCCACCCCGCCTGCCTCTGCCTACTTGTGATCTCTGTCCATCAGATAAATAAATAAAATCTTTAAATAAATAAATAATACTCTGAAAAAGAGAAAGCAAACCATTTTCATAGCCCTAAGCAGGAACTCAGTGATTAAACATCGTAAAAATAAAAAACTGACATATGCTGGGGTGTCTGGGTGGGTCAGCCTGTTAAATGTCTGACTTTGGCTCAGGTTATGATCTTAGGATAGTGGGATTGAGCTCTGCTGTGGGCTTTCTTTTTTTTTTTAAAGATTTTATTTATTTATTTGACAGAGAGAAATCACAAGCAGATGGAGAGGCAGGCAGAGAGAGAGAGAGGGAAGCAGGCTCCCTGCTGAGCAGAGAGCCCGATGCGGGACTTGATCCCAGGACCCTGAGATCATGACCTGAGCCAAAGGCAGCGGCTTAACCCACTGAGCCACCCAGGCGCCCCTGCTGTGGGCTTTCTGATCAGTGGGGAGTCTGCTTGCCCCTCTCCATCTGCCCCTCCCTCAGCTTGTGCTCTTTTTTTCTCACGAATAAATAAAATCTTAAAAAAAAAATCTACATATGCTATCATTATAGATATGGAAATACTACATCAAAAAACAGTCAAAGAAAATACTACAAAATTTTAATGGTGACCTGAAACTAATATAACACTGGATGTTAAATACCCTGGAATTAAAGTTAAAAACTTAATTAAAGGGGCACGTGGGTGGCTCAGTCATTAAGCATCTGCCTTTGGCTCCGGTCATGATCCCAGGGTCCTGGAATTGAGCCCATCGGGCTCCCTCCTCAGCAGGAAGCCTGCTTCTCCCTCTCCCATTCTCCCTGCTTCTGTTCCTTCTCTTACTGTGTATGTCTCTCTCTCTGTCAAATAAATAAAATATCTGTCAAATAAATAAATATCTGTCAAATAATCTGACAAATATCTGTCAAGTAAATAAAATCTTAAAAAATAATAATAATAATTAAAACAAAAACAAAACTTAGGGCACCTGGCTGGCTCACTCAGAAGAACATGCGACTTTTAATATTAGGGTCATGAGAGGAGTATAGATCCACCCTGGGTGAAGAGATTACTTAAATATATAAACTTTAAGGAAAAAAAAAAAAAAGTATACCACTCTTTTAGAGGGCATTTTGATCCTATCTGTCAAAATGTTAAATACATATACCCATTGAGAAAGCCATTTCATTGATACCAATTTACCCTACATTCACATACCACTGTTCATAATGAAGACTGAAAATAACCTAAATATCCATCAAAGGTGATTTCCTTACTTTGTTTCAACAGAACCCCATGCAGGCATTGAAAACAATGAGCTATATCTATATATGCAGTTACAGAAGATCTCCAATATATAACAAAAGAAAACAACAAGGCACACTATTTAAGTTGAATGTTGGATATACTGCTGTGTATTCTTCTTCAGACATTATATACTGAAAAAATAGATTTAAAAATTTAAAATTTAAAATTGAACAATTTAAAAATGAACAAAAGCAGGGCACCTGGCTGGCTCAGTCAGTGGAACCTGCAACTCGTGATCTGGGGGCTGAGTTTGAAACCCACATCAGGAGTAGAGATTACATAATAAAAAATAAATAAATAAATAAAATAAGGAACAAAAGCAAGGTACCAAATAGCACACATAGCATAATCACCTTTTGTTAAGTAAAAACAGATCATGTATATAGATATGCAGTATTTTTGAGAAATGACTCCTCTAACAGGGACAGTTTTTACTTTATCTCTTTTTTGGTTTTTGTTTTTTACATACTATCATTTAAAAATAAAAATAGGGATGCCTGGGTGGCTCAGCTGGTTAAGCATCTGCCATTAGCTCAGGTCATAATCCCAATGTCATGGGATCAAGCCCAATCAGCCTCCCTGCTCAACAGAGTCTGCTTCTCCCTCTCCCTCTGCTGTTCCCCCTGCTTGTGCTCTCTTTACTCTTTCTCAAAAAAAAAGAAATAAAGTCCTTAAAAATAAATTAATAAAATAAAAATAAAATATATAGATGACCTAGCTGGCTCAGTCAGTACAGCATGGGGCCCTTGATCTCAGGGTTGTGAGCTCAAGCCCCATGTTGGATATGGAGCCTACTTAAAAAGAAACAAATATAATTAAAGATATAGCAATAAAAATCCCCAACAGTTTGTGATCACAGAAACAAATATGATAATATAATACAATTATTTAGTTAGTAAACATACGCCAGCATCTTTTTCTTTTTCATCTTCCTTGTCATCTTTGTCTTTTTTCTTCTCTTTAGAACTTTCCCCACTATCTGTTTTCTCTTTGGACCTAGACCTATGAAAAAAGAGAAGAAGAAACATCATTTATTTGTGCTTGGAAACATTCACATCTAAAATACATTTAAAGGGGGCGCCTGGGTGGCTCAGTCAGCTAAGTGTCTAACTCTGACTTTGGCTCAGGTTGTGATCTCAGAGTCATGGGATCGAGCCCCACCTCAGGCTCTGTGCTGAGGCTGGAGGCTGCTTAAGATTCTTTCTCTCGGGGCGCCTGGGTTCCTCAGTGGGTTAAGCCCCTGCCTTCAGCTCAGGTCAAGATCCCAGAGTCCTGGGATCGAGTCCTGCATCGGGCTCTCTGCTCAGCAGGGGGCCTGCATCCCTCTCTCTCTGTCTGCCTCTCTGCCTACTTGTGATCTCTCTCTCTGTCAAATAGATAAATAAAATCTTAAAAAAAAAAAAAAGATTCTTTATCTCTGTCCCTTCCCACGCACCCCACTCACAAGGGCTCATTCTCTCTCTCTTAAAAACAAAATAAATAGGGGCGCCTGGATGGCTCAGTGGGTTAAGTCGCTGCCTTCAGCTCGGGTCATGATCTCAGGGTCCTGGGATCGAGTCCCACATCGGGCTCTCTGCTCAGCAGGGAGCCTGCTTCCCCCCCCTCTCTCTGCCTGCCTCTCTGCCTCCTTGTGATCTCTGCCTGTCAAATAAATAAAATCTTTAAAAATAAATAAATAAATAAATAAATAAAATGAAGTGAACTAAAAGTCATTTAAAAAGACTTACATTTTACTTTTTGGTTAAGAAACTTCCAAAAGTCAACTTAACTTTTATATTAAACACCTTGGAAATATGACAAATATTAAATCCTTTAACATTAATTATAAATATTAAACAATTGGCAATCTAGCCAAGAAAAAGTAGACATATCATATAAAAATGAAAAAAATTTAAAATAGGAGAGGTAAAATTTAACACAGAGAAATCTACCAAAACATTAACATTCTCCAAGATAATTTTTAATTAACTCATTTACAAATTAATAATGTTGGGGCACCTGGGTGGCTCAGTGGGTTAAAGCCTCTGCCTTCATCTCAGGGCATGGTCCCAGGGTCCTGGGATCGGGCCCCATGTTGGGCTCTCTGCTCCGCGGGGAGCCTTCTTCCTCCTTTCTCTGCCTGCCTCTCTGTCTACTTGTGATTTCTCTCTCTCTGTCAAATAAATAAAATCTTTAAAAAAATAAATAAATAAATATTAATAATGTTTAAGGGGCTTGGGTTGCTTAGTCGGTTAAGCACCTGCCTTTGGCTCAGGTTATGATCACAGCCGCCAGGGATTAAGTCCTACATCTGACTCCCTGATCAGCACAAAGTCTGCTTCTCCCTCTCGCTCTCCCTATACACTCTCCCTCTCTCTCTCAAATAAGTCAAATCGTAAAAAAATTTTTTTAAAAATTAAAAAGTAAAAAATAACATTTAAAACCCCAACAGGCCTTGCATTTCACCCCTATGTTTGGTATCTTGTAAGTAAAAAAAATTTCTTGGGCCGCCTCGCTGGCTCAGTTGGTTAAGCATCTCCCTTCGGATCAGGTCATGATCTCAGCATCCTGGCATCGAGGGGTCCCTGCTCAGTGGGGAGTCTGCATCTACCTCTCCCCTGTACCCCTCTCCTTGGTCATGATCGTTTGCTCTCTCTCTCAAATTGAGTAAATAAAAGCCTTAAAAAAAATACTTAATTTGAATGGAATCAATTTAGTCTTCTTTTTCCCCTTTTAAAGAAACTGGTGCTTTTTAAACCTTCCTGATTTGATGAAGATATCCAAAGGTAAAGAATATTTTCTCTAGGGGTACCTGGGTGGCTCAGGGTCCTGGGATCGAGCCCCACATCAGGCTCTCTTCTCAGCAGGGAGCCTGCTTCCTCCTCTCTCTCTCTGTCTGTCTCTCTGCCTACTTGTGATCTCTGTCTGTCAAATAAATAAAATCTTTAAAAAAAATTATTAAAAAAAATATTTTCTCTAGTATAAACTTCTAAAAAGTTTACTATTATGCCATCGATTTGGTCTTTTATCTGCTTTTATGTACAGAATGATAGAGGTCGTCCTATTTCATTATATGGTAGCAAATGACCCTAGTAGCACTTATTTTTATTTTTTATTTTTTTGATGCAGGCTCCACACTAAGCTTGAACTCACAATCCTGAGATCAAGACCTGAGCTGATCAAGAGTCTGATGTTTGGGGTGCCTGGGTGGCTCAGAACCTTAAGCCTCTGCCTTTGGCTCAGGTCATGGTCTCAGGGTTCTGGTCAAGCCCTGCATCAGGCTCTCTGCTCAGCAGATAGCCTGCTTCCCCTTTTCCCTCTGCCTGCCTCTCTGCCTACTTGTACTCTCTCTCTGTCAAATAAATAAAATCTTAAAAAAAAAAAAAAAAAGTGTCAGACATCTAACCGACAGCCACCCAGGCATTCATACCAACCCAAGTACTACTTACTAAAAGAACTTTTCCCCACTAATTACACTGTTACCACTGTCATTTGTTAAGTGACCATATACATGGGATCTTCTTCTGGGCTCTTTACGTGGTTCCACTGATCTATTTGTCTCTACACCAAAACCACACTTAATTTGGACAACTTTATGACAAGTTTCAATATCTGGTAAAGCAAGCCCTCCTATCTTGTTCTTTAAGACAGTTTATGCCCTTGCATTTCTAATTTTACAATCAGTTTGTGAAATACTTTTCTAAATGCTAGGGTTTTTAATATGAATATGTTTTGAAGCTAATAAAATGCTTTACTCTAAATCTACTTAGATAACCATGACTTTTCTCCTTGAATCTTATTAATATAAAGAATTAAACTCTTTTTTTTTTTTTTAAAGATTTTGTTTATTTATTTGCAAGAGATAGAGCATGAAAGAGGGGAGAGTCAGAGAGAGAAGAATACTCCCCGCTGAGCAGGGAGCCCCGTGCAGGACTCAATCCTGGGACTCCAGGATCACGACCTGAGCTGAAGGCAGTCACTTAACCAACTGAGACACCCAAGCACCCTCTCTCCTTTTTTTTTTTTTTTTGAAGATTTTATTTATTCATTTGATAGACAGCACAAGCAGGGGGAGGAGCAGAGGGGGAAAGAAGCAAATCCCCTTGCTAAGCAGGGAGCCTGCCACGGGGCTCAAATCCCAGGACCTTAGGATCATGACTTGGGCTAAAGGTAGACACTCAATTGACTGAGCCACCCAGGTGCCCCTACACGGACTGATTTTCTTATGTTAAACCAACCTTCCATTCCTGGAATAAATCCACATAGTTCATAATTTTTTCTTTACATGTTTTTTGATTCAGTATAATAGTCTTTATGTTTAGATTAAATAAAGCCTATAGTTATCTTTTCTCATACTGTCCTTTTCAGATTTTAATATCTATGTTCTTCTCAATACATAACATGAATTAAGAAATGTTTTTTCAGGGCGCCTGAGTGGCTCAGTGGGTTAAAGCCTCTGCCTTCAGCTCAGGTCATGATCTCAGGGTCCTGGGTTGGAGCCCTGCATGGGGCTCTCTGCTCAAGCAGGGAGCCTGCTCCCTCCTCTCTCTCTCTCTGCCTGCTTGTGATCTCTGTCAAATAAATAAATAAAAATCTTAAAAAAAAAAAGAAATGTTTTTTCATTAAATCTCTATTCATCAAAAGTATCATAACAGAGTAAAAAGACAAGCCACAGAGTAAAAGAATATATGTGCCATTCATATAAACGACAATCAACAACCAGCAAGCGTATTTAAAAAAAAACAACAAAACCTCCTACAAGTCAATTTTTGAAAAAACAACTCAACAGAAAAATAAGCAAAAGATTTTAACATATTTCAGAAAAGAAGAAATCCAAATGACCAAAGAACATATGAAGTTCAACCTCACTGGTCATGACAAATACAAATTAAAGCCACAACAATACTAGTATGTCTAACCAATTAACAAAACTTAATAGGACTGACTACCAAATACTGGGAAGAGTATGGAGCAATACAATGATACTGCTCATCGGAATACAATCAGCATACCTCCTCTGGAAAGCATTTGGGATTACTCAATAAAAATGAAGCTACACTGGGGTGGCTGGGTTGCTCAGTTAGTTGACTGAGCCAACTCTTGACTTCAGCTCTGGTCAAGATTTCAGGTTTGTGATCACGCCATGCTGGGCTCCACACTCACCAGGGCATCGAATGCAGATTCTCTCTCTCTGCCCTCCCCCTACTCGCATGCCTTGCACTCACTCTCTCCCTCAAATAAACAAATCTTTAAAAAAAACAATAAAGCTATGTTTATTCTATAACCATATAATTTCACTCCTAGATACACACCCTGGTGAAACTCAAGCACATGTATACTAAGACACATACATAAAAATGCTCAAAATACCCTAAAAGTCAAAAGAACCCAAATACTCACCTCAGTAGAACGGATAAATAGTGGTATACTTATACCACCAAATAGTATTCAGAAGTAAAAATGAACTACTGTTATAAACAACATGGATGACTCTCAAACAATGATCAACAAAGATACAAAAGAATATGGAACTCATTCAAGTAAAGTTAAAAAACATAAGTCTTAACTATTATTTTTCCAGATGTGAACACTAGTGTAAAACTCTAAAGAAAGACAAAGAAATTACAAGTACAAACGTCAGGAGTGGTTTTATCTAGGGCAGTAGAGAGCTGGAATTATAGAAAGAACATGGAGGGCTTCTAGAGATACTGATATGTTTTATTTCTTTTCTTTTTCTTTTTTTTTTTTTTAGGTTTTATTTATTTATTTGTCAGAGAGAGAGCACAAACAGGAACAACAGCAGGCAGAGTAGGAAAAGGGAGAAGGAGGCTCCCACTGAGCAAGAAGCCTGATGCTGAACTTGATCCCAGGACCCTGGAATCATGACCTGAGCCAAATGCAGACATTTAACTAACTGAGCCACCCAGGCGTCCTAACATGTTCTATTTCTTATCCTTGGTGGTGGTTACATGGATATTGCTTTATAATTATTTAATAAACTGCATGTTTACATTTCATTCACTTTTCCAAATTTATATTTTACTTTTAACTCAAAATAATCCCAATGGGCATTACTACACCAACCTTGGTAAAATAAAAGTAAAATTTATAAAATAAAATTAATGACATGAGGAAAACACTCATGAGTAATATGAGTAATATACTATAATACAAATTCATATATCAACTATGTCACCACTTCAGAAACAGCCAAAGAACAAATCATTGAAAAGAGAAATATGAAGAGTAAACATGTTATGTCTAATAGATATACTTTGAAACTGAAGGGTACTAGCATCCTAAGGAAACATGTACATTTAACACAAGCAAAGTTCATACCTATCCCAAAGAGCAATTCAGCAATTCACATCATGAGTTAAGAAGTTATCTGCCAACCAGTGTCAGAAATGCTAAGAACATCATTTCAAAGGAAAAACAGAGTTCCCAAAAAGATGTTTATACAATATATTCCTGACCATTAACAATAGGTATCAAATAAGAGAACAGTGTATTATGAATGTTAAAACTAACCGAATCTACTATTTCCAACTGAATTACAAGCCTCATAAACTATTAAAATTTTTTTAAAAATTTTAAGATAAAAATAAATAAAATAGGGATGCCTAAGTGGCTCAGTCCGTTAGGCTGCTGCCTTCAGCTCAGGTCATGATCCCAGGGTCCTGGGATCAAGTCCCGCATCGGGCTCCTTGCTTGGCAGTGAGCCTGCCTCTCTCTCCACCTCTGCCTGCCACTCTACCTGCTCCTGCACTCTCTCGCACGCTCTCTCTCTCTCTCTGACAAATAAATCAACAAAATATTTAAATAATTTAATTTAATTTAATTTAATTCAACCAGTAGTTGATGGTAGAGCTAGTCAGTAATTATTTATAAAGATTTCTTTGAAAAAAGGAAGGAAAAGGAAAGAGTCAGTTCCCAAACTGCATGATACAGTCCAATGATAACATTACCTATTCTCAGCTTTCTTGCTTTTATTGCCAGGACTGGAGGATCTGGATCGCCGGCCTCGGCTTCTACTCCTTGAACGTCTCCTGTCTCGACTTCGAGATCTTCTTCGGTCTCGACTTCTGTCTCTCTCTCTACTTCTGGAACGCCTGAAAGGAAGACACTTTTCATTCATTCTATGACCAAGTAGTATTACTTTCAGATAACGGTTCTGTACTGTGTTGAAAGAAGCTTCTTAACTATTACTATTATTAAAGGCTGAGATTTCAAACAATCATCAAATCAGATAAAAAAGGAACAAGTAGGGCGCCTGGGTGGCTCAGTGGGTTAAGCTGCTGCCTTCGGCTCGGGTCATGATCTCGGGGTCCTGGGATAGAGTCCCACATAGGGCTCTCTGCTCAGCAGGGAGCCTGCTTCCTCCTCTCTCTCTCTCTGCCTGCCTCTCTGCCTACTTGTGATCTCTGTCAAATAAATAAATAAAATCTTAAAAAAAAAAAAAAGGAACAAGTAAAGTCAATTCTTAGAAGTGGTTAAAAATAAGTGAGGATACTAATTCCAAAATGATATTTGTTGGAAAAAAAAAAAAACAGCAAATCTGTGATAATAAATGTCCTTCTAAAATCTACAGTCTACAGTAGAAAAATCTAAATTTCAAAGCTTAAGTATAAGGATGGGTACAATGGGGCTATGGAAGAACACAGATAATGAAGACTAGGAGATAATTTACATTCTAGAGCCGACGGTGACATGACATAGGGCAGATCAACTCTCTGCATCACAGTTTCCTCATCTATATAATATGGAGGCTCCGCTTAGATAATCTCAAAATCCTTCTTGCTCTAAAACCTTGTGATTCTACTTTCACTCCTAAAAGCCAAAGACCAAATCTTAAAAAAATCAATTTCACTTAATACATACTTGAATGGGGGCGCCTGGGTGGCTCAGTAGGTTAAGCCTCTGCCTACGGCTCGGGTCATGATCTCAAGGTCCTGAGATTGAGCCCCACTGATCGAGCTCAGTGGGGAGCCTGCTCCCCCCATCTCTCTCTGCCTGCCTCTCTGCCTACTTGTCATCTCTGTCTGTCAAATAAATAAATAAAATCTTAAAAAACAAAATACATGCTTGAATGAATTATATGAAACTGTTCCTGGGACCACATAATATGAAACTAAGTCAACACTACCCACTTTTTCATAGATGAGTATTCTCTCCCTGAGCACCAAGTAATACTTCCACAATTTCTTCTTCCAATGTTTGCAAAAGAGTTTTTTCTATGATCAGTTCACAGCACCTGTACAGCCTTGTCTTCTTTCCTATTATAATAAGAAACTTATCAAATAACTTTTTGGTGTGGGGAAGATTATTTTTATTTACAATGTTTTCCACCTCTACAAAGGTTACATACAGCTGCTTGACTGGTGCCAAGGAATGTGTAAGCAAGTAAAAGTAAAATAAAAATTAGGAGATCCTTTTATTCAAAATAGTTTTTTTTTTAAAAGAGTATCAAAAAGGGACACTTGACTAGCTCAGCTGGTGGAGTATGCAACTCTTGATCTTAAAGTTGTAAGTTCAAGCCCCAAGTTGCATGCGAGATTAATTAAAAATAAAATGTTTTAAATAAATAAATAGAATCTTCTTTACAAATTAAAAAAAGGGGGAGTTGAGAGGGTCCCTGATTGGCTCAGTCAGTAGGGCACACAATTCTTGATCTCAGGGTTTTAAGTTTGAGCCCCACACTGTAGAGATATTACTTAAAAATAAAAAGCTTTAGGGGCGCCTGGGTGGCTCAGTGGGTTAAAGTCTCTGCCTTCGGCTCAGGTCATGACCCCAGGGTCCTGGGATCGAGCTCGGCATCGGGCTCTCTGCTCAGCAGGGAGCCTGCTTCCTCCTTTCTCTCTGCCTGCCTCTCTGCCTACTTGTGATCTGTCAAATAAATAAATAAAATCTTTAAAAAAAAAATTTTTTTTTAAATAAAGCTTTAAAAAAATACCTTTTTTTTTTTTTTAAAGTCTCAAACACCGAGCAGGGCTTGCAGATGGCTCTGCCCTTTTCCTTCTCCTGCTGGCTTTAGTGGCTGGTCTGAACATAGTTGTCAGCTCTCTTGAAACAGAATTAGAACAGAACAGTCTTAATGACATATTACCTTTGAGACTCTTTGCTCCAGGCAAAGCACCTCTGGACCTTATCAAATGAGCTGGGGTCAAAGCAGAGTGCCCACCAAAGACCATTAAATTTCAGTCCAAGTCATACTCTTGAACAAGCCCAATTTAGCTGAGAAGGCCCAATTTATCATGAGTCTTTAGGAGACTGTCTTACCTCAGGCGCTTCCGGTCTCTTGACCGAGATCTTCTTTTATCTCTGCTACGAGACCTCTCTCTCCTTCTATCTCTATCTCTGCTTCTAGACCGTCTATCATCTCCACGTTTACTTCTTTTGTCTGAGGGTGAACGACTTCTAGAACGACTTCCAGAGCGCCCCCTTGATGCTGATCGCTTCCGATAGTGGCTAGAAGGTGAAGTTCAAGATTAAGTTTAGCAAACACAGGTAACTTCTATTATATTTTAATTAATCACATTTTCCTAAAAGATCTCAGCAAATTAAACACTGAAAGGCCTTTTTGTTCATCAACTCTTAAAATTAGGGGGAAGTAATGACTCCTGCAGCTACAGTCCACATAGACAGGGAAAAACTATCTTGAAACAGAAGCAAGGACAGTAAAAAGAACGGACCAAACTTGCCTCAAGCAACTTGCATTCTGGCAAAGGAAGAAATGACTGACAAGTAAAGAAATAAATACACAATACATCACGTGGTACTACGGAGAGAAACTGATCAGAGTAAATGAAAGAGAAAGGGTGGCAGGTAGGAGGTTTGCTATTTTAAACTAGGTGATGAGAAAAACTTACTAATAAACACTTCAGAGGTCTGAAGAAAATCAAAGGAACCATGTAGATACAAGGGGGAGAAACTTTACAGGGAACAGGCACCACAAGTGCAAAGTCGCTGAGGAAGAAGCTTGACTGGTGTGTCTAAGGAACAGCTAGGAAGGCAGATGCGGCTAGGTCTAAATGACCAAGTACCATGAGATGAGATCAGCAATACAGTAGGGCAGGAAAACATGGAGAGCTCTGTAGAGCCTTACAGGCCATTCTAAGGACTTTTTCTTTCAGTCTGAGTAAGTTGAGAAGTTACTGGAAGATTCTAAGTAGAGCAGTAGTGTTACCCCACTAATATTTTTATTTATTTCTTACTTACTTTTTCCCTCACTAATATTTTTAAAGCATTAGTCTGGCTGCTGAGGGGAGAACAAACTGAAGAAAGGCAAATGCAGAAGCAGGGAAAAGAGGTAGAATGCAATAGCAATCATCCAAGTAAGAGAATGGTGGATGGGATGAGAATATCAAGTTTGGAGTTTCTACGAAGTGTCAAAATCTAGGTATTTTGAAACTAGAAAGGACTGATTTATGGATTAACTCGATGCCAAGTGTGACAGCAAGGCAGAAGCCATGGGTGTCTCTGAGATACATGGCTGGACCTAGTAGAAAGATGAAGTTGCCATTTACTAAGATGGGAAGCCTGAGGGAGAATCATATGTGAGTGGGGGGGTTCAGGATATTAGGCATTTACATGGAGATGTATGTAGGTAGTTGAAATATCAGTCTAGAATTCATGAAGGGCTCCACAGCCATCAGTGTACAAAGGCTACTTAAAGCAACAAACATGGATAAGATGGCTAGGGAATGAGTGCCCCTCATTATCCAAGCACCTGAAACTCAATGTGTGGAAACCCAAACTCATTACCTTTGCCTCCCCAAACCATTTATTACCACAACTTCCAGTCAGTAGTCTCAAAATATGTTATCTTTAATACTTCTCTTTTTCTACACAACCAGTAAAACACCAAGTATTACCAATTCCATCTCTGTAATTCTCTTCATATTATATCAGCACCTCAGAGTTCCCACTGTCACTACTCCACATCAGAGCTATCTAGTTAGGGCATTTTAGAAGACTCCTGGTCTTCTTGTTTCTATTCTCTGTTCCCTGAAATCTGTTTCACTTGTTGCTTCAGTGGTAATCTTTGTAAAGCAGAGTTCTGACCATATTATATAAACACACCCAAATATTTCTTAGGCAAAATCTTCAAAGGCTCTCAAATTCTTAGCTTCAAGATTTTATTTATCTATTTTATTTATTTATTTATTTGAGAGATAGAGAAAGTACCAACAGGGGGAACAGTAGAGGGAGATGGAGAAGCGGGCTCCCCACTGAACAGAGAACCTGATGCAGGACTCAGTCCCAGGACACTAGGATCATGACCTGAGCCGAAGACAGATGCTTAACAGCTTGAGCCACTGAAGGGCCCCTCAAATTCTTTAAATCTACAATCCACCGACATTCTGGACGCAACTCCCTTTTAGAACCTACCTCCTACCACTTACCGTCAACCCTTCATGACACCTAGATATGTAGGCAAACTGGGCTCTTTATCTGTTTCTCGAACACCTTGCTCCATCCCATTTCTAAGCCTTCCGTAAGTTTCTGTACCAACCTAGAGCACAAGCCATGCAGGCAGGGGAAAAGGCTAAAGAGCTGGAAGAAGCTTCCTTGTGAAGAGTCCTGAAGGATGTGCTAAATAGTCTGACTTTATCTTTGGAAGCAGTAAGAACCAACAGGGATGAAAGAGAGGAATGACATAATCTTTATTTCAGAAGTGTCACTGTGGCTGCAGTGTGAGGAACCTATTAGGAGTGCAAAGATCACAGGAAGATAATCAATTTGAGGCAAGTATAGCAGTCTGAACACTAAATGATTAGGGCCTGAATTAAGTCAGAGAGCAGAAATGGAGACAGGGTGTAGAATCTTACTGGGTTTAGACAGTACGAGAGAAAAATTAATCAAATAAACTCTCTCTTCCAGGTTTCTGCTTTGGGTAGCCAGATGAATAGCAATTTAAAAGACCTGCACAAGAATTCTCTGTAAATATACAACCATTCTTTATCTTTATCCATGTGATGGTACTCAGTTTATGGATTTGCTAAATTTCATCTAGTTCTACCCTAAGCTTTGTCCATTTCCCTAAACATTAACTGTATCTCAATAAGCTACTATTACTTATTATTTATAACCCAGATAAAAAGATCTTTCATTCACTGCTAAATACAAAGCAAATATTCATCTTTAAGATAATAACCTCAAGGTCCCAAACCCCGTTTAACAATCTAAAGTTTTGAAGAGGTATCAGAATTCTAATAAGACCTCCCAATCCAGGTGTTAAAAGGACAGAAAATACATAACAAAGAAATATGATATCTACCGGAGAAATAAATCTCCATACAACAAGTATTTATTGCAGCCTACTAAAAGCCTAGTCACGTTCAATGTTGTATATGATGTAAAAATATTTAGCCTCCAGCTCCTTTCAACTGATTTGGAAAAATAGAAGACACGCATACGGTACTAAAATAGACAGCAACAAGCGCCAGGGAAAGGGGGCAAACGCGAACGGGTAAGAAATTCAACTGGGATCACTACTGACGGAGGGATCACGGAGGGCTTCCTGGAAATGGCGGGATGTGGTACCCAATCACTGACCTCCTGGAGCGGTGGTCCCGCTCCAGGGGCTGCAACGGGCGATGGCAGTGTAGGGAACCCTGCGAGCGTCACCGGCCCAAGTACAGTCACTTCCTCGGCCGAGGTCTCCCTGCCCCCCGGGTGGCCGCGGGGAGCGCTGGCCGCACGTGGGGCCGCACCGATTCAGGCCTGCTCCCGCTGCCACCTCAACTCCCGCCTCTTTCCCCCAGTCCCAGGAAGCCGCCCGCCCGCTCGCCCGCTAGGCGCGCCGCCTCACCGTGACTCCCGGCCCATGCTGCCGGCCGCGGGAAAAGCAGCGCCCTTCGGGACAACGCGCAGAAGAACAGCACAAAGGAGGAGGTCACGTCGCCCTCAGCTAGCCAGGCGAAGAGCAGCACTACGGGGGAGCAGCAGCAGCTACAGCGGCGGCGGCCATCGAAGAGTGGCCAACGAAAACAGGACGTGCTGGCGCCCGCGGCAAAGAGAAGGAGAAAGCGGGCGGAAGCTGCTTTCTCCACAGCGCTCTCTCTCGGCTGGAGGCCGCACAGCGCCTGCCGCGCCGAAAAGACGCGACCTGGGCGGGTTTTCCCTGCGGTGCATGAAAGTCTGCGTTTTAGTGCAGTGGAGAAAGGTGCCTTGGCTTTGCGGGCCCTAAGAAGTTCTTTCTTCGGCTCCTGGGGGGGGGGGGGGGGGGGGGGCTCGGCTGGTTAAGCGTCTGCCTTCAGCTCAGGTCATGATGCCAGGGTCCTGGAATCAAGCCCTGCAGGGAGCGTGCTTCTCCCTCTCCCCAACCTCCTGCATATGTGTTCCCTCTCTTGCTGTGTCTCTGTCAAATAAATAAAATACTTTTTAAAAATTATTTAAAAAGGGTGCCTGGGTGGCTCAGTGGGTTAAGCCGCTGCCTTCGGCTCAGGTCATGATCTCAGGGTCCTGGGATGGAGTCCCTCATCGGGCTCTCTGCTCAGCCGGGAGCCTGCTTCCTCCTCTCTCTCTCTCTCTCTGCCTGCCTCTCTACTTGTGATCTCTCTCTGTGAAATAAATAAATAAAATACATTTTTTAAAGATTTTATTTATTTATTTGACAGAGAGAAATCACAAGCAGGCAGAGAATATATAAAAAATATATTTTAAAGATTTTATTTATTTATTTGACAGAGAGAAATCACAAGCAGGCAGAGAGGCAGGCAGAGAGAGAGAGAGGAGGAAGCAGGCTCCCTGCTGAGCAGAGAGCCCGATGTGGGACTTGATCCCAGGACCCTGAGATCATGACCTGAGCCGAAGGCAGCGGCTTAACCCACTGAGCCACCCAGGCGCCCCAAAATAAAATATTTTTTTAAAAATTAAAATTTAAAAAAAAATTATTTAAAAGAAGAAGAAGAAGTAGAAGGTCTTTCCTGCAAGGGACATTGAGGCACCATATGCATTCCCACCCCTTAACCTGAGCTGAGTGATGCTACCAACATCATTCACTCTCGTTCATTTATATTGATGATATATGTGTGGGGCATGTCTTACATTCCAAGAGCTTACATGTTAGTGGGGTATATAGACATAAGTAAAAACACAAGCAAATGTAATACAAAAGAGATTACAGCATAGGAGAGGAGTTCAGAAAGGTTCCCTGAGCATGTGACCTTTGAGATGAGATGTGAAGACTGAGTAGGAGTTAAGAGGGTGGGAAAAAGGAAAAGCTAAAAATATATTCCTAAGATTATAGTGTTTCTCAACATGGCTTGAGCTTGGACACTGTAAAAAAAAAAAAAAAACCATGATAGGAGGGCGCCTGGGTGGCTCAGTGGGTTAAGCCGCTGCCTTCGGCTCAGGTCATGATCTCAGAGTTCTGGGATCGAGTCCCACATCGGGCTCTCTGCTCAGCAGGGAGCCTGCTTCCTCCTCTCTCTCTCTCTGCCTGCCTCTCTGCCTGCTTGTGATTTCTCTCTGTCAAATAAATAAATAAAATCTTTAAAATATATTTTTTTATATATTCTCTGCCTGCTTGTGATTTCTCTCTGTCAAATAAATAAATAAAATCTTTAAAAAAAAAAAAAAAAGTGTCTGCCTTTGGCTCAGATCATGATCTGAGGATCCTAGGATTGAATCCAACCCAGGTCTGGCTCTCCCCTCAGTTGGGAGTCCATTTCTCCCTCGGACTGGATGCCAGGACTCCAGGATCATGACCCCAGTGAAGGCAGTCACTTAACCAGCTAGCCACCCAGGGCCCAATAAATAAAGTCTTAAAAAAAATTAAAAATACATGATGGGGTGCCTGGGTGGCTCAGATGGTTAAGCATCTGCCTCAGGCTCAGGTCAAGATCCCAGGGTCCTGGAATCCAGTCCCACATCAGGCTCCCTGCTCAGCTGGGAGCCTGCTTCTCCCTCTCCCACTCCCCCTGCTTGTGCCTTCTCTGCCAAATAAATAAAATCTCTCTCTCTCTCACTATACATACATACACACACACACACACATGTACATGATGGGATATTTGGCTGGCTCAGTCTATAGAACATGCAGTTCTTGATCTCAGGGTTGTGAGTTCAAGTCCCAGGTCAGGTGTAGAGATTACCTAAAAATGAAATCTTAAAAAATATACATAAATGGATCCATGCGTTCTATACCGATATTCTGATTTACTTGGTCTGGAGTGCTTCCTGTGCACTGGGAATTTTTAAGCTTCTTGGGCAATTTTGAAATTATACTTAAGGTGAGAATGACTCACCTAGGAGAACACACTGAATTGTTAAGTATTGTTTTGACACAAAGCTATAATGTAGACAGAAGCTCTCATAGTTAACATTTGTCTGTACTATTTTACATTCTTCTGCCTAAGAAAGAAAAGTTCCAGATTGTGATTGTGGGGGTTAATGCTTGTATGTACACATTCATCAAAACTCAATGAACTGTAAACTTTAGATTGACACAATTTACTGCATATAAATTTGACCTCAAAACACTTGATTAAAAAAAGAAGAAACCAGGGAGCCTGGGTGGCTCAGTGGGTAAAAGCCTCTGCCTTTGGCTCAGGTCATGATCCCAGAGTCCTGGGATTGAGCCCCACATCGGGCTCTCTGCTCTGTGGAGAGCCTGTTTCCTCCTCTCTCTCTCTGCCTGCCTCTCTGCCTACTTGTGATCTCTGTCAAATAAATAAATAAAATCTTAAAAAAAAAAAAAAAGAAGAAACCTAGTTATGACTCCATGACAAACTTCTGCTCTTCCTCTGTGCCTTCCTGTCCATTGGTGACAACAGTACAGTCCATCCCCAGGGTAAAAGAGGCCTGGGCTGATACCTGACAGAATGGACAGGAAGTATCAGAGTCATTCTACATCGCTTCATTGTGGACTAAAGGTAACAAGTATTGGTTTCAATCTAAGAGAAATAGGAAACCACTAGTGACTTAAACATGGAGACACTGAGAAGTGGTCAGATTCTGGATATATTCCACAGGGAGCTCTCCAAACACTAAGTTAGATGTGAACTGTCATCTTTATGCCTCCCATCAGGCTTTAAACAGAGCTGCTGTGGGGTGTGGTGATCTTGTGGAGAAAGGCATGGAAGCAGGAAATTTGATAGGGGATGTAGAGAAAATCAGTAGATCTGATGTAGTGATGTGATGTTTGAGCTGCCTACTAGATATCCAGGAGATAATGGCCATATAGGAGACACAGGAATCTGGGGTTCAAGGGAGAAATAGAACTTGTCTGAGGGGGCTTGGGTCATGATCCAGGATGCTGGGATTGAGTCAGGTTCCCTCTTTGTGGGGAGCCTACTTCTCCCTCTCTTCCTCATTCATGTTCTCTCTCACTCTCTCAAATAAAAAAATAAAATCTTAAAAAAAAAAAAAGAGAGGGGTCAAAAACATTTTATGGAATGTTTAAGAACGCAGTATTTGAAGTCATGAAATTGGATGAGGCCAAGCAAAACTTAATGTTACAGCAGGAACAGATTTTTTAAATCCCGTACTTGAATTTCTTGATTTCAACTGAGGAAATGGAGACTCTAGAAACAAACACAAAATTAATCCTAGGTCACTAATCTTTTCGGAATCTAAACCGGAACCAGAACCCGTGCATCTGATACCCAGGCCAGAGCTGTTTTCAAGATGTTCATTTCTAACTCCCACTTAAAAAAAAAAAAAAGATTTGCAAGAGAGAGACGGAGAGAGAGCAGAGGGAGGAGCAGAAGGAGGAGGGAGACTCTCAAGCAGACTCCCCCACTGAGCATGGAACCCGACCTGGAGCTGGATCTCATAACCTTGAGATCATGACTAGAGTAGAAAACAAAGAGTCAGACACTTAATCAACTGAGCCACCCAGATGACTCCTAGAACTAACTTCCCTTTAAGAAAACACATTCATGTGACAATCCTGAAAGGCTTTTTATCTTCACAGCAAGTTTATGTAAAGTTCGGAGCAATTCTATGTCCCAGAAAAAGCTGTTTTTAACTATTAGGGCAGATAAAAGAAGTAATTATAGTCCAGTATGTCTCCGACACATCACTTTTAACAAAATGCCCTGACTTCCAAAGCAGATTTTGTTTCTAATTAACCCAGTTCTCTCTCATAACCCTCTTGCTGTTTTTAGTACCAATGGTGATACATGCACATCCATTTATACAACTAATCAGCCTAAAAAGCTACTAGTCAAAGATGTCACTTTTCAGTCTAGTTTTAACCCATGAATATTTCAAGTCCTTGAAATTTCTAAGTAAAAGTTTATTCCCCAAACTGAGAAACTCCCATTTCTGTGCATTATTATTAAACATACTTTAATTATTAGAAAGATGCCAATTGGCTAAATAAAAAAAAAAAAAGGCAGCACCAAGAGACACAGATATATTATAGCTACCTCTTCTGACAAGATTTGATAATGATCTACAACTATTAAGGCTTCCCATGTATCAACTGGCTAACTGAGGCCTTTTTGTTCTTTTTAAAGAAACAAAAGGAGGGGCATCTGGGTGATTCAGTGTGTTAAGCCTCTGCCTTCAGCTCAGGTCATGATCTCAGGGTTCTAGCGGGGAGCCTGCTCCTCCCCCATCGCCCCCCACCCCCTCCGTCCCGCCCCGCCTGCCTGTCTGCTTGTGATCTCTTTCGGTTTAATAAATAAAGAAAAATCTTAGAAAAAAAAAGAACAACAAAAAAGAAAGAAATGAAAGGAAAAAAGAGAAGAAACAAAAGAAATAAATATGTGCAACGGAAGACCACTAGTGTCCTCCCAGGAATTGAGAGGGGAAATGACATTCAAGGGTGCTTTCTAATCCTCTAGATACTAGATTCATTAGGGAGTCAAGAAGAATGTGTATTTATCATCTTACCTAAGTCAGAGGAATACACTTAATTATACTTATTCTCTATTATTGTGGTTCAAAGTAAAATAACAAAAATAAAGACTTTGGGGACGCCTGGGTGGCTCAGTGGCTTAAGTGTCTGCCTTCAGCTCAAGTCATCATCTCAGGGTCCTGGGATGGAGGCCCTTATCGGGCTCCCTGCTCAGCATGAAGTCTGCATCTCATTCTCCCTCTGCTGCTCCCCCTGCTTGTGCTCTGCCAAATACATAAAATCTAAAAATAAATAAATAAATAAAGACTTTGGGAGTAACTAAAAGAAGGTATATATATTTATAATTTCACAAGAATTAATCAAATTTATACAAAAATCTTTAAGGAAATTTAATATTAAGCAATATGATGTTTAATGTTTTATAACCTTCCAAATACGATAGTGTTACCAAGTTGTTTAAAAGGGGATTTATGATACTAGGTTGCATACCCCAGTGAATTTTCAAATCCCAATTCTGTATGTACTAATCATGCTGTTCTCGTTTGCTTAAATACCTTACTTCTAGGGGCACCTGGCTGGCTCAGAAGGAGGAACACGCAACTCTTGATCATGAGTTCCAGCCCCATGGGGGGTGTGGGGGGGTGTTCAAGATTACTTAAAAAAAAAACCTTTAAAAAGTAAAACGGGGCACCTGGGTAGCTTAGCCATTGCGTCTGCCTTCGGCTCAGGTCAGGATCCCAGGGTCCTGGGATCAGGCCCTGCGTTGGGTTCCCTGCTCAGCAGGAAGCCTGTTTCTCCCTCTCCTACTCCCCGTTTGTGTTCCCTGTCTAGTTGTGTCTCTGTCACATAAGTAAATAAAACCTTAAAAATTGTTTTAAAAGTAAATAATAAATTAAAAACCTTACTACTAGAAATTGAACACTCAAAAGTGAAAATTCCCAATTACGAGTTTGGTAATAAAAAAATTTTTATAGGGGCACCTGGGTGGCTCAGTCAGTTAAGTGTCTGCCTTCAGCTCAGGTTATGATCTCAGGGTCCTGGGATTGAGCCCTGTATCAGGCTCAGCAGGGAGCTCAGCGTGCTTCTCCTGTGCCTGCTGCTCCCCTTGCTTATGCTTTCTCTCTCTCTGTCAAATAAATAAATAAAATATTTAAAAATTTTTTTTCTAAATAAAAAATAATTTTTCATAAATAAAAATGAAAATGAAAACCTTTATAAATACCTTCTAATTTCACATGTATGAATATTAAAAATTGTTTCATTACTCCATATTTGCACTGGAGTATAAATTAAGATACTTGACAAAATAGCCTTTATAAGTTAGCATGTGCAGACTTAACATTAGACAGTTCAGTTTCTCTCATTTTATTTTTAAATGGCTCCATTTCTCAGGACAGAGTAACACAAATACAAGTTGCAGCCCTTGGGGCTGGATGAGACCGTATTCATGTGCTCTCCTAAAAGCAGCAGCTCAGCTCCCAAAAGAGAAATTACAAATCTTAGAAGTTAGAGAAAGGTGGAGACTAGGGATTCTAATTATACAAGAAAAGTCAATTAATGACAATGGAAGTCTATTCTTCACAACAGTATTAAGACAAACTCAACGCTTTTAAATCAGGGAACCTGCCATTCCATTCCTAATCAAATGATTTTACAACCCCTATCAAGTACAAGAATTACATAAAGGTGTAAAGCCATCTGCCTCCTTAGAGACACTGCAGTATTGAAGAGAAGGTGCTTTTTGGTAAGCTTCTCCTGCTGAGTGCTGCAAGCTTCATGGTACTTCAGAGCCCCAGTAATTAAGGAGTTCATGACAAAAGATAAAAGTGAAAAAGTAGACACAGAGATCTGTGAAAACTTCGCCCATTTTGCTATAGGTATCCATCGATCGATTTATCACTTCAGCAGGAATTCCAGATAATAGAAGGGCAGCTGTTAGTACAGTTGTCTTTATCTTCTTTTCACCCTGTATACAGAAAGACTTTGATAAATCTTACAGCTTTCAGAAGACTACTTAAGCTATACACAAACATTATCAGTGCTATTATTTTTGCCTGAATCAAACCTGTTAATGAAATTTCAAAACATCAGTCAGTAATATATTAGCATCTACTAAGTGTATAATATGTAAAGCAGCAAACTGGTTAAAGGTGTAAAGTGTAAAGTGGCCGAAGGCAGACACTCAACTGACTGAGCCACCCAGGCACCCAGAACATGTATTCCCTGATGAAATTTTCTTGGCTAATTTTTAAAGACACTTAAGGCTGAATTTTCATTTACTTAGTCGATTTGGTATCGCCAAATCTAGTCACATGATTAAAAACCTTTAACCAAGTTCTCAAAGTGAAAAAAAAAAAAAAAAAGTCTTATCTTGGAAGGAAGGCAAGACAAATAACAATTTAAGATATATACAACAGCCAAGACAAAAACAGAAAAAACACTAATACACGAGACATAAATAACTGTTAAATGAAGTACATGAATAATGTATGGCACAGTGGCTCAAAGAAGATAGAAACTTACTCCAGGGTTAGGTGTATAAAGAAAGCCCAGGGAAGGATTTCAAAGGGAAGTAAAATCAAAAACAGACCTTCAGGAATGACCAAGATTTAGATGGACAAAAATGAGAGGAGAAATCTTATTGGAGGTACATCTTAGACAACAAAAGTAAGAGAAGAGTAATAGCCATACTTTTATTATTTGTGACAGAATCATAGGAACATTCTATAGAGCTCTAACGGTCATGCAAAGGAATTCACACTTGTTACACATGTAGTAGGATATCAATGAACATCTATTTCCTTTCCTTAAGATTTTATTTATTATTTGACAGAGAGAAAGAGACAGTAGGAGAGGGAACACAAGCAGGGGGAGTATGAGAGGAAGAAGCAGGGAGTCTCATGTGGGGCTCAGCTGGGATCATGACCTGAGCCGAAGGCAGACACTCAACTGACTGAGCCACCCAGGCACCCAGAACATGTATTCCCTGATGAAATTTTCTTGGCTAATTTTTAAAGACATTTAAGGCTGAATTTTCATTTACTTAGTCGATTTGGTATCACCAAATCTAGTCACATGATTAAAAACCTTTTTAAAGATTTTTTTTTTTTTTTTTTTTTGAGAGAGTATGAACAAGGAGAAGAGGCAGAGGGAGAAGCAGACTGCACAGCAGGGAGCCCAACACAGGACTCAAACATAGGACCCAGGGATCATGGCCTGAGCCAAAAGCAGCTGAGCCTCCAAAATTTCTAAATATAAAAAGGTATTGTTACCCAAGAGAAATCATAGGCCACTTTAGACATAATAACCAATAACTGGAAACAACCCTAGACAGATGTCCCTGGACAGGAGATCATATAAACAAATGGATACAATCACACAACGGAATATTTGTCAGAAAAAACAAAGGCGGGGGGGGGGGCGGTGAGGCCCAATATACTCAACAACATGGATGGATCTCAAAATTATGGAGAATAAAAGAAGCCTTGTACAAAAAAGTATGTATAGGAATGATCTCACATGTATAAAGGGGCGCCTGGCTGGCTCAGTCAGTAGAACATGCAATTCTTGATCCTGGGATTGTAAATTCAAGCCCCACAATGGAGACTACTTAATATCTTTTTTGTTTATTTAAAGATTTTATTTATTTATTTGAGAGAGAGAGATCACAAGTAGGCAGAGAGGCAGGCAGAGAGAGAGAGGGAGAAGCAGGCTCCCCACTGAGCAGAGAGCCCGATGCAGGGCTCTATTCCAGGACCCTGGGATCATGACCTGAGCTGAAGGCAGAGGCTTAACCCACCTAGGGGCCACCTAGGTGCCCTGAGATTACTTAATATCTTTTTTTTTTTTTTTTAAAGATTTTATTTATTTATTTGACAGAGAGAGATCACAGTAGGAGAGAGGAAGGGAAGAGATCACAGAGAGAGAGGAAGGGAAGCAGGTTCCCTGCTGAGCAGAGAGCCCGATGTGGGCCAGGCGCCCAAGATTACTTAATATCTTAAAGAAAGAAAAAAAAAGGGACACCTGGGTGGCTCAGTTGGTTAAGTGGCTGCCTTTGGCTCAGGTCAAGATCCCAGGGTCCTGGAATCGAGTCCCACATCGGGCTCCTTGCTTGGCAGGGAGCCTGCTTCTTCCTCTGCCTCTGCCTGCCACTCTGTCTGCCTGTGCTCACGCTCTCTCTCTCTCTCTAACAAATAAATAAATAAAATCTTAAAAAAAGAAAAATAAAAAGAGGTACTGAAACGGGCAAAAACTAATCTATAGTGGGAAAAAGGAAATCAGGTCCTCAGTCTGTAGGGGCTGAAGCTGACTGGAAAGGGGCACGGTGGAACATCCCCACAGTCACATTCTAAACCTTGAAAACATTTGGGTTTCACAGGGTGAAAAACTCATTAAATGGTATACTAAAGACTTGAACATTTCACTGTAAAAAAAATCTTACTTTAAAAAAAAAGAACCATAAACCACCTGAATTGTAGTTAATGACATGTAGCCCAAAATGTGCAGAGGTAAAGTATACCAATGTCTACAACTACAACATACTCTGAAATACATGAAAATATAACAAAATGTTAATTATAGAATTTAGGTCATCAGTGTAAATGGTAGTTCACTGCCAATTCTTTAAACATTTCTGTGAGTTTAAAAACTGTGCTAAGGCGGGACGTCTGGGTGGCTCAGTGGGTTAAACCTCTGCCTTCGGCTCAGGTCACGATCCTAGGGTCCTGGGATGGAGCCCCACATCGGGCTCCTTGCTCAGCCGGGAGCCTGTTCCCCCCGCCCCCTCTGCCTGACTCTCTGCCTACTTGTGATCTCTCTCTCTCTCTGTCAAATAAATAAATAAAATATTTAAAAAATAACAAAAATTAAAACTGTCATAAGGGGCATCTGGCTTGCTCCTTTGGTGGAGCATGAAACTCTTGATCTCAGGGTTCTGAGTTCAAGTCCCATGTTGGACGTGGAGATTACTTTAAAAAAAAGTCCTGGAGCACCTGAGTGGCTCAGTCAGTTGAGCATCTGACTCTTGATTTCAGCTCAGGTTGTGATCTCATGGTCCTGGGATGGAGTACTCAGTGGGAATGAGCTCTGTGCTCAGTGGGAAGTCTGATTTGGATTCTCTCTCTCCCTCTACCCTCCCCTTCCTACCCCCTACACACAAGCTCTCTTTCAAACAAACAAACAAAACTCTTAAAAAATAAAAAACAAGGGGCGCCTGGGTGGCTCATAGCTTAAGCATCTGTCTTCGGCTCAGACTATGATTCCAGAGTCCTAGGATGGAGTGCTCAGCGGGGAGCCTGCTTCTCCCTCTCCCTGCCTCTTTGCCTACTTGTGTTCTCTTTCTCTCTCTGTCAAATAAATAAAAGTAAAATAAATCTTTAAAAAAAAGTTACAACAAAATGTTTGGTTGAGAAAAAAGTATATAGTAATTTCCCTTCCTTTTCTCTCCCCCATTTACCTAGTAACCCATACACACTCCTGCACAAATAACTACTGTTAATAGTTTCATGCAATATTCGTCGAGTATATAGGTGTCCGGCTGGCTCAGTCAACGGAGTGTGTGACTCTTGATCTTGGGGTTGTAGAGTTTTTTTTTCCCTTTTCTTTTTTTTTCTTTTTTTTAAAGTAGGCTCCGTGCCCAGTGTAGAGCCCAACATGGGGGTCAAACACACGACCATGAGATAAAAACCTGAGCTGAGGGGCACCTGGGTGGTTCAGTCAGTTAAATGGCTGCCTTCAGCTCAGGTTATGATCTCAGGGTACTGAGACTGAGTCCTCTATCAGGCTCCTTGCTCAGTGGGGACGCTGCTTCTCCCTCTTCCTCACCCACAACTCCACATGTGCTCTCTCTCTCAAATAAATAAATAAAATCTTAAAAAATTCTTCCAAAGTGTCTTCACACATATACAAGAAAATCAAGTATCCATTTTTCTCTTCTTCTTCTTTTTTTTTTTTTAAGATTTTATCCATTTATTTGAGAGAGACAGAGAGAGAGAGAAAGCACGAGCAGGAGAGGGAGATAGAGAATCTAAGCAGACTCCATGCTGGGTGTGGTGCCTGAGTGTGGGCTTGATCCCAGGACCCTGATGTCATGACCTGAGCTGAAACCAAGTCAGATGCTTAACCAACTGTGTCACCCTGGCTCCCCTATTTTCCTCCTTTTTATGAAAAAAGTAGCATACTTTAGATCGTATTCTGCATTTTGCTTTCTTCTCTTAATATTTCTGGGCAACCTCACCATTATCCATATATCAGAGGTTCATCATTCTCAACGGATATGCCATAATTTAATGAGTCATTTATTAGTAGACATCTTCGCTGTTTCTAAACTTTGCTATTGCAAAACTATAATCAATCTTTCAATAAATATACACCTATATCATTCAAAAAAGTTAAATAAATTTACAAATAAAATTACATTCCTTTCTGTATTATATATATAATCTCTTTAACTCTTCGTGAATGTAAATGTTTCAAATCCATTGAAAACACACATGAGGTCTTTCAGTGCATTATAAATGATTAATCAAAAGACCAAGCAGCAGTTTTTCAGTAAAAATCTCACACAAGAGATACCTGGGTTAAGTGTCTGCCTTCAGTTCAGGTCATTATCCCAGGTTCCTGGGATTGTGCCCCACATTGGGGTTCCTGCTCAGTGGAGACCCTGCTTCTCCTTCTCTCTCTGCCCCTCCCCTCCTTGCTCATGCTCTCTGTCTGGCTCTCACTCTATCTCAAATAAATAAGTAAAATCTTAAAAAAAAACAAAAACAAAACAAAAAACCTCACACAAAACTTAATTACATCAGTGAGGTTACTTTCTACGCCAGCCAAGTCCCGTAAATGTGTATATATTTGTGTATATATTTGTAGTTAAGCAGACTAGGTAAACACGGACACTCTCCATGATTCTGTTTTTCAATTTTGGCCAAATATTTCTTGGAAATACCAGGGCCTTGACATTAAAGACACAGTGCATGTTATTAGGCATCCAGTAAAGAGCATAGTAAGATAAATGAACCCATTTTAAAATTAATTTCCTTTATTACAGATAAAATGTATTACTAAATTCACTAAATAATTAAACTGAATATTTTCTCAGAAAAGTATTATTCAAACTCTGTGGTTAAGTTTTCCCCCCAATCCATGATGGACCAACATTTTTGTAAAACATGAAAAATGTTACAGCAATGTCAAATTGCCAAAAAGTTTCTATCACTCACTTTCTGACCTTGTTACAAAAAAAAATAAGGGCGCCTGGGTGGCTCAGTGGATTGAGCCGCTGCCTTCGGCTCAGGTCATGATCTCAGGGTCCTGGGATCGAGTCCCGCATCGGGCAGGAAGCCTGCTTCCCTCTCTCTGTCTACTTGTGATTTCTCTCTGTCAAATAAATAAATAAATAAATCTAAATAAATAAATAAATAAATAGTTTTAAGATCAGCATTGGTTGGCCAATGACACTTCTAGTAGCACTGATTCAGACAATGAGTATGACTAATTTTTTTTAAGTTCTTAAAATTATCTAGTCATCAATCAGTCTAAATACATCACCATAATTTAGAAAAAGTTTTAATTTACCTTGGGAAAATATTTGTATAGTCCCATGTACGCAAGTTGTAAAGTAAGAAACGGAGCAAATATAGACTGTGAAGACAGAAAATAAAATTATGTATTTTCAACATCATCATTCAAATCAAATCAACAGCAGCTATAAAATTCTAAGCAAAAAAACTGTAAAAAAAAAATACATATATATTTAATTGTAGTGGCTGAAAGCAGTCTTGTTTCTGCACAAGGGTAAAAAAATAAAGGGACTGGATCTCCTTATCATAAAATATGTCTCTCAAGTCAAGTCACATTCTTTCAATGTACCCCAAAATGGCTACTCTCACAAAAACTTATTCTTTTAAGGATTTAAAATATTCAGTGGTGACAGATGTATAAAACATTATGCAGTAACATCTCTCTCATCTAGAAGTAATCAAACAACAATTTCAAAGCACACATAAAAGGCCCAGTACTCACTAGATGCCATCCATTCCCAGACACACGGACAAGAAATTATCTCATTAGCTATAACACTGGCACCTAAATGACAAGCTATTCTTACTGTAGTTAAAATGGTGTGGTTATCTTGCTTCTTGCACAATAAAACTGAAAAGACCAAAATGATAATTAATTTATATTTATTCTTAAAATTAAAAATATTATGAAGGGAGTGAAAGAGCAAACATTACCAGATGGATGTATAACGAAAGCTGTGAGAAATAGCAGCTGTAAATCTGATCTGATAGCAAAAAAACAGAAAAACAAAAAAAACCAAAAAACCGCAAACAAACAAACAAAAAGCCTCCTCACACATAAATAGGTCATTAACTTTAAAAATCTTAAAAGCACAGAGCCCTTAAGGGGGCGGGGGGTGGAAGCAGCTACATATCTCATTAAATGCTGAAAGCCATAATAACAATGTAATGTCAAATTAAGTCTGTACAACGGAATCTCTTTAAGAAAAAATGTGCATAAAATAGATTTTAAAAAACTTTCTTGATGAATAATATAAACTTTAATTATCTTGAAAATTTGCTTTGAGCTCACTAGTTGGTAGTTATTCCTAAAATGTCTAGTGAATGGAAATACTTCTAAGAGCAAGACACTGAACTATGAACTATGCTTTTCTTCATTTCTCCTGGCAGGTGAAAGCACCAAGAATATGGGACTGCCATTATGATACTACAACATTATGAAATGCTGAAGTGCTTGCTGAATCACAGAAAAATTACATCTGTTTCGGACCACAGAACTGCATTTTGAGGTTCAAATTATTTGAAAAGTGGTAATTTATATATAGTACATGTAGATACTTTACCCTTTGATTTCGGAAAGAAACTGCGTAAGTTAAAGCCTAGCTATCACTTAGAACTATGTGACCTTGGGCAAATGATTTAACCTCTGAGTCTTCATTCCCCCATCCATAAAACACAGAATCAGAAGGATGAGGTTCAATGACTCAATACATGTAAAGCATTCAGAATGCTACCTAGAGTATAGAAAAAGTTAAGCAATTATTATTGGGCTCTGTATTTTACCAGAACATTTCATCTATATCTAAGGTGAACAACAGTTTATATCTCCAAAGAGCCATATGAATCTGGTTAATAGTAATACTGGAAATCAATTCCATGGAGTAAAAGGATTCATTCCATAGCCAATTTGCAGTTTCCATTCTGCTGCTTACCAAGTATTTGCAAACAAAAGCTCTGACTCCAAGGGCAAGAAGAGCACATCCCACCAATCTAAATATTCGAAAAGAGTCAAATTCTTCTGTTGTATTTCCATCTTCTTGATTGGGTTTTTCACTAATCAGCTGTTTTCGTAGCTTCATTGCTTCTTCAAATCTCGAGAGGTATTGTTCAAGGCCATGGCGAGAACCCCTCTGGATAGTGTCTGCTGTCAGGTCCCCTCTGTTCCGCTGCCGGAGCTCAAGGTTTACATCATTACTACACTCAGGTGGTTTAATGAAAGAGTCCAATTTGTCTCCCAGCTGAGTCCCCTTTACCTCGGCCACACCACTTTGCTGGTCAGTCGTTCCTGTACTGACCGAATCGCCCAGCACTACTCGCTTTGAAACTGAAGGAATGGTGAGGGAGTTCAATTTGTCACTGTCCTGCTGCTTTGATTTTGTTTGACCTTCGTCTTCTGAGAAAAGAAATTTAGAAGTCTTATGTAGTATATACTGGCAAACACCTTTCATATTAAAAAATATGCTGCTACTGCTAGAACTCTGCAGTCTCTGAATCTAAATACTGATTCTGCATAAAACATAAACTGTTTCCTTCCTCTCCACCCTTAGAATATATACCACCCCAAAAGAGGATACAACCCAAACTTTGGGAGTAGGAAGATAAAACTAGGAGACAAAGTGGGAAAGATGATCATGGATAGAGCAAGCTATAAAGACCAGGTTTTCACGGATAATATCTCCCAGAAGAATGACTACATTGCCTGCTCTAATTTATTTGATTAAAAATATAAAATCATTAAAGCTTTTTAAAAATCTGTATTTTAATACTACTTTCTGAATCCAGAGTCCTGCCAGCATAGGGTGTGGCATATCCTACAGTAAAGCTACTGTTTACGTAATCCTTCTACTGTAGTGAGGGAGCCATTCGTAGGTAACTAAGCAGTTTGAAGATGCTGCTCTGCTTTAAAAGCAAAACAAAACCTTTAGTGACCGAATTTTCAAAGCAAAAGAACAAAATACAGAATATAGCTTGAGAAGGACAATAAATGTCTTCGGAAATAATATCCTGTTGATAATCATTAAAAGGAAAAATGTGTCTTCTAACTATTGCTCTAGAAGAATTTGAAAGAGTGCTTATTACCTTTCCTGGTAACTTGGGAACTATCCAAAAGTTCACTGCTGTCTAGCTAAAGCCCACAGAAATCACAAAGCTTTAAGTAGCTTGCAAACACTGAATAAAAGTCAATCACAAAAGGCAACCAATGGAAACTTAGAGAACACTAGCACATACTCAGTGCTCAATAAATATTCACATGAATGAAAGAAGATGGGATTGGGAGGGAGACAAACCATAAGTGACTCTTAATCTCACAAAACAAACTGAGGGTTGGTGGGGGGAGGGGGTTTGGGAGAAGGGGGTGGTATTATGGACATTGGAAAGGGTATGTGTTTTGGTGAGTGCTGTGAAGTGTGTAAACCTGGTGATTCACAGACTGTACCCCTGGGGATAAAAATATATGTTTATAAAAAATAAAAATTATATTACCAAAAAATAAATAAATAAATAAATAAATATTCACATGAATACTCATTGAATTGTACATGCACTGGGCGAGAAATGAGGAACTCTCTTTAGGGTTAAATGCGGCTCCCGACATCAATCGTATGAATCTCAGCACACTAGGAGAGAAGACCTCAGGGGGGCACGACCCACTTGCTGCGGGTACAAAGAACGGTCACCCAGTTTTATCTTCCTGTTGTAGAAAGCCTGTAGATGACAGTGTTGAGGACACTGAACACAGACACCAGACTATGACCGTCAGAGTCCCATTTCCACGTACGAAGGACTAGGGAGCTGTTCAGTAAACACAAGAGCGGGACTAGGGAGCTGTTCAGTAAACACAAGAGCGGGAGGGCCGACAGAGTAACGGCGAAACGCAAAAGAAGGCAGAGAGACGCTAGGAAATGCACTGGAAGGGAAAGCATTTGGAACGGAAATAAAGGAAAGTCATTTCCCTGAGGCGCACAATAGAGCCATCTGACGGGATAAAAGGTGCGCCCTGCAAGAGAGGGGAGGGCGTGGGGAACGAAAAAGGGGACTCTCTCGCATAACTGGGCACAGGGCACCATGGCATAGGAGCCAAGGCTTCGCAGCCTGCGGCGGAAATGGGGGACAATCTTAGAGCGAAGCCCACGGAAAACTGAAAGGGACTAGAAAGGTCCGGGGGTTAATTAAGTGAGAACTTGGGACATCACCTAAGAAACGGAGACAAGAGGGGAGGTCAGAGAGCAGAGCTTTTTCAAAAGGCCAGAGGGGCGTTACAGGGAAAGCAAGAACGATCCCGAAGACTCAGAGCGGTGGGTGGGAGAGTGAGGGAAGACGGGAGGCTCTCACCCGTGCCACTCCCGGGCCTGTGAAAGCCCATGATCCGGTTGATGCGCTGTTCCGAGTTCATAAGCAGCTTCCTCCGCCGCAGCTCGGCCCGACGCTGGGAAGCCGACAGGCCTGAGTTCGCCAGAGCCCCTGGCCGGTCGCCGCTGTCAGGCGCGACGGTCACCGGCTCCATCTCCCCCACCAAAACCAGGGAATGCTAACGGTGGTGAAAAGGTGGCAACCGCGCCGCAGATGACTTAAGGCCAGGCCGCAGGGCGCGAGCCCACCCCCTGCCGTAGGCCCGCCCCTGCAGCGCCGAGCCTGAGAGGCGGGTTAAGCACGCGTGCTGCCGGACCCGACAAAGCGCGGGGCTTGTGCCGCCATCTTGAATGAGGGCAGAGTGCACTTCCCCAGTCCCGTTTGCCTGGGTTGGCCCTCGCTGCTCCTTTACCTCCGCCCCCCGCCCCCGCCACTGGGTTTCTCTGAAGTTCACTCGGACGTGAAGAAAACCCGCCTCCATGATGACGAGAGAGAAAGGAAGGTGGGCGAGGCATAAACTCACCTGAGGTTGGTGCCCAAAAGAAAAATGGAGGCTGTTGCGGCAGACGCTTGTTTCTAGTGACCTGCGACCTCGCTTGTAAACTACGGAACTACGTAACCTGAGAGCGACGATTTAGAGAGAGTTGCGTTTAGGGTGTTTTTTGCGCTCATTTTCCCTTTCTCCTCAGTTGCTTTTCTCCCAAATACGCACGTGGCGCGTTTCGGACCTTCTCTCCCTCCCCTTCTACCCCCTAGTTTAGAGGAAGAGAGAGAGAGGGGCCGTGGGAGAAGCGGGTTCTCTGCTGAGTGGGTAGCCTGGATGTAGGACTTGATCCCAGGACCTAGGGTCATGAGCTCAGCCGAGGACAGATGCTTTACCATCTGAGCCATCAAGGCAACCTGTTGAAGTCCTCCTTTGCGTCTTTGTTCGCGGCTTTCCCAGTGAAGACGTCCCTGTCCTTTCTGCTTAAATCACCACCCTTTTCAAGACTCCATACTCTCTAATATTATTTTTCTTATCCGACTCGTAAGCTAAATGTACTTATTTTATTGTCCGTTTCTCACCAGCTAGACTGTAGACTCCATGAAGACAAGCCTTGTGTTTTGTTCAGAACTGCAACACCTGGAACGGCGTGAGCACTTGGCAGAGCCCACCTAACTATAACGCCGTGTTGAGAATCACTATTAGGAAATGTTTTAATTTTAATTTCTTTTTAAGTCAGAAGAAAAGTATAATGATAACATAGAACAATGAATCTAACATGGATTATAGTTATCCTTATAACAACAGCCATAATGTAGAATTTGAGAATGCCTTTATGAGGGCGCCACTGACTCTTGATCTCCGCTTAGGTCTTGAGCTCAGGGTACTGAGTTCAGGTTCTTAGTTGAGCTGGCACGTGGCCTAGAGCATTATTAAAAAAAATAAATAAAGCCTTTATGGAGGAAGTAAATTGTGTAGGGTACATAAATGATAGTTATTAATCACAAAGTCCAAGTGAATGGATAAAAGAATGAAGGAATTCAATCATCCTTCAACCCTTGGTAAGAGGCCCTGTGGCCACTTGACAGGCTGCAGAGGGTGAAGCAATCTAGTGGGTCCCCTAAAATGTAGACTGGAATCGGGAAACGTGAAACCTGGCCAAAACAGAGGGTAATAAGCTACTATATTTAACCTGCTACTATATTTACTTAGTCCCCTGACCCTGTACAGACAGAAAAGTTTGAGGAAAAAAATGTTAAAAAAAAAAAGAACCTAACAATTTATCTTTTGGATTCAATAACAAGAAGAGCCAAGGTATGTACACCGACTTTCTCCCTTGATTGGCTAAAAGCTAAATCTCAAGAACATACCCTACTTAATTACAAAGCATTAGAAGATGTTGCCCTGTGTGTACAGACCTACATCTCTGTGTCTTAAAAAAACATTCTAAAACTGAAATAATTGTTAAGTATAATAAATGTGCAGAACTTAATTACATATAATCCTGATGAACCAAAACCAATACAATTCCAGGATAAACAATATTTTTTTCATTTAAGAGAGCCTATAGAAGCCAAATTTAAATTTTGTCTGCTTAGATGCATGATAGATCCTTTAGTTTGATAAGAATTAAAAGTGTGAAGATTTCATGTTATATGCTTACATAACTCTGGGGAACCATTTCCCTATGGGGTTTCTGTATTTTATTGGTTAAACTTCCTAGTACTTCTCAATGGTATGATTCCTTGATAAATGATGTGCATACTTAAGATTATTATATTAATTTTTGTCTCCTCACTATGGACTTTACGAAGGCAAACCCACTCATTTTTTAAAAATTTACCAGTTTGCCCCAAACCTAGCACTGACAGCACTAGTTTCAACTTTTGTAAATAGTTGCAGAAATTTTTCTCTTATTATATATATATATATATATTTTTTTTTAAAGATTTTATTTATTTATTTGACAGAGAGGGAGAGATCACAAGTAGGCAAAGAGAGAGGAAGAAGCAGGCTCCCCACCAAGGAGAGAGCCCAATGCGGGGCTTGATCCCAGGACCTTGGGATCATGACCTGAGCCGAAGGCAGAGGCTTTAACCATCTGAGCCACTCAAGTGCCCCTCTCTTATTATATTTTTAAAGATTTCATTTATTTGAGAGACAGCACAAGCAAGGGGAGGAGCAGATGGGCCGAGATAAGCAGACTCCCTGCTGAGAAGAGGTAGGACTTAATTCCATGACCCTGAGATCATGACCTGAGACGAAATCAAGAGTCAATAACTTAAACAACTGAGCCACCCAGGTGCTCCTCTTTTAGTTTTTTGTTTTATAAAGTAGGCTCCACACCCAGCTTGGAGCCCAAAGCAGAACTTGAATTCACAACCCTGAGAGCAAGACCCAGAACCTGAATTCACAACCCTGAGATCCAAGAGTCAGATGTTTAGGGGCGCCTGGGTGGCTCAGTGGGTTGAGCCTCTGCCTTCGGTGAGGGTCACAATCTCAGGGTCCTGGGATGGAGCCCCATGGTGGGCTCTCTGCTCAGTAGGGAGCCTGCTTCCTCCTCTTTCTCTCTCTGCCTGCCTTTCTGCCTACTTATGATCTGTCAAATAAATAAGATCCTTAAAAATAAAAATAAAATGTGCTCTGAAAAACAAGCAAGATAAACTATAAACTCAGAGTAGCCAAACTATAGAATATTAAGGATAATAGAAAAATCTTGAAAGCTAACAGATTTACCTTCAAAGTAACAATTAGGTTGACAGTAAGCATCTTACCAATTACCAAAGGGTCCAGAAGACAATGGAATACTATCTTAAACATATCAAGATTAAAAAAAACACAAAAAACAAAAACCTCTTTCAACCTAGAATTTTAAACCCGGCAATCATTGAGGAGTGAGAATTTAGTTTATGACCTCCCAGACACCAGCTTAGATTCAAAGTGCTTTCAGCCAAAGCCTTCCATTGACTTATTAACGCAGGTGTATGTACAACATGGCACAATTCAGTGACTGGCAGGTTATCCATACCCCTTTAAATAACAGGTCAGTATATGTAAGCTCTCTCCATAACTTTATTGAATAGCCAAATTGATAAGTTAGCACAGTTCAAACGATTATTTGCATGGGTTACAAATGACTTTTTTACAGGAATAAAACAGTGAAAATTACAAACTGTAAAAAGGAAGACAAATCTTGTCTCTAATATTTAAGAGAAGCAAGATTTAACACAGCACATTGAAGATCAATACATATTTGAATTTGAGAACAAGAATTTAATGTTACAATATTTTACACTACTTTACAAAATTAAAATTTCTATATAAGGATTATATTTGAAATAGTTAACAAAATCTTGAAATCACATTTGATGGTCCCCTAGATAATAGCTGTTATGCATCTTTGATTAGAAGAAATAAATCTTTTGTTCTAATTATCGAAAAACAGTCTGTTAGACTTAATACATTAAATTAAAAAAATGAAGTATATGCAAACTAAAATGGTATACAGCTTGAGTGAATATTAATGTCGGATGTACAGAAATGTTATTTTAAAAATCCTAGAAATTAGAAAAATAGAGTACTTTTTATGGTAGAATTGCCATGCTCAGATTTAAATACCAAGATTGCCCTTGTCTGTTACTTTAGTAGTTGTAGAACTGTAGAAAATTTAAGGATCGTTTATAATTTATAACTACAATAAAAAAAATATGGCATAGTGTAAATATTAGTAACTTTATGTCAAAAAGTAATACAAGATGAGATAGCAGGTAGTGCCTACAGCAAAAAAAAAAAAAAAAAAAAAAAAAAAAAACACCTAAACTAAACTAAACACATTCAGTATTGCAAAAAATAATTGCTTAATATCATTATCTCCAAAAGGTTCATTCATTCCCTCATTACCCAGAGAACAAATATCATGAATCATAACTAAAGTTGTTTTTTATGACATGCCTATGACAAAATTATTCTGGATTGCACATGTTACACACTATCTAAAATAATTTTTAAGGTGAAATTTTAAAAGTAAATTTGTGAAATATACTAACAAAGCATGTGGCAATAACAAGAGTCATATTCACTTAGGGATGAAGTGAGGCACAAGGAAGATTTCTTTCCCTAGAAGCACAAACTTTTCCCTCTGGAAGGCTCTTCACTACTATTAAGAAAGGATCTACAAATATCAAGATTGACAGTTCACATTAAGAAGAGAATTTTAGTTATTCTAAGAAACATCAGTGCACAAGGATGACTCTGTTTCTTTAAAAGAGGGAAAAATACAATTTTAATTTGCTACAACTTAAAAATAGTTTCCTAATAATAATGAAGCAGATTTCAAGAAAATTTCCAGTTCATGTGCCACTCTCATCCTGAAGATAAATCTTAACACTGCTTAAGGGAGATGATATTCCTATAAAATCCAAACATTTAGTCTGACCCAGCAGGTAAGCAGTAGTGTATATTCTAATGGGACCTGCTTCTTCTGTGTCCCCAAACAACTCAGTTAAAGTCAGCTCATACTGATGTAAACCTGAAAGTTACTATTTCATTGGTGATCATATAAGACCAAGATTGTAAACACATTTTTCTAACCCATTAAAACAAAGAAACAAAAATATTTTCATCAAGTATTACACATGAACAACTTTTATGTTAAGAAGTTCATACAAGACAAGGTGAATCTGTGAAAAATGGGCCAAACTCTTTAAAGATATCCTATCACAGCACTTTAAATATATAAATGCATAATTTACCTATTTGTAAACAAAATCCACTCAATGGTTTTGACTATAATATTTCTCTGGCTCAATCAAAAAAGCAGTCTCTTGAGCATGTTCAGAAATCAAGCTTCTACCATAACTTCAATATATTGGATATGTCTAATCTTAATATCCACCAAATCAAACAGCAGCATTCATGCTTTAATAAGTTTTAATATCCAAGAATAAATATCTAATGAGCGGCTTCCAATTATTAAACTTTTTAGAAAAATGTTACTGATGCATTTTAGACAGAATTTTAAAAACCTTTAATTTCTTTAATTCATCAGTTCACCAATATAACACTTTTATTATACATCACAGAGCAGAAATGAACCAAACAAAGCCCACTTCAAGGATCAAGATAACCAAAGTCTCTCATCTCCCTATTACCATTGCCAGTCTCAATGTATTTATGAAGGCAGCTGATTCTTTTCACTGCAGAATATGATACTGGCTCCAACCAAGTCTTCTGCAGTCAAATCAGAAAACCACTTAATTAGTTTTCATTTCAAATCAAAGTGACTTTGTTCTTCAAGTATAGAGAATACTGACAGATTTTAAAGCTTGACTGTATTATTTCATATTCTTCTCAAACTAGACTAGAGTTAGTTTACTCTGGTTTTAGTTAACATGATGATCCTTTTTCTTCCTTTAAAAAAAAAACAAACAGGTGTGGGAGATGGGGTCTAGCTTTTCTACATATATTTACTTCTGAAATTTTTCTGATCTTAAAAAGATCATTATCAATGGATTTGTAATATCCCTGCAACACTCAGTCTCATGAGGTTGTAAATGTAGCAGCCAAATTTTCAGGAAAAAAGGAGAAATATACATTTGAAACACAGAAGTCTTTATTTTACAAAATTTACTTTGCCTCTGCAATATTGTCTCATCCTATTTCAATCCATAACATCTAAAACATTATTGGCAGCAAAGGAAAAAAAGTATCTAGTCAAATGTATGTAGATATATTTTGATTTGAAAAATACAGTATTTCAGAGTTTCATGTTTGATTCTCTGCTGTGGTCCTTTATTTGCTATAGTTTGTTGAAATCACAGTGAGAACATATAATCATCCCATTAGTCCACAAACCTAATAGAAAAGGAAAGTATTACACATTCTCAGGTGTTCTGCATTATCATGACTTTAAGTCAAATATCTTCATTTGTTCACTTGCTGTTGTATATGCAAGAGGAATTCATAATATGATAATGCAGATTCTGTTCTGTCTTCTACCATGTTTTGAAGAAAGTTTGCTTTCATTGGACTCTCATCCCTGAGGAATAAAAGATAAAAATATATACATTAGATAACAATGTAATAGTAAAATAAAGTGGATTTGTCATGAGGCTTTTAATATACTCTTTACTAATAACTGGATATAAAGAATAAATGAGTAATATTTATTGAAAATCCTTTTTTTTTTTCTGAAGGGTTTGCCTAAGCATTAGGTCACATATGACTCAAAATAGGTCCTTGTAAAGCTGAACAACTGTAAACCTTGTAAAGCTGCTATTTCACTATTAGCAAATGGAAAATTCAACTTACCTTATTACATAAAGTATGGGGAAAAATGGTCTCTGCTCTCTTAGCCAAGAGATGAATGCTATTATTCTGGCAGATTCTGGTGTATCAAGTTCTGGAAGGTCTGTCTGTTAAACAAAACCAAGCAATATCCAACTTACTTGAGTCACATATCTAAAGCATCATTTACAGTGCTTCTCAAACTTTATCATGTATATGAATCCCCTGGAGATCTTAACCAACGGAGCCATCCAGGCCCACCTAATTCTAACTTTAAAATCGAAAATTATCCAAACAAATGCTATAGAGCTTAACAAATGCTTTCTCATGGATCATTTCAGTTATTCTTCCATAAGCAAGAACATTCTTAATTTACAAATGAGGCTGTTAGTGACTTGTCCATGATTACAGAGCTGGTGACAAAGTTTATTATTACTTTCTTCAATAATATATATTAATCCAACTGACACTAATCACAAATCATTAGCTTATTTAGCAATTAGATAAGTTCTTACTCCAAATCAGTGGTTAAAAGGACCCTGCCATAGACCAATGAAATGGTCTTGTGAGTCTACCACAATCATAATCACGATAAAACAGTCTTACCATAATCTGTGGAATTAATGCATAGTTTTGAACTCCTAGAACCTGGCTGAGAAAATTTTGTCCACAATTTTTTCCAACCCAAAGCATCAGTACCTGGGGAATAGGAAAAAAATCATTTGAGACGTGTGTAACAGCGAACTGCTGACTCACCTTTACCACTGAGTATGTTCTAAAAGATCAAAATGATGAGTACGTTTAGTGAGCTTATACAGTCTTCAACTGAATAATTTTCCATGATGAGATATGTATGCTTATCATGAAAAGAGGCTATGGAGGGAGAAGGTGGCTCATACAAAAATGTATAGATTAAATAGCACATAATCTGTTCAGAAAAAGACATTAAAGGGAATGAAGATACAGCAGTATGCAGAGACAAGGATCCAGATTAGTCAGATTACTCACAGAGCCTGCATCCATGAGGAAAGCTCCATCCCTGCTCAACTTCTCCACAGAAAGCTGAAGAATAGGTGGCTGAGGTATGGTGCGATCATTGATGTTGAGTGCTCCCTGAGGAATTAAGCAAAAAAATTAAAGGTTTTAGACTTTATTTATTTGAGAGAGAGAAGAGGGGCAGAGGGAAAGGGAGAGAGAATCTCAAGCAGACTTTCCATTCAGCATGGAGTCCGATGTGGGACTCGATCCCACAACCATGAGATCATGACCCAAGCCAAAATCAAGAGTCAGAGGCTTAACCAACTGAGCTACCCAGGTGCCCCCCCAAAAGTTATAGCTTTTCAATACAACTTAAGAACAAAATACCCCAATAATTAGACAGCAACAGCTGACAAGATGGGTTCCCTCATGTCAAGGGAAAAAAACCTAAACTTTTTATCAGACCAAATGCCCATAGGGAACAAAACCAGACAACACGGCTTGAGGTAGCAAGCACACACAAAATTCAGCAAAATTTGCAGACCCCCGCCACACACCTTATCAGGCTGTTGCCAGATCCTGAAGCTGCTACAGGAAGTATGAAAATGTATCCAGCTTGTCACTCTGCTCCTAAAGTTGCAATTTGGGACCTCAGGCTGGCCAGCCCTTAATAAGGACACAGAACTTGTGCCTATTCAAACTCGAGCTCAAACCTTCACCTTCAGAGCTGACTTCTGGTTTGTAAACTCTACAGCACTAAAGCTCTCCCTTGCCTCTAACCAAATCTTTGCATTCCAGGAATTTTTGTTGACATGGTAATATGCAGTCACAATTTAAAAAAAAATTTTTTAATGTCACTTCCAAGACTTTGAAACTTAGCTAAATCACAGTTATTCATATTTAAATATAAGGAAGATGAAGAAATATTTATTGCTCATCTAAACAAACCCATTTGAATCCCAATAAATCCAAATTAACTTCTGATCTTAACTATTATTTAAAAAATATAATAAATGCAACCAATACCTATGTATCCTGAACAGAAAAATGACTTCAGTGAGAACCAAATGAAGTCTGGAATTTAGTTAATAAATAATGGCTAACTGTGTGACTTAGGTTATGTGTACATGTGTGGGAGGAATAAAGGCCGAATGCAAATGAGATTTTAATAGTTCTATTAGGTTTGACATTAATTTATTAAGGCCAGAAATGGAAATTTCTCATTTATTTTTTTTTAATTATTTATTTATTTATTTGACAGAGAGAGATCACAAGTAGGCAGAGAGGCAGGCAGAGAGAGAGAGAGAGGAGGAAGCAGGCTCCCTGCTGAGCAGAGAGCCTGATGCGGGACTCGATCCCAGGACCCTGAGATCATGACCTGAGCCGAAGGCAGCAGCTTAACCCACTGAGCCACCCAGGCGCCCGGAAATTTCTCATTTATAATGAATACTACTATTCTCTGAAAACACACACACACTATTAATTTTTGACCAAAAAAACTTTGAGTACTTAAACTAAGGTGCTTGATTAAAAAACTTTGAGTACTTAAACTAAGGTGCTTGATTAAACCTTACCTAAAGGAAGAAGTAAATAAAATACTGATCTATCAAGGGGTATGCCCCATCCAGCTTAAGGATTTAGCTTTAAAGAGGGAGTATTAATCACATTACCTTAAGACCTCACACCTTAAGGCATGTGGAAACCACCACAAAGAATACGCAGACTCAAGAGAGCCATTCAGAAATTTCCCCTAAAGGCTTTTTTTTTTTTTTTTAAAGATTTTATTTATTTATTTGACAGAGAGATAGAGACAGAGCACAAGTAAGCAGAGGGTTAGAGAGAGAAGCAGGCCCTCCGCGGAGCAGGGAGCCCGATGCCGGGCTCCATCCCAAGACCCTGGAATCGTGTAGGGAAGGCAGGCACTCAATGAACTGAGCCACCCAGGCACCCTCCCTAAAGGCTTTCTAATGTGAAATAAAAAAAGAATCTTGTCTTTCTCTGGTGGGAAAGAAGATAAGCGATCAGTGGCACTGTTTTCTAGTCTCCTAGCAAAGACCCATAAGAAACAATGAAGTAAAAAAAGGGGCAAATAATATTACAATTTAAATATTTTTTCTTTGGGGCGCCTGGGTGACTCAGTTTTTAAGCGGCTGCCTTTGGCTCAGGTCATGATTCTGGGAGTTCTGTGATCAAGCCCCTGTCTGGCTTCCTGCTCAGCGGGGAGTGTGCTTCTTGCTCTGCACCCCCCACCCCCGCATGCTCTCTGTAAAATGAATAAATAAATCTTTAGAAAACAACAACAACAAAACTTTCCTCATTTCTACAATGGACTCAGAATAATTAGGACTTTAAAACTCCAAGAAATAGCCACTAAAAAAGTAATCAATCTTACCTCATCTGAGAGATTGTCAACTCTATACAAACTGGGATGAGTTGTGAGCATAAGGTAAACCAAGGGCTGATTTTTCACCTGACACATGGCAAAAATGCGTTCATCTAGACGTGCATTTGTCCCAGTCTGAAATGATTTCTGTAACAAAACACAACCCCCATCAAAAAAGGGGGGGGATTTAATAATAAATATAAACAAAGCTTTGCAAATATAAGATGTTAAAAGAATATCTTCAGACAGAATTAGCAAATTTTTTGTTAATTATTCTTTTAATGGATTCTGTTAAGTATCTTTTAAAAAGTCACACATCTATTAAATTATGACTACACTGCCACCTGAAAGAAACTAATTACATGACCACGGCAAAGTCATTAGGTCTCTCTGGTGTTTCCTAATCACTGAACTAGATCTAAATATTCTATCTGCCATAGAGGGATAGTGATATAGAAATCTAAATAATACCATGAGAAGAATAAAGTTAAACTGCAGATGATGAAATAAAAACATACATGAAGGACTAAAGATCTGTTTTGTAAATGTTAGGAGATGACTAATGTGGTTAACTATCCTTGTTTCTCCCATAATTAGAGAAATTAAACAACACAATAAAGGTTAAAAATCAACCAGAAAAATAGAAATGAGGATGTTAATTAGCAGAATAAAAGTAGTAAATAGTAAGTTTTACTGATGTTTAAGTACTAAGTTTTAACTGATATATTAGCTTCATGGAGAGTATTGGTTTTGGGGTAGGGTTTTAAGCATTCCTGGGGCTCCTGGCTGGCTCAGTAGGTGGGGCATGCAACTCTTGATTGTGAGGTTGTGAGTTCCAGCCCCACAGTGGGTGCAGAGATTACTTAAAAAAAATAAAATCTTTAAAAGAAATTTGTAAGCATTCCTACTGATGGAAAGTTGTAGAAACAGGCAAAGAGTTAGCAGCAATGAGATGATGTATTAAAACAAGTGCAAGTGCTATAAATAAATAAAGACTGGAAAAGGCTCTTAAGTTTGTTTGTTTTAATAATCTCTACTTCCGAAATGGGGCTTGAAGTGATAACCTGGCATGCTCTATCGAAGGAGCCAGAATGAGGCCCCAAGGCTCTTAAGATTTCTTTTTAAGTAAGCTCTGCACTCAACATGGGGCTCAACCCCATGACCCTGAGATTAAGAGTTGCATGCTCTACCAACTAAGCCATCCAGGTGCCCCAAGAACTATTTTTTTTTTTTAAGATTTTTATTTATTTATCAGAGAGAGAGAGGGAGAGAGAGGGAGCACAGGCAGACAGAATGGCAGGCAGAGGCAGAGGGAGAAGCAGGCTCCCTGCCGAACAAGGAGCCCAGAACGCTGGGATCATGACCTGAGCTGAAGGCAGCTGCTTAACCAACTGAGCCACCCAGGCGTCCCCCCAAGATCTTTTAAATTAGTATGTTAATAGTCATTAAGAAAGAAAAAAGAATATTATGAGAAATGGAAGAAGGAAAGTTTATTTATTCATTCAATAACTATTTACTGATAGTCCAATATGTACGAAGAATTGTTCTTCTAGGTGATGGGACAATGTGGTAACTTTTCAAAAAAAGATAAAAATCTTTGCCCTCATGGACATAAAATCCTAGTAAGGGAAAAGTAAATAATAAATAAGCAAAATATTGATATTTCAGTGTTAAAAACTATGGAGAAAAGGGAGGGAAGAGAATGTAGGTTACGTACATTAGGTAAAGAAGAATATAGGTTAGAACACTGCACACTAAATGGGGAAATCAGGAAAGGCAGGCCTCAGTAAAAGGACAACATTTAATGGAAGACCTAAAGAGAGAAAAGCTCAGATTTTTAAGTATTAAAATTTAAGCATTTATGTAATTTCTGTGCATTTATATTATATTCAGAAGTGGAAATACATAATTTGAGTTAAAGAAGCTAGAAGTTGATCCAAAAGCCATTCTATTAGGATGAGTGGGTTGTCCTTCTTCCCTAGAAGAGATGACATACACCAGACAAATCAATCCTGGAGTTCAGAAAAATATACAAATTGACAATTTTTGTAGTTTCCATCAATTTTGGAATCTGGGATGCTCTCCCAGGTGATTATTAACATAAGCTTTTTGATAAAATTTAATTGATATATTTAAAAATTTGTAATATGTATTTAAAATTAATAAACTTTACACCCTAAGTATACAAGCTTGGACTTTTTATTTTGGATACTGGAAAAATAAGCCTCCTCTACTTACCAGCAGTAGGGGCAAAGAGCAGGCAGGAAGACAAGTAATTAATATCAAATAAAAAACTCTACAAGACCATAGAAGGAAAGGCAACTGACAGAAAGGTAACATTTAAACTCAAACACAGGAAGGAACAGAAAGTATAATGCAGGTCATGGAAATAGGTGCACATGTATGAGAGGGAAAATCTAAGATTAAATAGTAGTATGTGGGTGAAATACTGGACAGAGCAGGAAAAAGCCAGAAGAGTTTTATGTTATGTGTGACTTCTTACATGAGCAATAAAACATATAGCTCTTGTTCTGGAAAACTGAAAAACTGATCATTGACATCTCTGATAATGTCAATGAACACATGGTGAACATCTCTTACAAATATGGCACATGCTTTAAATCAGTATCTTGTGAATTTATTAGGTTACAGATTCTTTCAAGGTTCAAGTAAGAGTCAAAGTCACTGTCCTCAGAAAACTTTAATGGCTTAAAGTAATACATACAGTGTTCAGTGGTTCACAGGATAAAAATTTGGGCTATTGACATTTTCACTGTTACAGTTTCTGGTTTTGATTCTCTTACCTGTTTAAGGAGAGCCAACACAAAGAGTGGGAAAAGCCGCAAAGAAAAAGGAACCATGAGTCCAGGCTGCTGGTTACTTAGGACTGAAGAGCGATAAGCTGAAAGAGAGTCTATGACAGCATTCACTAGGGCATCCCGAGCATCACTCAGACTGGCAGTCACAGACCTGTCAACAGCTAACAGAGACAGAGGTAGGGACAAACAAGAGAAAAGAGAGAAATTTAGCTACCCCACTGTTAAGGATAGAAGAGATGTAATTTTTTTTATTATACAAATTCTCTAACTTATTACACAGATAAGCAACCAAGGAAAGCATTTAAAAGCACATAGTTTAGCAAATCAAACCAAACTCCCCTGAAATCGGTCTTTATTTCCTAGCTGTATGACAATATGGCAAGGAATCTAACCTTCATGAGCTTATCTATAAAATGGGAAAACTGTATCTTGCTGGATCTAAGATGTTATTAATTATAATCCACCATCTTATGTTATATACCACAGAGAAAGAAAAAACTCTGTAACTAAACATACATGCTCTCTTCACAGAGAACTTTATATTTATTGAAAGACCTCTCAGGAAGCTACTTAGATGATTCTTATCATCAGTCATGCCACTGTTCATATGCATTTCTTTTTTTTTTTTTAAGATTTTATTTATTTATTTGAGAGAGAGACAGTGAGAGAGAGCATGAGCGAGGAGAAGGTCAGAGAGCAAAGCAGACTCCCCATGGAGCTGGGAGCCTGATGAGGGACTTGATCGCGGGACTCCGGGATCATGACCTGAGTCAAAGGCAGTCGTCCAACCAACTGAGCCACCCAGGCGCCCCTGTTCATATGCATTTCTGCATACTTGAAAAAAATGTTTCCAAAAAAAAATTTTTTTAAATACTAAAAGAACTATTATTGTTTTGAAGACTTCTCAAACTAGAACTAAACTCAATTCATGTGGTCTCAAAAATACAATCAATAAAGTAATGATATTAACTGCTATAACCAAATTTGTACATAGCCAAGAAAGAAGACCACTGTTACCTGGCCAATAGCAACTCTTTTTTTTGTGTTTTTTAAAGTGGGCTCCACACTCAGTTTGGAGTTCAACAAGGGGCTTGAACTTATGGCCCTGTGATCAAGACCTGTGCTGAGACCAAGAGATGGATGCTTAAGACTTCAATTGAAGACTTCTTAAGATTTTGATAAAATGTGAAAAAAATGTGCATACTGGGATAAAGGAAATTTAGTAATAAAAAAAATATTTGTGAAGCAAATTGTGAAAAATTTTTAAATCTTCAAATACTGCTTGAATTATAGTTCTTGTTGTTGATAATAAAGATAATAAAAGAATGACCATATGATTACTAAAAAGTGTTAGTTCAAGGGTGCCTGGGTGGCTCAGTGGGTTAAAGCCGCTGCCTTCGGCTCAGGTCATGGTCTCAGGGTCCTGGGATCGAGTCCCGCATCGGGCTCTCTGCTCAGCAGGGAGCCTGCTTCCTCCTCTCTCTCTCTGCCTGCCTCTCCATCTACTTGTGATCTCTGTAAAATAAATAAATAAAATCTTTAAAAAAAAAAGTGTTAGTTCAACAAAATATAAAGGTAGTGATCCTCATATTCTTAGGTCAAGATCTTTAACCTTCAACAGCATGTGAGACTAAAACAGGGTTGGATTCCTTATCAGGCTTCATTAAAGAAAAAAAATTTCCCAATAGGAAATGTGAGAAAATGAGTAATTATTCCTAATATTGACAGATCTGAGTGTGAAGCAAATGAAGGCAATGGCATCTTTCCTGAAGAAGGAAAAAATTAAGAATCAAAATGATGTTAAGCTCTATGTATTTGAAAAAGACCAAAAAAGGCAACTATATCTGATACGGAAGTAAAGAAGTGAAGGTATCAGTAAATTTTCTTCTAGCTCATGTGATCTGGCCAAGGCTGCAAACTTATCTGTGAGAGTAAACTGGTTTTTAATCCTGAATTCCAAGACTCCAAGACTAAAGATCATTACAGTTCAAAGTCTCTTGTAATCCAGGTTCTAGAACTCATTAAAAAGCTATTAACCGGGCGCCTGGGTGGCTCAGTGGGTTAAGCCGCTGCTTTCGGCTCAGGTCATGATCTCAGGGTCCTGGGATCGAGTCCCGCATCGGGCTCTCTGCTCAGCAGGGAGCCTGCTTCCACCTCTCTCTCTCTCTGCCTGCCTCTCTGCCTACTTGTGATCTCTCTCTGTCAAAAAAATAAATAAAATCTTTAAAAAAAAAAAAAAGCTATTAACCACTAGTAAATTTGAATATATTTTTTTAAGATTTTATTTATTTATTTAACAGAGAGAGATTACAAGTAGACAGAGAGGCAGGTAGAGAGAGAGAGAGAGAGAGAGAGAGAGAGAGAGAAGCAGGCTCCCTGCTGAGCAGAGAGCCCGATGCGGGACTCGATCCCAAGACCCTGAGATCATGACCTGAGCCGAAGGCAGCAGCTTAACCCACTGAGTCACCCAGGCGCCCCAGTAAATTTGAATATTAACTAAAATATGATATTTAAGCCCATTGTAGGCAGATTATGAGACAGAAAGCAGTTTAGTACCTGCCTAAAACCAATGAGGGAAGGAGGAAGGAGTAGTGGGCAGTAACTACTAATGGACATGAGGTTCTTTTTGGGGTGATAAATGTTCTAAAATCAGGTTGAGATGAGGGCCACGCCATTCTGTAAACATACTATAAACAGTGGGGTTGTATTAGGTAAAATGGGTTATGTGAAGTGGTATATAAATTATATCCCAATAAAGCTCTTAAAATTTAAAAAAAAATAAGGTTACCTGCAAAAGATCCTTTCATTCAAGTAGCTACCTAGGAGGCATACAGAAGTTCTAAAACACTGAAACCTTTAAAGGTACTTACTTAAAGGAAAAAAAACTAAGCAGATTTTTCTATTATTATATTTGTGAAATATTTATAATAGCCGATAATGATTCTTACCCATATTGGCCAATAACCCTGAAATTGCTTGAACATCAGCTCCAAGAAAGACTTCATTCAGAGTTGAAACTACAGGCAAACACAATGTATGAACACGAATTCTTCTTTCACCTTTGCCGAAAAGACAAAAATGATAGTAAGGACACAACTATATTAAAAAATTTGTATTTTCTTGGAATCACTTCTTTTTAATTTAGAACCAAAATGGTTATTCAGTATGCAGAAATAGTATCAAAACTTTAAAAATAAACAAAAAGAAACAAACTTCAGAGTTTTATTTATTAAAGATTTTCTTTATTTGAGAGAGAGAGAGAGAGAGAGAGAGAAAGAGGGATCACAAGCAGTGGGGGCGGGGAAGGGCAGAGGAAGAAGCAGACTCCCCATTTATCAGGGAGCCTGATGCGGGACTCAATCCTAGGACCCTGCGATCATGACCTGAGCCAAAGGCAGATGCTTAACTGACTGAGCCCTCTTATTTTTTCACTACAAAATTCTTTTTGTTTGGGGCATCTGACTGGCTCAGTCGGTTAAACATCTGCCCTGAGATAATAAGGCTCAGGATCATGATCCTGGCATCCTGGGATCAAGCCCTGGTTCAGGTTTCCTGCTCAGTGGGGAGTCTGCTTCTCCATCTCCCTCTGCCCCTCCCCTCTACTTGTGCTCCCTCTCTCTCTCTCTCCCTTTCAAATAAATAAAATTTTTAAAAAAATTCTTTTTGTTCAAATTACAATTGAAAAGGGATCATAATCAAATGGTGGTAAAATGCTAGCTTAAAAATCTTTTTTCTGAATATTTTGGTTATTTTATCTTTTTTATTAATATAAATTTTGAATTACACACATTGTATATATGAATTACATACACACATGAATACATACATAATGACAACAATACTTCCACACGTGTTCTAGAGTCTGTTTTGACATTTAAAGTCCAAAGAAATTTTATACTTTCCTCTTTAATCACAGAAAAAACTTTTTATTTTATTTTTTCAGTGTTCCAAGATTGTTTATTTATTGTTTATTCACCACACCCAGCAGAAAAAACTAAAAAAAAAAAAAAAAAAAAAAAAATCAATTAATATAATTATTTTCTCAGGGCGCCTGGGTGGCTCAGTGGGTTAAAGCCTCTGCTTTCAGCTCAGGTCATGATCCCAGGGTCCTGGAATCGAGCCCTGCATAGGGCTCTCTGCTCAGTAGGGAGCCTGCTTCCTCCTCTCTCTCTCTGCCTGCTTCTCTGCCTACTTGTGATCTCTGTCTGTCAAATAAATAAATAAAATCTTTTAAAAAAATACAATTATTTTCTCTTTAGTAATTACCCACAATAAAAAAATCAATAAATACAGAAAGATGAAAACTTTTTGATAACCATCAAATATCAGATATTATGTCTGATATAATTTTTAAAATTTCTAACCAGTAAAACCTTGAACACTAATGAAAAAGAACAAGTCAAAAAACTAGAGATGATATTCATACTACAACCTGTACTGATACATGAAGAGTGATGAAAATGTACATATGAGGAGCTCATTAAATTACTTTTAAAAAGGAGAAATAATATCTGCAAAAAAGGGTAACAGTGTTTAGAGTTTCTATTCTAGCCAAAAACAGTGAGAACTAAAAGAAAACAGTTACAATAATTAGCCTATCAACAACAACAAATAAACATACAGAGAGACATGCAAAGACATACACACACACAAAATCAGAGGCTGAAATGGAAAGGGCACTTGATGGGACCATGAACTGGTGAAATCCTTCCAAAAAACAATCTGACAATACTAAGATTTTTCTAAACAATCAGCCTGACACTAAGTAGACTCTTAGTAAATATTTGTTAAAAACAATGGCTAAGGAAAACAAATACAACACATCTTAGCTTTACCAGGAATAGCAACAAAGCTCTTAAGATGAGAAATACTCTTCTGGCTTAAATACTCTTATGTCCAAAGGAGAGGGCATTCATTATAAGGCAAAGAATACATGACTAAATAAAAAAATTTACCTTTGCCACAACACAATGGATTTATAGTTAACTATACTGGATTGTAATCTTAAAAATCTGCTAAAAGTGTAATCTCATGTTATATGTCTTTGCCACAATAAAAACAAACAAACAAAACCAATTTACCTTTGCTGGATGTATACAAGAGTGCAGACTGAAAGGAAACCAACTGAGTGTCAGTAAGACTCTCTTCCACAGACATCTGTACTGCATACCCAGCATCTGGGTTTACGTTAGGCAAAGACAGTAAGTCTGTCGACCGAACAAAGAAGTTCCCATGGAAAGTATGAATGGAAAGACCTAGAAGAGAAAATTTTATCAAGATGATTTACATAAGGCAATATATAGATAATTCCATTTTATCTTTGTCACCCATCAGACTGACAGAGTAAATTTAAAAGTTTAGTTGTGGAGCTGTGGAGTGGGGGAGAAAGTTTAGTTTTGGGCACCTGGTTGGCTCAGTCGGTTAAGGGTCTGCCTTCCGCTAGGATGATGATCTCATGGTCCTGGGATCCAGCCCTGTGTTGGATTCCCTTTTCAGCAGGAAGTCTGTTTCTCCCTCTCCCTCTGTGAATGCTATCTCTCTCACTCTTGCTCTCTCTCAAATAAATAAATAAAATCTTTTTTTTTTTTAAAGATTTTATTTATTTATTTGACAGAGAGATCACAAGTAGGCAGAGAGGCATGCAGAGAGAGGAGGAAGCAGGATCTCCGTTGAGCAGAGAGCCCAACGCGGGGCTCAATCCCAGGACCCTGGGATCATGACCTGAGCCAAAGGCAGAGGCTTTAATCCACTGAGCCAACCAGGTGCCCCAAGTATCCAAGTCTTAATCTCAGCTCAGCTCTTGATCTGAGAGTTGTGAGTTCAAGCACCTCACTGGGCCCTATGCTGGGTGTACAGCCTACTTAAAAAAAAAGTTTGGGGCACCTGGGTGGCTCAGTGGATTAAGCCACTGCCTTCAGCTCAGGTCATGATCTCAGGGTCCTGGGATCGAGTCCCGCATCGGGTTCTCTGCTTGGCGGGGAGCCTGCTTGCCTCTCTCTCTGCCTGCCTCTCTGCCTACTTGTGATCTCTGTCTGTCAAATAAATAAATAAAATCTTAAAAAAAAAAAAAAGTTTGCATGTAATATTGTGATTTATAATAAGAAATAGGTACTTGATCTTCACTCATTGCCAGCACAGAACTCCTAAACTCTTAGGACAATCTAAGTGATGAAATTCACAAAGGTATCTTCTGCTATGTTGATGGAGTGATCTTTGATAAGCACCTATGTAACCAAAGGATGGGGGCTGGTTACCAGAGGATCCAACCATGTAATCAGAAGGTTGGAAATTACAGTCCAACCTGTCCCCCCACCAACAACCTTTGGGGAGGGCAGAGGTAGAGTCAGTCATCAATGGCCAATAGCTTAATCAGCCACAACTATGTAAAAACTAGTAGGAGAGGTCCTTTGGAAAGCTTCCAGATTGGTGAACACACAGAGATTTGGGGAGAGTGGAGTGCTCAGAGAGAACACGGAAGCTGCAGAAGCTCCATGCCCTTTCCCTTTCTCTATACCTTTCCCTATACATCTTTTCCATCAGACTGTTCCTAAGTTACATCCTTCTATAATAAACCAGTAATCTAGAAAGTAAAATGTTTCTTTGATTTCTGTAAGCTTCTCTGGCAAATTAATTGAACCCAAAGAGGGGGTAGCAGAGCATTGGTGGTTCAGTGGTAGAATTCTCGCCTGCCAAAGAGGGGGTAGCAGAAACCTCCAATCTACAGCCATTCAATCAGAGCACAAGAACCAGAAACAGAAAGCTAGTTGGTAACTAACTGGTGACGAGTGACATTACTACCTGAGTTGTCTGGAGATGTGGCAACCTTATAGAAGTATTTGAAATCTTACATATTACAAAGGCTTTATTGTCAGCTGTTTTACTCAACCATTTTTTCTTTTTATTACAGTGACAGATAAGAGAGAACTTCATTTGACACATGGTTTGACAGAAAGATTTCAACATCTATCTAGTGGACAGATCCATGGGTCCTTATATATTGATATATATATATATATATATATATATATATATATTTATTTTACTATTTCATATAATCTTTCCACTTTAAAAAAATTATTGCTTCATATCTCTTAAAGAACATTATTTTATTTATTTTTAAAGATTTTATTTATCTATTTGACAGAGAGAGATCATAAGTAGTCAGAGAAGCAGGCAGAGAGAGAGAGAGGAGGAAGCAGGTTCCCCGCTGAGCAGAGAGCCCAACCCGGGACTTGATCCCAGGACCCTGAGATCATGACCTGAGCCGAAGGCAGCGGCTTAACCCACTGAGCCACCCAAGCGCCCCAAACATTATTTTATTTATATATTTTTAAAGATTTATTTATTTGGCAGAGAGAGAGAGAGCACAAACAGCAGGAACAGCAAGCAAAAGGAGAAGAAACAGGCACCTGATAGGAACAATTTCCTAGGACCCTGGGATCATGACCCGAGCCGAAGATAAGACGCTTACCTGAGCCATCCAGGCATCCCAAAACAACATTATTTTAAAATCTGAATAAAGAGGCGCCTGGGTGGCTTAGTGCGTTAAAGCCTCTGCCTTCGGCTCAGGTCATGATCCCAGGGTCCTGGGATCAAGCCCTGCACTGGGCTCACTGCTTAGTGGGGAGCCTGCTTCTTCCTCTCCTGCTCCCTTGCTTGTGCACTCTGTCAAATAAATACATAAAATCTAAAAAAAAAGGGCACCTGGGTGGCTCAGTGGGTTAAACCTCTGCCTTCGACTCAGGTCATGATCTCAGGGTCCTGGGACCGAGTCCCGCATCAGGCTCTCTGCTCAGCAGGGAGCCTGCTTCTCTTCCTCTCTCTCTGCCTACTTGTGATCTCTCTCTGTCAAATAAATAAATAAAATCTTAAAAAAAAAAAAAAAAGAAGAAGAAGAAGAAGATTTATTTATTTATTTATTTATTTAACAGAGAGAGAGAGAGAGATATCACAAGTAGGCAGAGAGGCAGACAGAGAGAGAGGAAGGGAAGCAGGCTCCCCACTGAGCAAAGAGCCTGATGTGGGGCTTGATCCCAGGACCTTGGGATCATGACCTGAGCCGAAGGCAGAGGCTTTAACCCACTGAACCACCCAGGCGCCCCCAATTTTTTAAAAATGAGAGATATAATTCACATACCATCAAAATCACACATACACGTACAATTCAGTGGCTTTCAGAACATTCAAAATAGTTTCTATTTTCTGGGGCGCCCGGGTGGCTCAGTGGGTTAAGTCTTTGCCTTCAACTCATATCATGATCCCAGGGTCCTGGGATCGAGCCCTGCACTGGGCTCACTGCTTAGTGGGGAGCCTGCTTCTCCCTCTCCTGCTCCCTTGCTTGTGTGCTGTCAAATAAATTAAAAAAATATTTTAGAAAAAGCTTCTATTTTCTTTTATAATGTTTCTTCAGAAACATTTTTTTTTTTTTAAAGTAGGCTCCATGCCCAATGTGGGACTTGAACTCACAACCCTGAGATCAAGAGTTGCATGCTCTAGCAACTGAGCCAGCCAGGTACCTCTCTTCCCTATTCTTAATTTCATATTCCATTAGTTTAAGTAAAATCTCTTATAAAATGAACTTTTTAAAAAAAAGATGTATGTATTTATTTATATATTTATTTGACAGAGAGAGAGAGAGACAGAGATCACAAGTTGGCAGAGAGGCAGGCAGAGAGAGGGGGAAGCAGGCTCCCTGCTGAGCAGAGAGTCCAATGCGGGGCTTGATCCCAGGACCCTGAGACCATGACCTGAGTCACTGAGCCACCCAGGCACCACAAAATAAACTCTTATGAGCAAACCTTATGAAATAACATTAGCTGAAAATGTTTATTTATTGATATCAAAAGCAACACATCATCTATGTAAGTGTGAAAAAAGTGCCCCCACCTTTCGTACACCGAATCCTCATGACTGCCTCAAAGCCAATCTTTCGAGTGAGGTATCTCTGTAGTTCCTTCTGTAATTTCTGTACTTGGACTGGGTTCTGCTGATGGTGGTAAGAAGGATAGTAATAGACACTTCCTGCTGAATACCGAGAAATACAACCTGGAAGAAAACACACACTTTTTAAAAATTCTGTAATTAATTAATACTGCATGAAAAAACTACTGGTGTTTGAATCAATCTTTCCCCAGCCTCCCAAAGTATTATCAAAAAAAGAGTATTTCATCCTTTTAAATAGCAGTATAAAATCTATTATAAACGTTCAGAAATACATAATAAATGTCTAGAAGACCAAAGGTTTGTAACAGACTGATTAACTCTCTCAAAGGAATAAAAATTCCTTCACTTTGTCCTTTATTTAGAGTATCATCATATAAATGTCATTTTCACATTCACTTGAGAAAAATAATCATGAGGAAGAACTCACCCAGAGAAGCCAAGTCAGAATACTGTCCACTGAGAAGGAATAAGTCCACAGCTACCTGCTGACCAGAACAATCTAAGGCTAATTTCTTGTAAAAGTCAGTGGATGGTGTCAAGTGAATCTCCTGTTAATAGTAAATTACAAGAAAGAAAAAATTTTTAATTATTAAATTGTCATAAAAATTTAAAACCTATCCCTTGAAATATATATATATATATATATATATATACCAAGATGTTAACAATTATCCTTGGGCATGCTAAAAATGCTTTCTTTTCAGTTCTTCATTTTCTCAGTGAAAAACATGTACCGCTTAAGGATTTTCTATTTTCTACTTTTAAAAAGAAATACATCTATAATGCTAATTTCAATAATCTATTAAATGCTTAGAATGCTGGAAAATGTTCTAAAGAATTCATGTGTAATATCTATGTAGACCTTTGAACTATTGTAAGAAGTTAGTACTATAATTATTTTTACTTTATAAATAAACATAAGGAAACAGAAGGGCAAAGAAATTAATTCTTCAAGCTCGTACAGCTAAAAGGCAGTTGCGGGACACCTGGGTGGCTCAGTCGGTTAAGCATCTGTCTTTGGTTCAGGTCATGATCTCAAGGTCCTGGGATCAAGCCCCAAATCGGGGTCCCTGCACAGCAGAGAGCCTGTTTCTCCTTCTGCCTACTGCTCCCCCTGCTTGTGCTCTCTATTACAAATAAATAAAATCTTTAAAAACATAGTAGTAAAAATGATAAAACAAAAAGCAGAATTTAGACAGACTGACCCCAGGACTGACATCATCATTACAGTATACAGCAACTCTCATCATCTTTTAACCAATACACACTTCAAATCATTTATATACACAAAGTGCTCAAAAGCAATCCATGGCAGTCAATAAGACAGACTACTTTTTAGCGGTCACCCACATTCTACTTTGTTCCTAAAAGGTATATTCTTTAGACTGCCAGACTTTCTTATTAAAGGCAGGCTGCACTGCTAGCGGCCCGCTAAAGATCCAAAAATAAGGTAAAAGTGAATCAGGTGGTAAGTGTAACAAAATAGAAATTTCGACATAAAAGAGAAATGCTTTGTCTCTTTCCTTATACTCCCTCCTCTCCACAACTGAAAAATAAATGAACAGGCTTTGTGGTTAAAGGACAGAGTAGAGTCCCAAAATATATGGTAACATACATTTGATGACTTTCTAACCTTAGCAGATGACCTTTGGTTGGGCTCCTCTCGTGGTCTCAGGGCTCCCACTCCAAGAGTAGGAAGTTGTGTTTGAAAGACAGACATTCGACCACCAGTTGGGGACATCAGCTTAAAGGCCGCCTGAAGTGCAGGACCCAAGGCACTCTGGGTTTCCAGGGTCTTGGTGAACATTTGTGGCAGAGTTTTCAGTAAATCTTGAACAAGCTTGTAAAATAAAGCAAGAAAACTCAAAGATGTTAACAATTAAAAACTTCTTCCACAAAAGTCAATAACTAATACAGTAGACAAGACACTGAGTCATGATGATGGTCAGAGAATCTACAGACAGTACAGTAAACAATGAAGTTGGCCAAATGACAAGAAAGCCATTTTAAGTCAACATTATAAATTGGCAAGCAAGACAAATCAAAATTGGGGCCTTACAGTTCTTGCACATGCAGTAGTCCAGCAAGACTATAAGTCCAAAATGTATCCAAAAGAACCATCACAGTTTAGATTTGATTTCTTTTAATGCCATCAAACACGGCCTTCTCAATCACCTCTACACACTTTATTCTTTTCAGTTCCAAAGCGATTTAACTCTTCCCCTATTGAAAAGTCTAAGATAGCCAGTAAATTTTCCAACTAGTAATACCACTACAAAAGAAAAACAAAATGAAAAACTACTACCTATTCAGGTTAGGTTGTACAAATAAAGAGAGTTAAAGGGAAAAAAAGTACTTCACCCTATGGTGAAGTCACTGTTGCCAACAGCTGAGACCATAGACTTGCTAGTTAAAATGTTACCCCTACGGCATATATGCATGTACAGGGTAGACAACATCCCCCCTTCAGACACATTCTGTTCACCTCTCACTGTATTATGTCATGGCAATTTCCAGGCAGGGAATAAGTTTCTTCTGAACTGACCCCAATGACACTCTGTGAATCAGAAAAGCAAAGGGCACTGAAAGCAGCCTAGCTAAAGTGCTTCTATGTAGTGACCAGAAGCTTATCTGAGCAACCCTCCCCATTTCCCAAATGGTGGCAAGGCAGGTTTCCATCAGGTTTTCCTTTACGAAATAGGCTTATCTTCTACCCTATTACAAAGTATCTTGCTACGTTAGACTTAAGAGCCATCAGTTCAAGGGTAAACTCAAGATCTGTTCATCTGATGAATTTTAACTAACAGCAAATATAAAATGTTATACATCTTAGAAATGCCTCAGAAAGAAAAAAACTACTTAAAGTTCATTTTGAAAATACATTCCTTCAATATTTAAAAAAAAGTGTCAGATAAGAAAATGTAACTTACCTCTTTACTTTCATTTAAATTTACTAATAAGTTCTCTGGCATAGGTATAAAAACATCTGAAAAAATAAATAAATATTTCTTTCAAACAAAACTTAATTGTTAAAGATGTTCCAAACATTTAACACTGATATAATTAACCACCCCCAGGGATGCCTGGGTGGCTCAGTCCATTAAGCATCTGCCTTTGTCTCAGGTCACAATCCCAGGGTCCTGGGATACAGTCTGGTGTCTGGCTCCTTGCTCAGCAGGGAGCCTGCTTCTCCCTCTGTCTGCTGTTCCCCCTACTTGTGCTCTCTCTGACAAATAAAATCTTAAAAAAAAAAAAAAATTTAACCACCCTCATAATTTAAAGAAAAGTGACCTCCTCTATTATATAAGCACTGTCTACCTATATTAAAAAAGCCATCAAAGGACCATTGATTTAGGTATTTATTATAACTTACGTTACCATATAAAAGGTTAATAGGCTCCTAATTAGAAAATATTGATCTGTTGAGTAAACACTCAGTACAGGTTTGCACAAGTGCTTTGCTTCTTAAGTTAAAGACAAGAGTTCAGAATCCTACTTTACATTCTTGCTTATTAGCCCATGAAACTAGTAGTCTTGGCATTAAAAAAAAAAATGTTGACTAAGATGACACACAAGAATGCTAGGTCTTTACAAAGAAGTAATGGAACCCAACAAGAGCTCTGTCATTCAACAAGCACATACTGTCTCATAAAGAATGTCCCAACTAGGGACGCCTGGGTGGCTCAGTTGGTTAAGCAGCTGCCTTCGGCTCAGGTCATGATCCCGGCGTCCTGGGATCGAGTCCCACATCGGGCTCCTTGCTCCACGGGGAGCCTGCTTCTCCCTCTGACTCTGCCTGCCACTCTGTCTGCCTGTGCTAGCTCTCGCTCTCTCTCTCTGACTAAATAAATTTAAAAAAATAAAAATAAAAATAAAAAAATAAAAAAGAATGTCCCAACTAGTGCCAATATTTATGAGACTATAAAATCAGGTAAATCAGATGGTATGCTAACTGACCACTTCAGATGAGCTCCTCAGGATTCAAATTCATTTTTACTTAGGAATTAAATTCTCTTCCTTTAAAAGGAAGCAAAACTATGGGTGGAGGTGAAGGACTATAAGAAGTCTTACTTTCCACATATTGGTACTATTTGCTTTTTTTTTTAAAGGCTCATTATAATGTTCATAAAAAATAATACTAAAATACTATTTGTAATATTAAATATTTACTTTAGCTGCCACACAAAAATTCTACAGTCAGGGCACCTGGGTGGCTCAGTTGGTCAAGCATCTGCCTTCGGCTTGGGTTATGATCTCTGGGTCCTGGGACTGAGCCCCGCATCAGGCTTCCTGCTCAGCAGGGAATCTGCTTCTATCTTTCTCCCTCTCTCCCTTTCTCCCTCCGCATCTCTCTTTCTCTCAAATAAATTAGAAAAATCTGAAAAAATTCTCGTTGACAGTTGACTATTTAGATTTTTTTCTTTAAAGAATGTTTTGAGGCGCCTGGATGGCACAGTCAGGCCATCCAAGTTTGATTCTTATTTTCTGCTCACGTCGTATGTCAAGCCCCATGTTGGGTTCCACGCTTCACATGGAGGCTGCCTAAGGCTCTCTCCCTCTGGCCGTCCCCCCACATGCTCTGTAGCTCTCTCTCAAATAAATCAATCATAAAAATTTTAAAAATGTTTAATAAGTTTAATTGAGATATAATTCCCGTATCATAGAATTCACCCTTATAGAAGATAACAATTCAGTGATGTTTTGATATATTCACAGAATTGCAAATCATCAACACTAATTCCAGATCCTTCTCATTATCCCAAAAGGAAACACCATGTGAACTCTTCATGTCCCTGCCAACTCCCAGAGAGCTAGGAAGCCACCAGTCTGTCTGTGGATGTGCCTATCCTGGACATTTCATATTTTTAAGAATATTTAATTAATTTATTTTAGAGAGAGAATGCATGATAGCGGTGAGTGGCAGAGGGAGAGGCAGAGAATCCCAAGCAGACTCCATGCCCAGATGATCTAAGACGAAACCAATAGCCCAACATCTAACTAACTCTTGATTTCAGTTCAGAATATGGTCCGAATGTCATGATCCCGGGATTGTGAGATCAAGCCCTACATCAGACTCTGCACCCATGGGGGAGTCTGCTTGGAATTCTCTCCCTTCTGCTCCTCCCTCACGTCCCATCCCCCACACCACAAGTGCAAGCACGCGCACACACACACGTTTTCTAAAACAGATAAAATTTTTAAATAAAAAGAGTCACACACGAAAGAGTCACAGTATGAGGTACTTTATGACTGGCTTCTGACATTCAGCATAATGTTTTCAAGGTTCGCTATGTTGAAGCACCTATCAGTACTTTATTCTTTTTTACTGAAAAATAGTATTTCATGGTATGAAAACACTTTTTATTTATCCATTCATCAAATAAGGGGCATTAGGGTTGTTTCTACTTTTTGGCTATGTTGCTATGAACATCCACCTGCACATTTTCCTACTTTCCTTGAGTATCTATATATATATATTGACTAGAATTGCTTGGTCATATGATAACTCTGTGTTTATAAACTTTTGGAGCAAGAGGTAGACTGTTCCATAGTGGCTGCAGTATTTTCCATTCCAACCAGCAGTGTCTGAGAGTTCCACTTTCTCCACGTTCTTGCAAATACTTTACTTGTTACTATCTTTTTTTTAATCCTTGCTATATGACATCCAGCAAGGGACACTCCATCCATCAGCTTATGTATAAAACTGAGAGGCTGGGGCGCCTGGGTGGCTCAGTGGTTGGGCTGCTGCCTTCGGCTCAGGTCATGATCTCAGGGACCTGGGATCGAGCCCCACATCGGGCTCTCTGCTCAGCAGGGAGCCTGCTTCCTCCTCTCTCTCTGCCTGCCTCTCTGCCTGCTTGTGATCTCTCTCTCTGTCAAATAAATAAATAAAATCTTAAAAAACAAACAAACAAACAAAAAAAACTGAGAGGCTGGATCTTAGCAGTGAATTCACAATTTGGCCCATCATCAGAATCACCTATTCAGTGATTTTATTTCATGCAAAATAATTATCTGGTTAGGGAATGAATGAATAACCAGGCTGGTTTGTTGTGAGATTAAAAACAACCAGGACAGAAACTGGGGCTCTTTTAAACTACTGCCCTTTAAAGATGTATAGTGAGTCCTCACTATTTATGGATTCTGTATTTGCCAATTTGCCTACTAAAATTTTTTTTTGAAGATTTTATTTATTTATTTGACAGAGAGTGAGAGAAAGAGCGAGCACAAACAGGAGGAGTGGGAGAAGGAGAAGCAGGCTCCCCTCTGAGCAAGACCCATAACCAACTGAGCTCACCTATGTACCCCTACTCACTAATATTTATTTGTAACCCCAAAACCAATACTCATGCTGTTGCTTCTGTGGACATTCATAGACATGCTCAGAGCAGCAAAACAATTTGAATTCTGAATCGGAGATTTTCTAACTAGTCTCATCGTGGTTTTCATTTGTATTTCCCTGATAACTTATGATACAGAGCATCTTTTCAAGAGCTTATCAGCCAACTGTTTATAGAAAATATTGAATACTGTGTATAGAATAGAGACATGTCTATTCAAATCATTTACCCACTTTAAATTGTGTTTTTCTTGTTTAGTTATAGAAGTTCTTTCTATAATGCAGATGTAAATTCCTATATCTTTTTTTAAAGATTTTATTTATTTATTTGACACAGAGAGAGAGAAATCACAAGTAGGCAGAGAGGCAGACAGAGAGAGGGGGAAGCAGGCTTCCCACTGAGCAGAGAGCGCGATGCGGGGCTCGACCCCAAGACCCTGGGATCATGACCCAAGCCAAAGGCAGAGACTTTAACCCACTGAGCCACCCAGGTGTCCCACAAATTCCTATATTTTTTAAAAAAGATTTTATTTATTGGGGCATTTGGGTGGATCAGTTGGCTAAGTATCTGCCTTCGGCTTAGGTCATGATCTCAGGGTCCTGGGATTGAGCCCGCATCAGGCTCCCCCATTCATTGGGAGTCTGCTACTCCCTTTGCCTCTTACCCTGCTTGTGCTCTCTCTCTCTTTTCTCTTTGTCTCTCTCTCAAATAAAATAAAATTAAGATTTTATTTATTTACTTGACAGAGGGAGAGAAAGATAGCATGTGAGAGAGAGAGCATGTGCACGAGGAGGAGCAGCAGGCAGAGGGAGAGGGAGAAGCAGGCTCCCCACTGTGCAAGGAGCCAGATGCAGGGCTCTATCCCAAGACCCTAGGATTTTGACCTGAGCCAAAGAAAGTTCAAATGACTGACCCACCCCAGGTTCCCCTAGATATAAATTCCTGATCAGACATATGATTTATAATATTTTCTCATTCTGTGGGTTGCCTTTTTACATTCTTAACTGTGAAACACAAAAGTTCTTAATTTGGGGGGTACCTGGGTGGTTCACTTGGTTAAATGGCCAACTCTTGATTTACATACATGTCATGACCTCAGGGTTGGGAACTTGAGCCCCACATAGGGCTCCATGCTTAGGAGAGTCAGCTTGAGATTCTGTCCCTGTCCTTTGACCCTCCCCCTTCTTGTGTACTTTCCCTCTAAATAAATAAATAAATCTTTTTAAAAATTATTTTTTAATTTTGAAGAAGCCAAATTATCTATTTTCCTTTTTCTTTTTTTTCTCCAAGATTTTATTTATTTATTTGACAGAGATCTCAAGTAGGCAGAGAGGCAGTCAGAGAGAGAGAGGGGGAGGAAGCTGGCTCCCCGCCTAGCAGAGAGCCTGATGTGGGACTTGATCCCAGGACCCTGAAATCTCTTAAAATATCTGTACTATAAATGGTTCTTAGATACTTATTGTAACCTATAAAAGCTAGTATAACTTTTCACTGTTGTGAAATATAGTGCTCTTGCGTGGTATAGAAGAATGTGAAGGATCATATCTTACCAGAAATGGACTAAGTCTCTCACCTGGGCGAAAGGAGCCTCCTTATTCTTGCCTCCTTATTCTCCTTATTTGTATTTCTTTTTTATTTTAATTTTAATTAATTTATTTATTTTTAAAAGATTTTATTTATTTATTTGGCAGAGAGAGAGAGAGATCACGAGTAGGCAGAGAGGCAAGCAGAGATGGGGGGAAGCAGGCTCCCTGCCCAGCAGAGAGCCTGATGCAGGGCTTGATCGCATGACCCTGAGATCATGACCCAAGTCCAAGGCAGAGGCTCAACCCACTGAGCCACCCAGGCACCCCATAAATAAGTAAATTCTTAAAAAAAAAAAAATCAATTCAGGGGCACCTGAGTGGCTTAGTGGGTTAAAGCCTCTGCCTTCGGCTCAGGTCATGATCCCAGTGGGATCGAGCCCCACATTAGGCTCTCTACTCAGCACGGAGCCTGCTTCCTCCTCTCTCTCTGCCTGTCTTTCTGCCTACTTGTGATCTCTGTCAAATAAATAAGTAAAATCTTAAAAAAAAAAAAAAAAAATCAGTTCAGCATATATGTTCGGTTTATTCCTGGAATAAACCTATTCTGTCCCATTACTTTTATATGTCTCTCCTCAAATACTTTTTGAATGAATGAATAAGAAGGGAAAAAGAAACCTATGTTTAATTTGTTTGAACATTAACTTGTTTTTGTTGCCTCAGAATTCACTTTACCTCTGTTACTGTTTTCTCTTCTATAAAATGAGGGATTGGACTAAAGGACTCTTACTTACAATTACAATAAGCTTATGACTTTATACTCAAGCTCTTAGACATATCATATACACCATACACACATACATATGTCAAATATTCATGATATATTTATAAAACTGAAAATTCCTAAGGCGTTTCAATAATTTTAAGTATATATACCTTCAATATCTGAAACGATTAGCATCTGAGGTTGAGAGAGACCTTCTTGAAGACTGTAGAAGTGGATTGTACTATCAAATGTAATGAAGCCAATTTTTGTCCTGGTGTTCCCAGGAAGCCTACAACAAACAAATTCAAAAGAATATTGCATCAAGTTTTTCCATATACATACATATATAAAAATATCTGTGAAGAGTTAACATATATACATCATACAAAATATGATATATGATAACATATATATGTATATCATACAAAATACTTTTGAATTATGGAAATAGTCCAAAAATAAATGATTAATCCACCAAATGTTTAACTAGTATGAAAACAGAACTTACTCAAAGTGAAAACATTACACGTAAGCCAAACAATCAATAAAACCCTGCAATAATACAGCAATCCAAAACTCACTACACCTATATAAAGTTACATAAATTACAAAGGAAATAATATATTAAAAAAATATTTGAATGTATATATAAACATTTTCATGTTCTTATAGTGAACTTTGTAGATGATTTTAACAAAAAATTACCACTTAGCAACTGTAAAATATAATATATTCATGTGTCTATGTGTATATAATATATATATGTATGTGTATATATGCTAGGCATGGAACCCACCAAAGGGCTTGAACTTCAGACCCTCAGATCAACACCTGAGCTGAGATCAAGAGTTTGATGCTTAAGCAATGATCCACCCATACACCCCTAAAATCTAATATAAATTAATGTATTGCATATCTTTTAAAAAGTTTAGCCAGGGGCACCTGGGTGGCTCACTGGGTTAAAGCCTCTGCTTTCGGCTTAGGTCATGATCCCAGGGTCCTGGGATCGAGCCCCATATCGGGTTCTCTGCTCAGTGGGGAGCCTGCTTCCTCCTCTCTCTCTGTCTGCCTCTCTGCCTACTTGTGATCTCTGTCTGTCAAATGGATGGATAAATCTTGAAAAAAAAAAAAAAAATTTTTACCCAAATCTTACATCGTTCACCTTAAGAGCACCAAAAGTATCTGTCTTAAAGAACTTAAAATGTGGACCTTCAGTTTCTTAAGGAGAGAGACAAACTAGTTTTCATTCTTTTTTTTTTTTTTTTAAAGATTTTATTTATTTATCAGGGAGAGAGGGAGAGAGCGAGCACAGGCAGACAGAATGGCAGACAGAGGCAGAGGGAGAAGCAGGCTCCCCGCTGAGCAAGGAGCCCGATGTGGGACTCAATCCCAGGACGCTGGGATCATGACCTGAGCCAAAGGCAGCTGCTCAACCAACTGAGCCACCCAGGCGTCCCTAGTTTTCATTCTTGTTGATTAAAAATACAAATACTGGGTGCCTGGGTGGCTCAGTCAGTTAAGCGTCTGCCTTCAGCTCCCATAGTGATTCCAGGGTACTGGAACCAAGCCGTGCAGTGAGAAGGGAGCCTGCTCTGCCTTCCCCTCCCTCTGCTCATGGTCTCTCTTTCTCAAATAAATAAGTAAAATGTTAAAAAAATAAATAAAAATTTAGGGGCTCAGTGGGTTAAGCCTCTGCCTTCGTCTAGGTCATGATCTCAGGGTCCTGGGATCGAGCCCTGCATCAGGCTCTCTGCTCAGTGGGGAGTCTGCTTCCCTCCCTCTCTCTGCCTGCCTCTCTGCCTACTCGTGATCTCTCTCTCTCTCTGCCAAATAAATAAATAAAATCTTTTAAAAATAAATAAATTAATTAAAATTAAAATAAAAAAGAAATACAAATGCTGGCAAGAATAAGGAGGCTCCTTTCGCCCAGGTGAGAGACTTAGTCCATTTCTGGTAAGATATGATCCTTCACATTCTTCTATACCACGCAAGAGCACTATATTTCACAACAGTGAAAAGTTATACTAGCTTTTATAGGTTACAATAAGTATCTAAGAACCATTTATAGTACAGATATTTTAAGAGACTTAACAGATATGACAACTAAATGCAACATGTATACACTGTTTGGATTCTTATTTCAACAAACCTTCAAAAAGGGCATTTCTGACATAACAAAAAATTGAACTAGGTATTAAATCATATTACAGAATTACTGCTAATTTTGTTTGCTGTGATACTTGTATCTTAGGGTGAAAAAATAATTGCAATTATTTATAGGTAAGAAGATATGCTGGCTGAGATTTGAGTGAAAATACTCATGTGGGGGACGCCTGGGTGGCTCAGTTGGTTAAGCAGCAGCTGCCTTCGGCTTAGGTCATGATCCCAGCGTCTTAGGATCGAGCCCGACATTGGGCTCTCTGCTCAGGGGGGAGCCTGCTTCCCCCCCACTCTCTCTGTCAAATAAATAAATAAAATCTTTAAAAACCCATTTATTTATTTTTAAAGATTTTATTTATTTATTTGACAGTGAGAGATCATAAGTAGGCATAGAGGCAGGCAGAGAGAGAGAGGAGGAAGCAGGCTCTCCACTGAGCAGAGAGCCCGATACGGGGCTCGATCCCAGGACCCCGAGCTCATGACCCGAGCCGAAGGCAGAGGCTTAACCCACTGAGCCACCCATGTACCTCTAACAAACCAATTTAAATGGACATTTAGAACATAATTATATACAGCATTTTTAGTATTTTGAAACTATTAATTCATTTTGCAAACAGTAGTTTCAAATTTAAGCTGAATTAAGGTACTTACAAATCCAGATTGTCCAACAAACTCTGGCAAACTGAATTCAAGTATCCAGTTTCAACTGCATTGTGAGATACATCAAATACAAAGAGGTACACTGGAGGTTGAGGTGGTCGTAACTGGAGAAAAGAAAGATCTCATTAAAGACCTTTTACAGGATTAAATCTAAACCTACCATCTGTAGATTAAATGGAGACACTAATAAACAATAATGGATTAAGAAAATAACATAGAAATATCAGGAGTTCTAAAAATAGATGAACTATATTATACTGTTTTCAGATGTGGAGTTAGAAAAAGAAAAATGAAGATGTGATTGCCCTAAGTCAGAGAGTTTTTCTTTAGGGACAAGGAGAGAAAATATAGTCAGAGGGCTTTTGGGAGTACAGCAATGTTCAATTTCTGACCTGCATGGTACTAATAACACAGGTGTTTACAGCTACTTGGTAACCTACACATTTGTTTTATAGACTTTTCCACATATATACTGTATTTCACAATTTAGGGAAATTAAAACTGTGTAAGTGACAAATCAAGTTAGCCTGAGCTGGTTTCTTAACAAACGCATTTTAGTCAAGATCCATAAAAATGTACAACTATATTTTAAAATTCCAAACTCAAAGATTTGTTCTCAAGTCAATAAAAAAGCATCAAATAACCACAATGAGAACTGGGCATGTAGTATACTAACTTTTTTTTTGGAGTGTACTAACTTTTGTATTTTTTTGCACAGACCACTTGCCAGATTCATAGCATCTGTCACCTAAAAGATTAATGGAGAAGGTGCAAAACATCTTGCAATAGGCAAATTTACAAATTTAAAGGAAGTCAGTTTTCCAAACCCTGGGAGATAAAAGACACCTCGGGCAGCCAATACAAAAGAACAGGTGCATCTTCTGATTTTTTGGTTTTAATTCAACAAAGAGATAGCTATACTAGGGAAAACTATTACCAACCATTTAAGTGTCACAAAACTGTCTTCTACAATGAACTTTTCTGTGGTGAAAAAAAATGAATCCTCATAATTTCTATTTCCCATTGCCCGGAGATTACCCCCACAAAAACATAACAAGGTAAAATAAAACATAAAAAATTGGGGCGCCTGGGTGGCTCAGTGGGTTAAGCCTCTGCCTTCCGCTCAGGTCATGATCTCAGGGTCCTGGGATTGAGCCCTGCATTCAGCTCTCTGCTCGGCAGGGAGCCTGTTTCCTCCCCCTCTCTCTGCCTGCCTCTCTGTCTACTTGTGATCTTTCTCTCTCTCTCTCTCTCTCTCTCTCTCTCTCTCTCTGTGAAATAAATAAATAAAATCTTAAAAAAAAAAACCAAACATAAAAAATTGACGTGAAGTCTTATCTTCATATTCCTTCTATTTAGAGGCATAATGGCATGGTGAAAGCATAAGCAAATCAAAAGGCAGGGATTTTTATACAAGGTCTCCCACTTACTTAAAGGATATTTAGCGAGTCACTTAATCTGTGTTCACATCTGTAAAGCAGGATTAACAGCACTGACCTAGCTTAAATCGGATGGTTGTTTGTGATGATCAAAAATATGTAAGTGCTTAATAAAATGTGAAATGCTAACGAAACATTAGGCCTAATTATTATTTTAAAAATCCAAGACCTCAGATACTCATGCAAGTGCATAATAATAGTACTTACAAGAGAACATTTATCACGACATTATTAGAAAAATATTGGAAGTGACCTAAAAGTAAATATGATCCTGGTATTTCACATTTCTAGATTGATACACAAAAAAATACAGATGACATTTTACATATACTTTTACTTTTCAAATTTACCCTTATATAATAAATTACATTTATAATGAACAAATATAAGATTTAAAAACATAAAATTTTGTTATAGAATGCTACAATGTTTTATTTAAAGCCCAGTGTTAAATAAATAGGCTACATAAAAATGAAAGCTTACCATGTATTCTGAAGGAGCCATAAATTCAATAGTAGCATTCTGAACTTCAGGTCTTCTGTGAGGTTCTCCATAAACTCTAGTCAAAGGGTTGTACATGAATTCCTCAGGAACTATAAGTCAACAACATTCAGTGATAAAACTGAAAGGCTTAAATTTGATGTATCTTGCATTTAGTTGTTTTCTTATTTTCAGGATTTATAGATAAGCCAATATGGACTAAATATTAAAGGATAAATACACTGTTTTTGACTTCAAGTTTCCCCCACACTCAATAGCACCAAGTATGTCTTGCTTTTACAGCCACAATAACGGTGATTTTTCTCTTCCTACCTTCTAATATAGTCTTTGTCTTAATTCTTGCTAAAACTGCTTTCCTAAATCAGCTTGAAAGGATGATAAAAATTCATTAAATACCAATTATTATCTTAAATGTGAGACTAAATTTTGTGTTAAATTTCATAATGGTACACAAATATTAACATTTGACACAATATGTACAGACTCTGGCTGCCCCACAAATCTACGGTAAAAATACAAGCTAAAGCCTAACAGTTCTGTGACTTCCATTAATTAAGGAGGCCTTTATGGAATATCAGTTACCTACCACTTATAATATACTAGTGCCCAAAGAATATTTTCTAAATTATCATTGCCCCTGTCTTCCCATTAATGTTTAGAAATTCAAATCCTGTTGAAGGGTAAGCCATAGTTTATGAAATGGTCCTAGGCTGCATGATTCCTACCTTTATTATAATTTTATTTCACATTCTAAAGCACATATACATAAGATTTTAAAGGCATACCAAACCCTATACATATGTTTTCTAAATTATTAGAGTAAAAATTATGTTCTTATTCTATGCTCACTTTACTCCTAAAAAACATAAGAATGGTCTTTAAAAATCTCTTAAATTCCCCATTTCCCAATGCTTAATGAAATTTCCTTTCAAACAAAGACCAAGTTTTCTTTTTTATCTTAAATTTTTTTTTTTTTAAGTAAGCTCTACACCCAATGTGGGGTTTGAACTCACTACCCAAAAGCAAGAGTCACATGCTCCCCTAAATGAGTCAGCCAGGTACCCTGGAGACTTAAGTTTCAATATGGTTATCAACATACCCCTTTTCCTCTCTAATCCTAATAAAGTGTTACTGGTTAGCTGATATTCCTTAAACATTGACTGTAAGCAACTTCTGAAAGAGATCTCCTCTTCCTCAATTACTGAAAAAACTACATTTAACTAACCTTCTAGCACTGCCCACCTCCCTTCATACAGCAGTGAATGAAGCTAATGGCAGCTATTCTGTGGACTTATTTTCTTTCACCCTAGAGAAAAGGCATGGGACAATTTCTAAATAAAAATATTTTTTAAATTATAGGCTTAAATAATACCATGAAATATGCCATTTATTATATATCTAATATAATAAATGTAAAAAAGTGGTATCAGAATAATATCACATTTTGTTCAAAAAGTATATAATTATTCATATATGTATACATATGCACATATATGTATGTATGTATAAATGTGTAGAAAGAAGTTAACAAAAGTTATCTTAGTGTTGAACGATTACAAGTAAGTAAGACAGGTTATTGGTGCTTTTTAAAAAAATTTCACCTTATCTGCTTTCTCTACAACATGAACTGAAATTTGTAAATGTTATTAAAAAAACATACCATCGTTGACTCGATAACATAAGTTACACTTCCATCTCCTTTGATCCAGAAAGCTGACAAAAGGGTTGATATATGTCCTGCATGAGCGGCATCTCACAATTGTACTGGAGGTAACCACAGGCAATTGCTAAAAAAACAGAACTGATTTTTTAAAGGCAGTGATCATCACATCTAAAGGCCAAATACTAATCCATACCTTTCAAGTTAACTTCTGGGATACTATAATTTTAGAGAAGAAAAACAAGGGTAAAAGATGTGTCCAAACTGTCACACAACCAAGTTATGTAGTTAAAATGTACTGATTTTTAAAAACTATTTTTCTCCAGGAACATTCTCATTAATCCTGCCTTTTCAAAAGTATTTATTTTCTTTTTTTTTAATTTTTTATTTTTCATAAGCATATATTTTTATCCCCAGGGGTACAGGTCTGTGAATCACCAGGTTTACACACTTCACAGCACTCACCAAAGCACATACCCTCCCCAATGTCCATAACCCCACTCCCCTTCTCCAAACCCCCCTCCCCCCACCCAACCCTCAGTTTGTTTTGTGAGATGAAGAGTCACTTATGGTTTGTCTAAAAGTATTTATTTTCTAATTAAACATTTATATTATGAAATCAACATGGTAAATACCCAATGGATTTTTGAGATAGATGGTAAATGGCCAAAAGTTACTAGGAATTTTCTTCATGTTGTATTAAGAGGCTTACTAAATTCTCATGAAAGAACTGTCATAAAGTAAGGTAAGGGTAAATTATTAAGTATCCAATTAAACCCTGTAATTATGTTCCTATTTAAAGTTTATCCTACATACTAGAAGTTCTAAAGTCTTAATATAAATTTGTTTTGGAATAGTCACCTCACTTATGTACTGATCCTCCCAAGAGTATGTCAAGGTCCCCAAGCCTTATGATAAAAGTGGAAGGGCTTCTTTGTTCTTCCCGTAAGCAGAGGGAACAGCTTCCTAAAGCAATAAATTTACTCCAAGAATGGCAGGACTGGGAGACTGGGTAAAGCATTTTAAATAGGCAAATAATTTACAACTTTTTAAAATAGCATGGTTCATTTATTTATTTTCTCTCAGTACCTCTTGAATTTTTCAAAAATAGGCTTATTTTACCTCATTTCGAAGTGTTTGGTAATAAAAATGATGGCTGAATTACAAATAAAGAAACCTGTCAATGGTCAAATTCCTAAAGAAAGTGCAAATAAATTCCACATGTGATTCTTGCACTACTGTAGAAAATTCCTTACCACCAAAATAATTTTCCATTAGACATTTATGTTCATTAGTGAAACATACCACTAGGTCTTTGAAAGGATGAAGCAGCAGTCCCAAAGGAAGTTTGGCTTTATTCAGTAAGGCCTGAGTCTGAGGAATGCTAGTCAGCGTGCATCGAAATAACCTGTATCAAAGTAAAAACCATGTATCATAAAAAAAAGAATCATTGTCAGCTGTCACTATGATTATTTTTGGACAAAAAAAAAAAATATATGAAAGGTAACACATTTTAACAGTGGATCAAATTACAAAGAAACTTTTCAATAGGCCCTCTCAAATTTTATCCCATTAAATATTTAAGTCCTATTCAGAAAGAGAGGCTGGATAGTTACAACCCAGTATTATGTAACTAAAATACAGTCTCTTCTTGGCTTGGCTTGTGCATAAAACAGCCCAGACTAACAAATGACTTTTTCTTTATATAAATCTTGATTACACTGGAATTAAAAGGTGATGACATGGGTGCCTGGGTGGCTCAGTGGGTTAAGCCGCTGCTTTCGGCTCAGGTCATGATCTCAGGGTCCTGGGATCGAGTTCCGCATCGGGCTCTCTGCTCAGCAGGGAGCCTGCTTCCTCCTCTCTCTCTCTCTGCCTGCCTCTGCCTACTTGTGATCTCTGTCTGTCAAATAAATAAATAAAACCTTAAAATAAAAAAAAAAGGTGATGACACAAATGTACAAATGCAAGCTTAAGTTTATTAATGAAAAGATCAGTTTTGTTGAAGGTTCTAAGAAAACCATTTAAAAAATAACAAAATTTGATTTTGTTATCACTACAAAGTCATCACCACATACATTTTAAACTAAAGATCCATTTTAAGGGATAGAAGGGTATTAAGTTTGTTATGAAAAATAATTTTAAATGAGAGCAAATAAAGAATTATGTAGAATCAAATCCTACATGTTGGACTTGAAAAAAAAATTTATTCACCACAATGATAATGAGTGTCATAGTTCCATTAGGGCTGGTAAGAGCAGTCATCAGCTTAGAAGTTACAACCCTATCTGAGTTAGAATATTTCAAATATCAAGTAAGCAATAACAAAGATCTATTTTCCTGTATGCAAAACTATTTTCATAAATTAATGGTTGTACTGCTAGTTCATAAAACATGTAGCGCCAAAAACAAAATCCAAAAATCCTAGAATAAAATGTCATGTGGAATAAGAAACACTATTTGAAACCTTACTCTGGGTTACAGTTGAGTTTCTGGATATCTTCATGCAAATTTGGAACAGGAGGCCGCAAAGGTGTTGCTGGAAGCATGTTTCTTTCTTGAAGAAGATTGATGACTCTTAGCCCCTCTGGATGTAGACTTAATCCACTCATGCTTGCAGCTAAATGATTAGCACCTAAGGGAGTCTAAAGATACAAAATTTCAAAGTAAGTAGCCTTTATAATGTTTTCAGTTGAAAACAGAAGTATATAAGGACTTAGTTACTTAATTTTGCTCTAAATAACAAAACTAATCTACATTTCCTGGTCAATTTTGTTTGGTTCTGGGGATATGTAATAAAACAAGTTTTATGAAATTCCATTATTTTAATTGGTTAAAAGAATTCATTACAGCTTCCCAAAACTTTTATGCCTACACAGTTTAAATCAAAAGATGGAAAGCTGGTTAAAAAAGAAGAAAAAAAGTTTACCTGAGTAAAGCCCTGTGGCCCACTTGAGTAATTCAAGGAAGAGGGTGGCATTCCAGTTGTACTAGGTGGTCCTGTGTTCTGATAACCAGGTGGTAAGGAGGGATATGAATACCCAACACTTCGGCTCATTGTGGGATTCTTGTTAGTATGCTGTGGTGTTGCTAGAAACAAGGTAACTTTTAAGTTCTATTTTATACTCTAGAATACTTCAAATAAACACATACATCCATTGAATTATAACTCTAAAATCCCTTGGGTAATTTAATTCCTTCATTTATCAAATCTGAATATAAGACAAATAAACACTACTGACAAAATAATAGCAATGATGTAAATCTAGTTAATGTAGACTATAACCAAAAACACATAAAAATAAGCTTATATGAAAAAAATAAGCTTGGTATGGTTGATTTACTTTTGTATCATTTACTAAACTTTATATTTAGACTAAAATTCTAATTCAAAACATCAATGAAAACATATTAATGCACAACTGGTTTAATATATTGAAATAGATTTAATTCATAAAAATACTCTATAGCCAGAACATAATAATAAAGATCATGATCCCAATTCTTTTTTTTTTTTTAAGATTTTATTTATTTATTTCACAGACAGAGCTCACAAGTAGGCAGAGAGGCAGGCAGAAGGCGAGGGGGAAGCAGGCTCCCTGCCAAGCAGAGAGCCCAATGCAGGGCTTGATCTCAGGACGCCAGATCATGACCCGAGCCGAAGGCAGAGGCTTTAACCCACTGAGCCACCCAGGTGCCCCCATGATCCCAATTCTTTTTTTTTTTTTTTAAGATTTTATTTATTTATTCATTTATTTGACAGAGAGAAATCACAAGTAGATGGAAAGGCAGGCAGAGAGAGAGAGAGAGGGAAGCAGGCTCCCCGCCGAGCAGCGAGCCCGATGCAGGACTCGATCCCAGGACCCTGAGATCTTGACCTGAGCCGAAGGCAGTGGCTTAACCCACTGAGCCACCCAGGCGCCCCCCATGATCCCAATTCTTAAAGGAAAAGAAAACTAATAAAAAAATCTAAAGGTATAGAAATAAAAAATGCTACCATGAGGTATTACTGTGTGATAAGATTATGAAATTTTCTTCACTGTTTCCTATAATAAACACATACTAAAACAAAACAAACATACACATACACAAAAAACCAAAAATCATCTTTTATAGCATCTCACCCAAGAAGCCACCGCCTTCAATTTCATCATAACTATTGTGAACCACCATAGATCCATTATTGGTATTTGATGCAATACCTAAAAAAGAAGTTTATTACAATATTTAAACTAGAAAAATTGTTAAAATTTCTGAAAAATTTGAGCACTAATGTCTAAACTTTAATGTAACTTTCCAAATATTTTAGTCCACAACCCAGGAAAAATGTCAAATCTTGAAATAAAAATTTCAAATAATGCACATTTTAAAGTATACAAAATATATAAAAGTTGTGGGTTTTTAAAAAAGATTTTATTTATTTATTTGACAGACAGAGATCACAAGTAGGCAGAGAGGCAGGCAGAGAGAGAGGGGGAAGCAGGCTCTCTGCTGAGCAGAGAGCCCAATGTGGGACTCGATCCCAGGATCTTGGGATAATGACCTGAGCTGAAGGCAGAGGCTTTAACCCACTGAGCCACCCAGGCACCCCCAAAATATATAAAAGTTTTAAATAATTTTATGAACTTCTAAAACTGATAGTCCTTCGTGCAGTTTGTAAAATTATATATTATCTGAAAGATTTCAGCAGTTGAGAGCATTAAAAACCTCTAAAGAACAGTACACACTGAAAAAAAAAAGTCACCAAAATCAATACTATTTAAAGAGAAAATAAATCATGAAGATAAAAATACTTTTTTGGGGGAGGCAACTAGGTGGCTCAGTCAGTTGAATGGCTGCCTTCGGTTCAGGTTGTGATCCCAGAGTCCTGGGATCGAACCCCACATCGGGTTCCCTGCTCAGCTGAGAGCCTGCTTCTCCCTCTGCTGGCCTCTCTGCCTACTTGTGTTCTGTCAAATAAATAAAATCTTAAAAAAATATATAGTTTTTTTTTCAAACTAAGGAACAGAGTGGAATCTAGAATTAATCTGAAGTTGATATGAGTTAATGTAATGATTGCTTTATTCTAGGGATCAGCTACTAAAATAAAATAAAAGTCTTAACTTCCTTTCCCTCCAATTAAAAAATTTAAAGATAAATGCCAGGAACACCTGCTTATGAAGAATTTAAATCTATTCCAAGGACCTCTACTATTTATGAACTCTAAGTCAGGTATAGAAGAAACTAAAATTAGTAAATAGAATCAACCTCTAGCTTCTAAGTACAAAGGTGCTAACTCTAACAGTCATTTTAACACCAACAGTTAAGTTTAATAGTTGATAAAATCAGTTAATTCCTTTCTACCTCTCAAGACCACCATGACTTTAACCATGAGTTGATATGAAAACCTTAGTAAAACTGTTTGTAAAAGAAAATGAAAACACTGGGCATATTTTTAGTTGGTTAAAAATGCAAATATTTATTGTAGCTTGATTTTCAAAATTATAATGTGGCAGACAGTGGGACATTTTCATTTTGTTACTCATTGCTAACACCATTCTTTCCAAAATATTCACAGGTCGCTCTTTTCCCTACTTATATAATACTAAAAAAAGGAAATGCTAGAAAAAAAACAAAAATAATATTCATCGTATTCAGAAGTAGGATATGGACAGCGGTTTTTCCCTCCTCTGTTTTCCTATTTCCACATTTTGTTGCATTGGTTAGGTTATTGCTAAAATCAATTTCTTACTTGACAAAATATATTGTTTAAACTAATAAACTTGTATTTTAAAGTTATATCTGAAGACAATGCTTTAAAACATTTTCCTGTTTATACAACACATCAATAAAAGAAAGAATAAAAACCATATGATACTCTCAATAGATGCTGAAAAAGCATTTGACAAAGTACAGCATCCCTTCCTGATCAAAACTCTTCAAAGTGTAGGGATAGAGGGCACATACCTCAATATCATCAAAGCCATCTATGAAAAACCCACCGCAAATATCATTCTCAATGGAGAAAAACTGAAAGCTTTTCCGCTAAGGTCAGGAACACGGCAGGGATGTCCATTATCACCATTGCTATTCAACATAGTACTAGAGGTCCTAGCCTCAGCAATCAGACAACAAAAGGAAATTAAAGGCATCCAAATCGGCAAAGAAGAAGTCAAATTATCACTCTTCGCAGATGATATGATACTATATGTGGAAAACCCAAAAGACTCCACTCCAAAACTGCTAGAACTTGTACAGGAATTCAGTAAAGTGTCAGGATATAAAATCAATGCACAGAAATCAGTTGCATTTATCTACACCAACAACAATACAGAAGAAAGAAAAATTAAGGAGTCAACCCCATTTACAATTGCACCCCAAACCATAAGATACCTAGGAATAAACCTAACCAAAGAGGCACAGAATCTATACTCAGAAAACTATAAAGTACTCATGAAAGAAATTGAGGAAGACACAAAGAAATGGAAAAATGTTCCATGCTCCTGGATTGGAAGAATAAATATTGTGAAAATGTCTATGCTACCTAAAGCAATCTACACATTTAATGCAATTCCTATCAAAGTACCATCCATCTTTTTCAAAGAAATGGAACAAATAATTCTAAAATTTATATGGAACCAGAAAAGACCTCGAATAGCCAAAGGGATATTGAAAAAGAAAGCCAACGTTGGTGGCATCACAATTCTGGACTTCAAGCTCTATTACAAAGCTGTCATCATCAAGACAGCATGGTACTGGCACAAAAACAGACACATAGATCAATGGAACAGAATAGAGAGCCCAGAAATAGACCCTCAACTCTATGGTCAACTCATCTTCGACAAAGCAGGAAAGAATGTCCAATGGAAAAAAGACAGCCTCTTCAATAAATGGTGCTGGGAAAATTGGACAGCCACATGCAGAAAAATGAAATTGGACCATTTCCTTACACCACACACGAAAATAGACTCAAAATGGATGAAGGACCTCAATGTGCGAAAGGAATCCATCAAAATCCTTGAGGAGAACACAGGCAGCAACCTCTTCGACCTCAGCCGCAGCAACATCTTCCTAGGAACATCGCCAAAGGCAAGGGAAGCAAGGGCAAAAATGAACTATTGGGATTTCATCAAGATCAAAAGCTTTTGCACAGCAAAGGAAACAGTTAACAAAATCAAAAGACAACTGACAGAATGGGAGAAGATATTTGCAAACGACATATCAGATAAAGGACTAGTGTCCAAAATCTATAAAGAACTTAGCAAACTCAACACCCAAAGAACAAATAATCCAATCAAGAAATGGGCAGAGGACATGAACAGACATTTCTGCAAAGAAGACATCCAGATGGCCAACAGACACGTGAAAAAGTACTCCATATCACTCGGCATCAGGGAAATACAAATCAAAACCACAATGAGGGGCGCCTGGGTGGCTCAGTGGGTTAAGCCGCTGCCTTCGGCTCAGGTCATGATCTCAGGGTGCTGGGATCGAGTCCCGCGTCGGGCTCTCTGCTCAGCAGGGAGCCTGCTTCCCTCTCTCTCTCTCCGCCTGCCTTTCTGCCTACTGTGATTTCTGTCAAATAAATAAATAAAATCTTTAAAAAAAAAAAAAAAAAAAAAAACCACAATGAGATATCACCTCACACCAGTCAGAATGGCTAAAATCAACAAGTCAGGAAATGACAGATGCTGGCGAGGATGCGGAGAAAGGGGAACCCTCCTACACTGTTGGTGGGAATGCAAGCTGATGCAGCCACTCTGGAAAACAGCATGGAGGTTCCTCAAAATGTTGAAAATAGAACTGCCCTATGACCCAGCAATTGTACTACTGGGTATTTACCCTAAAGATACAAACGTAGTGATCCAAAGGGGCACGTGCACCCGAATGTTTATAGCAGCAATGTCCACAATAGCCAAACTATGGAAAGAACCTAGATGTCCATCAACAGATGAATGGATAAAGAAGATGTGCTATATATACACAATGGAATACTATGCAGCCATCAAAAGAAATGAAATCTTGCCATTTGCGACAACATGGATGGAACTAGAGCGTATCATGCTTAGCGAAATAAGTCAAGCAGAGAAAGACAACTATCATATGATCTCCCTGATATGAGGAAGTGGTGATGCAACATGGGGGCTTAAGTGGCTAGAAGAAGAATCAATGAAACAAGATGGAATTGGGAGGGAGACAAACCATAAGTGACTCTTAATCTCACAAAACAAACTGAGGGTTGCTGCGGGGAGAGGAGTTGGGAGAAGGGGGTGGGATTATGGACATTGGGGAGGGTGTGTGCTTTGGTGAGTGCTGTGAAGTGTGTAAACCTGGTGATTCACAGACCTGTACCCCTGGGGATAAAAATACATGTTTATAAAAAAAAAAAAATTAAAAAAAAAAAAAACATTTTCCTGTTTACATACAACTTCAAAATGCTTGTATATTTTACTTTTTATTTAGGTTGATGAATATTTGTTAACATTTACAATAACAGCAGAAAAAAAAAACACTGCTTTCATGGAAAAGAGCCAATGTATTAAAAGGACAGTTCTAACACCATGCCCAGAAAAACAGAAATTCTCACCTTCCTCCGCCAAAAAGCATCTAACTTTAGAGCCATGATTGTTAAAATCTGCCCAGCAACAAAAAAAGATAACAGTAGTTCCTAAATGCTAGGCCCGATACAGGGTAGTAGAATACTAAGGAACTTTTTTAAACTCTAAATTCTTGAAGCCCTTCCTAAGTGAAACAACTAAATTTTCTGGAAAAAATAATACCTGAATGCAAAAATTCAAATAATATTGATCCTTCCACCCCCCCCAGTCAAAACATTAGGATTTGACTTGGTTTTTGCCTTGCTTACCTTCTTGGTTGACAACTGAATTGAATGAGGGCTGGGGCGCAGCTCTATGTGATGGTTTCTGAGGAGTGACTGCCCTCACTGGAGGTGGTCCTCCAGTTGGAGGGGGCCCAAGAGGAGCTCCTGGTTGGAAAGTGGTAGGCAGAGATGGGTTCACTAATGCGGGTGTAGAACCTACAGAAACATCAGTTTTTTACAAGTCACTTAAGAACTAAGAAGAACAGCCTTTTACCAAATATGTGTTAACTTCCAGATTTACATTTTAATTAAAATCACTAACAAATTACCAGAAATATGTTACCTGCTCAGGTTTATGACTTCCTAATTTATATGCATGCTTTACACATTTTCAAGTCTCTTTTACATGCTTCTTATTTGTCAATTATTAAAGGAGCATCAAATCACTTATAGGGTAGATTCAATGCCCTGTTTATTGATTAATTTTAATTAACTGGTCACAGAGGTTCAACAAGGCCATGTCAAATATTCCAATAGAAATTAACATGAATAAAATATTATTAATGACCTATTAACATAGTCCATTCAATTAACATTAATTAGGTTGACAGCTTTCTAAAGCTACAAACTAGAGGTGCCTGGGTGGCTCAGTCAGTTGAGGACAGACTCTTGTTTTCAGCTTGGGTCATAATCTCAGGGTCGTGGAATCGAGCCCCATGTGGGGGTCTCTGCTGAGCTTTGGAGCCTGCTTAAGGTTCTCTTTCTCCCTCTTACTCTATTCCTCTCCCCTGCTCACAAGTTCTCTCTCAAAGAAAAAAAAGAAAGGAAGGAAGGGAGGGAGGGAGGGGAGGTGAAGAGAAGGAGAAAGGAAAGGAAGAAGGAAGGAAGAAAAGAAAACAAAGGAACACTTCCTAGGCTTAAAAAATCAGGAAATGATACAAAAGTTAAAGTATACACTTTATAAAACACTGATATCTGAGAAGTTTAACACTACTCACAAAACTAAACTAGGAATGACATGGTATTTTTCATTATATCTACCAGTATCTTGCTGCCTTGATTTCATGAGTTTTCTTTTCTTTTTTTTTTTTTTAAGATTTTAAAAATTTATTTGACAGAGAGAAATCACAAGTAGGCAGAGAGGCAGGCAGAGAGAGGGGGAAGCAGGCTCCCTGCTGAGCAGAGAGCCCGATATGGTGCTTGATCCTAGGACCCTGAGATCATGACCTAAGCAGAAGGCAGAGGCTTAACCCACTGAGCCAACCACGTGTCCAAATTCCAGGACTTTTTAAATCCTCTGAATTTGTAAGTGAAATAGATAATAAATGAATTTTACTGATATTCTACCTGTATTTGTAAAACCTTGTGATTTTTTAAAGTAAAGGGATAAAGAGACCCAGATACGAAAATTTTCAATGTTTCTTCAATACTGTTCAATTCTCCAGGGTCAAAATGAAACGTGATTGTTATTACTGAACCTTATAGCTCCGAACAAGACAAATCAGTGCCCTGTTAACAACTGAAGATACAGATTACTGCCATATAACTCCCTTATCAAGGAAGCACTGATATATATCCATGGCAATACAGACAGGTCGAAAGAACAAAAGGACAAGGTACACTACCAACTCAACACGAGCAAAAATGTATGATACATCTGGCCACAAAGGTGAAACAACCTAATGTTTAACAAAATACAAGTGAGCTTATAGAGATTTTTCACAGGTTTAAGAAAAAAAATTGAAACCACAACATGCTACATTTCATAAAGTAGACTGTTTAAAAAGACTTTATTTCTTTATTTGACAGAGAAAGAGAGAGATTGCAAGTAAGTAGAGAGGCAGGCAGAGAGAGAAGGGGAAGCAGGGAGCTCGATGTAGGGCCTGATACCAGGACCCTGAGATCATGACCTGAGTCGAAGGCAGAGGCCTACACTGAGCCACTAGGGGCCCCTAAAGTAGACATTTTTTCAAGCTGAATAATTTTTTCTTTTTTAAGTAGTCACAAGCCCTGTGTGAAGTCCAACAGACCTTGAACTCATGACTGCGAGATCAAAACCTGAGCTGAGACCAAGAGTCAGGCACTTAACCAACTGAGCCACCCAGGTGCCCCTCAAGTTGAATAATTCTTTTTTTTTTTTTTTTTTAAGATTTTATTTTTTCATTTGACAGACAGAGATCACAAGTAGGCAGACAGGCAGGCAGAAAGACGGAGAAGCAGGGTCCCCACTGAGCAGAGAGCCCGATGCGGGACTCTATCCCAAGACCCTGGGATCATGACCTGAGCCAAAGGCAGAGGCTTTAACCCACTGAGCCAGCCAGGCGTCCCTCAAGTTGAATAAATCTTATATATAACATTAGTAGCTAGAGTTTTAGAACCTGCCCTCTTGAGACCCCTAAAGCCAATGTAAGGATGTTAAAAGATGGCTTATGAGGTAAAAGCAAAGTCAGATCGGGTGCCTGGGTGGCTCAGTCAGTTAAGTATCTGCCTTCAGCTCAGGTCAAGATACCAGTGTCCTGGGATCAAGTCCCACATTGGGCTCCTTGCTCAGCGGGGAGCCTGCTTCTCTCCCTGCCTGCTGCTTGTGCTCTCTCTCTTCTCTGACAAAATAGACAAACAAACAAACAAATAAATAAATAAATAGAAATCTTAAAAGAAAAAAAAAAAAAGAGTCTGCCTTCAGCTCAGGTCCTGATCTCAGGATCCTGGGATTGAGCCCCAGCAACCGCTCTCTGATCAGTGGAGAGTCTCCTCCTCCCTTAGACGCCCTCTCCCATTGTTCATATTTCCATGCTCTTTCTCTGAAATAAATAAATAAAATCTTAAAAAAAAAAAAAAAGGAAAAAAGAGAAATTTAATGATGTGGACTTGAAACTTAGCATAACCTAGATACAGTTTTGAGATCAGATAATCAGGCACCTACTACCAACTAAGTGTTAAAAAAATGAGGAATTTTTTTTAGAAGTATCTAAGAAAAAAGAAGGATAATCATATATTTATTTAAGGTTCATTTTCTTAGTAAATGTATCTTTCTTCCCCTTCTTTTATATAAGAAGCTTCCTAAGTTTTGTCATTCGCTTTTGTCTTTCACCGTATCTGTGGTATAGCTCTCTACCTGAGGGCTTGTAATAACTGAAAAAATTTCAGATTATTAATGATGTGCTTTTTAATAAGAAGCTACACCTACTCTTAGTTTTTTTTTTTTTTAAGATTTTATTTATTTATTTGACAGACAGAGATCACAAGTAGGTAGAGAGGCAGACAGAGAGAGAGGAGGAGGAAGCAGGCTCCCCACTGAGCAGAGAGCCCGATGTGGGGCTCGATCCCAGGACCCCGGGATCATGACCTGAGCCAAAGGCAGAGGCTTTAACCCACTGAGCCACCCTCAGTGGCTCCTTCAGGCGCCCCTATATAGTTTTTTAATAGTAGCTTTTCCCAAACTATTCTCTTGTGGCTTTGGGCCAAGTATTCAAACCTCATTTCTTATCTGTAAAAGAAGATACTGTCATGAAGATTAATTAAGATACCACATACAGAAGTTTGGCAAAGTGCTGGAAAATAAAAACATTCAATAAATGTTACTTATAATTATCAATAATGACATGAAAATTCATTAATTTCAAATGACTGATGCTCACTCATGGTGCCAAATGAATAAGAATAAAAGTAACCAGACGATTTCAGTTTGAACAACTGCAGATCAGAAGATTTCTACACAGAAACCAATTTTCAGTTTCAATTGGTTAAGTGTCTGCCTTCAGTGCAGGTCATGATCCCAGGGTACTGGAATCAAGTCCTTCATTGGGCTCCCTGCTCAGCGGGGAGCCTGCTTGTCCTCTCCCTTTGCCTGCCACTCCCCCTGCCTGTCCTTGCTCACTCTCTCACTCTGTCTCTGACAAGTAAATAAATAAAATATTAAAAAAAAAAAAAAAAGAAAGAAAGAAACCAATTTTCTAGAAGCAACTTTAACCTTTATAGACCAAAATGCAAAATGTATTCACCAGAGCCAATGACTGATCAGAGGCCAAGAAAAACAGTTTCAGCAGTTCAAGTATGTGTAGTATACAGGAATACATACACTAGGTAACTACTGATATTACTATTTCATTTGGAAGTTTTTACTAGTTCATTTCCTTGAGGATGTCAGCTCAACAGAATCAACCTGCAGATCTCAATACAGAATTTTAAAAGCTTTTTAAAGTAACACTATTAATTTTGTTAAGTGTACAAGACACTAATTTTTTTTTTTTAATAGATTTTTATTTATTTATCAGAGAGAGAGAGCGAGAGCGAGCACAGGCAGACAGAATGGCAGGCAGAGGCAGAGGGAGAAGCAGGCTCCCTGCCGAGCAAGGAGTCCGATGTGGGACTCGATCCCAGGACGCTGGGATCATGACCTGAGCCGAAGGCAGCTGCTTAACCAACTGAGCCACCCAGGCGTCCCCAAGACACTAATTTTAAGAGCTAAGTAGGAACAGCGAAATGGTTAAATGTAATTGTGAACCAGATATGACCAAATTTTGATATACAAACTGATGTACACACAATCCCAACCAAAACTGCAAATTGACAAACTAATCCTAAAATTCTTATGAAAATGCCAAGGAAGGCAGAATAGTCACAACAAACTTGAAAAAGAAAAACAAAGTTGGAGGGGTGCTTGAGTGGCTCAGTCTGTTAAGCATCTGACTTCAGCTCAAGTCATGATCTCAGGGTCCTAGGATGAGCCCTGCATAGGGCTCCCTGCTCAGTGGGGAGTCTGCTTCTCCCTCTGCTCCTCCTCCTGCTCGTGCTCTCTCTTTCTCAAATAAATAAATAAAATCTTTTAAAAAAAGAAAAGAGAAGAAAGAGAAAAGAAAAAAGTTGGAGGAGTCATACTTCCCAAATTCAAGACTTACTACAAACCTATAGTAATCAAGTTGTTTGGTACTGGTATAAAGACAGTTATAGATCAGAGTCCCTTACATTTATGATCAATTGATTTTTAATAAGGGTGCCAACACCATTCAATGAAACAAAGAACAGTCTTACCATCCAATAGTCCTGGGACAAATGTATACTCATACGCACAAGAATGAAGCTGAACCCCTACCTCACACTATTCACAAAAATTAACTCCAGATTGATCAAAGACTGAAATATGAGAGCTAAAACTATAAAATCCTTACAAGAAAAAATAAATATAAATCTCTGCCCACTGCTTTCTGACTGTAATTCTGGTAATTAACACTCTTCACTACAAAGTTATTGTCAGGGGACACCTGGGTGGCTCAGTTGGTTAAGCAGCTGCCTTCGGCTCAGGTCATGATCCCGGCGTCCTGGGATCGAGTCCCACATCGGGCTCCTTGCTCGGCAGAGAGCCTGCTTCTCCCTCTGCCTCTGCCTGCCATTCTGTCTGCCTGTGTTCACTCTCTCCCCCTCTCTCTGATAAATAAATAAAATCTTTAAAAAAAAAAAAAAGTTATTGTCAGGATCCTACACTTTCTGGGGACCAAAACTGTCTAAGCCATAACAAAAAGATAACCCAAGCCTCAGATCAAGACAACAAAAAAGAGACCGAGCTTCTTAATATGGAACTGAGCTTCTTAATATGGAACCCAGTTAAAAAACAGTAATGGCAAGCCCATAAGGAAGTAGATCTACATGCATACCTGATTCCCTGAAGTATCATGGGTGACTCAAAGAAACACAGAGGATACCATCAAAGGTAAAAAGCAAACCCATGATTCTAAGCTAACTCAAGATTAGAGAAGTAACTTATTTAAAGATTAACAATGAGAAAACTAAGAGTTCTCCGTTTGGTTTTAAGTCTTGAAATATAAATTATAACATCTCAACTCCCCAAATTTTCTCATTTCTACAGAGGAAGTACTCCTAATAAGAACTCTACCTGATTTTATGAAATTGTTTTGAAATGAAGGATCTCCAGAAGAGACATACTGATGACTTGTCAAATTTGTATTCCCAGATATAGTTGGTTGGGATGATGCAGGAGGACAATGGTTTGTCTGTGATCCTGTGGATGAATAGTTATACTGCCAATTCAAAGGTGGATGTACGTTGGCTCCAGGAAGAAAGCTACCAGAAGGCATTGGTGTAGCAGCTGGGTTATGAGAAGTAGGTAGTGGCATCCGGGGAACAGGAGCACTGTGAAGTGAAGGTGTCGCTGGATTAGAAGCCACAGGTGGTCTGTGAAGAGTCTGCCCAGGTCCCTGATAATTACTTAACGGAGAAACAGTCTGAGAACCACCATAGTTAGACTGTCCAGAGACTGGATTCAATGTCTTTGCTGGTATTAGATGAGGATAGGATCCTGGAAGCTGAGAATTATATCCTTGGTTCACTGATACTTGTGAAGACACCAGTGCATTTTGGACAGGACCTTCCAATAAGAGGAGGAAAAATTAGTATTGCAAACAAAGCAATAAAAATACTTTAAGAAATACAGTAATACATATGTACTCTTATAATTAAATAATAAAAAGACAACCCAATTTAAAAATGAACAAAAGATTCAGGCATTCAAATATATTTCCAAAGAGATATGCAAACAGTCAATACGTACATGCAAAAACACTCAACATTATTAGTCATTAGAGAAATAAAAATCAAAACCACAGTGAGATGGCACTCACACCAATCTGGATGACTGAAATGAAAAAGTCGGTAAACATTTTAGTGTTAACAAGAACCTGGAGAAAACACTGAGCCCTGCATCAGGCTCCCGTTTCTCCCTCTCTCACTCCCCCTGCTTGTGTTCCCTCTCTCACCGTGTCTCTCTCTGTCAAATAAATAAATGAAATCTTTACAGGACACCTGGGTGGCTCAGTTGGTTAAGCGTCTACCTTTGGCTCAAGTCATGATCCCAGGGTTATTGGATCCAGTCCTGCATTGGGCTCCTTGCTCAGTGGGCAGCGTGTTTTTCCTTCTGCCCCTGCCTGCCATTACCCCTGCTTGCGTACTCTCTCTCTTGGTCTCTGACAAATAAAATAAATAAATAAATAAATAAATAAATCTATCTATCTTTAAAAAAAATGTGGAGAAACTGAAAACCTCACACAATGCTAAAAGAAGTGTAAAATGGTACAACTACAATAGAAAACAATTTGGCAGTTCCTCAAAGTATTAAACCTAGTTATCATATAATCCAGCAATTCCACTCTTACCTTGCATAAAAACTCACGCACAAATGTTCATAACATCATTATTCATAATTGCAAAAAAGTACAAACAACCCAAATGTCCATCAACCAATGAACAGATAAACAAAGGGTACATCTATACAACACAATATCATAAAAAGGAATGCAATATTGACTACATTTTACAACATAGATAAACCTTGACAACATTATGCTGAGTGAAAGATGCTGGCCATCAAGAGCATACGTTGTATGATTCATTTATATGAAATGTGCTGAACAGCAAAATCCAGTTGTATTTGCTGGACTGCAGGCGCTGGGAGATTGTAGGGGCTGGGAGGAGGAGGGAATGGGGAGTAACTGCCAGTAAGAATAGGGTTTCTTTTGGGGATTATAAAAATATTATAAAACTGATAGTAGTGATGGTTGCAGGAAGCCTGCTGCTCCCCCTGCTTGTGCTCTCTCTGTCTCTCTCACAAATGAATAAATTTTTAAAAAATCTTTAAAAAATTATAAAATTGATAGTAGTGATGGTTGCAAAACTCTGTGAATACAAGAAAAATCAATGAATTGTACATTTTAAAGCTGTTATGGGGCGCCTGGGTGGCTCAGTGGGTTAAAGCCTCTGCCTTCAGCTCAGATCATGATGTGAGGGTCCTGGGATGGAGCCCCGCGTTGGGCTCTCTGCTCAGCGGGGAGCCTGCTCCCCGCCCCCCGCCTACTTGTGATCTCTATCAAACAAATAAAAATATTTTAAAAATTAAAAAGATTAAAACTAATTAAAAAATAAAGCTGTTATGAAGAAAAATCCCTAGAACTACTACTTCTACTCAGGAATATACTGTTATTTCTGTTGCTTAAATTAGACAATAAAAGGAAATAGATAAACACTTTTTTAAAAGATTTTATTTGAGAGCAAGCGAGTATGAGCACAAGCGGGGCAGGAGGAGTAGAGGGTGGAGAAGCAGACTCCCCACTTAGCAGGGATCCCCAATGTGGGGCTCAAGCCCAGGACCCTGAGATCAAAGGCAAATGCTTAAAAGACTGTACCAGTCAGGCAACCCAAGATAAATATTTTTTAAAAAGATAGCACTCAGAGTGCCACCTGGGTGGCTCAGTCAGTAGAGTGTGCAACTTTTTTTTTTTTTTTAAAGATTTTATTTATTTATTTATCTGAAAGAGAGAGAGAGAGAACAAGGAGGACCAGAGGGAGAGGGATAAATACACTCTGTGTTGAGCTTGGAGTTGTACTTGGGCCAGAACTCATGACCCTGAGATAATGACCTGAGCAAAAATCAAGACGTGGATGCTTAACTGATTAAGCCACCTAGATGCCCCAGCTCCTCTTTAAATATTTATGTATAATGAAGACCCTCATCTTTGAGTTTAATATATGCATATGGTAAAGTCACTGTCAACTGACATGTTACTTCATTTAATGGCGAAAGACCTTCATAAACAAGCTATTCAATTTCCTACTCCTTTTCCTCTGCTCAGCTCCAGTCCCACCCACCTGAATGTTCCTACAACAAGCTTAAATATGCTCCTACCATAGGGTTCCTTCACTTTTTAACTCTGCCAAGAATGCTCTTCCCCAAGATAATCTCATTCAGTGTCTTTACTCGGGTCTCTTTTCGAACAATCTCCTCAAAGAAGCACCACGTGAACACCATAATTCAAATAGCACCTCTTTTCATTCTCTTCACCTCTGACACTGCTTTATTTTTCTTTCTAGTGTTAAAATGACACATGTTATTTATTTATAGTCTCTCCACCTCACTATAACATACGGTCCATGAAGATAGGGACTTTATTTGGAGAAATGTGAGAATCAACTGTAATAAAAGCTAGTTTCAAATGCTACAGTATTCACCTGATGGGATCTCTTTTTTTTTTTTCCCCTAAAGATTTTATTTATTTATTTGGCAGGCTGAGAGAGAGAGGAGGAAGCAGGCTCCCCGCTGAGCAGAGAGCCTGATGCGGGGCTCGATCCCAGGACCCTGAGATCATGACCTGAGCCAAAGGCAGAGGCTTTAACCCACTGAGCCACACAGGCGCCCCGCTGATGGGATCTCTTAAAGGTAAAAAAAAATTATTCCATCCCTGGGGATAAAAATATATTATATGTTTATAAAAAAAATTATTCCATGATATGGCACCATGCTGGATATTCTTATAAGCATGACTTTTAAATAAATTAAGGATGCCTGGGTAGCTCAGTCAATTAAGCAGTCCGCTTTTGATTTTGGCTCAGGTCATGACCTCAGGGTCATCAGAACGAGTCCCACAAGAGGATCCACAATGACCATAGAGCCTGCTTAAGATTCTCTCTCCTTCTGCCCCTCCTTTCACTCGCACTCTAAATAAATAAATAATAAAATCTAAATAAATAAGCTAAAAAGCAAAATAGTTCCTTTCTTGAAAAATTCGGTGCTAAAGACATGGGGTTGGGGAAAAGGTATAAGCATCCACACCGGAGGGAAGGTAGAATAGAATGACAGAGCAGCACCAGCAATGGGAGAATGGTTACACACAGGAGAACTAACCAATTAAATCCATACAGGATAATGGAAGCAAGGTCTCTCACTCTTTGAGAAGGGAGTCACAAATATGGAAAGGGGCAAACTAGAATGAATGAACCTAATGATGGTGGGTCTGCACTGGGAGTTACAACTGAAACTCATGGATTTCAATATATATATAGATAGGTAGTTTCCTTAATTCTGTCTGCTGAGACTGGTAGCAGAGACATTCTAATTCTCTGATTACATCTAGTACAAGATGTTTTCTAAGTATTTTTCTCTCCACTAAAAGGAATCATGGCTAGCAAAATATAAAAGAAAAAACAAAAACAAAAAACCAAAACAAAACAAAAACCAATAAACAAAAAAGGAATCTTAGGGGCGCCTGGGTGGCTCAGTGGGTTAAAGCCTCTGCCTTCGGCTCGGGTCATGATCTCAGGGTCCTGGGATCGAGCCCCACATCGGGCTCTCTGCTCAGCGGGGAGCCTGCTTCCCCCTCTCTCTCTCTCTCTGCCTGCCTCTCTGCCTACTTGTGATCACTGTCTGTCAAATAAATAAATAAAATCTTTAAAAAAAAAAAAAAAAAGGAATCTTAGAAAGTACAAGAGCCTATAGTATCTTACTGTGCCAGAAGTTAAAGTGCCCAGGAATGATATAATACAAGAAACAGAGTGGACAGCTTGAAGGGCACCCAAAGGCCATCTGAGATAATATAAAGTCAAAATAAGTAATAATAATATCAGTGGATTATAATCCACTGAATAAACAGTCTAAACCAATAAATAAATAAATAAATTCATAGTCTAACAAGGAATGAAATATTTATATAATCTCTATCAGTGACTTTTTAAAAAAGATTTTATTTATTTATTTGACAGAGATCACAGGTAGGCAGAGAGGCAAGCAGAGAGAGAGAGGAGGAAGCAGGCTCCCCGCTGAGCAGAGAGCCTCTGCTCAGCAGGGAGCCCAACCCGGGGCTCGATCCCAGGACCCTGGGATCATGACCTGAGCCGAAGGCAAAGGCTTTAACCCATTGAGCCACCCAGGCGCCCCTCTATCAGTGATTTTAGGTTCCATGCTCAGTGCGGAGACCAACATAGTGCTCAAACCCACAACCCTGAGATTAAGACCTGAGATCAAGAGTAGGATGCCTGGGGCGCCTGAGTGGCTTAGTTGGTTAAATTTCTGTCTTCAACTCAGGTCATGATTCCAAAGCTCTGCAATCAAGCCCCATATTGGACTCCTTGGTCAGCAGGGGGTCTGCTTATCCCTCTTCCTACCCAACCTGTGCTCTCTCTCACAAATAAATAAATAAAATCTTTTTTTTTTTAAAGATTTTATTTATTTGACAGAGAGAGAAAGAGAGATACATCGAGAGAGGGAATACAAGCAGGCAGAGTGAGGGGGAGAAGCAGGCTTCCCGGCAAGCAGGGAGCCCCGTGCGGGGCTCAATCCCAGGACCCCAGGATCATGACCTGAGCTGAAGGCAGATGCTCAATGACTGAGCTACCCCGGTGACCCTAAATAAATAAAATCTTACGGAAAAAAAAGGGGGGGGGGCACCAGGGTGGCTCTGTGGGTTAAAGCCTCTGCCTTCTGCTCAGGTCATGATCCCTGAGTCCTGGGATCAAGCCCCACATGGGCTTCTCCGCTCAGCAAGGACCCTGCTTCCTCCTCTCTCTCTCTCTGCCTGCCTCTCTGTCTACTTGTGATCTCATCTGTCAAATAAATAAATAAAATCTTAAAAAAATATTATTCCTTGCTAATTGAAGCTTTCTTTTTTTTTTTTAAAGATTTTATTTATTTACTTGAGAGAGAGTGAGAGAGAGCATGAACGAGGAGAAGGTCAGAGAGAGAAGCAGACTCCCCATGGAGCTGGGAGCCCGATGCGGGATTCGATCCCGGGACTCCAGGATCATGACCTGAGCCGAAGGCAGTCATCCAACCAACTGAGCCACCCAGGCGTCCCGCTAATTGAAGCTTTCAAAGTTAAGTTCTGTCCTGTCAATTTCTCACAGATTCACTGCCTGTCTAAAAAGTATAAAAGTACCTGCCTTGGTCATTTCTTTAGGTCTCAATTTCATTATTGGGTCTCCCTGCACATGTAATATTAATCTGTCTCATGTATTTAATTCTTAGTCCATCTAGAAAACCTCAGATAGAGGAAAACTTCTACCCCCCACCACGGGGACAAATGGAGAGTGACCTAATGGGTTTAAGGTTGGGGAGGGAGGTGATGAAAATCGATTGTGGGGGCGCTTGGGTAGCTCAGCTGGTTAGGTGTCCAACTGTTTTGTAGGTTTCTTTTTTTTTAAGATTTTATTTATTTATTTGACACACACAGAGACAACAAGCTGGGGAGTGATAAGCAGAGGGAGAGGGAGAAACAGGCTCCTGCTGAGTAAGGAGCCTGATGCTGGGCTTGATTCTAGGACCCTGAGATTATGACCTGAGTTGAAGGCAGAAGCTTAACACACTGAACCACCCAGGTGCCCACAGGCATCCAACTCTTGATCTCAGCTCAGGTCTTGATCTGAGGGTTGTGAGTTCAAACCCTCCCATAGCACTCCAGAGTTGGCACGGAGCTCACTTAAAAATAAATCAAATCAAATCAAATCAAAGCAGGTGTGATGATGAATATACTGAAAACTACTTACTTGTATACTTTAAATAGGTGAATAGTATAGTATGTGAATTATTATATCTCAATAAATCTGTTTTTAAAAGTGGCTTTGGGGTACCTGGGAGGCTCAGATGATTAAGCATCTGCCTTCAGCTCAGGTCATAATCCCAGGGTCCTCAAATCGAGCCCCACATTGGGCTCCCTGCTTAGCAGAAAGCCTGCTTCTCCTTCTCCCACTCCCCCTCTGCTGTGTTCCCTCTCTTGCTGTCAAATAAGTAAGTAAAATCTTTTTTTATAAAATGAGATTTATATGAAACACTTACAGTGGTATTTCTCACAGTACTCAATAAATGTTTGCTGTCTTCATCTAAGAAACATGTATTTGTGCCCTTAAGAATGTAGCACTCCCCTGGGGCGCCTGGGTGGCTCAGTGGGTTAAAGCCTCTGCTTTCGGCTCAGGTCATGATCCCAGGGTCCTGGGATCCAGCCCCGCATCGGGCTCTCTGCTCAGCGGGGAGTCTGCTTTCCTTCCTCTCTCTCTGCCTGCCTCTCTGCCTACTTGTGATCTCTGTCTGTCAAATAAATTTAAAAAAAAAAAAAGAATGTAGCACTCCCCTAAGGCTGTTTATCAGTAAATCAAATAATTTCATCTGAACTAATCTTTTTTCCTAGTGTTTCTTTTAGTTAAGATTAATCCTGTATTTAACCTAATTATTCATTTTATTCCAAATGGTTAAGAACATTCTATTCATTCCTTCCTTAAAACACACATTTACCAAATATCATTGGAGTAAACAAAGGTGAATAAGATCCACTTCAACACTGCCCTCAAGTAGCTCACAGTCCAGATTGGAAGGCAAAGAACCAGGCAAGGACAATTGAGAGTGATTTGACAGTGGCAACCCAGGGCACTATGAGAGCACGGAGGAAGTAACACCTGGTCTAAAGAGAAGGCAAAAAGGTAGCAAAGATGGTTTCCTGAGAAAGGGAAGCTTCAACTAAGATCTTAAGAGATAATCAGAGTTAGTTCCAGGAAAATGAGTATCAAGACTGTTTCCAGAAAGGGGAGCAACATGCACAACAGCCTGTGGTCATACAAAGGCACTATGAAAGAAGTTCAGTATAACAGAACAAAAGCCAAGTGACTGAGCAAATCTCTGCAGTGCAACACAAGTTCAGAATTTTTCCCTTAATGAGTCTGGATTTCAAGGGCGCCTGGGTGGCTCAGTCACTTAAGCATCCCACTCTTGATTCTGGCTTGGGTTGTGATCTCAAGGTCATAGGATGGTGCCCTGAGTCCAACTACACATTCAGAACAGTCTCCTTGTTCCTCAACCTCTGCTCCGCCCCAGGTGTGTTCGTTCTCTCTCTCTCTCTCTCTCTCTCTCTTTCTCTAGCTCTTAAATAAATAAAATCTTTAAAAAAAAAAAAATGTCTGGATTTCATCCTAAGAGCAATGGGAGGCTTGGAAAGGCTACCTGTGAGACATTTTAAATTTGCATGTAAGAGAACCTCTTAGGGATTAGAGAAGAGATCAGAGACTGAAAGGAGTCTACAGCTGTAGTCCAGACAAGAAACCACTGACTAAATAAAAAGCAGCCGTGGGAATATAGAGATGTTTGAATCAGTAAGAACATTTGTCAAAGATAAATAAATATGGGCACCTGGATGGCTCAGGTCATGATCTCAAGGTCCTGGGATCGAGTCCCGCATGGGGCTCTCCGCTCAGCAGGGAGCCTGCTTCCCTCTCTCACTCTCTCTCTGCCTAATTGTGATCTCTCTTGTCAAATAAATAAATAAAATCTTTTAAAAATAAATAAGTAAATATAAAGAAGTAAAAACATTTGTCAGTTAATTCATAAGCATATTGTGGGTCTTATGGGTAAAAACAGATATTTCACAGCCTAATCTTATCACAAGATTTCATGGTTCATTTTGTATTTTTATTTACTGTTTTATCATAGGCTAAATGCAAAAAAAGGCCTTCAAGCCAGGTCCAGCCACATGAAAGCCAAGCATCATCAAAATGCACAAATGGTGGGGCGCCTGGGTGGCTCAGTGGATTAAGCCCCTGCCTTCGGCTCAGGTCATGATCTCAGGGTCCTAGGATCGAATTCCGCATCGGGCTCTCTGCTCGGCAGGGAGCCTGCTTCCCTCTCTCTCTCTCTCTCTGCCTGCCTCTCCATCTACTTGTGATTTCTCTCTGTCAAATAAATAAATAAAATCTTTAAAAAAAAATGCACAAATGGGTGATGCAGTAGGTTGAGAGTTGAGAGTCCAACTCTCAGTTTCTGCTCAGGTCATGATCTCAGGGTCCTGGGACTGAGCCCTACATGGGGCTCCATGCTCCACACAAAGTCTGCTTAAGATTCTCTCTCTCCCCCTCTCTCCCCCTTTCCAACACACGCTCTGTCAAATAAATAAAATCCTTTTTAAAAATGCACAAAATAAGGCAGCACCTGGCTGGCTGCCAGTAGAGTGTATGACTTTAAGATAAAAAATTATTTATTTATTTATTTATTTATTTGAGAGAGAAAGAGAGCCAGTGTGTGCACAAGGGGGGGGGGGCAGCGGAAGAGGGAGAGACTCCCTGATGAGTGGGGAGCCCAACATGGGGCTCAATCCCAGGACCCTGAGATCATGACCTGAGCTGAAGTCTGACACTTAACCAACTGAGTATGTGACTCTTGATTTCAGGATCATGAGTTTAAGCCCCATGCTGGGCTTAGAGCTTACTTAAAATGATTTTAATTTTTTTTTTATTCTGAAGTCATTAATAAAGTAAGTAGTCCATCAAAATTAGAGATCAGAGATTATGAATGGGTCGAGAACACAGCACTGTGATATACAAGTTATTCTGAGCACAGGGCATAAGTTCCTTAAATCTCTTAGTCAACCAAAAGCAGAGCCTCCTAAAAGAATGCCAAAAAACTCAATTATCATAAATCTCCAGCCCAGGAACAACCAGAGATAACTGACTCCTATCACCTGAAATGAGAAGTCTCCACACCACACTTAAACATATTGCCACAGAACTATCAAATCTCCCATCTATTCTATTAAGGGCCCCATTTTTCCTAAAAATCATTTTGTTTTACCGTAAGTGCCGTTCTCTCTCTCCCCTTCTGCTATTAAGATGGCACCTAAGGGGTGGTTGGCAGCTCAGTCAGTTAAATGTCTGCCTTTGGTTCAGGTCATGATCCCAGGGTCCTGGAATTGAGCCCTACATCAGCTTCCTGCTCAGTGGGGACCTGCTTCTCCCTCTCCCGCTCCCCATTTGTGCTCTCCTTCTCTGTCAAATAAATAAATAAAATCCAGAAAAAACAAAAAAAGGATAGTACCTAAATTCCAAATTCTATCTGTCTCCTTGAGTCACATCTTTGTAAACTCTCATACTATATAAAAAAATGGTATCTTCTCTCTTACTGATCTCTGTCTCTTGCCAGTTTAATTCACAGGCCCCCAAACACCAAATCTAACAGTGTAGGAAAAGTTCTTCCCCCACAACTGAAAATAAGTTTCATCTTTATTTTTTCAATTTCTGAAGATTATATTTATTTATTTGAGAGAAATAGAGAGAGAGAAAGAAAAATGAATGGAAATGGGGCAGAGGAAGAGGGAGAAGCTGACTCCCACTGAGTGTGGAGCCCAATGGAGGGCTCCATCCCAGGATCCCGAGATCACAACTTGAGCCAAAGTCAAACACTGAGCCACCCAGGTGCCCCGCATTTTTTTAAGTAGAGCCATGAGCAGCATGGAGCCCAAGGTGGGCCTCATACTCACATCCCTGAGATCAAGACCTGAACTGAGATCAAGTTGGATGCTCAACCCCCTCAGCCACGCAGGCAACACTTGACTTTAAAAAGAAAAGAAGACTGACCATGATAACCCCCAAATGATGTTCCAACATGTACAAAATTAAAACAATCCAATCAGTTTTGGCTTCAACCCGACATAATCCATCACATTATTTAATATGTTAACTTTGAACTGTACTGCTTTTACAGATGTTTTTATTTTAACTTTTACTTTTACATTGTACAGAACCTATAAACATATGAAGTTTAAGCCTAGCTTTGTTTGCATACCTTTTTTAAAAAAAAATTTAACATTAGAGTTGCAAACAAATATCTAACACCCATACGTAAGTTTTAAAAACGGACTGAAGAAATACAACTAATGGGACTTGATGTGGAACTGAATATCTGAGTTCATGTGAAGGAAGTGAATAGAGGAAGCAATCAGGGATAACTCCCCAGATTCCAAACTGAACAACTCAGTGGACAGCAGTGCCATTCACTGGAGAGAAGGAGAAGAAAAGAATTGGGGAAGATAGAGAACAGCAAAAGGAGGAGGGAATAAACAATTATTTTAAATATACTTTCAGGTGTCACCAAGAAATCCAAGTACAGATGCACAACAGAAAGACATCTATCTGCAGCCAAAGAGATGGATTTCAGCTTATGATTATAACTTTGGCAATCACTGGCACATACACAACATTTAATACCATGGGGATTAATGACATCCGGAAGTATACATAGAGTAAGAAAAGAAGAAACCTAGCTACAGAAATGATGTGAAAAAATATTTTGGGGGTTTTCTTTTTAAATTTTTAAAGTTTTTTTGCTTTTTTTTTTTTTTTTTTTTTTTTTTGTATAATCTCTATAGCCAACTTGAGGCTCAAACTCACAAGAGCCCATACTCTACTTAACTATGCCAGCCAGGAAAGATTTTATTTTTAAGTAATCTCTACACCCAACATGGGGCTCAAACTCACAACCTTTAGACCAAGAGTCACATGCTATACTGACTGAACCAGCTAGGCATCCCTATTGTTATTATTATTATTTGTTTTAAGAACGAAAAAAAAATAAGAGAACCAAGTCAGAACCTGAGAAACACCAATATTTAAGAAAGAGAGAAAAGAAGGGACATCTGGGTGGCTCAGTCAGTTAAGTATCTGCCTTCAGGATCCCAGGGTGCTGGGACTGAGTCCCACATCAGGCTCCCTGCTTAGAGGGGAGCCTGCTTCCTCCTCTCTCTCTCTCTCTGCCTGCCTCTCCGTCTACTTGTGATCTCTCTCTGTCAAATAAATAAATCAAATCTTTAAAAAAAAAAAAGAAAAATATGAGAAATGAAAATATTTTTTGTATTTAATAACTAAAAAGTCATCTGTGGCCTTATTTAAAGCTGTTTTGGGGATGTGTGGAAATAGAAGCCAAATTTAGAGAAGGTAAAGAGGCAAAGAGGCAAACAAGAGATTAAAATAAAAGCAGATGGCAGCACTTGGGTGGTTCAGTAGGTTGAGGGTCTGACCTGATTTCGGCTCAGGTCTGTCTTGGGGTTATAAGATCAAGCCCTGTGGAGGGCTCTGCACTCTGCTTCTTCCTCTCCCTCTGCTCCTCCCCCTACTCTTTCTCAAAATAAATAAATAAATCTTTAAAAGTAAATGATTGCTACTCAATTACCCAAACAGCAGCTTCAGAATCAAAGAGATACAAGTTCCATCTTTGTAAATTCCATTTCTTTTTTTTTCCCCCCAAAGATTTTACTTATTTACTTGACACACAGAGAGAGATAACAAACAGGCAGAGAGGCAGGCAGAGGGGTGTGGGGAAGCAGGTTCCCCGCCGAGCCGAGAGCCCAATGTGGGGCTCGATCCCAGGACCCTGAGACCATGATCCAAGCCGAAGGCAGAGGCCTTAACCCACTGAGCCACCCAGGTGCCCCTATAAATTCCATTTCTATTGCACTCAATGGGATCCCAGAATCCCCATTAGTAAAAATGTCATGTCCTAGGGGTTCTCACGTACATCAGAAGAAACTTTATGAAGAAACCACTGATGTGCCAAAATGCCTTGATATATGATTACTAATGAAATCTAAAATGCAAAAATTTTCAAAAAAACTTCAGTATACTATTCCAATGAATAAAAAATAAATTTTATTTTTAAAAAATATTTTATTTATTTATTTGAGAGAGGAAGAAACAGAGAGAGCACAGGCAAGGGGAGAGGCAGAGGGATAGGGAGAAGCTCTGCTGAGCTGGGACCCTGCCAGGCTTCATCCCAGGACCACCTGGGTGGCTCAGTGGGTTAAGGCCTCTGCCTTCGGCTTGGATCATGGTCTCAGGGTCCTGGGATCGAGCCCCACATTGGGCTCTCGGCTCGGCGGGGAACCTGCTTCCCCACACCCCTCTGCCTGCCTCTCTGCCTGTTTGTGATCTCTCTCTGTGTGTCAAGTAAATAAGTAAAATCTTTGGGGGGAAAAAAAAAGAAATGGAATTTACAAAGATGGAACTTGGAGATCATGACCTGAGCTCAAGGCAGACACTTAATCATCTAAGCCACCCAAGTGCCCCCAAAATAAATTTTAATTTTACAAGTTTCTTCAAGAAAGCCTACTGGACAGTCAAAAAAGCACAATCCATAAACTATCCCTTTCATACAAATTTAATACTAAAGGGAAAAGATGGCGCCAAGAATGGTTTTCCCTAAAATTTCAAGCAAAAAGACCAGCACTCTTTGTATTCTTAAGCAATTCATTCATTAATCCATTCAGTAAATACATACTATTTGCCAGGGACAGTTTACATTTTCCATCAATCATACATGAATCCAACTGAATGACCAATTTAAATTAATTCAAGGCTCTCCAGAGTATGGTTCTATTAATTATGGTGTCATACACAGAAGTATAAGTAAAAGTCAGAGAAAAATGACCAAGTATTCAAAAATATCCCATTTGAGAGAGCAATATGTTCCTTAAACCTTGACAAGTTCCTTCTTTTTGTGTAGGTTTTTTTTTTTTTTTTTTTTTGACAGGCAGAGAGGAAGGAAAGCAGGCTCCCTGCTGAGCAGAGAGTCCGATGTGGGGCTTGATCCCAGAATCCTGGGATCATGACCTGAGCGAAAGGCAGAGGCTTTAACCCACTGAGCCACCCAGGCGCCCCTTTGAGTAGGTATTTTTAAATACAACAGGTTTGAATGATAAATTAAATATTGGGAAAGAATCTCATTCAGCACCTCACCCCACACATTAAATATATTCTGATCACTAAGAGAGCTGACCAAAAACTTAAAGTGCGACAAATGGATGCCACTGTGTGAGTACAACTTGTGGGTCAGTCACTAAAAAACTTAAAGTGCGACAAATGGATGCCACTGTGTGAGTACAACTTGTGGGTCAGTCACTAAAAAATAATAGCACTCGGAAAGCAATGGTAAGAGAAAAGCAAATGCAAGGAATCTAAGTGGGGTAGGAGCAATTACAAAATCTGGAAAACATTTATGAAATGTGATGTTGAAATAGCAAAGAAACTGACTATATACTAAAAAAAGTGAGGGTCAGGTTATATAATAATTATAATCCAAGGGAGAATAAGCTACGTGGCAATTTTGAAAAATATAAACTTACTATAATCATATGCATCCACCTACACAAAGAAACCAAAGAGAAGGTTATGATCCTTGATTCAGGCTCTAATTCCAGGTGCTAGGTCCTGAGATTCAGATATAACAACCAGATAAACTGAGTAAGAGTGGTTAACTAAGACTGCCTACGCTTGAAATCTAGTTTCCACAATTTATTAGCTGTGTGACCTTAAACTAGCTCCTTGTCCACCCAACACAGTTTCCTTTTTCTTTTTTTAAAGATTTTATTGATTTATTCGAGATAGCACGCAAGTGAGAGAGAGAGAGAGAGAGAGAGAATGTGCATGTGCATGAGCACAGGGGAGGGGCAGAGGGAGAAACAGATGGGGGACTCTGTCCCAGAACCCCTGGACCACAACCGGAGCCTAAGGCAGACGCACATCCCACTGAGCCACCCAGGCATCCCGCATCATAGTTTCCTTGTCAGTACTTAACAGTTCTTACCCCACAGTGCAGTTGTGAGTATTAGATGAGATAATGGGTATAACGTAACCTAGCACTGGGTTTGGAATATGTAAACAACAAATGTTAGTTCTTATGGTTACTATATCTGTCTTTCAGGAACTTCCAGTCTATATCAGCAGAGACAAACATGAAGCTCAACACCAAAAGTTCTCACAGAGATACACAAAAAGTTTTGGAAGTCCAAAGTTATTGCCCCTACTGAAAATATGAAAAGGCCACAACAATCACAGACCACATGCCAATTTTATTTGTAGCATGCTTTGTTCATAACTAGAGATTTTCTATATCAAATACACAATCATAAACATGGTTTACATCATAATGAAACTAAAAAAGACCTACATTTCTGTCATGCCTACAGCAGATGGCACAAGTCTAACATTTAAATTGATGACCAAATAACAACCCCCAACATATTCTATTGTCTTAATTAATATTGTAAAAAAAAAAAAAAAAGAACACTAAAAATACATCAGAAAAAAAGGAGTTTGGAAATGAGCTCTAATCTTGTATTACGTGAATACATATTTAGTGACTTAAATTCCAAAACACCTAATTCTAAAACTTCCATTCAATGAAACTGGTAATTCCTCAAATGTGCTAGATATCATGTGGAAAGTTGGAGAGAGGATGATGTGCAAAAGCAGATACCCTTGCTTGTATAGCTTTTATAGTCCAGAGGGCAGAAAGGTATTATTTTACAAAATTACATATGTTAGGGGCACTTCAGTGGCTCAGCTGGTTAAGTGCCTGCCTTCAGTTCAGGTTACGATCCCAAAGTCCTGGGATCAAGCTCCACATCGGTCTCCCTGCTCAGCGAGGAGTCCACTTCTCCTCTCTCTGCCTCTCCACCTGCTTGTGTGCTTGCTTGCTCTCTCTCTCAAACAAACTCTTCAAAAAATTAAAAAATTACATACATTAAACCAGGGATATCTGGGTGGTACAAATGATGACAAATATCCTTTGAGACCTCTACTATATTTGGGAGAAAGTGAACATTATGTAACTATTACAAAAAAATAAAATTAGTAAAACTACAGTTAGAAACTGCCTTGGCAAATTGATCCAAGTAGTCAAAAAATCCAACTAATTAAAAGTGGGAGTCATGGGATACCTGTGTGGCTCATCTGATTAAACAGCCAACTTGATTCTGGCTCAGATCATGATCTCAGGTTTGTGAAATGGAGTCCCATGTTGGGCTCTGCACTCAGTGTGTAGGCTGCTTGTCCCTCTCCCTCTCTGCCCTGCTCCCACAGAGTATGTATGCACTCTCTCTCTCTTCCTCTGTCTCAAATTTAAAAAAAAAAAAGGAAAAAAAGTGGGAGTCATGAAGAGCACCTGGCTAGCTCAGTCAGTAAAGCATGGGATTCATACTTGGGGTTGTGAGTTTGAGCCACACAGGTACAGAGATCACTTAAAAAAAATTTTTTTTTTTTAATCTTTAACAAAAAAGAGTGGGAGTTATTATTTGCCTTTAGCCTTATTACATATTAATGAGATGAAGATATGCCAGTTTATATAGCCTTACAGTTTCACTGTCAATTTTTGCAAAGAAAGTATGTGTACACAAATCTATACAGACTTAGAAAAACTTGTCTAGACAACCTTTAGATTGCAATGTAACAATCTACCACAGAAAAAAAATGTCCTGGTGTGTCAGGAATTACATATAATGACACAATAAAATACCACAATAAGTTACAGAAAAATGGAAAAGGTAACTATTCAGTCTTTTGATTTTCTAAAAAGTATCTGAATAATCAACTGAACTGTAATATGCAATTTATTTTTTTTTAAGTTTTTTTTTTTTTAAGATTTTATTTATTTATTTGACAGAGATCACAGTAGACGAGAGGGAAGCAGGCTCCCTGCCGAGCAGAGAACCCGATGCAGGACTCAATCCCAGGACCCCGAGATCATGACCCGAGCTAAAGGCAGCGGCTTAACCCACTGAGCCACCCAGGCGCCCCTGTAATATGCAATTTAAAAAAGCTACATTGGGAGGTACAAACTTCCAGCTATGCAATGAGTAAGTCATGGGGATGAGAGATACAGCCTAGGAAATATAGTCAATTGTATTTGTAATAGGATTGTATGGTGACAGATGGTAGCTACACTTGTAGTAAGCACAGCACATAGAAAAGTCCAATCAGAAATGCTACATAACCAAAATTAATTTAACATTATGTATCAACTGTAATTTTTAAAAAGCTACATTAACAGGTGCCTGGGTGTCTCAGTCAGTTAGGCATCTGACTCTTGATTTCAGCTCTGATCATGATCTCAGGGTCGTGAGATGGAGCCCCTCCTGGTAGTCTGTGCTCACCAGAGAGTCTGCTGAAGATTCTACCCCTCTTCCTCTGCCCTTCCCCTGGCTCGCCCTCAGGTGCACTCAGGCTTGCACGCTCTCTCTCTCTCTCTCCCTCCCTAAAAACAAACAAAAAAATATTTTTTTAAAAGATTTTATTTATTTATTTGACAGAGAGAGAGATCACAAGTAGGAAGAGAGGCAGGCAGTGGAAATAGGCTCACTGCTGAGCAGAGAGCCCGATGCAGGGCTCGATCCCAGGACCCCGAGATCATGACCACTGAGGCTTAACCCACTGAGGCTTAACCCACTGAGCCACCCAGGTGCCCCAATAAATAAATCTTTTAAAAAAATAAAAAGCTACATTAAATCTACACTATGAGTATTCAGGGGAGCCTAGGTGGCCCAGTCATTAAGTGCCTGCCTTCAGCTCAGGTCATGATCCCAGGTCCTGAGATACAGCCCCTGTGTCAGGCTCCTTGCTTGGCAGGGTGCTTGCTTCTCCCTCTCCAACTCCCCCTGCTTGTGTTCCCTCTCTCTCTGTCAAACAAATAAATAAAATATATATATTTTTAAATCTACAGTACGAGTATTCAAAAGATACTTTAGGACCAATAACTGCCCTAAAAGAGTTAACCAATAAAATCAGATTTCAACACTGAACTCTTTCTTCCACCTTCTAGAGAAATACCCTCTCCAATTGTTCATTGCATCCCTACTGTCTTTATTATTAGCAGGATGAACAACAAAGAAACCCAGCACACGCCATTAGCCATTTTACTGAAAATAATTCTACAAAAACTTTAGAAATGGGGATGATAAAGACTTTCAAAATTATACCTTCAAAATGCTATTTGTAGTCTAAGGATTTCCTTTTCTAAGTGAATTCTCAATTGGCCCTGGGCAATATGTGCACAGGGACTGTTTTCCTGTTTTCTTTTACATTCCCAAGGACAGAACTTAGAAAGTGTGTAACAAGTGTCTGTTGGACAGAGTTAAGCCAACAGAGGTGACAAAATCTTTTATACTACATGTTGCAGTGGCTAACTTCCTTCAGTATAACACCAAAATTATCACAATGCACTTAAATATAAACTGACAAGCGTATTTGCAGGACTTGCTCATGTAAAACTGCACTTTATAGATTATAAGAAAAAGCCGTAGCCATATGACTTTTTTTTTTTTTAAGAATATAGAAGTTTATTGAATACACTGCAAGAAAGCAGCAGGAAGGACAGGAAGAGAGGTTGTCTGCAATCATATGACATATTCAGTTTTTCTGCCTCAAAGTGAAAGTCTTAAAATGATTTCATCCTCAGTGTAAATGTTACTAAATAGCCTAGAATCAAACGCAGTTTACTTAATCAGTTACCACAAGTATGAGAAGGAACAATTCATTCAACTTAACACCATTACAGTGCTTACACTTATTCTTGCTTCTGCCTACATACCTGCCTACTCAAGACATTTTTAAAAGTCTTTTAGAGCCTTCTTTGTAAAGAAACACTAGTCTTCTCTAAACACAATGTAAATTGGGTATTTTAGTCACTGGCTATTTTCCTGAACTTCACAAAAATCTTAGATTACAATGGGCATTTTAAGTATATTAGTTTTATTCTACTAGTTTTGTTATGATGAGCCAAAGATTTATTCGTAAATCAGTAACTTGGAAAGATTTTGGCAAAAAATCTTTCTTTCTCTAATATAACAATTATAGTAAGTTTACCCAATCACCATGTAAGACAATTTAAAGAGTCCTAGAAGAGGCATAAAACTAACTCTAACACCAACTAAGAAAGTGCAGTGCCACATGTACACTCTCGAGAGAGGTTCAGAGGTGTTTCCGACCACTTTTCCAAGTGAGTAAAGACTTCTGGAAATCAAACAGGAGATCATCCCCTATTATTTGGTTCTTCCAAAGCTGAAAAACTTAACAAGTGGCCTAAGTACATTCGCCTATGGTTCTGGAAGACACGAGCAGGCCTTAAAGGGGCCTCCCAAAAGCACATTCATTTACCTCCACAAATTCAGATGCCCCCCCACCCCCACCCCACCGCAGGCCCTGTGGAACTGAAATAAATGAATCAGTCCCGGAGCTGTGCTGTCTTGGAAGACAGGGTGAAGTGGCAAGGAAGGGGAAAGCACATGAACAGGCACTATGAGTCTTGCATGCGAGTACTGAGGTATGCACCGAATCTGTATCTTTCACCCACGTATACCCAGCGTGTTGTATTCAGCAAGCACTCATTAATTGTTCACTGAACGCATGGATAAATAAATATGAAACAACTTAAGACGAGTCTGGGATTGCGGCTGGATATTCACCGCGGTCTCCTTCGCCCAGGCGCCCACCACCACCCGCTCCTTTGCCTGGCCGGGAGGTCACTCCCTTCTGTCGCCATAGGCAGCGGCAGTAACCAAAGGTCAGCTAGAGCCCAGGCCGCGCCAGCCGCCCGCCCCCCGGGGCAGTACTTACCGTTGCTGTAGAGAGACCCCGACGCCGAGGCGGCCCCGTTCTGGGCCTGGAGGCCGGTTGGGGCGCCGCCGGAGGCCGGTATCCCCGGCTGGGACATGACGACGGTGCGCGTCGGGGTTGGCAGGGGATGGTCGGGGTCTGCGACAGCGCCAAACTAAGAGCTGAAAGACGACTGCTGGAAGCGGAGGGAAGGAACCACCAACTCAGGACTGAGGCGAGGAGAGAGGGTGGCGCATCATGCCCTAGGCATGGCGCTGCATTCTTCCCAGCGCGCGAGAGGCCACGGGTTGGCCTGGGAGCTGACGCCTGGGAGTCGGACAGGTGGGGCCGAGAACGCCGGGCTGGAAGGCGGCAGCCTACGGAAAGAGGAGAGAGGCCCCAGCCGGAAGTGCCTGTCAGCCGCTGGCCGCGCAGGCGCAATCGAGACACGTGGCACTTCCGGCTCCGGGCTCGGTCGAAGTCGCTGCTGCGGTCGATGCGCTCTTTTTTCCTCTCAGGGCTTCCCAGAGGCCGCCAGATAGCTCCGGGTGTCCCTGCCCGAAGGACCGTGCTCGACCTCGCCTGCCACGTCACTGAGTCGCACCGCCGGCCGGAAGTGGCGTGTGTCACTGCTACGGAAATCCCCGCCGTAGTGAACGTCATCTCGCGGGCAGGGCTAGAATCTGAGGGCAGGCCGGGCTTCGGGAGCCACTTTCGAGGGGTGGGACTGACAGTTCCTCTCTCGGCGTTTGTGAAGATAACCTGAGACGACAGACGTCATCGTCCTCTCTTAAAACTATGCCTCTGGTAGCTGAACTGATGAATATTCGTCGCAGTATTTCATTTCACATTTCATTATATTCCAAGTGTAAATTATAAGGGTTTTTTGGGGGGGGGTTGTTTGCTTGTTTTTAGGGGGGGTAATAATGTACGTGTGTTAAAAGTAATCAAATCGAGGAGCAACTCTGTTTTTTCACTGGACGACTCAACTAATTTTAATTTTGAAACTCGCTGATTCATAGCATAGTCACGCGAAAGTTCATTAACATCATCACATTGAGCAGCAGGTTTAAATGGCAGTTTTAGTTCCTCTTCTAAGAGGTTACAGTAAGGGAGAACATTCAAACTTCCTTTCTGGGCAAACAGACTTATTTTTTTATATATACTTTTAGGGAGGAGGGATAATACAGTTAATTGATGGTCTCCTTAACCATTTTACCTTCCTTCATTCTACTTGGGTTTTTTCCTGCCCTGAGCTGATGACAAAGCTCTTCTTTAATCTACAGATTTGTTCTGTTGATTAAAGTATCCTACCAAGGGCGCCTTGATGGCTCAGTTGGTTGAGCGCCTTCAGCTCAAGTCATGATCCCAGGGTCCTGGTATGGAGTTCTGCATTGGGTTCCTTGCTCAGGGGGGAGAAGCAGACTCTGCCCCTCCTCCCTACTTGGGTTCTCTCCAATAAATAAATAAACCTTAAAAAAAAAAGTCACGCCAAGGATTTTGTAAATGCCTGCTATGAAATGCTGTATTTATATTGTATAATGTTATGGTATATAATCATTAGAGCAAGAGCTAAACCATTGTGTCAGTCCTGAAAAGCAAACAGTAAGAATTCAAATAATTAAGGGTTAAACTTTCTCCTAATCCTGTTTTTATCATTTGCCTCAGAACCTTACTAAAAATGTATTTGTCTTGTGTGGAGTTAAACAATTAAACTCCTTTGCACAAGATGCAAGTATGAAAGTTTCTTTAGAATGAAGATGATACTTTTAGTCAAACTGTTTCCCTATAACAAAATCCCAAATCATATATCTCAAGATTAATCAAAAATATGAGCAACACAAGCCTCTCAATGTTTTAAAAAGAAAACAGACCTCAGAGAGACTGTACCTTCCTGAGGTCAGAGAGAAAGTCACCGTCATTCTTCAAAGAGACAAATGCTTAGACCTGGTCTCAAACTTGCAGTAGTTTAATTTTTTTTCTTTTTTAATGCAACTCCTTAATTGGTTTATTGACTTTGGCACCGGAGTTTCATTTGGTTAAATCAAACTTTCTTTGGACTTTATTCTGTTTAAGCAAAATCTGTGTGCTCAGAGGGAAAAAAAAAACACCTAAAAGATTAGACATTTTGAAACATAAATCATGGTTGGTTAAACAAACCAATGGCTGGCTAAATAAACCAACCACGGTTGGTTAAAAAAAAAAAAACATAATATGCTAGTAAGTAAATACTCCTTTTTCTAAAATTTGTCCCCCTTCCTTGTTTTGTTTTTATTCCCCCCAAAAACTATGGCTAAGTGATAGTTTTAAAATACTTAGGAGATGCTGGGGGGAGTGGAGGTAGGACTAGGGTGGGTTGGGTTATGGACATTGGGGAGGATATAGGCTAGGGTGAGTGCTGTGAAATATGTAAAGCCTGATGATTCACAGACCTATACCCCTGGGGTAAATAATACATTATATGTAAATAAATATAATTTTAATAAAAAATAAAATAATTTTAATAAAATAATTAAAATTTTATAATTTTAATAATTTTATTAAATAATTTTAATAATAAAAAAGCTAAAAAATAAAATACTGAGGAGAAAAGCAGCATTTGTCATCTGCCCATTCTCAGGGACAATAGGAAGTTAAGTTTAAGGAATTGAGGTGAGACAACATAGTTAAAAAGGTAATTTTTTTTCTTTTTTAAAAATATTTTATTTATTTATTTGACGGAGAGAGACACAGCGAGAGAGGGAACACAAGCAGGGGGAGTGGGAGAGGGAGAAGCAGGCCCCCCCCCAAGAAGGGAGCCTAATATGGGGCTCAATGTGGGGATCAATATCAGGACTCCAGGATCACTACCAGAGCCAAAAGCAGACGCCTAATGACTGAGCCACCCAAGCGCCCCAACAGTCTTTTTCTTTTTAAATGTCATCCGTACATTGTCAAACCCTTCTCTGACTTCTTAAAGTGTGACTATATAAATATCAAGGAAAAATTATTAGTGCTATTATGAGTTGTTAAGGGTATTGATTTTTTTTTTTTTAGTTAACTACATGAATCTATCCTACAGTACCATACATTTTTCTAAACTGATGTCAGTAATATATTCTACCTTTTTATCCTTGTTTTCCAGAACAGCAGGACCTTATGCCACAGATACACCCTTCATATGTATATGTAGCAGATTTTCCACGCTTTATTGTCAAAGCCTTCAATCCTACTAAAGATGATAAACAAACAAAAAAACTAGGTGATACTTCAGAGTCTCAGCAGGAGACAGCACTATACAAAGAATATTCCATTAAATGTGATTATTTATTTTAAACCAAAGAGGTAGACAAGCATTCCTAATAAAATTCGCTGACAGGGGCACCTGGGTGGCTCAGTGGGTTAAAGCCTCTGTCTTCGGCTCAGGTCATGATCTCAGTTTCCTGGGATTGAGTCCCACATCGGGCTCTCTGCTCAGCGGGGAGCCTGCTTCCCCATCTCTCTGCCTGCTTCTCTGCCTACTTGTGGTCTCTGTCAAATAAAGAAATAAAATCTTTTTAAAAAATAAATAAAATAAAACAAAATTCGCTGACATGCAGAAGTGAACCCAGGCTCATACAGGAGGGCCCCTTTGCCTGCCTGTTCCTCATGGTTGAATTGTCAGCTGATAAATGGGAACAATTCTGTTTACTTTTCAGAATAGGGGGAGTTAATCTAGGTCCTTTAATTATTTAAATATGTGTCCTATTTCAAACAAACAGACAAAAAAAAAGGTTTCAGTTACAAACAACAGGTTCTGAAATTCTTGTGACTCCATTTTAAGAACAGTTCCCTTGGCCTCATTTGCCTCTGGCAGGACATCTGTTTGTATCTAAAGTCAATAGCTCAGAAGCTACACCGCAAGAGCACTCATCTCACACCAAGCCAGTAAATCCCATCGTTCTCTTTGAAAACTTTTCATCTTTATGTAGGTTCTTGCCATTCTCACCACCCACTGATTAATTTTCATTATTTTGCACTGGAGCTCCAGGGATAGCCTTTCTGGTTTGCCTCTCTCCAATCCATCTTACATGTTTAACTGAGCTCCTAAATACTGATTCTGTCTTTATTCTATCTTTTCCTTTACCCCAACACCTATAATTGCTCCCCTTGTCTGTTCCATCAAGTTTCTCTACATGGCTTTTCTCATCTTGCACAGAGTAAAACCCAAATCCCCACTCGACCTTCTAAGTCCCACATGACCAGGCCCTGCTACCTCTCTGTCTTCATCTTCCACACTCTCTCACTCACTCCACTATACACATACTTGCTGTTTCTCCACCTACCCAACCACAAGCCTGCCTTTTACACTTAACTTCTTTTTTTTCTTTTCTTTTCTTTTTTTTTTTCTTTTTTTTTATTTGACAGAGAGAGATCACGAGTAGGCAGAGAGGCAGGCAGAGAGAGAGGGAGGAAGTAGGCTCCCTGCTGAGCAGAGAGCCTGATTCGGGGCTCAATCCCAGGACCCTGGGATCATGACCTGAGCTGAAGGCAGAGGCTTTAACCCACTTAGCCACAGCAGGCGCCCCTACATTTAACTTCTTAACCCACGATGCTCTTCTGAAAGATATACCTGTGGTTCAATCTCTCTCCACTTCAGGCTTTATTCACAATAACTTATTGTTTACCCCTTCTCTAAATACCCCTACAATAGCATACCCTCTCTGCTCATTCTAACCTCTTATCTTGCTTATTGTGTTTTTTTTTTTTTTATAACACTTCTCATTGTTAAATGCTTGAGGCTATGTTTACCTTTCTCCGTGGAATAAAATTCTATACAGATCCTCCCCATTCTAAGGTGATTTTTTTTTAAAGATTTTATTTACTTATTTGACAGATAGAGCTCACAAGTAGACAGAGAGGCAGGCAGAGAGAGAGGGGGAAGCAGGGTCCCTAACAAGCAGAGAGCCCCATGCAGGGCTCAATCCCAGGACCCTGGGATCATGACCTGGGCCGAAGGCAGAGGCTTAACCCACTGAGCCACCCAGGCACCCCGTAAGGTAATTTTTAAAATTTCATATGTGTCTTGTTTTTAGATCCTCAGATAGTAGAAACCAAGGATGTGTCCTTCTCACATCTATATTCTCGGCACTTGGCTTAGGGCCTCACCTTTAACAGGTGTTCACTAAATGTTTTCAAGTGAATGAATTTAAAGTGTCATCTTTTCCCATCTTCTGACTATTTTGCCCCTCAACAATTCACTACTTCGAGTTCATATTTCAAGTATAGTCTAAACCACATTACTAGTACTTATTTCTAAATTATGTTGTCTTTCATTCTTTCAGGTTCTTTTTTAAAAAGGTTTTTTGTTTATTTTATTTAAAGATTTTATATATTTATTTGACAGAGAGAGGTCACAAATAGGCCGAGCAGCAGGCAGAGAGAGAAGGGGAAGCAGGCTCCCCGCTGAGCAGAGAGCCTGATGCCGGGCTCGATCCCAGGACCCCAGGATCATGACCTGAGCCAAAGACAGAGGCTTTAACCCACTGAGCCACCCAGGCGCCCATAAATACATTATTTTTAAATTTAAATTTTGGTCAGTGGTATTGAAGTATTGGTACTGAAACAACGAGTAACAAGTAGGAATCTGGTTTGGTTAGGATGGTCAGGACAAGAGGTGACATTTCAGGTGTGATCCAAAGGATGAGAGAGGTAGCTATACAAAGAGAGAAAATGGAAAGAAGAAAGGCTCTGGTCAAAGGCAACACCACCTACAAAATGCAGAGGCAGGAATGAGCTTGCTATGGTGAGCAAGGCAGAAATGGCAAGAGGTAAGATTGGAGAAGTAGATGAGGCAGAGCAATACCTCTTGTAAGGCATTGTAAGAAGTTTATAGGCCTTGGGAAGCAGTTGAAGAGTTATAAAGAGGGGAGTAATTTGATCCAAGTCGTGCTTTAAGATGAATGCAATTTTATTTTATTTCTTAAAAAGATTTTAGTTATTCATTGGAGAGAGATACAGAGACAGAGGCGGAGAAAGAGAGAGCACAAGTAGGGGGAGAGGCAGAGGGAAAGGGAGAAGCAGGCTCCCTGATGAGCTAGGAACCTGACCTGAGGCTCCATGCCAGGACCTGGAGATCATAACCTGAGCCACAAGATGCTTAACCATCTGAGCCACCCAGGCATCCCTGAATGCATTTTTTTTTTAATCAGTAAGGAAGGCACCTAGGTGGCTCAGCTGGTTGATCATCTGCCTTTGGCTCAGCTCCTGATCCCGCTGAGCAGGGAGTCTGCTTCTCCCTTCCTCTGCCTCTTCCCTAACTTGTGCGCACTTTTGCTCTCTCTCTCTCTCTCTCCCTCCCTCACTCCCTCTCAAATAAATAAATAAAATCTTCAAAGAAACTAAAAAGAAAAAAATCTGGGGTGCCTGGCCGTCTTAGTGGGTGGAGCATGTAAATCTTGTTCTTGGGGTCATGACTTTAAACACCACATTGGGCCTAAAGCTTACTTTAAAAAAATCCAACAGCTGTGATGATTATTGACTGCAGGGAGAAGAATGGAGTTGTTGCATTAAACTAGGCCAGGGATACCAGTAATCTGCAGTGAGGTTGCTATTGTGGGAATTTAAGTAATCCAAGTTAAAATTCTGGACTTCGAAAAACTCTTTTATTTTAGCTAATAATATGCTATCAATCATGACATCTTACAGGTTTGTTCAAGGATTTATAGATTCTCACACACAACTCGATATTTCTTTGTTCTCGCAGACCCAACCTAGGCCTGTGTTACCACTTAACCTGCATGATTGGACCAACCTCATTCCTGAGCTCTGTTTTCAGTCAAGCTGTTCCAATACAACCCACACTAGTTGCTGCTAGAGCAAACTAACTTTCTTTCTTCCTTAAAATATTATTTATTTATTTATTTGGCAGAAAGACGGTGAGAGAGGGAACACAAGCAGGGGAAGTGGGAGAGGGAGAAGCAGACTCCCCACCAAGCAGGGAGCTCAATGCTGGGCTCTATGTGGGGCTTGAATCCAGGACGCTGGGATCATGACCTGAGCCCAAGGCAGATGCTTAACGACTGAGCCACCCAGACGCCCCTAGAGCAAACTTTCAAAAACAACACTGAACACGTTTCTGCTCTATTCAAAACCCTCAAGAGGCTCTATAATATGGGAGCCTAGGTCCCTGACAGTCCAGCCCAAATCTACCCAGTCAAATCATAATACCTGCCTGGTGCTTTTTCCATCTCTCCCCCTTTTTGTATGTTATTTTCTCTTATATCATCCCTTCTGAATCTTCTGGATATTAATCCCCATTTTACCTACACGGGCACTCTAGGTGGCTAGTTTTGTTAGAAGCATAGTCTGTGGCTAGAAGTTGTGCTCTTATCTTTTATATTCTATTAAAAATGTATCCGTTAAAATTCAGAATTTAGAATCATTAATTACATGGTAAAGTGTCTATAATAAATGTTTTGAATTTTAAATGTTTTATAAAACTGTGTATAGTATGATTATAATCTAATAAGAATGGTTTAATCTGTGAGGTGAGACTGGGGGTGATTTTTGTTTCCAGAAGGTATTTTTCTGGGTTTTCTAAACTTTTTCTTTTCTTTTCTTTTCTTTTTTTGACAGAGAGATAGAGGGCAGACGTAGGCAGAGCATCAGATAGAGGAAGAGGAAAAGGTAGATTCTCCACTGAGCAGGGAGCCCGACCCGGGGCTTAATCCCAGGACCCTGGGTTCATGACCTGAGCCAAAGGCAGCCTCTTAACTGACTGAGCCACCGAGGCACCCCAAACTTTTTATAATTAATATGTATTACTTTTATAACAACAATCATCAAAAAGAATGGGGGGAAATATGTTATGTAGCCTTTAAGACTATCTCAAACAGGGGCGCCTGGGTGGCTCAGTGGGTTAAAGCCTCTGCCTTCGGCTCAGGTCATGATCCCAGGGTCCTGGAATGGAGCCCCGCATCGGGCTCTCTGCTCAGCAGGGAGCCTGCTTCCTCCTCTCTCTCTGCCTGCCTCTCTGCCTACTTGTGATCTATTTGTCAAATAAATAAATAAAATCTTAAAAAAAAAAAAAAGACTGTCTCAAACACTGGCATCACTGGCTTCTTCACTCCCTCATCACCATCACCATTTTCTACATTATCCTCTCTCCCCTCATCTTTTTTGAAAGTCAGGTGTGACTTAACTCATTTTCCTGCCAAACTGGGAGGTCCTTGAGTAAAGACACTATGTCTTGCCTATTGTCACAACTCTGCATTCCTAGATATTTTACAACTTCTTGCTGAATCCAGGAGTTTAGATTTTTTAAGGCTGAATAAAATGCCAGCAATATCAGGAAAGAAAGGCTATCAAGATAAGAGCTATAATTTTGAGGAATCCAGTGAACTAGTCCTTTACTTAGAAGCATTTGTTAAACCTGTTAACCTTAAGGGGCACCTGGGTGGTTCAGTGGGTTGAGCATCAGACTCTTGATTTCTGCTCGGGTCCTGATTTCAGGGTCATGGGATTGAGCCCCATGTTGGGGGTGTCATCCTGAGCATGGAGCCTGCTTGGAATTCTCTCTCTCCTTCTCCCTTTGCCTGCCCCAGCTTGCGTGCTCTCTTTGTCTCTCTACAACTGAAAGAAAACAAAAACAAAAAACTGTTAACCTTAAAAATTAAACTGTCAGTTATCTTACTGGAAAAAAAAAAGTTTATTCTGAAATAGCAGAGAACTGCATTTCCAGACACACAGGCTAGGGCTTTGCAAGTCTAGAGAACATGGGAGAGGACCACTCTTTACAGAGGACTGGCTAAGTTGAGAGGCCTTTGTTATAAACAAAACACCTCTCAGAATAAACTGGGAGCTCTAAGTTTAGTGGCTTTTCATTGGCTCAATTGTGACAGTCTCTCATTGGCTGGGCTGTTGCTGGACAAAGAAATCCTTTCCTCCTGTTACAGAGATAAATAGTTTTTTTTCATATGGGGAATGCAATGGAAGGGTCTGCAATGGAGGAAGAGTGGCAGGGTATAAGAGCTTCCATTTCTGGTTCCTGACTCCAGTGTGTGTGTGTGTATGCGTGATTAAAATTTATTTTTTAAAGATTTTTAAGATTAAGATTATTTTTTAAGATTTTATTAAGATTTATTTATTTAATATGTGTGTGTGTGTGTGTTTTAGGATTTATTTTTATTTATTTTTTTAAAAGAGATTTTATTCATTTATGTGACAGACAGAGATCACAAGTAGGCAGAAAATCAGGCAGAGAGAGAGGAGGAAGCAGGCTCCCTGCTGAGCAGAGAGTCAGATGCAGGTCTCGATCCCAGGACCCTGGAACCATGACCTGAGCTGAAGGCAGAGGCTTTAACCCACTGAGCCACCCAGGCGCCCTGAGGATTTATTTATTTAAGTGATTTCTATACCCAACATTGGGCTCCAGCTCATGATCTCAAGACAGAGTCCCATCCTCCACTGACTGAGCCAGCCAGGCACCCGTCCTGACTCCATTTTAAATGAGATTTCCTTTTATTAATTTTAAAGAAATCAAACAGGATTCAAGAGTAGGTAAGTGGAAAGGAGAGTAGAGGGGAACCCAGACTGGAAAAACAAGTTCCTCTAACTTAGATCAATGGACTTTAGGGAAATTCTTCAATCCCTTGAGGACAAAAATGTACCTAGGAGGGATGCCTGGGTGGCTCAGCTGGTTAAGTGACTGCCTTCCGCACAGGTCATGATCCCAGGGTCCTGGGATTGAGCCCTGCATTGGGACACCCTGCTTGTGTTCTCTTGCTCTCTGTCAAATAAATAAAATCTTTTTTTTAATTTTTTAAAAAGATTTTATTTATTTATTTGACAGAAAAAGAGAAATCACAAGTAGGCAGAGAGAAGGGAAAGCAGGCTCCCCGCTGAGCAGAGAGCCCGATGTGGGCCTCCATCCCAGGACCCTGAGATCATGACCAGAGCCCCAGGCAGAGGCTTAACCCAATAAGCCACCCAGGCACCCATAAAACCCTTTTTTAAAAAAGTACGTAGGAGTCCTTCATTTATGAATAGATCACTTGCTCATATGTATTGAGCACCTATTATATGCCAAGCATTGAAAACAGGTTCAAGGGAGGAAAAGGTAGATATGGTTGCTAATCTTAGGAAGCTTACAGAATGTCTATTGGGACATTCTATTCTTACAGAATGTCTATTGGGAGAGACTCTACACAATCAATCACTTATTTACTTGGACAATTATAAGTAACTCGAATGGTAATAGGCTAATTATACAGTTGCTGGGGAAACCAAGTTTGGGAGGGAGTTTTGTTTTATTTTTTGTTTTGATTTTTAAGATTTTATTTGATTAGGAGCTCCTGGTGGCTCAGCTGTTAAGTGTCTGCCTTCCACTGGGTTCATGATCCTAGGGTCCTAGGATTGAGCCCCCCACATCATACTCCCTGCTCATGGGGAAGGTTGCTTTCCCTCTCCTACTCTCCCTGCTCATATTCCTGCTCTTGCGGTTTCTTTCTCTGTCAAATACATAAATAAAATCACACAAAAATTTATTTATTTATTTATTTATTTATTTATTTGAGAGAGAGGGAGACCTGGGGGTGGGCAGGAGGAGTAGAGGGGTAATAGGAGGGAGAGAATCTCAAGCAGACTCACCACTAAACACGGAACTATACTTGGGGCTGGATCTCAAACCCTGAGATTATGACCTGAGCTGAAAACAGGGTGAGAAGCTTAATCGAAGGAGCCACCCAGGCACCCCTGGGAGGGAGATTTTGATGAGAGGTCTCTGTGCTGAGACCTGAAGAGTATAGATGACATAGGGAGGTAGAGAGGAGAGGTTTAGAAAATTTGTTCTAGCAGAAGAAATGGCAAATGTGAAGGGAAGACACATGGGCTAAGGCATTTTCTGAGGCTGCAGCCAAAAGAGGGAGATCCAGCAGAGGAAGTCATAGAATTTTCTTCTATTGAATAACCCATTCTTTAACCCCAAACAGCTCCTTCTTCTGTCCCTATGGCCTCAAAACCAGGCTTGTGAGCAATCATGAGAGCCTCGCACTTCCATTCAAGGCACTCAAATATTCCTATTTAAACACATTTAAGGAAGATACCGTTAATCCACCAGTAAAGAACAGCAGAGTCAGAACAGTCTTGTTTAAAGCTCAAAACCTAGCATCCAACCTATTATCTGGCACATAATTACGTTTTGTAAAATTACTTGTGAATTCAAGAAACAGGTGTACTTTAAAAGATATATTTTAAAAAAATGTATTTTAAAAAACGGATGTAATTTATAATTTTTCCAAGCTACAGACTCGCGTTTGCTTCTCTGCCTAGGCCCTCGGACCTCTGAAGCCCTTCCTGACCGGCATGGGGAGACGAGGTTGGCTCCAGCCCTCAAGCGCGCTCAGCCTAGGTGTTGGCGGCGGAACCGCGAGGCGGAACTTTGGGCTCGTGGAACGGTGGCCCTGCGGACCATCGGGAGGGAAGCACACACCCCCCCCCACCCGCCCCGGCCCGGAAGGAGCTGACGGGAGCTGGGACCTCGGCAGCCATCGCGCTTTGCAGTTCGAACTAGAAGGTTGTAGGGAGGACTCCAGGTGGGGAATTGCGATCTGCCCATTCGCAGGTGAGTGCGGGTCTCTTCCCCCGGTAGAACCGGCAGGCGGCAGCTGTGGATCACAGGGAAAGTGCACTTTTCGGACCTGAGCCCACCGGGGTCCCTGGTTGTGGCCAAGAGAGAAAGGGGTCCCTGTTTTCCTCTCCGGAGTCAGGCAGCACGAAAGGGAACGGGTTCTTTTCCTGCTCTGCGGTGGTCGCTCTTAGAGTCCTCTGGATAGTGCACCTGCTGCTGTCAAACGGTGTCATTTGAGGAAAGAACGAGCTGACTGTAAGGCGTAGATAAACCCTTCCTTCCCCTCAGCCTCAGTTTCCTCACCTGATCAGGCAAAGGCGGCCGGGATCATTGACAGCTCCGGACCCTGCGACGCGGTGTTTTCAGTTCTCCCAGTTAGTGTGCTGGCAAAGTGAGCTTCCTTACTAGTAGAAGTTAACGTTTGGCCATAGCCCAAGTCCCAGGTGAGTGGGAGAAAAGATACTGGTTGGGGGAAAACTAATGATTTATAAATTGTTCCCAGATTTTTGAACAGCATAGAGATTTGTTTTGACAACAGCTGAAGCTCTGACCTCACTGGCCCAAAAGCCAAACTCATTAGGTACTTCAAGTATTTGGTACACTTGAGCAAAACGAGGTGAGGGAATCCTTTTAACTTGAAAAATTAAAAGTAGTATTATTTGCATATTTATCTGTCAAGCTCAGTATTACCACGGGTCTTACTCTGAAGAATATCCTAGGTTCAGTGTTAAAATACCAGTTTAGAGGATGAAAGAAGGGGCGACTGGGTGGTTCATTCGGTTAAGCGTCTGCTCATGATCTCAAGGTTCTGGGATCGAGTAGGGTGTGGGTTCCTTGCTCAGCGGGGAGTCTGCTTCTCCCTCTGCTTCTTCCCCTGGCTTGGGCGCACTCTCTCTCTTTCTACCTCAATAAAATAAAATCTTAAAAAAAAAAAAAAAGAGTATGAAAGAAAAGGAAACATTTACTGTCTCCTATGTGTGAGTTGCTAACCATTCACACAATTCATTAAGGAAGGTAATGATATCATCTCTGTTTTACAGATGAGGAATAAGGGAAAATAAGGGAAAATTAATTATTTGTCAATAATTGTGGTGCAGACTTAGTAAAGCAATGTATAGCTAATACTTTTTTTTTTTTAAAGATTTTATTTATTTCTTTAACAGATAGAGATCAGAAGTAGGCAGAGAGGCAGGCAGAGAGAGAGGAAGGGAAGCAGGCCCCTGCTGAGCAGAGAGTCCGATGTGGGACTCGATCCCAGGACCATGAGATCATGACCTGAGTGGAAGGCAGCGGCTTAACCCACTGAGCCACCCAGGCGCTCCTCTAATACTGTTTTGAGGATATACATTCATTACCAAGATATTTGGAACTTAACTAATCTTATAGTTCAGTGGGATCAAGCCCCACATTGGGCTCTCTGCTCAGCGGGGAGCCTGCTTCCCCCTCTCTCTCTGCCTGCCTCTCTGCCTACTTGTGATCTCTCTCTGTCAAATAAATAAAATCTTAAAAAAAAAAAAAAAGATTAGGCTGTCATGAATGAAAATCACTGGCACATTGTTTGAAGTTTATAAGTCAGAATTCTATAGTAATGATGATTTCTCCACCCTCTTTGAGTGTACTTGTCTGATACTCATTTAAATGATTTGTCTGCAAAACATTACTAACTAAAAACCTTTAAAATTACACGTTTGAGGGGCGCCTGGGTGGCTCAGTGGGTTAAAGCCTCTGCCTTCGGCTCAGGTCATGATCCCGGGGTTCTGGGATCGAGCCCCGCATCGGGCTCTCTGCTCAGCAACTAGCCTGCTTCCTCCTCTCTCTCTCTGCCTGCCTCTCTGCCTACTTGTGATTTCTGTCAAATAAATAAATAAAAATCTTTAAAAAAAAAATTACACGTTTGAAATATTTTTTTTGTAAGTGATGAACCACTGAATTCTCCTGAAACCAATATGCGCTGCATGTTAACTCACTAGAATTTAAATAAAAATATAGCTTTTGAACAATTTCAATTAAGGGAGCGTATTTTAAGGGGGCGCCTGGCTGGCTCAGTCGGTGGGGCATGCTACTTTTGATCTTGGAGTCATGAGTTCAAGCCCTGTGTTGGGCCTGGAGGGTTTTATTGTTGTTGTTGTTGTTGTTTTAAAGATTTTATTTATTTATTTGACAGAGATCACAAGTAGGCAGAGAGGCAGGCAGAGAGAGAGAGGAGGAAGCAGGCTACTTGCTGAGCAGAGAGCCCGATGCAGGGCTGTCCCAGGACCCTGAGATCATGACCTGAGCTGAAGGGAGAGACCTTAATCCACTGGGCCACCCAGGTGCCCCTGAAGACAGCGGCTTTAACCCACTGAGCCACCTGGGCACCCTTGGCCTAGAAGTTTTTAAAAAAAGTATTTTAAGGTTTGAATTTGTCACTGCTTATATTGATTTTCATTTTCTTAATTCAGTATAGGCAATTGTAGTACTCAAGACTCACAACTTTTCATAACAAAGCATTTTTCCCCCTTCGCTCACTCTTAAAAAAAATCCTATTTATATTTGTCACAGATTTAACCTTCCAGTTGAGTGTCACTTTTCCCCAAAGGAAACTTGAGTTTTTATTCTTGTTGATTACGTGAATGCAAAGGTCTAATTCCATTACTATGATTGCTATGCATTCAATCATAAAATGTTTTCTTGAGTTTTGTATTTGCATCACTGTTTCAAAACTTTAAAGGCTATAGAAAGAAAAATCTTAAGAATTTTAGGGGAGAATATTTATAAGGGCAGCACTGTCTCGAAACATTTAACATTACTTTTCATTCTTGGTAATGCACAGGTAATTTAACATTATTACTTAACATTAATTTAACATTATTACTTTTCATCCTTGGTAATGCACTGAAATTCTATAAAACATGGTCAAGCAGAGTTTGGGCTCATATTTCTAGTCCTATTTGAATTTGAAAGAGAAGTGTGCATTAATTTCTGAATTAGCTTACAGGTAGTTTACTGATCTTATGGAATTTATGCACATTTTCATTATAAACCCGATGAAGTTGGATAGAAAATTATGATTAATCTTTTCTAGTAAATATCTTCACCTAGAGTTGAAGGAAATTACTCTACTATCTTCTCTGGTGACAGTGACAATGTTGTTAATATTTAAAGTGAAGCTATTCATGAAAAGTATCATTAAAAACTTCTTCATATCGGGGCATCTGGGTGGTTCAGTCGGGTAAGCATCTGACTCTTGATTTCTGCTAAGGCGATGATCTCAGGGTTTTGTGAGAGAGAGCCCCGAGTCAGGCTTAGCTCTGGCATGGAGACTGCTTAAGATTCTACCCCCCCTTCCTCCTCCCACCTTTTTCTCTCTAAAAAATTTTTTTCGTTTTAAAATACTGAAGTTTTTCCATATTCTTGTTAATGTTGAAGTTAACTTGAAAATTGGCATTTAGAGTTTATGCTTTTGAGGAGGCACCTGGTTCAGTTTATAGAGTGTACAACTCTTTATCTCAGGGTTATGGGTTCAAACTCCATGCTGGGTGTAGAGATTACTTTAAAAAAATCATTAAAATATTTATTTTGAATTTCAGTTAATTAAGTCAGAATGAGTTAATGCCATGTTACATTGTATAGTATTCAAAATGTTTTTCAGGTACATTATCATAATTAATTTTTCTTAAAACTCTGTGAGGCAGATAATATATTCCTGTTATAGGTAAGAAAAAACTGGAGCTCAGAAAGATTGCCTTTCCCAGAAAAAAATGATAGTATTTCAAATGCTGCATATTAAATCCAGATTTTTAAAATTCTAGGATAGGAACTCACTTGCACCATAGCTTTATCATCCTTTGCTTCCCAAAATTAATAATGTATTGTTTCTGTAATGCTACTCTGGTGTTATATTTGCCTTTTTAGATCATTGGCGCTTTTATTTTTATTTCTGTTTTTTAAAATTATTTATATTGACATATAATGTATTATTTGCCTCGGGGTACAGGTCTGTGAATCATCAGTCTTACACATTTCACAGAACTCACCATAGCACATACCCCCCCAGTGTCCATAACCCAGCCACCCTGTTCCTTCCTCCTACTCCCCCAGCAACCCTCAGTCTTTATTTTTTAATAATAGCTTTATTGATGGTTCACATACCATAAAATTTATCCTCTTAAAGTATACAATTAAAAAAAAAAAAGGTATGCAGTTCAGTGTTTTTAGTATATTCACAGTGTTCTGCAACCATCACCACTATCTATTCCAGAACATTTTCATCACCCAAAAAGAAATCCACTACTTATTAGCAGTCACTCCCTGTTTCCCCTTTACCTCCCTTGTCTGACAACCACTAACTTGGTCTGAGAACTTACATGTTCAGGACATTTCATGTAAATGGAATCATTCATTTAAGTTTAATAGGAGAAGGCTTTAAGCAGTTATTTGTAATTTGAGAGCTTCTGCTCGATTCTACTCTTAAGTGCTGATTTTCGTGTTACTGGAGTAGATCACTTTTCTAATCTGTATAGGCACTTTCCTGTTTGTTGTTCATGCAATAAATAAATCTGCTGACGTGTATATGTTTCCTTATTCTTGACCTTTGCTCTTCACATGTCTAATAGTGTATTCATGGTGTTGTGTAACTTCTTCAGGGCTCAGGTATCTGTGGCTAAGTAACTTTATTCTTAGTTGGGCATTTTTAATTCTACTTTGAAATGACTAATGCTTGCTACCTTGTTTTAAGGTCCTTAGAAACCACAACTTTATAGAAATATTAGTATCTCATTATCTTCTAAAGCAGAGTTTCCCCATATGTGTTAATAAATTATTTCTCTAGGGGCAAATTTTACAACAGCAAATTTGGACCATCTTTATGCAAAGTCATTTTTCTTTTAAGGCTTACCCTACCCTATTCCACTCTCTGTCAGTCTCATAGCTTTCACCTACTAACAGTCATCTTCAGTGAGGAATTCCTTTTTTAGTAAATTCTGCTCTCAACATGGGGTTCAAACTTATGACCCCAAGATCAAGAGTCACATGCTGCATTGACTGAACCAGCCAGGCACCCTTTCAAGGACTTTGTCAGTCGATTCACAGTCTTGCTCTCTCTAGCTCTCCGTTCTTCCAGGTGATTTTGCTGTCAGTGTGGACAGTATACCATGTATCCTGGCTTCCCCTTTCTTTCACTCCAGTTTTCTTCATCTGTCTATGCCAGAGCCAGGCCTTGGAACTTGCCACCACCCAGATCTGATGCTCTTGAATTTCTGAACACGGCATTCTCCTCCAGTTTGCTGACACAGTTCTGCTCCATCTTTCACTTTTCTCGCCCTTTTTACTATGACTATCTTTACAGTTGCTTTTTGATCAGATTTTTCCCCCGTTCTCTTAGTTCTCTTCTGTGAGAAGCCTGCCTTTGCTCCCAAGTTTATCCCTATATACTAGCTGCCTTTATACCTTTACTCACACAGCCTGAACTTTTGATCATACCACTTCAGCCTCTCATTAGTACTCTCAAATTCCTGTTCCCCTTGTCTTTTTTCAGGTCCTAATCCCTGTTCACTCCATGTTCTGTAAAGCTGATCCTCGCTGGGAAGTGAGGGCAGCAGGGGAGGTTGGAAATCCATGCAGATGGGCAGAGCTGTGAATGTTTTTCAGCCCCAATCAAGCACTTGGCTCTTTTTAGCAGTCCTTTAACTTGATCTTTTCCCCACAGTAGCTATTCGAATCTTCACTCTGCTCCTCAGAAAAGTCTCTGTACTCATTCTTCACTTTCGTTGTTGGATTCCTGCAACCTTCTCTGTACGTTCCTGGCTCTCCTTCCTTCTACTCTTAGAGCAGACGTACTCTCAGCCCTGGCTTTTCTTGAGACTTTGCCCTTTTGCTTTCTGCTAGCTCCTTATCAACATACTTACCCTTCCTTAAGAAGAAAATCCCACTTCTGTCATTCATTTCAAACTCTTTGAAAGAAGAATCTTTCCTTACTGCCTCTAGCTATTGACCTTCTGTTCTACTCTCTCCATAATAACAGCAGCCAGGTATTAAGTACTTATTTTGTGCGTTTTATCTCACTTGATCTTCATAACACCCTGCCAGAGTTTGCAAAAGAAACTGTAGCTTGTTCTAAGGTCACACAGTTAATTACTTCTGGAGACCTAGCTCTGCTGTGCTTTAAGTACTGGCCTTGGGTCTCTAGGATTTCCGCTCTGCTGTGGGGGGCTTATGCTCTCAGCGGTTGTCACCTTGTCACGAAGAAAGCTGTGACATCTTTGCAGTGGTACTGCAAAGTGGTACTTCGTGGGGCTAACTTCTTTCCACTTTTTCCACCATCTCTTCTTGGTTTTTTGTTTTTGTTTTTGTTTTCTTTAAAGATTTTATTTATTTATTTGACAGACAGAGATCACAAGTAGGCAGAGACACAGGCAGAGAGGAGGCAGAGAAGAGGAAGCAGGCCCCCTGCTAAGCAGAGAGCCCAATGTGGGGCTCGATCCCAGGACCCTGAGATCATGATCTGAGCCGAAGGCAGAGGATTAACCCACTGAGCCACCCAGGCGCCCCTGTTTTTGTTTTTTTAAGATTTTATTTATCTGAGAGAGTGAACGAAAGAGAACACAAGCGGATAGAAGGGCAGAGAGAGGGAGAAACTGACTCCTCTCTGAGCAGGGAGCCTGACTCCGGGCTCAATCCCAGGACCCTACAATTATGACCTGAGCTGAAGGCAGATGCTTAACTGACTGAGCCACCCAGGCGCCCCTCTTCTAGTTCTATCCTTTCAGGGTTCTTTTGGTTCTTCTACTCTTCTGTCCCTTAAGACCATCTCAAGTGAAAAGTCATTTCTTCCATAGCATTTGGCTGGTGCTTGAGGCAGGAGGCCTTTAGGCAGAATAGATGGGAGAAATTCATTTGTTGGTTGGGAAGGAGAATGGGTAGAGGTTTTAAGGTGGTAAAGTATAGGTCACCAGCAGTGAATGGCAAGTGGTTCACTTTGACCCAGGGAAAGCTACAAATAGAGAAGATTTAAGCTTGTAAAGGTGACCAAAAGATAGATAGTGGAAGTTCTGAATTACAGGATGAGGAGTTTGAATCATTTCTCAGCCCACAGACCTCTAGTGGCTCTCTCTCCAAAGGTATAGGGTGGCCATATAATTTCTTATCTAATCAGGATGTTTCTGAGAATAAAAGGAAGTACTATTAATAATTGTACTGGGCATCTGGGTGGTTCAGTGGGTTAAGCCTCTGCTATTGGCTCAGGTCATGATCTCAGGTCCTGGGCTCGAGTCAAGCAGAGCAGGGAGCCGGCTTCCCCCTTTCCCTCTGCCTACCTCTCTGCCTACTTGTGATCTCTCGCTCGCTCGCTCTCTTTGTCAAATAAATAAATAAAATATTAAAAAAATAATAATTGTACTGAGCTAACTTTGCGGAGACTGTCCCCAGCAAGCTGGGAGTTATAGTCACCCTGATCACCCTGATCACCCTGATCATGCAACAAATCAAGTCTAAGATGACATTTTGATGAAGCCATTCTGGAGGGTGTGTACAAACTGGTACAAACAGAATTTGAGGTTAAGATGATAGTTTGGGAATGTGATTTAAGGTTCTTCACTTACTGGTGCCTGTATGAATCAAAGAAAGCTTGAGACTACAAAAACTGATAGAGCTGGGATGTAACTTAACTGGATGTGGGATGTGAGGGAGGAGGAATTACACATCAGAGTTATAAGCTGGAGTAATTTAAAAAAATGGTACATAACCATTTAAAAAAATTTAAGCCTTGGGGTGCCTGGGTGGCTCAGTCTTTAAGAAAACGTCTGCCTTCGGCTCAGGTCATGATCCCAGGGTCCTAGGATCCCCGAATTGGGCTCCCTACTCAGTGGGAAGCCTGCTTCTCCCTCTCCCACTCCTCCTGCTTGTATTCCCTCTCTTGCTATCTCTATCTCTCTCTGTCAAATAAATAAAATCTTTAAAAAAAAAAAAAAATCTAGGCCTTGGAATGCCTGGGTGGCTCAGTGAGTTAAGTCTCAGCCTTCAGCTCAGGTCATGATCTCAGGGTCCTGGCATTGAGTCCCACATCAGGCTCCCTGCTCAGCAGGGTGTCTGCTTCTTCCATCTCCCTCTCTCTCTCCCTCTCCCTCCACCGGCCACTTCCCCTGCTTGTTCTCTCTCTCTCTTTCTCTCTGTCAAATAAACAAGATTTTTTTTTTTTGACAGACAGAGATGTCAAGTAGGCAGAGAGGCAGGCAGAGAGAGGGGGGGAAGCAGGCTCCCCGCAGAGCAGAGAGCCGGATGCGGGGCTCCATCCCAGGACCCTAGGATCACGACCCGAGCCAAAGGCAGAAGCTTTAACCCACTGAGCCACCCAGGCGCCCCTCTGTGTCAAATAAATAAATAAAAATCTTTAAAAAAAAAAAAAAAAGAGAGAAAATCTAAGCCTTTAAAACGGTCATAAGGCCACTGCAACGTAAGAGAAAGGGAATGGACCTGGAAATCAGAAAGACCCATGTTTGGAACTTGAATGTGACAATCCCTAATACTTGAAATTTAGTTATTATAACTTCAGTTTCTTCTTCTGTAAAATGGAACAGTAATGTATTTACTTTGGGGCCCAGTCAGTAGAGCATGCAACTCTCCATCTTGGGGTCCTGAGTTTAAGCCCCACATTGGGCATGGAGCCTACTTAAAAATAAAAATAATATAATATTTACTTTGAAAGGTTGTTGGGGTATTTATTTTTTTTATTTATTTTTTTTTTTAAGATTTATTTATTTATTTATTTGACAGAGAGAAATCACAAGTAGGCAGAAAGGCAGGCAGAGAGAGAGAGAGAGGAGGAAGCAGGCTCCCCGCTGAGCAGAGAGCCCGATGCGGGACTCGATCCCAGGACCCTGAGATCATGACCTGAGCCGAAGGCAGCGGCTTAACCACTGAGCCACCCAGGCGCCCAGGTTGTTGGGGTATTTAGTGGTGACATCCACAAAGTGCCTGTGGGCCACATGGTAGGAGAAATAGAGCAGCTAACGCTGAATGCTTCTTCCATGCCAGCTGCTAAGTGCTTTGTGTGTAGTAATGGATATAATCTTGACAGCCATCTCAGGTAGCTATTATTGTCCCCAGTTTACAGGTAAGGAAATTAAAATAACTTGTCTAAGGTCAGTGGTAAAGTCCTGGCTCTCTAGCTCTCGTTTTTAACCTTTCAGCAAATTATAATGCTTACAGGGGTAGCTGCTACTTCTTGTGAGCTTTGCTTTGTTAAATTGAAAGACTGATTGAATATTGTTTCTTAGGTCCAAATGTTTCAGGTAGCAAGCATGAGACCAAATGCCTAAATTTAGTCTCAGATTTGTTTCTCATTCTGACTTATGCCTCACTGGTGACCATCTGTTGACTAACGCTGTTTGCAGCCCCCTAACCTGTCCCATCACAGTACCTGAGTTTTTGCTGTCCTCACTTCGTTTCACACCTCTGCACATAGTATAACAACCAACAACCACTTAGCAAACCCTTACTTAATCTTCAAGATTCAGGCTGAACATCATCCAAGAAACCTTTCCTTAGCTACAACTTGTTGCCTTTGTAGAACTGTGGAAATAGGACTGTGGATGTAGAGACAAGGAGGACTGGTTTTCTCTTTTTCTATACAGAACATAAAGTCATTTATGAAGGGGTATACCATACCCCTTGCTACTGCATTACTTCTTTTATTCTGATTTTCCACTGTTAGGATTATTAATCCCCTTATAGCTTAAGATTTTCAGTATGGACAGTTTTTTTTTCTTTGTGTTTGTATAAGTTTTGAAATTCTATAGGGTAAGTTGTTACCATTCTAGATAATATTCTATTCAGTTTTAACATTTTTCAGTTGAATTACATTTGTGTAGCTAACTTACCTCTCTAGACTATAACCTTTACAAGAGAAAGAGCCGTGTTTATTATATTTGTATCCTGTATGGTGTTTAGCTCAGGATCTTGGACATAATATGAATTTGGTAATCGTTAGAATTAAATAAAATGTCTTGGGACGCCTGGGTGGCTCAGTTGGTTAAGCAGATGCCTTCGGCTCAGGTCAGAATCCCAGCGTCCTTGGATCAAGTCCCACATCAGGCTCCTTGCTCAGTGGGGAGCCTGCTTCTCCCTCTGCCTCTGCTTGTGCTCATTCTCTCTGACAAAAAAATAAATAAAATCTTAAAAAAAAAAAAGTCTTAATATACCACTGCTTTATTTGATTTCCTGCAGTAAAAGTTATGATTCTATTTGAAAAATAAACATCTTACCTAAAAATCTTCAGGAAAGATAAGTCCCTTATATATATTTTCTGTGACTACAAGTTTCAAATTTCTACATGACCTAGAAGAATAATAAAGAATGAGAGATAATTTTCAACTTGAGTAAAATAAGAATTTCTAAGGTACTGGATTTTTTTTTAAGATTTATTTATTTAGAGAGAGAGCAAGTGAGCGGTGGTGAGGGGCAGAAGGAGAGAGTTTTGGGATTTAATTATTACATCAGAGAGAGAGCGCATTTGTGCACAAGCAGGGGGCTCAGCAGGGGGAGAAGCAGGCTCCCTGCTGAGCAAGAAGCCAGATATGGGACCCGATCCCAGGATGCTGAGATCGAGACCTGAGCCAAAGGCAGGTGCTTAACCAACTGAACCACCCATGCATCCCTAGATTTTTGTATATATTTGTGGCTCTTCTAGTTCTCATTTTTGTGCTACTGACCCATGAAACTTCATAATTTGTGAGTCACTCTCAGTCAGGAATGGACTGGTTGCAAGAACAAAATTTTGCTCTTGAGAGTTAAAGTAAGGGGATGGAAGAGAGGAGAGGCTATTGGCTGGATCCAGGGAATATCCTAGTAAATACTGCTAGGCCTCCTAAACTGGAGGTAGGTGTCTCTTTTTTCTCTCACTTTCAATGCAATGTAATCTCCTAACACCTTATCATCTAGCAATTCTTGAGTTTGCTGGGCCTACCTGGATCAAGGTTGGCAGCCCACTGACGGAAATGGTTAAAGAAAGCAGTGTTGTGGAACACCTGGGTGGCTCAGTTGTTAAGCATCTGCTGACAGCTCAGGTCAGCTTAGGTCATGATCGCAGGGTCCTGGGATCGAGTCCTGCATCGGGCTCCCTGTTCAGCGGGAAGCCTGCTTCTCTCTCTCCCACTCCCCCTGCTTGTGTTCCCTCTCATGCTGTGCTTCTGTCTGTCATATAAATAAATAAAATCTAAAAAAAGAAAAAGAAAGAAGTGTGTCACACTTGTCTAAAGATGTCAAAGAACTTTTCAAATTGGTAGGACTTGGCCCAAATTTGGGCCTGGGTTTTGTTTAGTGCTAGAAAATGAACTTTGGGGGCGCCTGGGTGGCTCAGTGGGTTAAAGCCTCTGCCTTCGGCTCAGGTCATGGTGTGAGGGTCCTGGGATCAAGCCCCGCATCCGGCTCTCTGCTCAGTGGGGAGCCTTCTTCCCCCTCTCTCTCTGCCTGCCTCACTGCCTACTTGTGATCTCTCTCTGTCAAATAAATAAATAAAATCTTAAAAAATATATATAAAAAAAGAAAATGAACTTTGTTATCTGAAAATGTATTTTTGTGTATGTGATCTTTAATTTCTCCAGGATTTTTTCTCTTTTCTTTCCATATTAGCTTTATTAGTTATCAAGCCATGTCAAGTAAATGCTAAACGAAACTATGCTCTGCATTTTCTACTGTGATTTAAGAAAATGTTTTTTTTAATATTTAGTAATATGATTAAAATTTGAAAAATGCAGGAAGATGATAGACCCCCAAATTTGCCACCTATTACCATCTGCTATAAAAGACCAAAAGTAACAGAAAGTGGGTTTTTACTCCACTTAGGTATAATCAGACTTGGAAAACTTACTTAATTATCATAAATTTCCTTGTTTCATCTCTTTCTCTTTGCTCTTCCTACCCCCACTCTAAGGTTTTGGTACGTATTTCATAGACCATATATACTTCATTTAAATTACTGTTGATTAGGGGCACCTGGGTGGCTCAGTGGGTTAAAGCCTCTGCCTTCGGCTCAGGTCATGATCCCGGAGTCCTGGGATCCAGCCCCACATCGGGCTCTCTGCTCGGCAGAGAGCCTGCTTCCTCCTCTCTCTCTGCCTGCCTCTCTGCCTACTTGTGATCTCTGTCTGTCAAATAAATAAATAAACAAAACCTTAAAAATAAATAAATAAATAAATAAATTACTGTTGATTATAGATTATTTCCAAAATTTTTCTTACATAATGCTTTGATGCATATCTTTTTTACATAAAGATTGTCTGTATTTAGGACAATTTCTAAAAGTAGAATTCTTGGGGAGATTTCTGGGGGGTCAGTTGGTTAAGCATCCCACTCTTCATCTCAAGCTCAAGTCTTGATCTCAGGGTTGCGAATTAAAGCCTATCTTATATAAATAAGTAAATAAATAAGTGAATAAGAATTCTTGGGTCAAACGGTATAACATTTATTACTGCTGAATTAGTTGTTAAAAAGATTTGTACCAATTTATACTGCCACTAACTGCCTCTCTTACCACATTTTTTCCAGTTCTGGCTGTTACACTTCATTTTCATGTTTGCCACTCTGATTGGCAAGTAATGGTCTCTGGTTGTTGGTTTTTTGTTTGTTTGTTTGTTTGTTTAGTCACTTTCTTTTGGTGGGTTTTTTAAAACTGGAAAGAGCTTTTACTTTTTCTTTTTTTCAAGATTTTTTGTATTCGTCAGAGAAAGGGGTCGGGGGAGAACAAGCAGGGGGAAAAGCAGGCTCTCTGAGGAGCAAGGAGCTCAATGAGGGACTCCATCCCAGGACCTGGGATCATGACCCAAACCAAAGGCAGACCCTTAAAGACGTCCACCCCCCACCTCCTCCTTTTTTTAAAGTAAGCTCTACAACCCACATGGGGCTTGAATTCAGGATTCTGAGATTAAGAGTCGAATGTTCTACCAATTAAGCTAGGAAGGCACCCCACTAGTTTGTATTTTAATGGCCTTTTTTTTTTTTTTAATGCATCAGTATATATCAGATTAGACCACCCTGGATACAGGCACCTAGGTGGCTCAGTGGGTTGAGCCTCTGCCTTTGGCTTAGGTCATGATCTCAGTGTCCTGGGATTGAGCCCCGCATCAGGCTCTCTGCTCTGCTTACTTGTGATTTCTCTCTCTCTCTCTGTCAAATAAATAAAATCTTAAAAAAAAAAAAAAAAAAAAAGATCACCCTGGATACGAATGGCTAACTCCTTATTGTAAGGTTCTCGTAGGATTATTTACTCAGAGTTCACGTTTAATGTTGTTAAATGGTGACTACTAAATTCAAACACTTTCTTTTCCAGACCCAGTAAGATTTCGATATGTCCTTCATATTTGACTGGATTTACAGTGGTTTCAGCAGTGTGCTACAGTTTTTAGGTATGTTGGCTCTTTGTTCTTTATTGTTATCCCATTTAATCCTACTTAAATAAAAGTGCTTATTTGTCTAGAGCCTCTTTATATTATAACCCAGTAGTTGTGAATGTGAGCTTAGAAATCATACAAATGGGGGCACCTGGGTGGCTCAGTGGGTTAAAACCTCTGCCTTCGGCTCAGGTCATGATCTCAGGGTCCTGGCATTGAGTCCTGCATCAAGCTCTCTGCTCAGTGGGGAGCCTGCTTTCTCCTCTGTCTCTCTGCCTGCCTCTCTGCCTACTTGTGATCTGTCTGTCAAATAAATAAATAAATAAATAAATATCTTTAATTAAAAAAAAAAAGAAATCATACAAATATAGTTACTCACTGTGTCACTTGTAAATTATGTAGTCTTGGGCAAATTACTTTTCCCACCTTAACCTTAGTTTCCTTATCTGTAAATTAAAAATAATTCTACCCCTTAAGGTTGTTGATAGGAATATTATTTACAGGAGTAGCTACCTTTGATTAGCCACTTTACCTAAGTGCTTTAGATACTTTATCTCATTTAATAAACTCACAGGAATTCTCTGCTTTATTTTTGTTACTATAAAATGAACGTTCCATAAAGTACCTTGTATATCATAACTGGCAGCATATAATCTGCTAAATAAGACTTGTATACCCAGCAAATCTGACTAGTGATTTTCCTCTCTTCTAGATTTTAAAGAGGAAAAATTTTAGCATCTTATTCTCTTATTTACACTCTCAACTTCTCACATTTTCCAGTGAAACAAGCTTTTGATTAACTTTTATGTTCTGATGTATACAATTTTATTATTGTAGTAATTAATGAAGATATTTCTGGTCTTCTATTTTCAAATCATGCCCTAAGTTTAGTCTCCATGTAATCATCATCTTGAACTGGAACAAAGAGACACATTTCATGTAATTACAGAGTTGTCAACATAATTCCTCACTGGCCACAACCATACTTATGAATTATCATCTTCTATATAAATGGCTCTTTTTCCATAAACATAGTTTTAACAAAGGAAATAAATTTTGTTTGGAAAATACACATTTTGTTTGATTACTATGTATTAAAAGGACAAAAATGTAAGATCAAATTTTGTCAGTCTATTTTTATTTCTTATTTAGACCTCAATGTTTGCACATTTTTAAAAATCAAGGTTTGGGTTTTTTTTTTTTCCCCCTTTTTAAAATAAAATTCCTCACATTTTATAATGTCACTCTACTATAGGTCAAGTATCAGATCTCTCTACATTACCTCCTCAAGAGCTCTTAAATATTTTTATCAGATTGAAATATTTTGTTACATATTTGCAACAACTGGGTCAGAAATAAACATTTTAAACTTCATTATACTGGGATAACCCAGGTTGTAACAGGTTGGTATCTATATCTCAGTTTATAGAAAAATTAATGTCTACTGAACTATGTTGAAAAGGCAAAATAAATTGCCTCATATGCAGGAGCAAGAGGTTAATAGGGCTAACAGTGGGAGGCAGTGTAGAGAAATGAAATGAACCAAAGCTTTGGCATCAGGTGTGATTTCAAATCTTACTTCTAACTTCAGCATTTGAGCAAGTTAACTTTAAGCCTTTGTTCCCTTCTGTAAAAAAGAGGATAATAGTATTTACTTAAAAGAGTTATTTTAAGGATTACATAATGTGTAACAGCTTGCTTAATAGTGCCTGTCACAAGATAAGGATTTAATCCAACCCACTTTAAAGATTAAAGTTGAAACATTGTACGTGTTCCCTTTTGGAATCTTATCCAGTGCACTTCTACTACTTAAAAGGATGGTAAGATTGATTGTGATTGCACTGGTTAGAAACAATCTGTGTAGAAACATTTTAAGAAATAGAAATGTCAGGGTGCCTAGGTGGTTCAGTTTGTTAAGCGTCTGCCTTTGGCTCAGGTCATGATCCCAGGGTCCTAGGATGGTATCCCCTATCAGGTTCCTTGCTCAGTGGGGAGTCTGCTTCTCCCTCTTCCTCTGCCCCTCTCTCTGCTTTTGCTCTCTCTAATAAATACATAAAATCTTAAAAAAAAAATACAAATGTATAAAAATGTGTTAGTCACAATTCATGATTAAATAAGAAATGTAGTATCCCAGCTCAAGTAAATATGGAAGATAGTCTTCCCCTTAGGATCAGAACTCTTGGTCACTGGGTTATCAAAAGATTAGGACTTAAAAAAAAAAAAAAAAGAAGAAGAAGATTAGGACTTTAAACAATTTACTTCTTAAGCTTCAATGTGGATAAAGAATTGGGTATTATTTTGGCATGAACTTATTTAAATGGGTAACCTGAATTACAATGCCTTATGTCTTTAAAAGTTCATTTATTGGCTGAGTGAATATTTTTGGAATTGCTACTATGTCCCCAGTGCTCATGTAATTCCATGTGTGTGAGACAGTTAAACACATGAAACATAAAGTTCAATATTACCACATACCCTATTAGAATGTTCAAAAGCTGGACATTGACAGTAACAGATGCTGACAAGGATGTGGATCAGCAAGAACTTTCATTCACTGCTGGGACTGCAAAATGGTACAGACACTTTGGAAGACTGGGTGATTTCTTAAAACACTAGACATACTCTTACCATACAGTCTAGCAGTTGTGCTCCTTGGTATTTACCCAGAGGAGTTTAGAGCTTAGATCCACACGTGAACCTGCACACTGATGTTTTATAGCAGCTTCATTTGTAATTGCCAAAACTTGGAAGCAACCAAGGTATCCTACAGTAGTTGAACAGAGAACTATATATTGGTTCGTCTAGACAATGGAGTATTATTCAGCACCAAAAAGAAATAAGCTATCAAGCCATGAAAAGACATGGAGGAAGCTGAAATGCATATTACTAAGTAAAAGAAACCAATCTCAAAAGGCTACATACTGTCTGATTTCAACTATATGACATTCTGGCAAGGCAAAAAGGCAGAAATACGGAGACTAAAAAGATGAGTGGTTGCCAGGCAGTGGGGGAAGGGTGGGATGAATGGGCAGAACATACAGGATTTTTAGGACAGTGAAAATACTTTGTATGATATTACAGTGATAGATGTATGTTCTTATATGTCTGTCAAAACACAGAATAGGGGCGCCTGGGTGGCTCAGTGGGTTAAAGACTCTGCCTTTGACTCAGGTCGTGATCCCAGGGTTCTGGGATCGAGTCCCACATCGGGCTCTCTGCTCAGCAGGGAGCCTGCTTCCTCCTTTCTGCTGCCTCTCTGCCTACTTGTGATCTCTGTCCGGTAGATGAATGAAGTCTTAAAAACAAACAAACAAACAGAATATACAAACTAAGAGTGAGCTGAGCCCTAAGGTAACTCTGGGTGATTATGATGTATCAGTATAGGTTCATCATTGGTTAAAAATGTACCATTTTGGTGAGTGACACTGGAAATCTCTGTACTGTCCTATCAGTTTTGTTGTAAACCTAAAACTCCTCTGGGGAAAAAAAAAAAACCTTTAAAAAAAATAATAAAGCTCAATTTTGAATTTCACAGTAAATGCCAATCTCTTATAAATTGGTCGATGATCTTTTTCCTGTCACTTCCTCTATCAGTATTGGTTGATACATCTAAATTATGTGCTTGGTTCTTTTTGTTATTGCTTTGGTTTTCGGCAATTCTGTGAATAGTTTAACCATATTCTCAGGGAAATTTGACAGTGACCTAAACTTTTCATTGAAAAAACTCACTATGATTTTTATTGTCATAACTTCTTACTTTTTTATCAACCATGAAAATTCCTTTAATTTTCCTTTTGGTCCAGCTTCATAAATACATGATGTCAAGTATGTTATGAGTATTTCTCTAATAGAGAACATTGCTATTTATCCCTAACTTGTCAAGGGAATCAGCATTGTGGTATTGAGACAAGTTTAGGTAACACATTCAATGACTGGGACAAAGTGTAGTGGTTTTTTTGTTTGTTTTTTAAAGATTTATTTTATTTGTCAGAGAGAGAGAATACACACAAGCAGACAGAGTGGCAGGCAGAGGCAGCGAGAGAAGCAGGCTCCCTGCCTAGCAAGGAGCCCGATGTAGGACTTGATCCAGGACCCTGGGATCATGACCTGAGCTGAAGGCAGCAGCTTAACCAACTGAGCCACCCAGGCGTCCCCAAAATTTAGTTTTGAAATGATTTGAGGGGTGCCTGGGAGGCTCAGTCCATTGAGCATCTGCCTTCAGCTCAGGTCATGAGCCTGTGATCACTGTCAGATCCCTCTGCCTACTGCTCCCCCTGCTTGTGCTATCTCTAGCTCTCTCTGTCTCTCTGTCAAATGAATGAATAAAATCTAAAAAAAAAAAAAGACCTGAACTTGGAAATCATGACAGATTTAGAATAGCTCTTCAAAACAAAAAATAGATTAGAAATTCAAGCTTATTCAAGCCAATTTTAAAATCTTACAAGTTCAAAACATATTTTCCTTATGTAAATGTTATACTTATGTATATGTATATATATGTATATACTATACTAATGTAAATGTTATACTATTATTTGAAGTCTTTTGCTTGGATAATCTATGTCAGAGAGAATTTTGACTAATCATAGCTCTTACTCTGCAGGATTATATAAGAAAACTGGTAAATTGGTATTTCTTGGATTGGATAATGCAGGAAAAACAACATTGCTACACATGCTAAAAGATGACAGACTTGGACAACATGTCCCAACATTACATCCCAGTAAGTATATTCCCATGTACAACATGTTACTTTATCAAGTGATACCAGTTCATACGCACTAATCAAAAATTTTTTTTATCTTTTGGTGTTTTTTGGTATATTATGATCAGGTGATATTACCTATTCTTAAAATAGTATAATAAATCATAGCTGACCCACTCCACTTCCAAGAAGTACATTTAGATCTTAAAATAATACACATAGCTTTTTTTCAGTTAGTATACCCTTCTTCAGCTAGAGGAATTAAAGTTACTGTCTCAGGGATTTTAACGTGATTGAGGTCTTTCCAACCAGATATTGCTTAGGCTATATAAATAGTCACCGTTACCTTGTTTAGATAACCTAAATTTCTTTCAAGTTTTAAAACTGTACTTCTAATCATTATTCAGTGGACAGATTATAGTCTTATACTTTGCTAGTGACATTTGTTAACCAGTCAGTTCTCTACTCTGAGAAACCTCAACAAAGTATGTTATAAAGACCATAGAATTATTACAAAAAACAGGGCACATACAGATACATTTATAGAAAGTTTTAGAACAATTTGAAAAACAATTTAGAAAATTTGAAAAACAATTTACTTTTTTTTTTTTTTCATTTTTTTTAAGGTTTTATTTATTTATTTTGACAGAGATCACAAGTAAGCAGAGAAGCAGGCAGAGAGAGGGGAAGGGAAGCAGGCTTCCCGCTGAGCAGAAAGCCCAGTGTGGGGCTCGATCTCAGGACCCTGTGATCATGTCCTGAGCCACTCGGTGCCTCTAATTTTATTTTTTTAAACAACTAGTTCAAAAACAAGCTAATCACAGATTAATTATGAAATAATGAGGGTAGATTTAAATAATCAGCATAAAATTGAGCACTGGACCAGAAAGTAGATAATAATATGATAGTTATTTAATTCAGTAAATATACAAAGAAAAAGGAAGGAGAATAACAAAAAGTACTATTTTATCAATAAAACTCTTAGTTGGAAAAGGAAGATTTCATAAAACTGATACATCTTTTTTTATATTAGGATAAGAGTGGAGCTTGGCAAATAAGATTCTGATACAAGAACAATACTATTAAAGAAAAAATGATAATTGTGAAATTGAGTATATAAATTGCATACAATTTATAAATTGTATGCAATTTATATACTCAAGAGACTATAGAGTGGTGTGGTATTATATTAGGTGTAAGTCAGTTAAAAAAATTTTTTTAAAGATTTTAAGTAACCTGTACACCCAACATGGGGCTTCAGTGTGTAACCCTGAGAACAAGAGTTGCATGCTCTATGAAGTGAGCTGGCCAGGCACCCCCATTTTTATATTTTTGATGTTGCTCTCCTTTATTCATCAGATACTTATTGACACCTACTTTATGTCACACATTGTTCAAAGTATGAGGAGTGAAAGCAGTGGCAGAAAACAGTTGCCATCTCAACTTTCCTGCCGTTCTTGTTCATTTTATCTCAACATTTTCCATTAATCAAGAACATATGAGATAAAGGTAATATGTATCTACCCTATGATCTGACAGTTCCTGTGCTAAGTATTTATTAAGAAGAAATGAAAATATATATTTGCCAAAATCCTTGTATAAGAATGCTTATACCAGCTTTCTTTGTTATAGCCCCAAACTGGAAACAGCACAGATACCCATCCCCACCAAAAGAATAAATGATGAAATTCTATTCAATAAGAAATAGGGATAACTGTTTATATACAGTATATATTATGATGCTTGGAAGAAGATGATCACAAAAGCTACATACTGTATGGTGTCATTTATATGAAATTCTAGAACAGGCGCAACAAACCTGTGATGATAGAATTCAGATTACTCCTGGGAGTGGACAGTGAGTGGGAAAGGGCAAACTCCCTGGGATATTAAAAGTTTTCTGTGTCTTACTCAAGCTGGGACATTTTATAAAGTAGGGAGTATATTAGCATATTAGGGATTGTAACCATAAAGGTAATTTCCCAAGTAAATATAATCCAAGCATTATATTTACCTTATGGGAAGGAACACACTTTGAACACGAATTGTATTGGTTTATTCAGTTGGGAGGCGACATAAAGAATTTTTAATAAAATACTCTGGGGCCTCAGCAATATAATGGATAGTTAAAATTATACTGAACATTTCATTATAATTATAGGGGACTTCTGCTTTTGCTCTGGGGCAGTAAGAGCATCTGGAATTATCCCACTGTAAGCAGCTAGAAAACTGGACAAACGTATATACTACAACTGTTTTCAGAACTGGACAATATCTAACACAGGACTATGATTCCTGAGAGAAGGAAAACAAACCTTTCTTTATTCAAGTTTTACCACAGAGATAATCTTCAGACCGTGGTGCAGGGAGAAGAAATCCAAACATAACCCAGTATCCTTGCTGAGTTGAGACAGAGACTGAGGTGACGAGAATTTGCTTGGCATAATACCAGAGAGGAAGGAGCTCTGCAGACAAAGAACTGCAGAAAGGTTCATGGCTAAATACCAATCCATGTGCATAGGGTAAAACTCCCCTTGGCCAATCAAAAAACAATTTCTGGAGAAAGAATAATTGTAGCAGAGCTGTTAATCAAGTAATTCTCAGAGTTCACATGCGCCCAGGAATCATTCATATTCCCACCAACCGCAAAGGAGAGACCTGGCATTCACTAGAGACTCCATAAGGTCCATACCTTAGTAATGGGGCAGAAGTACCGGTAAAGTAAAGACAACTATAACCTAACAAAACTTAAAAACTGATCTGCAAGCAGTATAACTGTCTGCCAGCACAAAGTCCACCTCACTTCAAAGGAATACAGTGAAATCCAGCATCGAGTAAAAAATGACTAGACATGCAAAGAAGCAATCAAGTGTGACCCAAAACCAGGAGAAAAATCAATCAGTAGTGATAGAGCCAGAAGTGACTAAGATCATGGAATTAGTAGATGAGGATGCCAAAAGAGCTGTGATGAATGTGCTCACAGACTGAAGGAAAACATGAAAAGAATGAGGAAAGAAATGGAAGATACAAGACACAACCAAGTGGAAACGTCTACAAATGAAAAAAATAACAGTAACTGAAGTGAAATTTTCACTCCATAGGATTAACAACAAATTAATGCCAGTACTGCAGAAGCAAGGACCAGTGAACTTAAGTCAACAATATAGAAAGTGTATAAAATGAAGCACAGAGAAAAGTGAAATGAACAGATACTCAGTGACTTGCGGGAAAATATGAAGCAGTCTAGGGCATCTGGGTGGCTCAGTGGGTTAAAGCCTCTGCCTTTGGCTCAGGTCATGATCCCAGGGTCCTGGGATCGAGCCATGTTTCAGGCTCTCTGCTCAGCAGGGGGCCTGCTTCCCTCTTTCTCTCTGCCTGCCTCTCTGCCTACTTGTGATCTCTGTCCATCAAGTAGATGAATAAAATCTTAAAACAAAAACAAAAACAAAGCAGTCTAGCCAACCTATACTTGAAGTCCTAGGAGAGGAAGGGAGGGAGGGAGCAGAAAAAAATTTGAAGACATAGCAAAAATTTTTATTGCAACCGTGTTTATCATTAAAGACTGTCGTCACTTGGTAATATGACAGCCATGAGAGAAAATATCCCTGGTATCATCTAAGATGAATTATAGAAAAAATTATTAGGTTGGAGCAGTTACTTGAATTCACAACAAATAATTATCTGAATAGTTAATATTTTCAGCAGGAGAAAGAGAGAAGGAAAAAAATGTTGGATTTGTGGAGGTTAGTGAATACTAGAATATTATCATGACTTGCGTTATGTTGTCAGTATAAATTGAAGTATATCTAATTATAACAAATTCTTGTATTAGTGCCTAAATGTTTGATTTGAACTAATTTGCAATCAAACATTAAGTAGCAATATATACCATGAATGGATATCTGATTTTCTTGTTGTAAGAATAATATGATTTTCTTACCATATTGTTATTTAGCTTCAGAAGAACTAACCATTGCTGGCATGACCTTTACAACTTTTGATTTGGGTGGACATGTGCAAGGTAAGATTCTATTACTCTTATAGTTGCTCGGTTTTATTTTAATAAAAATGTGGCCATTAGTTTCCAGTTCATGAAATCTTGTTCTGTTAAGGAAGGCAGAGTACACTTAAAATTTAAGAATTGTTACCACGAGATAAGCTTTTTTTAAAAAAATTTATTTATTTATTTGACAGACAGAGATCACAAATAGGCAGAGAGGCAGGCAGAGAGAGAGGAGGAAGCAGGTTCCCCGCTGAGCAGAGAGCCTGACGTGGGGCTCGATCCCAGAACCCTGAGACCATGACCCCAGCTAAGGGCAGAGGCTTAACCCACTGAGCCACCCAGGCGTCCCACCACAAGATAAGTTTTAAACCAAAGTGATTTTCATGATACTCCTGGTCAGTTTAAGTCTTAATTGCTTTTGGTATAAAGCATGTAACCTAAATTTAGCCTCTGTCCTCTGCTCCAATCCACATTTCACCGATTGTCATAATCATGTTATGATGTTACTGCTCTGTATTAAAAACTTTCAATGGCTGACCTACAAAATGGAAGCCAAACTTGTTGACCTGGCATTTGGGATCTCTATAATCTGATCCCAGTTTTTATTTATTTATCTATTTATTTATTTATTTATTTTTAAAGATTTTATTTATTTATTTGACAGAGAGAAATCACAAGTAGATGGAAAGGCAGGCAGAGAGAGAGGGGGAAGCAGGCTCCCTGCTGAGCAGAGAGCCCGATGTGGGACTCGATCCCAGGACCCTGAGATCACGACCCGAGCCGAAGGCAGCGGCTCAACCCACTGAGCCACCCAGGCACCCCCAGTTTATTTTTTGAGTCTTTATTTTCCCCTGTTCCCTTTTCTATTCTCTGTTCTCCAACCAAACAAAACCCTCTCGGTGTTCTTCCTCTCTGGGCTTTTGCTCATGCCATCCCCATCTGCACACAAGTAACCCACCTTCAGGGCCCAGCGTAAGTGTGGCTACCTCCCATTTTCACCTGGGAATGCTCTTAATTATATTTCCATGGTGCTTAGTACATTTGTGTAAATGTCTACAAGTTTGGAAAAGGCTCTGTTATCTCCTCTACTAAACTTTCAGGAACTAAAGTGTATTTCATATGTCCCCCAAAAGACATGACAGTACCCAGCACATGGTAATTCATAAATAGTGAATATTACAAAGTTGGTGGGCATTCTAAAGTTCCTGTGACAAATAGTTGAAAAGATTTTGGTGGTTGTGGCTAGTGAATGCACATTTGAGACATTATAATTATTTGAAATATATATGAAATACTCCAGAATACAATGGTTAGAGAGAATTGGAACCTAATGGAGTCTGAGACTTAATTTGTGTTGTTTTTAAGATAAAAACTGAAGTCAGTTGCTTACCCCTAACGCACCCCTAGAACTTCTCTAAAAATAATGTCATAGAAAAATTACCCTAAAGGTTTTGTTGACTTCAGTTAATTTCTGTTATAACAGTTTGTTTTATTATTTTAACTTAACAAATCTGTACCCATTAATTTCCTTCTTTCACTGACTCCGAATTTATCAGTGGCAAAATAACTGCTAAACTTGAAATGTCAGAAAATGAATATTGCATATAAATTTTAAAAATAGTGGCAGTTATCCAGTGAACTTAATATGCATCATTGTCCATTGGTAGCAAATAATAATTCCACTTCTAACTTGGGAGAACTGGAGTAGAGTAAAATATTTGACTTGCTTATATCAAGGAAAGCCTTCCTTGGTCCTCTGGAAAAATTTGGTGATCCTGGGTTAAAGATGAATTTAAATATATAGTGAAGTGGTAGCAGCTAAGGGATAAGGTTTCTTGTTGGACTCTTCCATCAAACCATGTGCTAGGTTTGACCGGCAAATAAAATCTAACTCCTGATTGTTTTTGTTAGCTCGAAGAGTGTGGAAAAACTACCTTCCTGCTATCAATGGCATTGTATTTCTGGTGGATTGTGCAGACCATGAAAGGCTGTTAGAATCAAAAGAAGAACTTGATGTAAGTTAACTAAAACTAAACGTAGCTGAATCACTCTGGTAAGGTTGAAGAAATAGGTTGGAGATCTGAGTATCAGAGTACAGCTTTTCTGTAGTCTCTGATACAACTCCTGGCAATTTATGGAGCTCAGTGGTTAACTCTGCTTAGAACACAGCGACAGTAGCTTCGAGTAATTGTAGCTTTTGAGGACATACTAGCACAGACCTTCTTCCTGAAGACCTAAGCTCACTCTGTGCAGTGTACCTTTGTAGTATATTTCATGTCTACGGCATACCTGGAGTGCCTTGGTCTTGAGTCCCTGGTCATCCTAGATGCCGTTTTCTTCAGGAGTTGGCCGGAACCTGGAAATGGTGTAACATGCTATCTTAGTCACCACTTCTACGAGTGAGTGGAGGCATGTGTAGGCACTGCTCTTTCCCCCTCTCCCAGGTCAGATGCTTCATAAAGTGGCTCAGGATCAGCCAGGAAGGCCAGGGCTTGATCTGGGACCACAGAGGAAGCAGTGATTTGACCTGACTGTGCCTCTGCCCAGAGCAGGCAAAAGTGTTCATGTGGCAAAGTCCAGGTAGGTTCTGTGGTCATGGAACAGGGTCAGGGATTTCCTGACTACCTACTTTGTGCCAGGCATGTGTATATTATATCATTTAATTCCCAAATCAACTCCATAAGGTAGGTGCTACTCTTCCAAATTCTCTTTGAGCTTCACTGAGGCTTATTTGTTCAAGATCTCACAATTCATAAGCAGTAGAACTAGAATTGAAACCAGGTCTGCTAGCTTCAAGGTGTTTGTTTTAGAGTCCCTTAGTGATTCACAGAGCGAGAAGCAGAGTTGAGCGTTTACACAAGGAGCTTACAGTTTCTTTGAGCTCGCTTTTTTGTGTGTCTTTAAGGTTATTTTTTTGTTTGTTTTTAACTCCTCTCTCTACCCAGCTTGGAGCTAAAACTCACAAGGCTTAGATTAAGAATTGCAGGTTCTACTGACTGAGCCAGCCAAGCACCCCTGATCTTACTTTCAAATGTACAAAAAGTTTGTCAATGGAATTTGGCAGAACTGACATGCTATGGTAGAGAATGAGTCCTTGTTACTCATTGGTATCTTGTCATAAGGAGCTCTTCAGATAGTTTCATATCAACATCTTATCTTTCATTTTGTCTTGTTTCAGTCACTAATGACAGATGAAACCATTGCTAATGTGCCTATACTGATTCTTGGGAATAAGATTGACAGACCTGAAGCCATCAGTGAAGAGAGGTTACGAGAGATGTTTGGTTTATATGGTCAGACAACAGGAAAGGTAAATAAAAGTGTTTTCTTTTTTTGTTGACTAGTGTGAATATTTCATTTGACAGTGTAAAGGTCTTTCAGTTCAGTGTCTTATTTATTTTTATCTTCTGAAATAGTTTAATTCCAATATTAGCACTAACAGTAATCATGGTGATTAGTCCAACTGGCAGTCTGCCTTTTTTTTTTTTTTTTTTTTGAGGTATAACTAATATGTAATGTTAGTTTTAACTATACAACAAAATGTCTTTTTAAATTACTGCTGTCCAACTACATATGCCCATTATTATTATTTTTTCATAAAAACTCATTTGTACATTTGGGTCTTTAAATGTCTTTATGTGTTTTCTTTCTACCACTGAATGAAACCTTTTCTTGGGGATAACAAGAATGTCAAAACTCATGCTTGTGGGAAACCAAATGAAATCTTTCAAAGTTTTATTTGTCATAGATTTTCAGAATTAGCCCCCAAATAATATACTTAAATGTTTAAGCATTCCAATAGTGTATTTAGACCCTGAGTTCATCAGAGATAAAAATAAAACGTAAATTTGAACACAGGAGTGTTGGGGGATTTTTTGAACATAATACTTTTTTTTTTTAAAGATTTTATTTATTTATCAGAGAGAGGTGGGGGGAGAGAGCGAGCACAGGCAGACAGAATGGCAGGCAGAGGCAGAGGGAGAAGCAGGCTCCCTGCCGAGCAAGGAGCCCGATGTGGGACTCGATCCCAGGACGTGGGGACCATGACCTAAGCCGAAGGCAGCTGCTCAACCAACTGAGCCACCCAGGTGTCCCGAACACAATACTTTTTTTAAAAGATTTTATTTATAGGAGAGAAGGAGAGTGAGCATAAGGGGGTGGGGGAGGGAGAGGGAGAAGCAGACTCCCTGCTGAGCAGGGAGCCCCATGCTGGGCTGAATCCCAGGACTCTGGAAATCATGACCTGAGCGGAAGGCAGATGCTTAATCAACTGAGCCATCTAGGCGCCCTGAACATAATACTTTATAATAAACTTCAAAATGTGTTATTTTTGCAGTCAATTTTTACAGTCAATTTGTATGAGGGAGAGATGTTGGTATAGAAAAATCTCAGAATATACAAACAAAATTTTCTTGGTTTATATGTATTTCTTTCAGAGTAGAGAAATACTGCACTGTTTTTAAGGAGACTCTGGTGTTAGGGTAGACTTTAGTCTGTTTTTGGTGTCTTCTTTTCAGTAAGTCAACTCCCCAGTTTTAGGAAATGCCTTGTTTAGTCATAAACCTACTCAGAAAGGTTTGTCTTTAATATTAGTGAAGCCGGCTTGGGTAACTTAAATTTTTCCAAGTCAAAGACTGTTTTCATTTTTATGTGCCTCACAAACTCCCCTCTTTCCCACTGAGTGAGAGGAGGAGATTTCTTGTGTGTCTAAGGCACTTGTCTGCCCAACACCCGAGGCTTAAGCACAGTCACCCTTTGTTCTGAGATGTAGAAGCTGCAATTCAGCTGTTAAGTGGAGCTTTTATTTCATAAAGAGGTCATCCATCATAATATAATGTCTGTCTTCCCTTCTAGGGCAATGTATCTCTGAAGGAACTGAATGCCCGACCCTTAGAAGTTTTCATGTGCAGCGTGCTCAAAAGGCAAGGTTACGGAGAAGGTTTCCGTTGGATGGCACAGTACATTGATTAACAACCACTTGCATCGGTTCCAGGTCTCATCATTCAGGCCTACTCAGAGATTTGATCCACTCAACATGCATAACTTGAATTCAATAGACTTCTGTTGGTTAGAAAACAGATTTTTTAGATTATTAATATTATATCAACTTAATTTGAGTGCAAATTGAAAACTGATTCAAGTTTGAGTATCACAATGTTAGCTTTCTAATTCCATAAAATAGTTTATACAGTTTATAATCTGACATTATCCCCAGTGCCATTTATAAAGAACAACTTTCCAGCAGTACATTTGAAGCACTTTTTAACAACGTGAAGCTACGAATACAAACCATGTTTAAAAGCTCATCATGTTAAATTTTTATGTACTATTTTGGAACTAGTTTTTAAATTTTAGATTATATGTCCACCTATCTTAAGTGTACAGTTAATAATTAGGTTATTGATGATTGCATGATGCCTTACAGTTTTCAATAATATTTTTTCTTATGCAAACGTCATGCAATAAAACATATCCTGATTTTTGGCATCTTTGTTGGGCAGGTGTTTCATTTTAATGTGTCTTATCTAGCTAGTATGCTCTGACGTTTTTAGTATTTAATAACATACGTATGAGGGGGTTGTGGGGCAGGGAGATCACTTCAGAATTTTTAGGATAATGTGTAAGTCTCTAGAAGCTTTTGCATTTACCAGAAGACACACTGTGTTTGGTTCCATTTTACACATTTCTCTCTGCATCGCGTGTATTTGTCACAGTAATGCTACCATGATTAATGCTGATGGGATCCACCTTCTAGTTTCTGTGGGATCGGTCTTTTGAAGAAAAGCACATCTGGTACAACACAGGGTTAATTGGGGGTTTGATAGGCCTATAGCTCCATTCCAGTTGTCTGATTCTGAAGTGTTCCAACTTACCGGTGCCCTGTTTGGTCATTTGTGCCTTTTCACCAAAAGTAGTGACGGGCACCAGTGTCCCCACATTTAGAGGTACTCCCCACTCCCTTTTAAATAATGATGCAACAGGTAGCACAGCACCTTGTGCGTAGCTTCATTGTAGAGGCCTGTATGTGTGAGGAGAAAGGAAGCCTATTCTGCTGTCTGAGCTGCGTGGGGATTCTGGTCCTGTCCTATAGCTCTTTTGCATTGTTTGGCATATTTTATTTCTCATTAGAAATCAATGAATGCTTGTGTTCGATTTTCTTTTTTCTTAATTGCTGTCAGCTCTTACTTTATATTTATAGCACAAAGTCTTTTGTTTTTACAAGTAATGCCTGCTGTGTGATAGCATCTGCAAGCCTCACTGATAGATTAATGTTTTAGGTAGCTTTTAAAGCACTTTAATTTTCTAAGAAATTGAGTAATTCTTTTCCGTGAGGTTCTGAGATTCCTATAATTACTAAAATAAGCTGAAAGATAAGTGCCAAATATGTATTTTTAAAGACTCAAGAGAGTTAGTTCTCTCTTGGTTATAAACCAGGATTTTATAGTATATTTAACTAGTTCCATTGAGAATAAATTGCTCCATTCCATCAAGAATAATTTTAATATCAGAATTAGTGTTTTCTTTAGCTTTTTTCCAAATCAGTTACTCTAGTTCTATCATTAATAATGGAACATCTGAGACAGATTAAGGATTAAGGGATATGACTGGAAGGAATCACCAGTTAGCTAAATCAACAAGGTCATTTCAGCATGACCTCTGGTTTTAGTAATATGGCTCTTCTGTTTCACTTTAACCTTTCTTTCAAATGAAAATAGAGCTTCTTCCCTGCTTAGAATCATCACTAGCGTCATGGGAAAAGGAGGAGATGACATATCAACCTGTTGGTTTATTTTGCCACATTTAATTCAAGTACTCACTCTTAGGGGCACCTGACTGGCTTATTTTATGGAGCATGTGACTCGACCTTGGGGTTGTGAGTTCAAGCCCCACACTAGATGTAAAGATTACTTAAATGAATGAAAAATAAATCAAGTACTTCTAATATCCTGACTAAACAGAACTAGGCCTTATTAAAAGTAACTGTCTCTTGTTGGTATCTATCTTGAGCACCTACAAGGACATTGCATTTTCTTCAAGTATTTCCTTATATTGTGATATTGTGAAATCAATTACTTGTGTCATAAATTGGTATAAAGGAAAAAACCCTCCTAATTTCTCTGAAGTGGAGAAATGCTTTCTGGTACAAAATATATCATTCCAGAATTCTCATTCTAGTTCTGACACTGGGATCATAGAATTAAAGTCAGTTGTGGACCACAACTAAATTGTGGCTATTTTCCCAATGATGAGAGATTCTTACGGCATGAATGTTCAGAAATGAAGCTGCACATAGCAGCAAGTGGCTTTCATCCCAGCTCTGGGGAGATGGGCCCGAGTCATTCGGCTTACCATCTCACTCTTCCAGCTCCTCTGAACACATCCATTGAGTCACTGCTCCCCTTCAAGAGAAGCATATTAAGAGAATTGCAAGAAAAAGTAAAAGCACATGGGGAAGACATTTACTCTCTACATGCTTGTGCAAGTATGTGCGCCTGTTCAGTATTTTGGGGTAAATTGTAGCATTGGGGACATAGATTAATTTTGTACCTTTTACCATAAGTTGTGAAAATGTATACAAGATTGGATTCCATATAAATCAGGCACTGCTCAAAACATACATTAAAATCTTTAGTCTACAGCTCTAAAAAACAATATCTCAGCCTGCATTTCTCATTTTAATGAAACCCTTAACCTCACACCTCTTTCAAGGATTGCTGTTAATTATATTTTCGGGTAACTTTTTAAACTGATTCCAGTTTGTCTATAGCTCAGTGAATTTTTAAAATGGAGAGAAGAGCATAGCATTTTTTAAAATTGGGGCAAGACATTTTCTGAAATATATGAAAAAAATTCTTCACCATTGGCTTGGTTGACCCAGTATCTTTGAATGCCAAAGATGTATGAATCCAGATACTGCCTGCATAGATGTCAATTTTAGTTTTGTGTGCTTATATGCATATACACATTTACTGTGGTTTACAATGTTTTTTTTTTCCTGAGTTTTGAACCAGCTCACACGTCTTCCTAGTGCTTTCCAGCACATAAACTTGCAAAATAATTAAAATAAGGTAATAGCTATAATAATACTGTTTCTTGCCTTCTGCAAAATGATTTGATCAGTCACATTCAAAACACATCATTTTCACAAGTTCGATCATTAAAAACAGTGTAATTCTAGCTGACATGATTTGAGAGTTGTAAGAGAAAGGTTTACATGTTGTGAAACTGTATTGGTTGTGACTCACTGTGGCATTTCAGTTTTGATAGTTATGTGATTCAAGTTTGCAAAGATTTATTGCCAAATTTTCACTAGACTACAATGAGAAGAGCTAATATGAAGGGAATGCTCTCAAAATATCTTGTGTTCATTTTACTTAGAATATATTGTTTGAATCAATTTAAACCTATATAAAAGTTGGTGAAGGTTCCAAAATTTTCCAAGAAAGCATGAAAAAAATAGAGATGAGCACAAAAAAATTCCTTAATGCAAAATTAATGATGAATTAAAGGTTTTCTATGAACCTTTACTAATTTTTGCTATAAATCTAAGCGTTCAGAAAACGGTGTATCTTCAATGAAGGTCTAAATTCTCAAAACTATATGGTATGCTTCTGATGGCTTCCATCACTGGTCTTTTGAAATGCAAATCAGTGCTTTTTAAGCCCCCATCCCCCCAGAAAGGAAGGAAAGAACAGGTCTTAGATTATGGGACTCTGTCTCTGTGCAAAGTAATTGGGATTTTGTTAAAACCATGTGTCTACTCTTGGTCCCTAGAAACATCCCTCCCTCACACTCCCACACCACACCTGGATAAAAAGTATGAAGTGGGGCATCCCGGTGGCACAGTGGGTTAAGTGACTGCCTTTGGCTCAGTTTATGATCCTGGAGTCCCAGGATGGAGTCCCACATTGGGCTCCCTGCTCAGCAGGGAGTCTGCTTCTCCTGCTGACTTGTCTTCTCTCATGCTCTCTCTCTCATTCTTTCTAATAAATAACTAAGAAAAATATTAAAAAAAAAAAAGTATGAAGGGAATCTACAGAGTCACTGAAGAGTCATATTGAAGATGTAGCTCTGAACCAACAAATTTTTGTTCTCATAATTTAGAACATTAAGTAATTAATGCATTTAATACCACTGACTGATTGTTCAGGGATTTGACTACAGTTTTTAAAAGAATCAAAAATAATCACACTAAGCAAATTTATCCACAGTAGACCTTATGGAGCGCCTGGGTGGCTCAGTCAAGTGTCTGCCTTCTGCTCAGGTCCTGATCCCAGGGTCCTGGGATAGAGACCTGTATTGGGCTCCCTGCTCAGTGGGAAGCCTGCTTCTGCTTCTCCCTATCCCACTCCCACTCCCCCCTGCCTGTGTTCCATTTCTTGCTGTGTCTCTCTCTGTCAAATAAGTAAATAAAATCTTTTAAAAAATAAAAAAGTAAACTTTGTTTCAGGAGCATCCTTGCCCCAAATAGATTTTAGGGCAGAAATGGAAAAGCCTTTTGAGTGATTTCACGCCAAGTTATTTTTGGAAAAGCTTCACTGGAGTGGATGAATTATTCTTTAAATAAGGGAGGGAGAATTTGAATTAATTTCAATTTTAAATATTTTGGGGGAAAGGGGGTGATAGTTCTACAGCTTTTGACATACAAGTGGTCTTTGGAATTGTTTTCTTTATCAAGTGTAAAGATTCACATCAGAATGACCAACTTCACATGGGTTTCTCTGTTCCCTGGTGCCACTCCTAACCTGAACTCATCATCATACAGTTGCCATACTGAGGTGAGAGCACTCAGGGTGAATGTAGTCACGTTACTTTGAAAGTGATCAAAGTGTTTTCTGTAGTGAGGACTTCAGTATTTGACTGAATTATAGAGTATGTTGAATGGTAAGTCAGTCAGTTCTTTTTATCACTAACCTTGTTTGCACTTTTGTATACCACTGCTTGCACTAGCATCTCAGTGTGGATTTTAACAATGGTTTCACAGTGTATACAGATTGTTAAGCATAATTTATATGAAGATGTTTCTGTTTACCTTTATGTATTTTATAAAGAACAGCTATGATTGATGGTTAAATGTTCTTGAATTGAATTGTGTTTGTATGTTATTTTGATTTTGTTTTATTATTCACCCCCTATGAATTTGAGTGTCAGGAATAGAAAAATAAAACGCTAACATGGTCTTTGAAAAACTCTAGTGTCAAGTTCTGTCTTTATCATCCAACTTTAATTTTCATTTTGCTCACTGGAAATTTCTTGGACTTTGAAATTATGAATAGAACTTTCCCTTTGTACAAAGATTCTTAAGAAACTTTGCTTAAGTATCAAGGCCTACCTTGCCTGAAAACAAGGGCAAACTGAAGTCGAACTGACACAATATTCACTCTGCTGAAATGTAAAAAATAAAGCAACCAGTGGTTTTATCTATATCAAAGTTCTCTAGCGTTAGTATGCATCAGAATCTCCTGGGAAGATTTTATTTTATCTGTTTATTTTTTAATGTAAACTCTTTGCCCAATGTGGGGATCTAACTCACAACTCCTGAGATCAAGAGTCCCATACTCAACTGACTGAGCCAGCCAGGCACCCCTCCTGAGAAGATCTTTTTGAAAAGCACAAAAGAAAAAAATCCAACCAAAGGTGGTGATTCAGTAGATCTGGAGTGGGGGTGGAGGGCAGGAATCTGGATCATTCACAAGCTTCTCAGGTTTTTCTGATACCAGAGTACATGAATTTTTTCATTTAGCAGGAACAGAGATGTAACAATACTAAATACTAATAACACTAAACGATTACTGGTTCATCAGTGAAGAAAAACATTAATCATTTTGGTAAGGATTATTGAGTTACTTTTGAGACTTAAACATTTCCTACCTTTAACATTTCCCACAAAAATGGACAGAAGGACAACAACCTTTGGGCTAGCTCTTTTAACATAAGCAATCACGATTCTATTACAGTTGTGTCCATCAAATAGATCTACCTCTGGACTCAAATTATTTGTTGAGTTGAAACTAACAGGAAGATAGAGTGCAATGAAAGGACAAATAATGAGAAATAATGTCCAGTTTAGCCCATTTTCTTGAATTTAGCTATATCTTTTTTTTTTTTTTAAGATTTTATTTATTTGAAAGGGAGAGAGAATGAGAGAGAGAGAGAAAGCACGAGAGGGGGAAGAGGTCAGAGGGAGAAGCAGACTTCCCGCCAAGCGGGGAGCCCGATGTGGGACTCAATCCCAGGACTCCAAGACCATGACCAGGGTGGAAGGCAGTCACTTAACCAAATGAACCACCCAGGCTGTATCTTTTTTCAAAGGTACAAGTAATGCAATGGTCAGAGACCTCTGCAGAATGTGAAAGACACCTTGCTCGGAATAGGGAACTTCCTAAAAAACAACATAAATGTAAATGAAGCCCTTTGGGTGGTGGCCACTCTCCTTATTGAAAGGCAAGACACTGAGGCACCTGGGTGGCTCAGTGGATTAAATAAAGCCTCTGCCTTCTGCTCAGGTCATGATCCCAGGGTCCTGGGATAGAGCCCTGCATCGGGCTCTCTGCTCAGCAGGGAGCCTGCTTCCTCCTCTCTGCCTGCCTCTCTGCCTACTTGTGATCTCTGTCATCAAATAAATAAATAAAATCTTTAAAAACACACACACACACACAAAAAAAAACCAGAAAGGTAAGACACTGCTTAAAAACTTGTTAACTATAAAGTCCTAAAACAAAACGAAGGTCCTAAAAAAAGGCCTTGTTTCTGTGGCATCCCTTATACAGGGTTCAGCTAGGGATGCAGTTCACTGACAAAAGTCAGGACCTCTATTTACAAAGCCTCTTAACCTTGATTTATTTAAAAGTTAGACATTAAAGGGGTTCCTAGGTGGCTTAGTCAGAAGAGCATGCAACTCTAGATCTTGGGGGTCGTGAATTCAAGCCTCATGTTGGGTAGACATTACTTAGATAAACTTAAATAAATAAATAAATATTAGGGGTGCCTGGGTGGCTCAGTCAGGTAAACATCTTACTTCCGCTCAAGTCATGATGTCTGGGTCCTGGGATGGAGCCCCGAGTTAGACTCCACACTCAGCATTGAGTCAGCTTCTGCCTTTCATTCTCCCTCTGCCCACGCACCCTGCCCCCCAGCCCACCATGTGCTTTCTTACAAATAAATAAAAATCTTTAAATAAATAAACGAATAAAATTTTAAAAATAAAATTTGACATCAAGGCTCAATAATTTTCTGGCTATTACGTAGTATATAAAGTAAGCTTTGCTTTGGAACGTGGGTTTTGATTTGGGACGTTATAACAAGTAATTTAAGATGTTTACTAAAGTCACTAACTTCAGTGATGGCAATATGCCACTACAAACAAGCTCTTTATGTTGCAAAAGTTAACTCAAGAGCTTTCTTCCTTGATTGTACTGAAAGGGCTTGGGTTAATAGGTAACACATCAATGCAGTCAAAAGGTTTTCTACCTAACAGGTTTCAAGGCTGTTTAAAAGTAAAAAAGGAGAAGAAATAATTGGAGGAGAGATACAGGCGGACAGGGGTCAAAATGGAGATTTTTGTTCATGCTTTCTTTTTTTTTTAAGATTTTATTTATTTATTTGACAGACAGAGGTCACAAGTAGGCAGAGAGAGAGGAAGGGAAGCAGGCTCCCTGCTGAGCAGAGAGCCCGATGCAGGGCTCCATCCCAGGACCCTGGGATCATGACCTGAGCTGAAGGAAGAGGATTTAACCTACTGAGCCACCCAGGCATCCCATAAAAGCAACTTTAAATGAAAAGAGAATACACCCAAACAGTTAGGGCCTAAGGGGCCAGAAACTTTGGATACCTTTTCTTCTTTTCTGTAGCTGTCTCTTTTTCTCTAACTTAAACAAGCAACTAGAGATGAAGAATGGGGTGTCTAGACTCAGACCTTACCTGAGCTGAAATCCCAGCTCTCTCTTATCAGCTTTGGTGCCCCTGTTCACTGCTTTCTTGAGCAAAAAGTAACTAAAAGTGGGGCACCTGGGTGGCTCAGTTGGTTAAGCAAATGCCTGCAGCTCAGGTCATGATTCTGGGGTCTCTGAATCGAATTCCACATCCTGCTCCCCCTGCTCAGAGGGGAACCTGCTTCTCCCTCTCCCTCTGCCTGCTACAACCCCCGCTTGTAGTCTCTCTGTCAAATAAATAAAATCTTAAAAAAAAAAAAAAAAGGCGGGCCCCTGGGTGGCTCAGTGGGTTAAAGCCTCTGCCTTCGGCTCAGGTCATGATCCCAGGATCATAGAATCGAGCCCCAAATCAGGCTCTCTGCTTGGCAGGGAGCCTGCTTCCTCCTCTCTCTCTGACTCCCTTTCTGCCTACTTGTGATCTCTGTCAAATAAATAAATAAAATCTTAAAAAGAAAAAAAAAGCAACTGAAGGTGAAATTCAGTATTGGAATTGTAGTCCCATTTGATCTGGGATTAGCAAAATTTCACAAACTAGAGAGATTAGAAATATTACCAAGTTACAGCACCACTTTTATGGTTCTCCTAGCACTTGGGTTTGGGTTCAAGTCTGTTTAGACCTGTATCCGGACTGGGAAGCCCATACCAGGCTGAATGCAGTCTGGAGAAAATCAAGTTGACTTTTGGCTATTCTAGGGTCTTCACTTAAAAAAAAAAAAAAAAAAAAAAAAGTTGGGGTGCCTAGGTGGCTCAGTTGGTGAAGAAACCAACTCTTGATTTTGGCTCAGGTCATGATCTCAGGGTCATGGGCTGGAGCCCAACACAGTGCTTGGCAATCCACAAGGTGTGTGCTTCCGGATTCTCTCTCCCTCTCCCTCCACTCTTCCCCCTGCTTGCACATGCACATGTCCTTTCTCTAAAGTAGATAAATATAAATAAATGAATAAATAAAATTTAAAGAATTTTTTAAAGTGAAGTAGAGTTGACATACCCAATATAATGACATATTATATTAGTTTCAGGTGTATAGCATACTGATATGACAATTCTACACTTAATGCTCATCACAGTAAGTTTAGTCACTATCTGCCACCATACAATGTTATTACAGTATTATTAACTATCTTCCCTATGCTATACTTTTCATCTTTGTGACTTATTTATTTTATAACTGGAAGTTTGTACCTCCTAATCCACTTTATGTCCTGCACCTGGCCCACAACAAGAGCCATCTTGCACACCTTTCTCTCACCTGGAATGTCCCAATTGCCTCATCCAAATTCTTCACCTTCGAGGTCCACATCAAGTTCTGCCACCTCTGAGACACATCTGTGACACCTCTGTAAAAACAAATTACTAGACTCAGAAGGCAATGCCTCTAGCCAACTGTTTTGCTGTAAAAATGCTCTAGACTAAGTAAATTAGTATAATTTCCAGGAAAACAAAAAACATTTAACTTTAGCAGAAGCATCATTTTGTTACTACAGTTTAGCACAGGAAGGGGTTTGGCCATCACAATGGAGTAACAGGACCAGTTCAACTACACTAGTGCCTTACTTATGAATAGAACTACATGATAGGGGCGCTTGGGTAGCCCAGCTGATGAAGCCTCTGACTCTTGGTTTTGGCTCTGGTCATGATCTCACCGTCATGGGATGCTGAGCATGGATCAGGCTCTGCCCGCAGCACGTAGCTCGCTTCTCTCTCCCTCGCCCTCTCCCTCTGCCTCTGTCCCATGCCCCCGCTCTCTCTTGCACAATAAATAAAATCTGTGACTAAAATAAATAAAATACTGGGATCCCTGGGTGGCTCCCTCAGTTAAGCATCTGCCTCCAGCACACCACGAGATCCTTGGGTCCTGGGATTGACGCCCCCCTGAGCAAGGAGTCTAATTCTCCCTCTGCCCGCCCCTCCCCCTGCTTCTGCCCTCTGACAAGTAAAATCTTAAAAAATAATAAAATCCCTTAAAAAATAAAAAAATAAAATAACAGCATGATGAACCACATTTAGCTTTGGGAGTGGGTCCTATTCTTCAAATTGATTAAGTATAGTTGATGCACAATGTTACATTAGTTTCAAGTGTACAACACATTGGTTCAACAACTATATACCCAAAATTATAGCTACTATCTGCTTTCTTTAGTCTCTTAGAAATTTTTTAAAAAGATTTTATTTATTTATTTGAGAGAGAGAGAGAGATCACAAGAAGGTGGGGAGGGGTGGTGGAACAGGAGCAGAGAGCCCATTGTGGGGCTTGATCCGAGGACCTTGAGATCATAACCTGAGCTGAGGGCAGAGACTTAACCATTGAACCACCCAGGCGCCCCTTTCTTTGGTCTTATAGCAGTAGAAAAAGTGGTCAAACACTGGTTCTCTCTGAATTCGTGAGGAATAAATAAAGGCCTAAATTTTATTTGTGGAATCTGGCTTTTAACTCCTTTAGCCCTTTTTTCAGCAGTAACAAATGACCTAAGCATTGTAAACCTAGGTGGAGATTAGAATCCCTACCTCCAAGGAATTGTTGAAAGGATAAAATAAGAAAATACACTGCAAAAATGTACTAAGCACTCAACAAATGGTAGTCATATACACACACACACACACACACACACACACATATATATATATATATATATATATATATATATATATATATAAACGATGTACATTTATGTACAAAATATAGCCCCTGGGTTGTGTCCAAATAGGCAGAAGTACTGGGGGCAGGCTAAGTCTTAACATGGGTTCCCTGACTTGTCAGAACGTCCTGAACCTCTTAAAATTTGAGGCAGAACTTCATGCTCAGTCGTGTTGCTATAGTCTACTGCAAAAACGATTCAGTATGCATCAGTCTCAAGTAAGTTCGTGAACCAAAATAAGGCGCGGAACCAGGAGGGCAGTTAAGGTTTTGATCCGAGGACGAGGAATTGGGGGTGACCTAAGGAAACGTCTCGGGTCACCTGAGGGGAAGTAAAAATCAGCAGTGCGGGTCTCGGCCTGCTGCCCTTCCTCCTGGAGATCTCAGTAGGTGACGGCCCACCCTTGCGTCTCTTTTCTCTGCCCCTTGACCCCGGCGAGGCCTCCACACCTCCCTCCACTTACCCCCAGAACCTCGCGCTGAGGTAGGAAACGCTTGGAGCCTCAGCGGTCAGCTCCTTGACCACGCGGCCTCGAGGAAGCTTCAAACTGGGCGCGGCGGCGGGGCCAAGGCGCGGGGTGGGGCTGCAGGTAGAGCTCCAGCCTATGAGAGAGCGGCGTTCGGGTGACGGGGGCGGGGCGATGGGGAGCGCGCCGTGCTCGGGGACGTCACTTTGGAGAACGTCCGCCTGTGGGACTGGGTCTGAGGTCGAGTTGAAGAGCTCTAGCGCTGGAGAAGCAAAGTAGGTGGGAGCTCGTGTGTAACTAAGGGCTCCATTGCCCAGGAACAGAGTTCTGTCAGCTCCTGAAGGAAACTCTTCAATGCTGCCTTCTTTCCTGACTGCCTGACCGCTGATGGCAAGGGCACGAAGCCATTTAGAGAACAACCTGAGTTTTTCTCCACTCCAGCTTCTATATAGGGCCAGGCTGAGAATCATCAGTCCTCTGGTAGTTGGGTAGCAGTGGGGTCCCTCCTGGACTCTCCGGGGCTTCATTCTGCCTTCCTCCTCCGAGAAGCAGTGCTCCGACTGTTCTATGAGATGATTGGACAGCCTTTGCCTACCACCCCATATGTCAGTGCTGGGCTGGGCAAAATAGGGAGGAACCCCACTAGGGTTCTCGCTTTTTTTCCCCCCTCTCTCACACACAAAACTTTACATATGGAGAACCATTATTTATCACCAGGCACTTGGCAAGTATTGTGCTGCCGTTAGATTCAGTTCTGGGTGCGTGGCCTCACTTTCGGTCTGCTTCTCCTTTAGTCTGTAGGCATTTCCTGAACACCTGCTGGCAACTGGCATCACATACTGAAAAATGGGTAAAGATCTGCCCAGGAAACCATGGGAGGCAAAAGGAAAAGGTACCCAAACATTACCAAAGAGGCTTTTAGAAAGCACGCACCAAAAGGAGTACAAATTGGTTAGGTGGAGAGGTGAGAGAGGATGTGCCAATTAGGTAACCCACAAAAGACAAAGGCATCACAATAAAAGCCATGTTGTAATTTGGGGACTGATAGAGCTCAGTGCCTGAAGAGGACTATGGGAAGAATGTTCTAGGAAAAAGACAAGAGTGGAGGGAAAGACTGAAGAGCATGAAGCCTGACCTGAGGAGGAAGCAGGAGAAGAACCCCAGGTTTTTCCCATCCTGTTTCTTACCTGTAATGATATGTACATTTTTTTAAAAGATTATTTATTTATTTATTTAACAGAGAGAGAGAGCGAGTGAGGGAACACCCAGGCACCCCTATGTACATTATTTCTGACACTGGTTCCAAAATCAGCCTTGTATGAGGTATGACCATGTTTAGCAATCCACAGTAGGAGGTAGTGATCCACCAGGATATTCTGCTCTTGGGACCATCAGATCAGGATCCAGACATGCTATTTGAAGTTGGGACCCTCTGGATAGACATGTCTTTTTTTTTTTTTTTTTTAAAGATTTTATTTATTTATTTGACAGACAGAGATCACAAGTAGGCAGAGAGGCAGGCAGAGAGAGAGAGAGAGAGGGAAGCAGGCTTCCTGCGGAGCAGGGATCCCGATGCGGGGCTCGATCCCAGGACCCTGAGATCATGACCCGAGCCGAAGGCAGCAGCCCAAACCACTGAGCCACCCAGGCGCCCCTAGACATGTCCTTCTTAAAATGCCACATTGACTATTGAGCATGTACACCAGAATGTATGGTGCTGACAGTGGGGAATATGCTGATTTGAGGTAAAACTAAAAGTCAAGCATGAAGCTGTTGAAACAGCAGGGATTGTCAATCTATAAAAGGGCTGGCCAAGCCCTGGGGTCAGTAACAGGTGGGTGCTCCCTGAGGATACTGCTGGGAGAGCGGGGAACTGAGACAGCATCAGTTCCATCTGACCCCTCTCTCTGCAAGCCTGTGACGTGGGACTGGCTTTACCTGAAAAGTGTGGGGATCTGCTGGTTCCACCAATCAAATGATGCAAGTGTAATTGTAGGAGTAAGGGGAGGGGCATACCTATCTGCATTCTAATCCCCTAAGAAAGTACCCAACTTGAAGAGTCAGATGGGCTTATCTTAACTCATCAAATAGCCTAAGGGCTGTCCAGTGAACACTGGACTGTACATGATCTCTGGCTTCAGGACTCAGGAGGACCTGTGAATAGGAACAAGCTTCAAGGAGACAATTATAGTTGAATTTAAAGAAGATTTTTTTTTTTTTTTTTTTTTTTTTTTTAAGCACAGATGACTTAGCACTGGATTGCCTTTAAAATGGCAGTCTCTCTGTCATTAAAATTCAGAGACTGTTCTCAAGAAGTTGGTTTGGAAGACTGAGTAAGGGACATGTGGGAGGGCTAGTAATCAGGCTCACAGAAATCCCAGATGTGGAGAAGTGTTACAGACAAGAGATTACTCAGATAGAAGGGACCATAACAGATCCACCTTGTTTGTCCTAAATGTTACAGATGATGTATTTACCGAATTCCCTGGTCAGTTATTTATAATGCAGCGGGTAAAAGCCCTTAAATGGCAACCCATTCCTGACCCCTCTCACTCTACAGAGGTTTTTTCCCTTTCCTTTCTGTTCTTGCCTTCACTTAATAAATTTTCACCTCACTTCACCTTTTTGTCCGTGAGATTCATTCTTCAACTCTGTGAGACAAGAACCCTGCAACAAGATGAGCTTTCACTTTCCCCTACCCCCCAAACTCGAGTCCTCTCACCCAGATGCAGCTCCAAAGATGAGGGCCAAGCAGGAACCAGGATTAATGGTGCAAACTGGTGCCAGTCCCATACCCTTTCTTTTTTTTTTTTTTTTAAGATTTTATTTATTTATTTGACAGACAGAAATCACAAGTAGGCAGAGAAGCAGGCAGAGAGAGAGAAGGGGAAACAGGCTCCTGCTGAGCAGAGAGCCCTATGTGGGGCTCGATCCCAGGATCCTGAGACCATGAACTGAGCGGAAGGCAGAGACTTAATCCACTGAGCCACCCAGGCGCCCCTCCCATACCCTTTCTTGACTAGAAGGAAGTGCTCCTGTTTTGGGGGGTGGAGGTGGGGTTTCTCTGAGATTTGAGCATCCCTTCTGATTTCTGGTGCCTCTTCAGGGCACATCGTTCTTCCTTTGACATTAACCCATTATGGAGTCTTAACAGTGGATGAGGCAGCGATTAGGCCCACCTGACCTCCTTCCCAAGCTTCCTTCTGTAAGCTAATGGGCATGAATGTTATGGCTAGCATGTGGGAAGCCAGGCTATGAAACTAAGCACCTGTGACCAGAACCAGGCCCCCAAATGGGAGTTTTGGAACATGGACAGGTGAAGGTTTATTTTGCTGAGTCACTTTCTGTCTTGGCTTCTCTTGTAAACCACCCCCCCCCCCTTGTGAGTTTCATGTTGCTCACAACATTCAGTTCTTAGCAATGGAACATTCCTTCTTTGCAAAAAGGGGTGGGGGGATAGGAGGGATGTTCTATTCAGCTACATTCTAGCTCTTGGGTTACAAGGTTTCAAGTGTACAGGACTGTGTACAGGACTGCCACCCGAGAACTCAGCTGGTAGGCTGGGGGTTTCTTAGGCCCAGGCAGCTGACTGTTACAGGTATCACAGTGAGCTGCTCCCTGACACCCCTCAGAGGTGTACAACCAGCCCCTATTTCAGCCCCCACCCAGGGAGCAGACAGGCCCTCACCCCAGACCACAGTTGTCCTGGATGGGGGTAGGGAGGCCCTTGAGAACTTGTAAACAACCAGGCTCTGCCAGCTCAGATTCCAGGAAGTGAGTTAGTAAACAAATCCCTCTGGCCTCCTCACCTCTGGTTAGTCTGCCAGCCCAGAGCTGTTCTCTGCCCAAACCTCCTCTTCCCCTCCTCTTCCACCTTTGCGGAGTCCTCATTTTGCCTACCGCATGTCTGTATCCCCTTAAAACCTCTCACCTACCCTGCATGGGGGTCCAGCAGGAACTGTCATCCTCTCTCTCTCTTTTTTTTTTTTTTTTAAGATTTTATTTATTTATTTGACAGACAGAGATCACAAGCAGGCAGAGAGGCAGGCAGAGAGAGAGAGGAGGAAGCAGGCTCCCTGCTGAGCAGAGAGCCCGATGTGGGACTCGATCCCAGGACCCTGAGATCCTGACCTGAGCCAAAGGCAGAGGCTCAACCCTCTGAGCCACCCAGGCGCCCCTGTCATCCTCATTTAACAAATGAAGGAATTGAGGCCCAGAAGGACCAAAATACCAGTCCTCAATTCTCCATTACACCCAAATTCCCCAGATTCCATTTCTGCAGCAAGAAGCCTTGAGTTTAAGCTTTGAGTTGGGGGACCTACAGGAGTCGGGTGCCCCAGGAAAGGCCCCAATATCAACTTCTTTTTTTTTTTTTTTGAAAGTTTTTTAGAATGGCTTCTTTTTGCTTAACATTTTGTTTGTTGTTGCTGTAAAAAAACAACCTTATTGAATGTGCCTTATTGAATGTAGCAGGGATTTCACCCCTGACCCATAGTATTTTTTTTTTAAACTGGGGTGAATGAAAAAACACATAGCATAAAATACACGTAGCAAGTTCTTTTATGTATGTATGTATCTATGTATTAGGGAGTGTGAGGAAAGAGGGAGAGAAGGAGAAGCAGGCTCCCGAGCAGGGAGCCTAACAACGTGGGGCTGGATCCCAAGACTCTGGGATCGTGACGTCAGTCAAAGGCAGCGGCTCAACTGAATGAGCCATCCAGGCACTCCCACATACCACTTCTAAGTGTAAAGTACAGTGCAGTCAACCATATGCACACTGCTGAGCACCAGATCCCCAGAATCCCCTATCCTGCCTCTATACCAGCAACTGAACTCAAGGGGTTTGCCGCTTGGGGTGCATCAAATTGACCACCACCCAAGAAAGTGTTGGGAGCAAAGAATTTTTATTACTTGTCGCAAGTAAGGAGACAGGGAGATAGCTCTCGAAGCACTGCCTCCTCTTAGGGTTAATACAGGGACGTTTATTCAGTATGCTTCAGAACAGGAGCATGGAGCCCAACCCATTAAGGAACTCACCCGTATTTTGTTACTTAAGCACTTCGGATAAATTGCGCGTGCTCAGCTTAGCATGTCAAGGCGCTGTGCATACATGGTGTGTTCAAAAATGGCTGAACCCCCCCCCCCCAACTCCCGCCCAAGAGATCTTAGAATTATAATGAGTTAAAGGTAACTTCAGGGCAATTTAGGGGGCTTCTCTTGAAGGCCTCAGCAAGAGTCCGGCTCAAACTGGCTCATGCCGCTGGTTATCCAGGGGAACACCTGGCCCCAATCTCCTTGGTGGGAGCTGCTTGTTCTACAAAACAGACACATTCTTTTTTTTTTTTTTTTTTTTTTTTTAAGATTTTATTTATTTATTTGACAGAGAGAGATCACAAGTAGGCAGAGAACTAGGCAGAGAGAGAAGGGGAAGCAGGCTCCCCGCTGAGCAGAGAGCCCGATGCGGGGCTCGATCCTAGGACACTGAGATCATGACCTGAGCCACCCAGGCGCCCCAAACAGACACATTCTTAATCTGCTGTCGTCCCTTCCCCCTCCTCCTTTCTGTTGAGAGCTTGAAGCCCTCTGATCCAAGTTAACTCCTCTTTCCATCCTAGCTCACGCACCTGTTGAACAGCTCCCACCTCCTCTGCTCCTAGACCCTGGCACCCGCCACCCTACTTCCTGTTTCTACCAGCCTAACTACTGAGATACCTCATATAAGACCGATGGTGTAGGATGTGTCTTTTTTGTGATTGCTAATTTCACTTACTTAGCAACATGTGTTCAGTGTTCATATGTCAGAATTTGCTTTCATTTCAAGACCAGGTAACACTCCATTGCATGGATCTGACACCATTTCCTTATCCATTCATCCACTGACGGACATGTGGTTTGCTTCCACCTCTTGGCTATTAGTACTGCAGCCAACAGAAGCGTTTTAGACACTCACCTGCGTCAGTAATAAATGGCCAGTGGGCCTCAAACAGCTCTAGGGAGAAGGGTTCCTTCAAGGATGGAGTTCCATTCAGCCTTAGGCTGGGATGTGAGATGAAATGGGGGCAGGCCCGTCTTGGGTTCTGTGTGTCCTGGCTACTGGCTGCAGCCCCCTTTCCATTGCTCTTGAACTTCAGGGGTGAGCATTCTGGAGTTGTGGAGACAGTCTGGGATCTGCTCCAGTCTTACACACCATGGAAAATCACCCCTCTGCCCGGGCCATGATATAGTGGAGAACATGAGGCTCCTGCTACGATTGCCAGGGAAAATCCAGGATGCAATATTTGGTACATAGTTGTACTGAAGAATTATTCAGTATTTATTTGAAATTCTAATTGCACTGTGGCTCCAGTACTGTTATTTGCTATATCTGGCAACCTAACCTCCAAACCCACTGAGTATCTCCCTCACAAGCCAGGACCAGGACCTTTGCCTCCTGACCCAGGTTCCCCAAGGATAGATGATGTGGATGTTTCTGAACTCCAGGCCTGGCTTGGAGCACAGGGTGTCAAGCCCAATCCTGGTTCACTAAGCTTGCCCCTAAGTCACCTGCTTGACTGAGCCCCCATCCTTGCCTCACGCTCTCTTTGACTCTAGGCAGTGAGTCTGCCTGAAGCCCAGAAAGCTGCCCTAAAATCCATATTTCAGGATTTCTTCTTTTATCAGGCAACCCCCCAAATGGTGATCATGAAACCCCATGTCCTGCCTGTGTTTCTCATCAGGGGAATGAAGAATAGGTGGCTGAGGCAGACTCATAGGGGTGCAGTGAGAGGGACTAACGCCATCTCTGGGAGTGTGGAGCACTCCCTCTCCAACCCGCCATTGATTGCCTCCATTGCTTTAGGAGTTATGAGATAGCAGGGACTGGAAATCCCCGGTCCACCCACCCTACCCAGTGTGGGAACCCCATAGGCCTAAACCAATGCCTTAGCTTCTCAGGAGCCCTCTGGTCCCTTATCCTGAAGGCTGATAAAGAAGATCCTTCTCCGTGCTGGCTCATGAAGGGCCATGGATGGGGGCATGGGTGTCTTGGGGAGGTCTGGACTCCTGAGACTACGGACTGCATGGTTGGGCCTGTTTCTGGGGTCCTTGAGACTTCTTGCTGGAGGCATCTGTGCTTGGGCCCGACGGGCAGCAGATGGCGCCCCATACCCTACCCTTGCAGAAATTTGGTGAGAACAGGGGAGGTTCTCAGAGAACCCCTCCCACCCAGCTCACAGGATGGTCTTAGTGAGTAGTGGACACTGCACTGGATCACAGTGTGTCTCCCACACTGGCCCGGTCTCTTCCTACAGGCATATGGTCATCCTAACATCCTCAGGGCCCAGTAGCAGGTGTTCAGCGAGTGTGGAATCGGTGCAAGCAAGATAGAAGGGTGGATGAATGCCACACCCCTCCTGGAAGATACTGGGAAAGAACTGGCCCTCCATGAGGGAGCTGGGAGCAGCTCAGTCCACACTCGTCCTGTCCTGTTCTCAGGGACAGAGATAACAGAGGCAGCTGCAGGGGCAAAGGCCTAGGAGCCCAAGCCAGTTGTGAGACCCCTGCCGTGAAGCAGTCATGTGGACTTGAGTGGGTGCAGAAAGGGACCCCAGAGGGACTTGGCTGGGAACTAGGGCCAGGTCTACTCCTCTGCCTTCCCTTGTGGAAGGGGGCCAAGGATTCCCAATGGCTGTCTGTCTGTCCCTCACTCCCCACAAACCTGGGTCAATCCAAAGCAATCCAGGAGGCAGCCGATGGCCTCTAGGCCTATGATACCCAAGAGTAGGTACTAGCCACATGGCCATTGAACTCAAAAGGTGGCTTGGCTACCAAACTGAGATGTGCTGTAAATGCAGAAAACACACTGGCCTGCAGAAGAATGTAAAATATCTCATTAGCAATTGTTTTATATGATCTACATGTTTAAGTGCTTATATTTGGATGATAGGTTAAATGAAATTATTATAATTCCACCTTACATGTTTGTTTTCACTTTTTAAAATGTGCGGCTAGGGGCACCTGGGTGGCTCAATGGGTTAATCCTCTGCCTTCGGCTCAGGTCATGATCCCAGGATCCTGGGATCGAGCCCCGCATCGGGCTCTCTGCTCAGCCGGGAGCCTGCTTCCCTCTCTCTCTCTGCCTGCCTCTCTGCCTGCTTGTGATCTCTCTCTCTGTCAAATAAATAAATAAAATAAAATTAAAAAAAAAATGTGCGGCTACCAGAATTACATGTGTGCTTGCACTTGATGTCTACCAAACACTGCTGCTTTAGACCCACAGGTGTCTTGGCCTCTCTGGCCCGTGTAGCAGCTGGGTCAGCTTTCAGGTGTGGGTCTGGCAGTCTGGCAACAGGGCCCCTGCATCACTTTTCTGGACCAAGGTGGCCAAGTGGGCGTGGCATGGTGCCAGTGGAGGGAGGACTGAGAGGATGGGGTGCTGGGGTGCGAGTCCAGGGCAGCTGGCCCCTGTGACAGGTGGGCTGGCTAATCAGAAACCCCAGGTTCACTTCCCATGTCTTCTGTACTGTGGCCACAGACCTTGGATCTGGAGGTAGCCTTGGGGGCTACTGCCTATTGTACCAGTGACAACATGGGGCAATTCTTGCTGGCAGGAAACTTGAGTCGGTGGCTCTAGAAGCTAGGTTCCTTGAATCTCAATTCTACCTCTTCCCGCTTCTGGCTCTAAGAGGAGGTTTAAGATCCCTTCCGACTCTGCATAGTTTGATGCATCTTTGCACATGCCCGAGCCTTTTCAGGAATGCTGTTGGCCCTTCCTTCTACCCCGCTGCCCTGGACCGAGCAACCGTTTATTCTTCAGGTCTCTACTGGAAGTTCTAGGATGGCAGGCTCCTGGTGATGTTTGGTATCCAACCCAGCATGCTGGCAGAATGGAGGTATATGGTCAAGATTCATTGGTGAATGAGTGATTGGTATTATCCCTTCTTCAGGGAAACCTGTCCTGAACTCCTCCCATCCCCCAATTGGCCCAGGCCTCTGTAACTCCCTGTCCACTCGTCATCTGTGTACCTGCTGGACAGTGAGCTGCCCTGGAGCAGGGATTGTGGCTACGCTCCACTCGTCATCTGTGTACCTGCTGGACAGTGAGCTGCCCTGGAGCAGGGATTGTGGCTACGCTCCTAACACCTTCTAGAGCCCGGCACCGAGCAGGTGCTCAGGCAATCAGGAATGAGAAACAAAAACTTCCCTGATGGAGGGACAGGTGCCCGAGGTGCTCTGCAAACCTTCCCAGTGTCCCTCGTAGGTGGCCCACAGCAGGGTGGGACAAGTGCAGGCATCCTGCCAGTGATGTGGAATTTTGCCTCCCAACACAGCTGTGCCTCTGGGAACCTCCCTCACCCGAATCCCGGTGGATGCCAACAGTGAGGAGCAAACACTGCCCTTGAGCACAGCCCCAGATTCGGTCGGAGCATCACTACAGGACTCCTGAGCACTTGCTGGGTCACCAAGCCTCTGCTGGCTGTGGGGTGTGCACCCCCCACCCCCTCAGTGCAACAAAGCCTCACACCAGCCGGCACAGAAAACATTGCTTTATTAACTGCGTTTGCCAACACACGAGGAGTGCAAAGGGCTCCTTGAGACACTGGCCCTGGTGGGAGCCCGGGTCCAGAAAGCCCTATGAGTGAGCAGGACAGGATGGGAGTGGGAGCTACGCAGCAGCGGCAACACGGAATCATGCAGGGCACGCGGGCACTGGCCGTGGCGAGGCGGCCATACATTCTATTGCTCATTAAGGGGAGCGAACGTGGACAATGTACAAAAAGGAGAAATAGGTCTTTGCGTTAATGAAAAATACATTTTTTCTCTACAAAGGAATCTTTTCTAATACAAGAAAATAAATATTGCAACATAAGCCAAAAATAATTTAAAATTGCTCTTTTCAATATATTTTCAATATTTCTCTTGTATATTAACAAATGGCACATCACTTTCTTTGAAACAAGGACAGAAGGTGTCGCCTCCTGTGACATTCATATCATCCCCCCACCCCGAGTCGTTTGCGGAGCACAGAGTGTTTTGTGTGTCTGAGGGACAAGGTGGCAGGAAGTGCCTTAAAGAACAACCAAAAGTCCCAGACTCCATCCCTGGCTCTTTGGCCAATGTGGCCAGCTGGGCCAGGGGTGTGGGAAGTGGCCTCCCCAAGGGCCTTGTGACAGGCATCTGGATCATTCTGCAGAGCTCCGGGCATGGGCAGAGGCTGGCCACATCTGGCCATGAGCAAGGAAATGCCAAGTCCAGCTGCTGCCAACGTCTGTTAGTAGCACACAGGTGATTCTCTAGAAATTGCCCCAGTCAGTCCCACAACGTGCCCATACATGACACACAAACACGCATGCACAAGGACATAGGAGATGTGCCCTGGTACAGACGCACACACCTATAGCCTGGCACCCACGTGTGGAAACCTCAGGGGCTTCTCGAAGGAAATCGAGACCTTCATATTACAAATGCCACACACTGTCACAAAGTCAGAGAGCTCATTTAATAAAATAAAGCCTTCTACCTTTTTTCTCCTTAGTCACTTTAAAATACATTTATGATCCATAAAAATACTTTCCTTGCAACTTATCCTTTTCTCACTGTGAAAAGGGGGAAGGTGGAGCTGTGTAGCCCGGACTGGGAAAATGGGGAATGACAGAATGAGTAACAGAGCAGCTTCTCCCTCCCAGAAGAGGGCCAGTGAGTGGGGACATATATGGTCAAGCATGGGCTCTGCCTCGGCCTATGGCCTGCAAAAGGCTTCCTGCTTTCTTCCCTGTTTCCAAGCTCAACACCAGGGGTGGCAAAGCTGTCCACATGGTGAGCAGTAGACCAGAGAGTAAGTGAAGAGGCTATGGCTAATGGAGGAAATGACAGTGGTGGGGACCAGCATCCTTGACCTCTGCGTTGTCTTGCTGGGTGCCCTAAAGGTGGACAGCTGCCCGGCAAGAATAACTCTAGGGCCTGGCCTGGGAGTGAAGGCCCCCTACTTCCCTCACCAGCTGGCCGAACAGATCCCTGTGCAGGACATGGCCCCAGGGAGAGTCCAGTCCAAAGTCAAAAGCCAACACAGAAGAACATCAAGAGGCCAACCTGGGCAGAGGCCCCCCAAAGAGAGCTGGCTGCCCCCTGCCTGGCCTACCCAGACCAGACCCTGGCCAGACATGCTGCATTCTCTGCCCAGTTCTCTCCTGTCCCCAAGGAGCCCAGACTCTGCCTTGGAACACATGAACGGGTGATGGGGGGGGGGGAAGTGCTGAGTCTCCTGGGCCTGAGCCATTCCTGACACCCCACCCCCAACCCTGGCAGCATTTGGTTGTTCTTTAAGCTCGTCCCCTGGCTTCCTGCGAGGTCAGACCGGGCAATCCAGTACAGACAAGATTGTGACCCAGAGCACGGGGAAGGAGGACTGTTCAAAGGCAGTAAACAGAGAACGGGGATTGGGGCGCCGGTGCGGACACTGCACTGGCCATGACTGCCAAAGAGGCAGGCCGACTCAACTCTACATGGTACCTTGTGCCACCCCAACGCCCAGAATCCTGGAAGCCCGTCCTGAGTCCATTCCACCTGGACCAATTTGCCTGATCTTCTGAACGGAGTCCTATCTTCGCTTCCTATTTTGTTAAAATTCCCATGAAACTGAGTGTCGATGACAATGCCACTGTCGTACCTTGAAAGTTCCGGAGTCAGGGGTGGGTGGCCAAGCTGCTCCCCATCCCGCTGATTTGCAGGTTGTGTATCTGTGTCAGGGGAACCACATGGTAAAGACTTTTGCCATGCTGGTTTTGCGGTCAGGATTCTTCACCCCCTCTGTGAGTCTGAGTTTGGGAAAGCTCATGGTGGACCCAGCCCCGGACCTGAAATCCTATGCTGAGTCCCGCTTCCCAATTTGAACAGTTGAGCAGCAGCAGAACAGTATCCTTTTCCAAGAGCTCGGGCTTGTCTCCTTGGGTGTGTGCAATGAACACATCTCTATGCTTTGTTGCTAAAGAACTCCATTAAAAGAAAAAAAAAAAAAGTCCAAGTGACAAGTTGTCAGGTCCAGGCTGTGCTGTGTTATGGTCAAAATATTCTTTGGCATCCATAGAATGATTCGACTGATTCACTGGACTTTTGCAAGGTTCTTGTTGGAGAAGTTCTAGCTTCACCAGTGGCGGAAGTGACCCAGGAGTAATTCATGAAAGAAAAAAAGCCATGTTTTCACTGAATTCCTTGTTTGTTTGTTCCCTGAGCTATCACCCTGGGGCCTCTCCACTGAAACTCTTCAGAGCAACTACCTGGGACCTAGAGGGTGAAACGGAAAAGGTGGCAGGCGGGTCGGTGGTGGGGAGGGAAGGCATAGCCAGGAGAGGGGGTCACGGCTCATAGGGATAGAGGTACCAGGAACATTCAGCAAGACTTGATCCCTATCCCAGGCCCCGGGATCCCACTGCTTGTTGGAAGGAGGAGTTTCCAAAAGGAAACTGAGGAAGAAGCTCGTCTCTTAGCAGGACTGGAAAATTTGAAAAGGCAAACGGTCTGGTCTGGTCAGGTCAGTCGTCTGGGAGTGACCAGACTTGGGCCGAGACTGGCCCCGAAGGAAGGAAGGAAGTTGGAGCCCCAGAGCAATTCTCTAAGTGGGGGAGTCTGAGCCCCACGCCCCTGTCTGGGCACTGGCCCTCCCTTGCAGCCCTCCACCGGCACTGGCGGCTGGCTGTTTGGGAGTCCCCTGAGTAAATGGCACAGCTCAGGAAGAGTTCCAGGAACCCTTTCTCCGAGCCGCCGGGCTGGGCACTGGCAGGGGTGGAGCAGCAAGGGAGTAGAGGGTCGTGGGGTGGGCAGGCAGGCCTCAGATGATGTGGGTTGATCAGGAACAGCTGCGGTTCCTCTGGAACCAGCGGGCCCTCTGCGCCCCCCTCAGTGCTTTCTTGTATAAGCTCGTTGTGCTTGTGACAGTGAGTAGACTCTGGCTGGGTATCACTTATTAGACTTCCTCGGGGATCAGTGGAGTGCAGCAGGACCCCCCAAATGGACCCCAGTAGGATTTGGGGAAAAGGCGGGGCAGGCCCTGGGCTGGCCCATCTGCCATGAAATAATGCCCAAACGACGGTCTGTGTCACCCAGTGGCAGCGGGCTGGAGTCCTGGGCTCTTCCTCACCTTGCCTACATCTAGCCAGGAGCCCGCCAAGGCCGTGCGGGCCGGGGCGGGGCGCTGCCAAGACAAGGACAGTGCCCAGGATCTGCGATGGTCCTTGCGGCCAGAGCCGTGGAAGGAATCCTACTGTCCTAGGCCAGCACAGAGGAAAGACAACAGTGTGGAATTCAAAACTCTCTCTATATTAAAAATAAAACCACAACAGAGTGGCAGTCTCAAGGGTCTGAGACACTCAGCAGAGATAGGAAATGGCAGTTGTGACTGGGCTGAGGCCTCATGGGAGGACCAGGGCAGGGCCCGGGATGGGGTAGGGGTGACTTAGGAGGCCAGTACCCCCATGCGGACCACCTCTTCAGCCCCTGCTTCCCGGGGAGCCTGCTGCACCCCACTGTCCTCAGCTTCCACATCTGAGTCACTCATCTCCCCATCAGAGAAGTAGCCATCAGTCTCAGTGTCAAAGTGTAAGCTGACCTTGGGCCTCTCGGCCACAGCAGAGGGCGGTCCTGTCCCAGCATCAGGCCTGGCACCTGGCGATCTCCGGGTTCCCTTGTTTTCGCGGGGCAGCCGGAGCCGGCCCAAGGGCTTGGGGCTCACTGGAGGGCCAGGCACTTGGACATTCGAGTCAGCAGCCACTGGGACGGCCTCGTCCGGGGTCTCGGGGCCCAGAGGGGGGCTCTCGGGGGCTGCTGGGATGGGACAGTCCCCAGCTGCAGGGCTAGATGGCAGGTGGGAAGGCGTTCGCCGCGTTGCTTTCCGGGCCACTGGCCCTTGCCCCCCCTTGCCGGAGCCCGCATCCTGGCCCCAGGGCTTCTTGGGGGATTTGTCTGGAATGGTCCGTGAGCCAGGCCCATCCTGTGGTGGCTTCTTCTTGGCAGGCAGGCGGGTGCGGCCCCGGGCTTTCCTGGCAGGGTCCCCGGGGCGCAGTGATGGGTCCCGCATGAAGCTCAGCAGTGTCTCCTCGTCTTGCAGCAGCTCCTCTGACAGCAGCCCGGGAGCGGGGTCTTCATGGTGCCCATGGTTCAGTGACCACTCGCTCATGGCCATGTTTTCTGCCGTGATCTGTACTGACTGAGCCAGCCAGCTGTTGAAGAAGGTGCCATCGATGGGGAAAGAGGTGGACAGGCCTGGCCGAGTGGAGAGAGGAGGCAAGTGAGATGCTCGCAGGTGTGGGTCATACCCTCTCTCAGGAAGCCCTCTCAGACCCTCCCCAGCAGGCCACCTGCCTCCCTCCCTCACTCTGTGCCAGACCACACTGAGCTGTCTGGATTTGCTGATCCCTCCCACCAACACCATGTAAGAGGAGAGGCCACAACATATACCCCTCTCCCCCAGATCAACCTACTCCCAGAAATGGCTTCATGATTTGTGGTGCAGAATGCAAAGGGAAAATGCGGGTTCCCTGTTCAAAAATTATTAAGATATTTCAAGGCAACAAGAGCAGAACATTAAACCAAGCAAGAGCCCTTTGAGAACGTACAAATACACACCCGTGAAGCCAGCTCTGCCCACCACCCCCAACCCCAGGGAAGCAGGAGATGGAGGAATGAAGGGAAACACCCTCATGCCACCAGGGGGCGCTGGGTTTTCATAAGAGCTCCTTCCAAAGCAGAGAAGCTGGATCAGTGTGTCAGGCATGAATAGGGTAGCCAAGGGCTTCTGGGTAGAAATTCCCTCTTGGGGGTCTGGGGCAGCAGGTGATCCTGGGCTTTCCTTTTGATACCCAAGTGGTCCCCTTCTTGAGACTGATGGAAAGACAAGATGACCTGAGGCCTCCCTGCTGGAGGTGAGGTCTGGAAGATGCCACAGCCATCCCTAAAAAGTGTTCCGGGGAAGCATATGACACCCCGGGAGACAGAGCCCAGAGCCGGGGGACATTCAAGAGCTGTTCTGCTTAATGCGGCTGCAGTAAGGACTCTGTGAATGACGATGGGCTGGGCCAGTACCTGTGGCATCTCCTTTGGGTCTCTCTGGGTGGCTCCAGGAAGGCTCCCTGGTGCTGGAGGGAGGGCTCATTGGAGAAATTCCAGCAGAGTGGGACCAGGATGGAGAATTCCGGCAGACCCTCATCTCCCAGCATAGGGCTACATTCTGGAAGGGCCTACATGGCCTACCGGATCCCTTGAGGGCCTCCAGAAAAATCTGGCTTCCAAGACTGGCTAGGGGAATGTGCGTGCGAGCTCCTGAGTCCCCGGCCTAGTCTCCAGGTCTACAAAAGGGGAATTTCTTGGGATGCCAGGCAGGACTCTGAGACCCTACCTGGTTTCCCTTAGGCTAAAAGGTGTGAGCCCCTGAGTATGGAAGGGCCTGGTTAGCCCTTTGGCCTTCCTACTAGGTGCAATAGAGGTGCTGGGAGATCCTGCTGACCTTAGGTTGGAGGCTACAAATGGAGTGATGGTGTGAGCCTGGCCATGTCTGCCAGGCCAGTGTGGCCACTCACTCACCCAGCTGCCCCAGGACTGAGTCAGGCCCCGCTTTCACTTTCTCTTTCTTCTCGGGGCTGCCCTTTGGGCCCTCGCGGCCTTTCCTTTTCGAGTCGCTCTTCTTGCCCTTTGCTCTCCTCCCAGACCCCTCTGTGCCAGGGAAAGAAAGAGCAGGAGGGAAGTGGTTACCCGGAGCAGCTCAGTCAAAACCGTCCTAGGAGTCCTCACTCACCTGAGCCTCACCTTCCAGGTCACCTTGCCCTGCTAATGGGCCCTGGGATCAGAGTCATGGGCGCCTGGGTTAAGTGGGGCTCCAGTGAGTCAGGGACAGCTGGTGGGAAAGGGAGGGGTCACTGCCTACTGCTGCCCTTGAGCAGCTTGGGGAGGGCACAGGACCACGAAGAGGGTGGAGGACACCCTGGAGGACCTGGAAAGCAAGCTGATCTACAGGCCTATAGATGTGGAGGGAGTCCTGGTCGGTGGGGGAAGAAGTTGAGCAGTCAGGACAGGCAGGAGGGCCAAGCTGAATGGCCAGGACAGGGCCTTCAAGACCAGGCCGAGGAGCCAGGCAGGATGGGGTGGAGGAACACTGAAGTGTTGAGACATGGGTTCTAGTCAGGCCCTTGAGCAAGTCTCCTCCCTGGTCTCCTGATCTGCTCTTGAGGTCACTCAATAGATGGCAGACTAGGGGTGCACACCTGGCCCTTATATCCTTTTGATACCTGACCACACAGGTCTAGGGAGCCCCTGAGAATACTGGAACAGGGGAGGACATCTGTAGGGAGAGGCCCAGTTGCCAAAAATCTCCTAGATTTTTAGCTAAAGGCTGGCGCGGTTTCCAGATAAAGCTTCACAAGGAGGTTGAGGGATATGCAGTCTGCCCAGCTCTGTTGCTAACTGCCGGCGCAACCTCAAGCTGGGCCTCAAAAGTCTCATCTCTAAGGTGGGACCTGTGCCTACGTAATTTGGAGACTTCGAAGCTTCCCTTACTTCCCTCGGAAAGTCTGAAATCTTTGAGACCACAAGACTTTGAATTTCTGACCCCATCAACCCCCAAACCTCATTTGAGACATCATCCTTTTATTGTCCCAGTGGCTGCTAGGCCAGCCTCCTTCCAGTTTCTCTAAAAAGACAGGCTTTGGCTTCTCGGATTCCAAACCGTCCTGCCCTCCACCTGGTTTAGCTCACGGCATAAACGTCACTACTGTGGGAAGCCTTCTCCAGCCGTTTGGCCAGATAGGCGCCTCAACAATCTGCTGGTGGTAGCCATGTCCTGTCCCAGGGGCCGGATGTCAAAACCCCAAGGCTATCAGTCAGGTAGGGGCAAACCTGTCTCCCCTCCAAATGGCCTGCTCTGAACAAAGGGCTGCCTGCTGCTGCCACTCAGGTCTAGGAGCTGTAAAAGTGCCCAGACTCAACACGGGGACAGGACCCTGGCTCTTGCCCAGGTTTCTGGAATTCTGGAATCCTGTACCTGAAGCTACTACATGCCCTGCCACTTTCTGTCACCCTGATGGTGGGGCTCTCCATCTGCAGCCAAATGCTTCCCAGGAAGCCTGATGTGTTTCCAGAATAACCACTGCTGTGAAGCCATCCCTGATACTGTCTCTGCATTGGAGCCAGCTGCAGCCCCTCGGGCACCACTCTCCTTTACCTTTCCAGATGAGAGGCTCCACAAGGACAGGGACTCTATCCATTCAGTCCATGGCAGTGTGCCCCACGGTGCCCAGCACAGAGCCTGGCATACTGTCTACACTCAGTTCATGCTTGCTGCAAAAAATCAACAGATTAAGAGGGAGCCTGGAAAGCTCTGGCTGCCAGGAAGCTGCCAGTCCTGGGGAAGCACAGTAAGGTCTGACCTCTGCATGCACTCGACCAAGCCTGAACCAGGACTTTTATCTGGCAGGGCTAAGGTTTCTTAGCCAGAGTGGGTCATGATCCCAAAGGGCACAGCAGGCAGCTTGGCTGGGGCGAGGACGGGGTGGTACCAGGGGCTTGCTCTGAGGGTGGCCCAGCAGCGGCAGCTCCTGGCTCAAAATCTCTCTCCATCTGGCTACATGTCTTCCAACATTAAAGAGCCCTTTTTTGAGTGAAGCACTGCCCTCCTTAAGATGCACACACTCTGGGAAGGGCCCTGTGTCTGGCAGTATCCACACAACTAACAGACTGCAGCAATGTTGAAGCTTTTTTGGCCTTGATTTCCAGATCTTTTGAGTGCATGTCACAGCAACAGTTGAAGAAAATAAAGAAAAAACCCTGCTGGTACAGTGTCTAAATTCTATCAGATGAGGTCAGAGGGTAAGAACACACAGGTTCTCTTCCATCTCTGGAGCAGCTGCCTGATTCAGGATCCACACGGAGGCACATGGGTTCAGAGAAGCTCACTAGCTTCCGCCCTTCCTGCCCCAACACCAGCCTAGAGCCACTGTTGACATGCCGTCCACTCCAGAACCATGATGGCCCTGGAAGTACTTAGGTGTTCCCAGTGGACCAGAAAGCTCCCTGGCCCGAAGCCTCATTCCCAGCTCTGGCTCCTTGTCAGTCAACACAGAAGAGGGCCCTAAGCAGTCCCATCTTGGTCTACTAGTTGGTTATGGACAGTCCATGCATGGGCCAGCAGCCCCGGGCTCCTTGTACATGCCCCCTGTACATGTACAGGCCCTGAACACATACCCTCCCTGGGCCATGGCCCCCTGATAGTGTGCACACTGAGCAGGGGCTGGCAGATGGCAGGGAAGGCACCCACCTCGACACAGGTCCTGTTCAATCAGTTTCATCTGCAGGTGGAATATCTGCTCCTGGAGTTTGCAGATGGCGTGCTTCGTCCTCTCGCGCCTCGTCACCATGTAGCACAGATTTCTAACCTGAGGAGACAAGAGAGAGGTTTGTTATTTTACTCACGGGTGGTCACCCCTGACCTCCCCACTGTGGGGGGCCACCGCTGCCCACTCTGCCCAGGACATCTGGGAATCAGTTCCCAAGCCCCGAGTGTGTCCTCGGCCCCGAGCCACAGTTCTCTGGTCCAAAACACAGGTGGAGCAGAGCCTTGATCCTGCGGCCCCCACTGAGCCAGAGTCAGGAAGGGACGCAGGGAGAGCATCTGGTGAGCTCAGGCTGGGGACTCCCCCACCTCCTCCTGGCCACCATTTCCTGGCCCAGTCTGCCAAGCTGCCCCTCAAGGCCTTTCCAGTATGGCTGCCCTCTCCTATTTACAGTGCCCCAAGGCTCACTGGGACCTGGCAAGGTCACCAGGTCCATCCCTCTGCCTCCTGTTCAAGGCCTCTTTTTCTAAGACATTCCTCAGCCATAAGCCCCGTGGCAAACCCAACTCCTGTCTTAGGACACAGAGCAGTGACACCTCCAGCACAACAGCTTCTGACCCAGCAGGGTTCTGCTGTGGCCAAGCCATGTCCACTTGCTGCACTAGGACCCAAGCCAAGCTCACGCCTGCTCTGGCCAAGGCCCCTAGTCCACATGGCTATGTCCTCAGGAGGGAGGGTAGGGGCCTCTCTGACTCCCTTCGGTCAGCTAGGAAGAGTGTTGAGTGCCTGGGAGACCAGTTTGCTTAGTTCATGGGACAGAGACCCACTTCTGCAGCTGTTCTGAAAGCACCTGAAGCCTGGGCCATGTTGTTCCCTGTCCACCTGGCACCCTTCTCCAGCATGCCATCCCCTCATTGCTGCTCTCAGAATGGCACACTTCTGGGGCCAAAACCAGGCCCCCTCCATCAAGACATTTCCTTGTTCCAGCATCGTGTTCAGCTCCGAGTGGAGCCTCAAAGCAGGGACAGCTGGCCAGCAGCTGTGAGCTGGAATTCTGGGTCCCACCAGGATGGTCTCTCTGTCTGTGTGGCTGGGTTCTGCCTTCAAAGCCGAGTTCAGGCTTCATGTCCTTAAGCTGCCTGGGGGTGACCTGTGGGTTCGAGAGTCCTTGCATTTCTCCTGGCCTGGGGGACAGCTGTGATCACATCCCTCTGTAGACATGGGCATCCTCCCCTTCCTTCCTGAACCTAGCAGTAGGAGAGATCCCAGAAATGCCAGGCTCTGCAGAAACTCCAAAGAGCACTCCACACTGCTAAGTGCACCCAGCTTAGACCCTGGACACAGGCCATCCATGGCCCATACCTCCCTAAGGGGCAGCCACCTGGCCCTGCTTACGAGCCCTTGCTTCCTCTCAAATCCTGGACTTCCTCAGGACCGCCTCATAGCCACATATCCCTGAACACCAGCTGTGGCTCTGGGAACTCAGGTGGCGTTGGGCCCTGGGCTCAGTGGTGCAGAGTGCCATTGGGGAGATCCCTTCCTTCTGAGGGCTTCCTGCCTAGCAGGGCAGAGAGATGTAAAGCAAGTATTGACAGGACAAGGCAACCCTGATCCAGACCTGGGGTGGTGAGAAGGCTTCGTGCACATAGGGGAAGTCAGGCCAAGTGAGAGATGATCATGCACAAGGGCACACAAGGCCAGGCAGGGGAGAGGCAGGGCAAGACCTTGTGGCTAGCGTGCCAGACTTTACCTGACTGAGCCAGGTCGAGGGGATCTGAGGAGGGACTTTGCTGGGGATGGGGGGGTGGGATATAAGTGCTGAGACCCTGGAGTCACCCTTCAGGACCTAGCTCCTCCTCACGTGCCCCCAGAGCCAGTCCATCAGCACGCCCCATTAGTCCCTAGAGAACCTCATTCCTATCAGTTCCCTCCACTTCTGGTCATCATATCAACTCCACTGGGACAGGCAGGCATCCTGACCCTTCAGCTACCTCAGACCGTCTTCTTGAAATGTAAAATCCCCCTCCCCTTAATACCCCCACTGGTTTTCCTACCAGGATGAACAGTGCCCCTTGCCAAATTTTACGTCCAGATGGAATCTCAGATATGATCAGCAAAGATGAGGTCATACCAGATATGAATGAACCCTAAATCTAGTGACTGGTATTCCTATAAGAGGCCACGTGAAGACCATGTGAAGAAGTATAGAAAGCATGCCATGTGACAACACAGGGAGAGATGGAATCAGGGGTCTACAAGTCAAAAAGTGCTAAGCATTGCTGGGAATCAAAAGCCGGGAGAGAGAGGCCTGGAACAGATCCTCCCTCAGAGCCTCTAGACAGAATCAACCTTGACAATGCCCTGATCCTGGACTTGGGAGTCTCTAGAACTGTTAAGAAAACACATTTCTGTAAAGGCTTTGAGTTTGTAATGCTCTGTTATAGAAGGCCTAGAAAATGAACACAGCTTCCTATGACACTTAAGAAAAAAAAAAAAAAAAAAAAAATCAGAGCCAAGTCCAAAGCCTTGCCCAATCTGACTGCCCCCAGGCACCTCACAGCCCATATCCCATAGCCCTCCAGTCTTGTCCTTTCTGTGTCCAACCCCTTTCTGCCTTGGGGCCTTTGTATATATTTGAGGCTCTTTCCAAGGCTGGACCTTGTCCTTCAGGTCCTGGCTCAAATGTCACCTCCGAAAGACCTTCCTTGTCCAATGCATCCAAGCAACCCAACATTTTTCTCCCTGTATCCTAGTCCGTTTCCCTCCCGGCAGTCGCATAGCCTAGTGTGCATGGGGACATTGGGGATGAAGAGAGGTAGACAAATTCATGGATACTCTGGAGGCCTGAAAACAAACCAGTCAACATGTTCAACCTAAAACACAGATCAGTTAAGGTATGGCTTTAAAGAAATTTACCAAATATGTCATTCTCAAAACTTTTTTTTTTTTTTAAGATTTTATTTATTTATTTGACAGAGAGAGATCACAAGTAGGCAGAGAGGCAGGCAGAGAGAGAGGAGGAAGCAGGCTCCCCGTTGAGCAGAGAGCCCGATGCGGGGCTCGATCCCAGGACCCTGAGATCATGACCTGAGCCGAAGGCAGCGGCCTAACCCGCTGAACCACCCAGGCGCCCCTCATTCTTAAACTTTAACACTAACTTCGAAAGATGACCTGAGACTCAGAATTGCAGATGCCCCTCTCAAAGAAACCAACACTTAAGAACTTCCTATTAAAATACAGACTTTGGGGTGTCTGGGTGGCTCAGTGGGTTAAGCCTCTGCCTTCAGCTCAGGTCATCATCTCAGGGTCCTGGGATCGAGCCCTGCATCGGGCTCTCTGCTTAGCAGGGAGCCTGCTACCCCACTCTCTCTCTGCCTGCTTCTCTGCCTACTTGTGATCTTTCTCTCTGTCAAATAAATAAATAAAATCTTAAAAAAATAAATAAATAAAATACAGACTTTTATTGGTCTTTTATCTTTTACAAAAGGGTTTCTTAAGGCAAACCCAAATGAATTACCAGCATCAAGATCCCTTGGGTAGCTGGTTAAAAACACGGACTCCCAAGGCACCTACGTGGCTCAGTTGGTTAAGTGTCTGCCTTCAGCTCGGGCTGTGATCCCAGGGTCCTGAGATTGAGTCCCACATCAGAATCCCAGCTACGCCAGGAGTCTGCTTCTCCCTCTGCCTCTGCCTGCAGCTTCCCCTGCTCGTGCTTTCTCTCTTTTTCTGTCAAGTGAATAAATAAAATATTAAAAGCAAAAACAAAAAAATCCCCCACGGATTCCTAGTGGGGAGCCTGGATGGCCTTAGTCATTTAAGTATCTGACTTGAGGGCGCCTGGGTGGCTCAGTGGGTTGAGCCGCTGCCTTCGGCTCAGGTCATGATCTCAGTGTCCTGGGATCGAGTCCCGCATCAGGCTCTCTGCTCAGCAGGGAACCTGCTTCCTCCTCTCTCTCTGCCTGCCTCTCTGCCTACTTGTGATCTCTCTCTGTCAAATAAATAAATAAAATCTTAAAAAAAAAAAAAGTATCTGACTTGATCTTAGCTCAGGTGTTGGTCTTGGGGTTGTAAGTTCAAGCCCTGTGTTGGGTTCCACACTGAGTGTGCAGCTTACTTATACAAACAAACAAACAAACAAAAACCCACACAGATTCCCAGGCTTGGGAGAATAGCAAAGTCTCTGGGGATTGGGTCCTCAAATACATATTTTATACAGCACTACCTAATCTGAAAATTACTACCCTCAGCCAAGCACCTCCAAAGTGAGCTGCACACGCTACTGAGTTAGTTCATCACCGTATAGGAAAAAGACATTAAAATATCTACTGGTGTGAGTGTGTGTGTGTGTGTGTTTGTAAGATTTTATTTTTAAGTGACCTCCATACCCAGCGTGAACTGCAACTCCCAACACTGAGATCAAGAGTCACACACTCTACGGATGGAGCCAGCCAAGCACCCCTACCAGAGTCTTTTTGATCCTGTGAGAAATTCTGATTATGTCTGCTTCTTAATATACGGTGGTAGACATGAACGAGACATGAAAAAGTATAACATATTGTAGGTAAATGCTGAGTTTTTCTCCTCATAAGGTACACTACACAATCAGTGATACCTGGAGGCTCTCGCTGTAGAAGACAGGAATGCTTCTTCCTGTGAAAATCTCAACAATGCCTACACACTGGTCGGGATGGGACTCCCTGCTGCCCCCTCACCCTGGAATCATCAACTAATTCTCTAATTTCTCTCAAGACTGTTGGTTCAAAAAAAAAAAAAGCCATTTGTTGGTTCCATACGTAATTTTACCAAATGGAGCATTCATCTTCTGTGACGGCTTTTGGGGACCAAATATTGATACCGCAGAAGCTCATCCGACCTATCAAATTCCTTACACTGTCATTATTGTTTTTTTTTTTTTTTTTTTTATAAACATAGAAAGTTCTCTTAGAAGAAAATGGGAGTGAGGGGCATTTAGGTGGCTCAGTTGGGTTGTGTCTGACATGAGATCAGGTTATCATCTCAGGGTCCTGGGATGGAGCCCCACATGGAGCTCCTTGATCAGCAGGGAGCCTGCTTCTCCCTTTCCCTCTCCTCATCCCCAGCTATTCTCCCTCCCCCGTAAATAAATAAATTATTTTACAAAAGTCAGAGAGGCGCCCGGGGGTGGGGGGAAGCTCAGTGGGTTAAAGCCTCTGCCTTCGGCTCAGGTCATGATCTCAGGGTCCTGGGATCGAGCACTACATCGGGCTCTCTGCTCAGCTGGGAGCCTACTTCCCCCCCACCACACCTGCCTCTCTGCCTACTTGTAGTCTCTGTCAAATAAATAAATAAAATCTTAAAAAAAAAAATCAGAATGAAAAAGAAATATCAACCAAGTAGCAAAGTCCCCCCAAACTAGGGATTTGTTATAAAAACAGCCTTTCTATTTTGATGAAATTGTTGCAGTATCAGCAAATTTTACAGAGTGAACCTGAATATGGGTGAGGAGAGGGGAGGGGCAGGGAAGGCTTCTGGCCAGTTGTACTGAGCTAGACTAGACCAGTGCTGAGGCATCTGTGGAGACTAGGGAGGTTGTGGGGGGAGCAAGCTTGGACCTGGGTGTGCTGGACATGAGATGCTGGAGCCCAGAAGGGAGGTGTGGGCTGGACCAGCCTCCTGAGGGGGAGCAGAGCCATGGAGCAGAGCACTGAGAAGTCCCCCTGGGTGTGGTGAACTGATGATCCCTGGGGCCAAAAGAAACATAATTTAAGACCAAAGGTATGTCTGACAGTGGCTACCATGGCTGAGAATGCTGGAGGATGAGGATGGTGTAGTGGCCACGAGAGGTAGGAAGATGGATGCTATTGGTGGCCTTGGTGGATAGTTCTGGAATATGGTGGTGACAGGAGCCTGGCCAGAGTGGGAAGCAAGGAATTAAGAACAGTGAGGGAGGACAGGAAAGGGAAGATAGGGATGGGGGTAGTAGCGGGTCCCAGGACTAGAGGGACAATGGGGAGGGAAGATGTGTTTTCAGAGATGCGAGAAGGTGAAACGGACTCACATCCTGGCGATTGAGTGAGCCTAAAGAAAAGGACGACTCCTGTGCTACAGGGTGCGCACTGGGGGAAGGGGGGATAAGGAGAAAGGGGAGAGAACCGACAGAGGGCTCCACGGGCCAGACGTTGGAGGGCTGCCTCTTGTCTGAGGCACAGGAAGTTAAGGTTGAGGGCTGAGAAGGGGGAGCCCAGAGTAAGATGAAATAGGGGTGCAGACGAGGAGTGTTTGGGCTGGGGAACCCAGAACATCACAGAACAAAGCTGGCTGACAGGAACCTCGGTGAGGCTTACTTGCTGCTCAGCACAATGGGATTGCTAACAGGTGGGCCTCTGCCAGGTATGTGGCCTTCACACAGTGGCAAGGGCATGGGCAGCAAGCCAAATGGGGTGGGGCTAAAGAAAACGGGGGACAGCCAAGCGGGGGGGCTGCGGAATGGAGCAGGGAGACAGGAGGCTATGGGCAAACAGGGGGATTTGAGGTTGCATTTATTGATGGGGCAGCAGGGTGAGGGGGTGACCAGGTTTCAGTGGAGTGAGGACATGAGTGGTAATGTGCTAGAGATGGGCGATAGAGGGGTTGAGGGGCTACAGTTCTGGGGCACAAGGCAGGCTTTGGTGGGAGGCCAATGAGAACAAGTCCGGGTACTGAGGACAGAGGAGATGGGGTATGACTGATCTGACAAGGAAGTGGGTAGGTGGCCAGTGTTGGAGAGTATCAGAAGTGTGGCCTTGGGGAGATCCCACAGGTCTTTCCTCAGGGAGGGGGGAGTGTGTCTGAGAATTCTCCCCTCTTTCCCAAGCCAAGTCATGTTCTTAAGCAAACTCCTGGTAACCAGACCAGAGCCAAAGGCATGGAGCTCCATGCAGCCCAAGCCGCTGGCACGGTTGCTAGGGGACACCAGGCGGCGTTGACAGGCTGCTCATCAGCGCTGCAATTTTTGTGTCAGCTGTGAATAACTCTGGGAGCCGGCAGCAGCCGTGCCTTCCTGAGCAGCCTGCTGGGGCCACGGCCTGCGGCTGAGATTTTAGGAACACACATTTTCCAAGCCGACCATAAAATGGGACTTCAGGCTAGTGACGGCAGCATGGCCCTGGCTTCTGCTTCTCTCAGCAAAACCCCTGCCTGGCCTTGGGGGACACAGTGATTAGGGAGTATGCTCTGTGATTCCTCCCCAGGTCCTTGCACCAGGCCTGTGTGCTCAGTCCTCCACGGGGCTCCTCTCCAAGCAGCCCACTCTAAGAGCCAGACAGCAACTATAACCATGGTGGACAGCAGAGGTCACTGTGCTCCCACCTTCGCTGTGACGCCAAGGTCAGTTGGCTCCTTATTCCCATTTTACAGAAAGGAAACTGAAACTCAGAAGACACAGCTGGGAAATGCCGGAACTGGATGCAAACCCAGGCTGCCCAAGGCTTCTGTCTCAACCCCGACCCCGGTCCCTGATGCACCTGGCCCCCAAGCTGGCCTGGTGCCCAGTCAGAGGCTGGCTCCTTTCAGCCGTTGGCACTGGGCCACGGCCAGGCCACCAACAGTCATGGGTCTCCACAGAAAGCATCTCCCCGTGGCACAGCTCTCAGCCCTGCTCACTCACACAAGCCACCAGTGCATGGCTGTGAAAGGCCCCAAGGCTAGACCTGGAGGGGTCAGTCTAGCAGTCTCTCCTTGTCCAGCCAAGGCTGTGCACTCACTCACTTTGTTCTCAGCTGGTGCCCGCCAGTTCAGCTCGGGGGCTTCTGGACCAGCATTTTGATGGGGCCCTCCCAAACCCTGAAAAGTCAGCCCTGCCCCCTCTTCCTGGAGGAAGAGTAGGCAGATTCACACCTGACTTTGGAGGGCTCTGTCCCTTTCCCAAAGGTGTCTGCATGGCAGCTCTGGTTGCCTGGGAACCTTCTGGCATCCTAGCTCTTGACCTTGGCTCCTGGGCACAGCTGCACCAGCTGACAGTGAGGACCAGAGGTTGGGGGGACTGATATAAAGATGCTTTTGCTCAGGAAGTATAGAGAACAGGAGGTTAAGGCAACAACTCTCCTTAGAACAAACCTCCCACCCCACCCCCATTCAGGTCCAAATTCAAGTCATATCCTAGAAAACACACTTTCCTCAAAGGCTCCCTGTCATTCATCTTCCAGATCCTTCCAGACCCCTAGCTTTCTCATCTGCTCATCAGGGCCAGCAGGAATAACTGTCTCTTTTTCCAGGTTGATGATTAAATAAGTCACCCGCCTCCTGGTTTCTCCTACACTGCCCAGCTGGAGCCAGACTGTGGGCTGACCAGCACAGACCCTAGGGAGGTCAGACCTGAGGGGTCATCTGGGAAATAGGGAGTAAAAGCAAGGTGTGAGCGCTGGAGTCCTGGAGGGTGCAGACTCAGGGGTGGCCCGAGGACAACTCTGGAGGCAGCTCTGGTCTCTGAAAGTACTCCATGTCCTCATATACTTGATGCCACTGCCACATGAGACAGGGCACTGGGCTGCCCAGAAGTGGCAGCTACAACGTAGATGGCCTTGCCCTCTGGCCTGGCTGGAGCCAGGGACATCTGCTGTCCCCACTCTCTACCTGCCTCTTCTGCCAGGCCAGCTACCAGGCAGTAAGCCCCCTCCCAGGCCAGCAGGGTCGTTTCCCCTTGACTAGCGCTCTGGGGAGAGGATGAGGCTGATGGAGATTGGGCAAACCGGGCCCAGTTTCAGCATCTCCATCTCACGTTCTCCCCAATATAGCAGACCACCTGCCAAATTGTTCTACCCATTTTACAGACTTGCCAACAGAGATGGACCTAAGATAAGCGGCTGCCTCAGGTCACACAAAGCCCCCTGAACGTGTCCACACAGGTCTGTCTCCTAACAAGACCTGGGGCAAGGATAGGCATGTGTCTCTGTGCCACACACGGAAGACACTGTGACATGATCTCATGTGCTCTGGAACCCTTGAACTGAATGTCCCAAAGACGAGGGGCTGGAACAGCACCAGGATGGTTTAGAGACCATCCTGTTTCATCCTTGGGTTGCCTCCAACCTGGTTGTAGCACTGGAGGTAACACAGTGGGAAAGAAGAGTCGAGTTTGAGGGCTTCCCCAAAGAAGGTGGAAACTCCTCACCTCTTTTCTGGGGGAGTAGAAGGGAACTGAAGCTTTGGGGGCCTCCACTGCTCCAGGAAAGCAACTCTCACTACCCTTCAACCACCACAGCTCACCCGGAAGCCATGGGTCTCCTCATGTGACTCAGCTCCCAGGACTACCGCCTTGCACCATGCCCAGACCCCCTGTCTCCCGGCACACAGCTGGGGAGTTTGGGTCACCCATCTGCTACAGGCCCCACAATTCCTTCACCAGGGTGAGCGTTTGGAAGTTGCAGCCAGAGAGGGACAGTCCCTGCTTAAAATATTCCGCAGTTTCCACACACATCATGGCCCACCCACTGAGCTCCCTTCTTCTCTCCACACAGGCCACTATGTCTCGGCCCACCTGCATGCCCTCGCACCCCGCATTAACACCTGTCTTCCCTGCCCTGGCCCAGCACGTGTTTGTCAGGTTGATCCAAACTGCTATGACTCCCAGTTCCTCCCTGGCCTCGGATTCCAAGCAGAAGCTCACGTGCTGGGAATAGGCATGGCTCACAGAGGCCACAAATGGGGACAGAGACCAGCAGAAGCTGGAAGCCTGGGCTGTGGCCCAGCTCTGATGCCCTCTAGCTGCAGGACCCTGGCAGGGCCCCCAACCCTTCAGGCCTATAAAAAAGTAGGGACCAGAGGGGCTCAGAGACCCAAGGGCCAGATGCTCCCCTCTTCTGCCCCGCAGCAGACAGCCCCGCCCCATTACAGAACCGGAGGTCCTCAGCCCCTCGGCCAGAGCGCAACGTCTGAGTCCTGGAGAGCCGTGGCTGCTGCAAGGCAGAGTGCACGGGGCAGAAAGGCTCCCAGAACATCCATTGGGTAGGCAGGCTGGCCAGCGGGCCAGAGCCGGGGCCACTCACCCTCTCCAAATCCTGCCTCAGGTGTGTGAAGAGCTTGAGGCGGCGGTAGAGGACATCCTGCTCCTGCTGGGCCAGGTTGTCCACCTCGTCGGTCTTGGGGGTCAGTAGCGGCTGGTTGGCGTTGGCTTTCCTCTTCAGCTTCCAGTACTGGTAGATGAAGTCCACCAGCGCCTCAGCCAGCTCCAGCCGCTCAGCCACCTCGGCGGGCTCCACCAGCTCGTAGAAGTCTTCCTCCAGTTGCTGCAGCCGCTGTTTGCGCACGGTCACCTTCTCCAGGTCCTCGCCAGCCGGGCTGGGCTCTGCGGGGTCGGAAGTGGGCTCCCCCCTGGGGCCCCCGTCACTGTGCTCCTGGCAGAACGACTTGAATTTGACCTCGTCGTTGTCTGCTAAGATAGTCCGCATTTCCAGGCCATGGTCAAAGGCGCATGTGACGTGGAACGCTGTGACGCAGGAAGGCATGGAACACTGGAGGGAGAGGAGGGCAAGTGTGAGGCACAAGGGGAGCCCTGAGAGGAAGGAAGAGGTTCCTGAGAATCCAGGCTCCTGGCGAGATCTGATCTAAAGTGGCACGGACGCCCAACATCCTGTGGATATGGAAGGAGCTCTGGTAAATGGGAAGGGGGAGTTCTAGGGGAGCCTGAAATGGGGTTCAGCACCATACATATTCCGGGGAAATGGACAGTCAGGTGATCAGACAATCCTTGAGGATAAGCTTCATGACTGTGTGGGTAGAACGACTTTGGAACAAGAGGAATTAGGAGAAAGAGGCTGGGGGATGGTCGGTCACTGCCTCCCTTCCACAGCATTGAACTGAGATGGAGGGTTGTGTGTCTCCTTTGTCCTCTGGGAAGAGGGGCTGGAAGTGGACCCCTTCCTTCTCTTGCCGAGGCAGCTGGGGCCAACTCGGGGTCTGCTACTCTCCCCTAGCCTTGGAAGATGGTTGTGGGCCACTCATAAAATGTTTCAGCAATACCCCACCCAACTATTAATGAACCTTTATGTTGCAAGCACAAGTCATTTTGAAAGTCTTAAAAATGGGTGGAAGTACATCTAGTGTCTGCAATGACAACTGTTGCTAGGAAAATGAGAAAAAAAAATGAACCCCCATTTTCCAACCCCAAAACCAGCAGCATCACATCATCTGGGAACTTGCTGGAAAAGCAAATTCTCAGCCCATTCCAGATCCACTGAATCAGGACCCCGGGGGACAGGCCCAGCAAGCCTGTCTTAACAAGCCCCCCAGATAAAACTGATGCATGCCAGAATTTGGGACCCCCTGCTATGGACAGACTGCCATAGCCTGGCCCTGCATGGGGAGAGCCTGTTAGCTCACCTGGAGGAGGAGTGTTTCCTGCCCCTCCCACGTGTTACATTTGATGTCAGAAGTCCCTGGACAGCCACGGGGTGAAGGACCTCGTACCTGGATGCAGGTGCCCGTGCACTCCTTGCAAAGGTTGCAGGACAGAGCCCAGCGGCTGGCGGGGATATGTGAGATCTTGGTGATGGGCTCCATCTTCTCTGGGCACCCAATGCTGACCTGGGCAAGAGACAGGGAGCTGCATCAGGCCTCTCCTCCCCAGCTCGACTCTAGTGATCCCCCAGAAGGGAGTTATCTGCCAAAACCAGGCAGTGGGCACACAGGGCAGTGCGACAGCCCGAATCCCAAGCTGACCAGGAAGTAAGTAAACTAGTGTTTGCTTACCTGTGACTAGTCTTAAGTTGTTTGTGACCATGTTTGAGAGTACACATCAGTCCGTGTAGCTGAGTGTGTGTATGTGCCCGTGGCAGTGTGGGCCTTGAGGCAGGGAGGCTGCAGAATGTGTGTGTGTGTGAGTGTGTGCACGCGCGTGTGTGTGCGCATGCAGATGCACACGCAGGTGAGTATATGCAGCATGCCCGTGTCTTCTGTATGTCACCCCTTCCGTACTAGCACCTTTGGAGTTCTTATTAGAACATGTGTTTATTTAGTTTACATTTCTGGGCAGCAACTAAGGCCTCAAGGCAGCATCTCTTCTCCTCCAGGGCTTTCCTGGGCACTGGGGATATGCCTTTGTTTAGTCCTGCCTATCCCTCCTACGGGGACAAGCCAACAACCATTATCTAACTTTCCTGGGCACAGCCCACCCCTCAGTCCCAGTGAATCCATCTGCCTCCCCACTGTCTATGCCTAAGATGGCAGAAGGGCCCCTGTCCAGAGGTCCTGAACCACAGGGCCCCCGTGGTGAGGAAGAGCTCTTGCTAGTTCTGTCTCTGTAATGCCCAGCCCAGGGCACACTCAGAGGTAGTCCCAGCTTTGAAGAGCTGCTCTGGGAGCAAGATACCACTGTCAACACAACCACGATCACGACAGAAGCCTAGTGGGGGTCCCTGTAAGAGCCTTCAGACTGAAGCACAAGAAGGGAAAGGGCCCCTGCTGAAAGGGCCACCTGGCTTGCTTGCCGGCACAGGCAGCAACGGAGAGGGGCCATATTCCGAGTTGGGGCACACAGCAGGGTTGGGGCAGAAACTCTGGTGAATTTTAGCATTTCCTATTTCAAATAAAACAGGATGGCCTTCCAGGGGCTCAGTGCTCTGGTGACTCACTAAGTCACAGTGGGCCTGGCCTGTCACCCACGGTCCCCCACCACCTAGACTCAGACCCAGGCCAACTCCTCCATCTGAGCCACAGCCGTGGTAGCAGGACCACCATCCACTTCTAATTAGCTCTCTGCCTGACTACCTGATTTCCTTTAAGGTCAGCTGGCTTATTTTTGTTTTAAGCAAGGAGCCTGATGTTGGTTGGAACCAGTGCCTGGATTTCGAGGGACCCACAACACACTTTCCCCTCGGCTCTGCTGCCTGACTTCTGCTCGGCTCTCAGACCTACCCCCTGGGTACCCCAGGCTCACAATCCCACCTACCCATGGAAACCACCACCTGAGCTCTACCCAAATCCACAGGCAAAGCTCTCTATGGGTTGCTGCCCCAGTTCTCAGGTGCCACATGAGACACCCCTTTTTACAGAAGCCTGCTTCTTTCTCAGTGCTCTGCTCCCGGAGTTCTATGCTCCACTTCCCCAGGGCCACCCCCCGCCCCGATCTGCCCACCTCAGGAATCCACAGCGCGCAGCTGACGTGCACCCACTTGGTCCCGCTTCTGGTGGGCTTCAAGGCTCCTCCTCGCTTGGGGCAGAGCAGGCACTTTGGCTGGACACCCAGGGCACATGTCCGGCACAGCCAGCTGCCCGTGGGCACCTTGAGGATCCCATAGCATGCCTGGGGAGAGAGCAAGGTGGTCACCATCTACATCTGGTGGGGAGTCAGCTGCAAACAGCCCCTGGCCAGCCCATGTGAGGAGCTACAGAACCCCACTGCTAGCAGGCTCTGGTAAGGAGGCCTCTGGACGGATTTTAAGGCCAAGACTCCAGTCCTCCGCAGAAGGGCTCAGTTCTGCCCTCTGTTGGGAGGAAAGTCATCTTGGTCAGATGTTCCTAGTAAGTGTTGGACTTCAGAAGCGTCCATGAGCTCCCAGAAGTTGGACACAAATTTGGGTTCGTATGCTGTCTGAGGACAAGGCCCTGAGCATTCTTCTCTGTTCAGAGATTTGTGAAAGGGGCTCCTTCTAGTCATGCCTAGGGCTTATGAACCTATGAGCTACTACGTATAAGGGACATGAATGAATGATGGGTCCACTGCCTCTGAGCTCCCCAGGAGCTCTTCCAGCAGCAATGGCTAAGGAGTAGTGTGTGTTCAAGTCAGAGCTAGAGTGGGTCCACTAGGTTCCAGTCAAGTCTTCTGCAAGTAAGGCCCAGAGATGCCTAAAACCTGCGAGGTTTGGGCTCAAGATGAAGAGGGAGAGCACGTCTGGCAACACACCTGGTTTGTTAAACAGCTTAACAATAACCCACAACCTTCGGACCAACTAACACACCTGGTTTGTAAGATCAGCAGTGGTAAATACTTTTAGCCTGTACTATACTGTTTAAGCAAAGAACTCCTAGGAATAACTGAATCCTCCCAACGACTAATTTTTACTTAGAGTTGAGGAAGTAGAGGCCCAGAGAGATTAAGATATTACCCAAGGTCACAGAGATTATAAAGGGCAAGGCCACAATTTGCAATCAGGCAGCCTAGCTCCAGGCTTCGCTTTCCATCACCGCACTGTGCAGCCTTTTCCTCAGTTCAGGTCGGAGGGGAGGAGCAGGGGGTCAGGGAGTTCACTGCGGATAGATGGAGCGAGGCCCCCAGGAAAAGGATGTAAAGATCACCCAGCGGGTATTTACTCAAGTCTGGGGACAGCGCTGAGCCCTGGGGCACTCACTCCATCCCCTTCCTCCTCCCTCGTCCTGCTTTCTGAGGGCCTGCAGCTGTGGGGCTATGGCATCCCTCTAGCAAGGACCAGGATGACCAGCTGCCGGCAGCAGGCGAGGATGGGGGTGGGGCAGAGGGGCTGCCCACCTGGTGCACGCAGACGTTGCATTTGTCACAGAAGACCATCTCGTTGCCATCTTCGCCCTCCGGAGAACGGCACACGTCACAGACAACGTCTTCATCATACTCGATGCCCAGCCCCTCCTGAGTCTCGATGGCCCGTACCATATTCTGGTGGCACAGGGTCTCCAGCTCCTCTAGCACTCGCTCCAGTGTCAGCTCGTCCAGCTCTGGCCTCTCTGTGAGGACAGCAGGGGACGGTGTTAAGAGCCTGGGTTGTCAGGACAGGTGTATGGAGGGGGCTCCACTTGTCCGCTGTATGACCTGGGAAAATGCATCCACTGTCATGGGCCTCAGTGCCATCATCTGGAAACGGGATGGGCTGGACTGTTCAATATCACACACCCCTGGTGGCTGGTCCTGCTCTTCTGACTTTAGACAGCCAGCTTGTGACCACACATGTGTACATGTGGACAACATGGAGGGATCTTTGGGATGCAGCTGCATGCATGGGTAATCCACTGCCTGAGCTGCATATATGGGCTGGGAGGGGGACCATCCTAGGACATGTTGGTGGGCTCCAGCCAGGAGGCCCCTACTAACTGACCCCACACCCCATCTGTCATCCTAGCCTCACTTATGTGCTCACTTAATCTCTGCGTAACAGGCTTATCAATAATATCCTCAAGAACTCTGCAAATGACAGGTCATTATTGTTCCCACCTGACAGCTATAGCACATGAGGCACAGAGACCCCAAACAAGTTCTCTGATCAGTAATGTGGTAGTGACTTTCTTTCATATCCATGCAGCGCCAAAGCCTCGTGGTGGGCACTGCCCTTCTGAGGGTGAGAATGCTGCCATTTGAAGAAAACTCTGCCTGGCCTGCCCCAATCCCGCTCTCAGCCTGGCAGGTCACCTACCCATCTCCTTGAGCTCCGAGTTGATGAGCTCCAGCCAGTAGGCATCAATCTCGTCCAGGTCATAGCGGCTACCCCCAGGCCAATCAGGCTGGGAGCCCTCGCCAAGTTCAGAGCAGCTAGGGGACACCTGGGTAGGGGGGCCTTCCAGCGGCGGGAGGATCCTAGGAAATCAAGAGAGGGTAACATGAGGGGAGGGACCCTCAGCCTGCCACCCTCACTGGGTCTGGGGACCTCCAGTGAGTTGGCCAGCCCAGCTGAGGAGCTGGTGGGCAAGTGAAGTGTGAGACTTTGAGGTCACCTCCTAATACTACCTTGTCCTGCCTGCCCACCTGCAGAGACTCCAAGGACTATGGGTAAGCAGGAGAGGAGACCAAAGGACAGAATGTGGACTGGGAGTGGGTGCTGACCCACTGTCCTGCACATCCCGTAAACATCCATCCTGCCTATAGCACACCTCTCCTGGTCCTCTCATGAGGGCATCTGGGCTCAGCTAAAGCTCCCTGACCTAGATCTGCCCTGCCTGGGGCTATCCAACAGGCCGTCCATGTGCTCTTCTGAGCAATGCTCTGTGCCAGGCACTTTGGGAGAAGTGGGGTCGAGTCAGTAAGGCTTCAGGTCCTTTAGCATATACCCCTCAAGGCTAGGTGGGAGGCCAGGGATTGTCCTCACATCTCCACAAGGGGACGTGAGGCTAGGCCTCCTCTAGAGTGAGAAGGGGCCTTATCTGGGGGGTATAGTATTGCAGGGCAGGATGGCCCTCTCTACAGAAAAGGTCTCCCTCCCCAGATACAATGTAACCTGGGCCGTAAGTCTCTCACAGTGGTGCCCCCACCCTCAGTGCAAGATGGAGGCCTCCTCCCCTGGACAGAAAAATAGGCCTACTACATTCCCAGGACCACACTCCAGCGTGGCCCTCCCTTGGGCCACGCCTCTCCCTGAGGCAGATGGGAAGGGTCCTAGCTGCAGAATGTGGACTCAAAGTCCTGATCCGCTATTTTCTTTTAGGTAAACCCTAGCCCCAATGTGGGGCTCGACCTTGGACCCCAAGATAAGAGTCACATGCTCTACCAACTGAGCCTGCCAGGCACCCCTTGACCTACCACTCTGTGCAATCTGGGCAAGCTGCTTAACTTCTCTGGGCCCAGTGACCTCATCCAAAAAAATAACCTAGCAGTAACAGTACTTACCTTCTATGGCTGGCAGGGGTTAAATGGACGGATATGTGTAAAGCTCTGAGAACAGTGCCTGGCACATAGCAAGCCCTACAGGTGCTTGAGTGCGTATTTTAAGTCCTCTGGATATCACTTTCCTCCTTCTGAAATGGAATAGGAGGGCTTTTTGCCTTGGGAGGGCCCAGTTTCCCCTCTTGGCTCAGCTGTGTGCTGCCCCTGAGTTCCCGATGCCAGTTCAAAATGCCAGCTCTTCTCACCCCCCACCGGTTGCCATGGTTATTGCTGCGGAGCCTGGTTTCCATCTGGCCAGCCCTGCCAGGGCTGAGAGGCCCCTCACTTGCCCAAGAGGCCTCCTGGGGTCGAAGGCAGGGCTGCCAGGGGCTGGGACTCAGTGCAGACTGGGGAGGAGAAGGCAGGGTGGCAGAGACGTGGCTGAGCTGTGGGGAGGACTCCTGGGCTCCAGGAGTTGGCACGTGTCAGCCAGAGGGGCAGAAAGGATGGAGGAGAAAGGGAGGCAAAAACAGCCTGCAGACCAGGAGGGGAGGGTCGGAGGAGGCTGAAGGGCACAAGGAGCAAGGGAAAGTGCTTGGCTCCACCCTGTCCCACATGGGAGGCCCAGATGAAGGAAGCCTCAGGTAACCACTAATGGTGTGACTTCCCCAATCCTCCTGAAAAACAGATCATTCCAAATGGATGCAGTACTGATATTCTCAGTCCTACAAAGTCCCCTGAGGGTCTTATTGGAATTAATATATTCTTTTAAAAACATAGATTACTTTTGTCTTGACTCTGCTTTGTTTGTGCCCCCAGAGCAGGCTCAGTCAGGTTTTGGATCTGAGCTTTGCCTCGACCTACTGGCCTCACGCTACAACCTGTGTGGTCACTCAGCTGCCACCTGGCCAGACACCTGGAGCCAAGATCATGTTCCTTTCTTTCTCGAAGAATCTAGGGTTCAGGGGCTCACGTCAGAGAAGGCATTTTCTGTGCTTCCTGGGGCCCTTAGCTTCCTCTGTGACACCTCTTTGGCTCTGGCAGAAGGTCTCTTCCCAGGCATGGGCTTATCTGACCCCAGGCTAAGGACACCATCTCAGCTCTAGCCGGCAGGGCAGAGGTCAGCTGCAGGAAGTGGATGGCTGGTCTGGGACCTGGGGGAGGGTGTCTACTCCAAAGAGGACACCTGTACCAGAGGCTGGCTTTGCCCTGGGTGGAGTCTTCTGGCCACAGAGGGAGCAGCAGAGGCCATCACTCAGTTCGCCATCAGGGGGTGAGACAGGTTCTCATTACCCGGAGAAATTTCAGACCATGAGGTAGGCAGACCTGCCCCAGGGCCAGGAAAGACTGGATTAAAAGGGGGGAGATGGAACGCGCTGGGGTAGCAGCAGGGGAAAGGCAGCCAGAGCCAGTATGCCAGTGTGACTGGGGCACAGGCTCTCTCTGGGCCTCACAGGGGCAACCCAGGGCTTGTAATTTCCTGGCCCAGCCCCCGAGGCCCTGGCGGTCACGCAGGGAATTCCCCAGAATTTCCCAGCTTCCTCATCTATCAAATCAGGGCAGTAAGATGTACTTTTAGGGCTGGTATGATAATTAACTGAGAAGATGAACGTAATAGGCTCAAGCCAGCAGATTCTCAAGAAGAGCGGCTGTAACAATTCTGCCTGTGCTGGCAGCTGCAGTGGCTTCTAGATAAGGGCCTTTCAGTGGGAGGTCCACAGGAAGACGGACGGACTGGGCTGGAGGGAGACAGGGGAGGCTTCTCCTCGAGAACAGCCTGCCCTGCTCCAATCTGTCCTCTTCAGAGAGCACGGACAGGCCTGGCTCCTGTCAGCTTAGAGGCGCCGTGCATACCCAGGGAATGCACCTCCTTGAGCCAGAGCTGCCTGAACACGTGCTCTGTTCTTGTTGTCAACAGATAAGGCATTGAGCTGGCAGGCAGAAGCCATGCTACTGGTATGGAAGCATTTGCAATTAATTACCCAGGCCACTGGATGTTTCTGGAACCACCTGACACTGACGTCAAGGAGGGAGAACAGACAGCTGGGCCAAGCCTCATCAGGAGGCACCTCTCTCCCCAGCTGCTGGCCTGCCCCGCCCCTTTGCTGCCTGGGTCCCTGCCATGTGTATTCTCCTGCAGTCCCCATCACACCATTAGGCAGCTACTATTCTTAGCCCCACTTTACAGAGGAGGAAACTGGTTCAAATAGGTTAATAACAGTTCCTTAGTCTGGTGAAATGAAGGTGTGAAACTGGCTAGGAGCTTAAGCCCTGTTTCTGGCCCTAGGTAGGGGATGTGGAGAATCCACTCCCTCTAGAAAACTCCACATGTTCTCCCTTCTAGAGAAGCCTAGAGCTCCCCTGATTCTCAGAGAGCCTAACACCAAGCGCTGGCAGGCACTCAGACCTTAGAAGCCACAGCATGAGCTCTGCCCAGCACCCAGTCCTCACAATGCACCTAGGCAGGGTACAGAGTCTGATTTATCCCTGTAATCCTGTGCCCAGCACAGACCTGGCACCAGCTGGGCACTGAGGGTCTGTGAGCCACTCTAGGTGTGGCTGCCAGCAAGCAATGGTGCCAATGTCAAGGGCGATGAAGGCTGCACTCTTTCCCTCAGACCTGGTCAAATGGGCCTAAGAGAGAGCCACCGGGCTGCTAGTGTGCTGGTGGGCCGGGGAGGCCAGGGCATCAGGTCCCTTGGCCCAGAGACAAGATTTAGGGGGTTTTCCAGGGTGCAGAGAGCAGCACTGTCTGTCTTCTGTCACTGGAGGAAGGGCCACGGCCAAGACACACCAGGAGTCTCTCCGATCCACAAGACCAGAATCTACAAAGCCTAGAGGATACCCACTGACCCAGCCCTGACCCAGCGCTGTTGGGGAATCCTCCTGAGGATGGTCATAGCCAGAGCTTCCTGAGCATCTGCTGTGTGCCAGCATAAATCTCCCTCCCACTCACAACTCCTTAAAAAGGTTTAAGAAGTCAATAGCACAGCTTAGCCCTGTCTGAGAGACTATTTAGACGCCTGGAAACTTCCCTGATGAGAGCCGCTCATGGGACTCAACTTGGATTGACATCAAGCTAATCCATGGCCAGTTTCTACCCAGCACTGGTATGTGCCAGGCCCTGGGCCAAGTGTCTCCCATGCGTCACTGTCCTGTCATCCCGACCACCATACAAAGTAAGAGGTATTGTTACTGCTCCCATTTCACAGACAAGGAAACCGAGGCCCAGGGAGATTACATTTCTGGCCCAAGGTCACAGTGAATGGAAATAGCAATTTGAACCCAAGCCATCTGGCTCCAGAGCTGAGCCCGAGCCCAAGTCCAGGCCCTTGCCTCAAAGGTAGACTACTAGTATTTCTGGAATTTTTCAGTGGTTGAGGAGACCAAAGCATCTAAGACAGACTAGAGACAGGCCACAAAGGTCCCTTGCCCCAGCCTCTTCTGTCTAGGGCCCCCTGGCATGGGCTGTCTGGCTTACCTCACTACGGGCTCTGGAATGGCCTCTGCCCCAGCGGGCACCTGCACACCCTTCTCCCATTCCTGTCGCCATGGGTCCGCTAGGATGTAGTAGTCATCCGGGCTGAGCTGGCAGGAGTCTGGGATCTTCATGGCTGTGATCAAGTCTGTCCGGAAGACCTGTCAGGAGGAGAGGAGGAAAGAGTGCCTCAGGGGGGTCTGCTCTGCAGCCAGGGCAGGAAGAGGCAAAGGCAGCTCAGGTGGGCTTTCTGCCCGCTAACTTCAGAGTAAGAAGCCAACACGAAGGCAATCATGACAATGACACATCTTCTCTGAACTCAGCCCAGGGCTCTGTACACAGGAGATGTTTGGTAAATGTGGAACTGAATTCACCTGTGTTCTGATATGTTAAAGGACAGAGTTTGAATGACGGCTGGCAGTGGACTTCAGAGGGAAGGGGAAACACTTAAGGGCAAAACCAGACAGTAGAAAGGCTTCTGTGAAGGCATTACTGCCATTAAAGGACTGCCTCCTGGGGGCCTTTCTATAGAAGGTTTAGAATTATGTTCCTATTGCCAACAGAGGCTAGAGGGGAGGTGTGAAGGAGTGCAGGGCACCAACGCCAGGCAAGGGAAAGGCCAGGACCTTATGTCGACAGCTGAGGGAGAGGCCAGCGCCCGGCAGAGCTTATAGATGGGTGAGGGTCTCCAGTGTCCCTTAGGAACAAGGACAGCATGTTCCCTGCTCAGCCGGGGCAGCACAGGGCCATGCTCTGTGTGTGAGAGTCAGAGGTGGATAGGGCTGCACTTGTTCTCAGTCAAGCCCATCCAGATCTTCTCAGAGCCAGGCCATGAATGTCCGCACCCTCCTGCTCAGTGTTCTTCCAGGCAACGGCTCATTCAAGAGGAAGTTGCTCTTCCCAGTGTTGTCTGTCCCCAACCATCCCCTCCGCCTTCCTACCCCAGAACAATCTGCAAGCCCAGCCCAACTGCCACCAATGCCCTCTCTCCCCAATGCCTGACCTCACTGTGGCCTCCACAAAAGGCTGCCTCAGGTCTCAGTGACAGCTCCAGATCACCCAACGAGAAGGACTAGTTAAGAAACCACTTCCAAGAGCACTGCAGGCCGCAGACGAAACTTCAACAAACCTCCCCGTCCCCAGAAAAACCAGCTTCACTGGCCTTCCAGAGGCTCATGACCAAGCCGTTCCATGCTAACCTCTGCCCGCCAGGGGCCCAACTCACTGGTTGTGGGTATCCGCCTCCTTTGAATCGAGGGCCACGACAAGGAGAAAACAACCGAAATGGGCACACCAAGGGGACTCAAGGCAGCATCTTGAAGAAATCTAATTAACATTTGCATCTGGCTAGAGAGGGCCCTGGCTTGGAAAAGGTCAAGTTTCCTGAAGACTCTATTTGCCAATATAATTTAATTGTTAAGACTAACACCCTAACATTTAATTAGGGTGCCAGTGTGAAAAAATTAAAATGAGATTACGATTAAATACTAATTAAGCAGAAGATGAAATGCGGCGAAGATCTCACAGCCCTGATAATTTGCATATCTTATTAGCAAGCAGTGAAGACGGCTGATACAAGAACACAAACTCAGGCAGTGGGTGCTTCCGTGCTGTTCTTCCCAAGTCTCCTGGCTTGGGCCTTCCCTAGGTGACGCCTCTGCCCGGCAGGACTGGGGCTGGGTTATTTCCTTCTGGAGCTAGGATGGGGCCTGGTGGGGTGAACTGAACCCACAGGGGACACATCACAGCCTTCGAGTTCTCTGATCCTGGTAAACCAAGTGGGGTCCAGGCCAAAACCCTGTCGCTCTGATGCCACAGGGAGCCTCCCACTTGGGACAGCTCATCATCTCGGCCCAGAAATCAACCCTTCACTACTGTCACTAAGCGCTCCTCCAGAGACTCACGGGTAAGTCTAAAAGCTATTGTTCTTCCCTCATCCTGGCTGACATATAAGCACCATCTTCTTTAGGATTCCTTTCCCAATCACCCTGACTCCGGGAGTGCCCAGCGTCCCACAGAGCCACTTTCACTCTGTCAACCTACCTTGCTTCCCAGCACTTACACCCCAACAATTAACTGGTATTCTTCTGTTGTTATTTATTTATTTATTTTTTGCCACCTCCCCCCATCTCCCTTACGGCAATCCTGCTGTGTCTGCTCTGTTCTCAGTGCTTGGCATGATGACTGCCACATAGTAGGTGCTTAGAAAATAGGGGCTGAGTAAGGGAATGAATGAATGAAAGGGCCTCTCTGGTAAATTACCCGAGGGGGTCTGCGGCCCTCAGCTGGCTCCTCCACGGTGCTTTCTAAAACCCCATCAACAAGGTAAGGTACCTCAAGGATATATGTAGAGCTGAAGTCCCCAAGCAAGGGGACCCAACTAGAGCAATTCTCAGCCTCTGGTCTGCAGGGCTCGAAGCCCAAGGACCAGTGCCCTACCAAAGTTGGAGTCTTTATTTATTTTTTTTTTTTAAAGATTTTATTTATTTATTTGACAGAGATCACAAGTAGGCAGAGAGGCAGGCAGAGAGAGATAGGAAGGGAAGCAGGCCCCCTGCTGAGCAGAGAGCCTGATGAGGGGCTGGATCCCAGGACCCTGAGATCATGACCCGAGCCGAAGGCAGTGGCCTAACCCACTGAGCCACCCAGGCACCCCCAAAGTTGGAGTCTTAAAGACCAGAATGCCAAGCCTCACGAGCAGGGGACAGGTGGCCCTGAGCTAGGAACAGGCATGATGTTGAGAACTCAGCAAGACAGAAGGGATTCCAAGCTCAACTGGATCAGATTCAGTAAGGAGAGGGAAGGAGAGGGGGGGCAGGTAGGGAGGGAGGGAAGGAAAGAGAGGAGTTGAGGAAGACAGGGGGAGAGGAAGACAGAGGGAAAGAGGGAAGGAGGGAGGGAGAGAAAGAGAGAGAGAGAGAGAGAGAGAGAGAGAAAGAGTCTAGCCCCAAGAGAGGTGCACGTTTCATCCTGGTCACTCAGGGATCAGGTGTCAGACTGGACACAGGTGGCCCTTTTGGGCAGGGGACTGATGGAAGTGCAGGAAGGGGAGCATTGTCATAATGGCAGCAGCCAACAGGTAAAGAGCACTGTGGGATATGGTAGCAGTGTAAGGGATATTCTGGAATTAATTTAATAGTGGTCCCTACACCACCTCTGTGAGGCCAGTGCTGCCATCCATCAATGCCTATTCTGGGACTTTAACCTGAGATTAGTTAAATAACCTATACCAGGTCCTACATGGTAGAAGTGGCAAAGGATCCCCGACCACAAACTCTGGAGCCAGCCAGCATTACCTCACAACCCCTTTGTCCCCTTTGGCCACGTGCTCAATGCCCTCAAGGAGCCAAATCAGCTTCCCCAAAGGCTGAAAAATGCAAATCAGATGGTGGCTTTTGCAAATTCCACACCCTGCCCTTGGGTGGCTTTCCACTGTCTTCCCTCAGGCTGAGCTGCAGGGCCAACCAGCCCCTGTGGCCACACAGATACACATAGTCTGTGGAGCACTTTTTACTCTTGGCACAGAGAAGCACCCTGCTGGGATGTTCTTCTCTCTTACCAAAGTGATGCCGGCCTATTAGATCTTGGAGTTCTCGGTCCCATCCACATCTGCTCTGGAAAACCTTCCCCAATCCCAGGCTGGGTTCTGGGCTTCCTCTGACCTCCCACAGCCCCTGTATTGGAATTACCATGTAGCCCCCACAAGAGTTGGTGAGCTCAGTGAGGTCTGGCCAGGCCACAGGCTGGAGCCCAACAGTGTACATGGGGCCTAGCCCCTGAGAGGTGCTAAACAAAGGCTGAATGGCTCAAGAGCTTTCCACGGACCGGAAGCCACCTTCTTGGGTTGCTGCCCGAGGTTACGTACAGCTGGGCAGTTAGGTCCTCTGCACCTTCCAAAGGAGTCTCTGTACATTTATACACAACCTGTCCACAAATACGGCAACCCAACTGCCACCCAAACATCCTTTTTGTTCCAAATGACCAGAGGTTAAGCTTGAAAAAAACTCAATTATTCTCCCCAAATGCCTCTGAATTATTTATGAAAACTAAATAAAGAATAAAACAGACACTGATGAACCAGAGGCCTTGCCAGGGCCAGAAAGTTAGAAGGTGGAAAACAAGTAATTTTCCAAGAACGTGTATGTTTACTATTTTTTCTCTCTTATGGCAGAAAATGACAAATTGTCTTTAAAGGTCTGCTGCCTAGCAACCACATTCTGCTGGGCTGCTTGGGAGATGTTAATTGTAGCTTCTTCAAACAGTATGAAGAATGTCTAAAGGTCTAAAACTCAAAGGTAATAACCAATCTGAGTGCTGGGGAGCCAGAGCAGCTCTGGAGGAAGCACTCGACCCTGTTCTGCCCAGACGCAGGGATACATGCACGGCCCTGACCTCCAGTTCCTCTTCCTGAGACTGAAGACGACAACCACGAACAGTCTGGTTTTCCACACCTATTTCCCCAGGAAGAACCCAAAACAGGCTCTACCAGAAACTAAAAGTGGAGGCTGACATGACCTCTAAAAGCAAAGACAACAACCACAGGCAACTTTCCCTGGGTCGTGCACAGAGTTCTTGTACATGATCACGAGATTAGTGGATGTCATTTGAACATCTCATCCTGGGACCTTGGTCTCTGCTTCTTTTTCTCAAGGGTGAATTATTGTATCAGGGTGTATTTCAGATCGAGAGACACCAAGAGGAAGTTCAGTTATATAAGGAATGGCTCTGCCACTTATCATTAATTACAAAGTAGGATTATTTGTGTAATTATTTGTTGGATGTCCATCTCCTCCAGTAATTCAGCTGAGAGAAGCAGAGGCTGCATGTGTCCTGATTATCACTGGACCGGTCTGTGGCACCATTCCCGCCACGCAGCAGGTGTTCAAGAAATGCTGTACAGCGAATAAATGAACGAACCCCAGGATTTGTCTGAAGTGGGACTAAACTCTGAAACTTCCTATCCTGCCTGGTATGCAGGGGACTGGCCCCAAAGATTATTCCAGGTGACTTTAGGAACTGGTCCTGGTCACTGTCCCAAAGTCAATGAAAATAGCTTTGGCCAAGATGGCCTCTCCTTGACCGTTGTCAAGGAGTCCCAATATAAAGCTAGGAGTGGCACCTTCCCCCAAATCTTCCAAAGGATGTTTGGGGGTCTGTCCTGAAAGAGCCAAATGAAATTACTACTGAATACCTCATTTTAAATCCTAATTGCTTTTTTTCTGAGCACTTCATCTCATTAGAAACAACAGCTAAGGGGTAACTGGGTGCCTCAGTGGGTTAAGTCTTTGCCTTTGGCTCAGGTCATGATCTCACAGTCCTTGGATGGAGTCCTGCATTAGGCTCTCTGCTCAGCGGGGAGCCTACTTCCCCCACTCTCTATCTGCCCGCCTCTCTGCCTACTTGTGATCTCTCTGTCAAATAAATAAATAAAATCTTTTTTTTTAAATAAATAAAATCTTTTATTAAAAAAACAGCTAATTTTGAAAAGTAACTGTCCTATTAAATCAGGTGCCATTCTAAATGTTTTAAGTATATATAATATACATGTATCTCTACATATAATGCCAACTGATCCATATCACCTCCATTTTACAGATAGAGAAACTGAGACTCGAAGTAAACCACTATTTGAGGTCTGCACTATATTTTAACTGCTGCAATATTACTGCCTGGGAGCCAGCCAGGTATTTCTTCTTTTACAAAGTCTCTCCTGGGGGAGGGGTGTGTGGGTGGCTCAGTCGTTAAGCATCTGCCTTCTTCTCAGGTCATGATCCCAGGGTCCTGGGACTGAGGTCTAAGTCAGGCTCCCTGCAGAGAGGAGGGCTCCCTCTGTCCCTCCCCTACTCATGCACGCATGCTCTCTCTCAAATAAATAAATAAAATCTTAAAAACAAAACAAAACAAAAAAAGCCTCCTGGGCTGGAATCTGATAAAGAGTATCTCAGCCAGGGGTGCCTGGGTGGCGCAGTCAGCTAAGCTTCCAACTACTGGTTTCACCTCAGGTCATGATCTCAGGGTTATGAGATCAAGCCCTGTATTGGGCTCTGCTCAGCACTGAGCCTGCTTAGGATTCTCTTTTCCTCTCTTCTCCCCTCCACCCACCCCTGCTGGCTCTCTCAAATAAATAAATAAATCTTAGAAAGAAAAAAAAAAGAGAGTATCTCAGCCAAGAGCAAACTTACTTTAAATTAGTCATAAAACACCAGAGAAGGACTCTGAACACAGCCACCCTCTGCCCAGCCCCATTCAAGCTACCACTAGGTTAATTTGGTCAGACTTCTTCATCTCTCAAACACATACCCTCTTTCTCTTTCACAAGGATAACAGCACTTCCTGCTCTTTAAAAGAATTTATTACACACATTTCTTTTGCAAGACAAGCCCCAGAGGCCAGGAGGACGTTCCAGCTGGCGAGAGCAGTACTGGTTCTAACTACACTGGAAGTGGATTCTGCTCCCCACTCCAGAGGAAGGCAGCAGGAGTCTAAGAAAGCAGGCACTTGGCCCAGTGGAAGGGCTCCCCCTCACCGCCTGCCTGCATGCCCCACGGGGCGGCAGAGGAACTGTTGACTAGAAACATGGCTTGAAACCACAGGGCAAGCATAAAACCTTTCTGGATTTCTCGTATTTTATCTTTATTTTTTTAAATTAATTTATTTAAAAAAAAGATGTTATTTATTTATTTGACAGAGAGAAAGAGATCACAAGTAGGCAGAGAGGTGGGGGTCGGGGAAGCAGGCTCCCTGCTGAGCAGAGAGCCTGATGCAGGCGGGGCTGGATCCCAGGACCCTGAGATCATGACCTGAGCTGAAGGCAGCGGCTTAACCCACTGAGCCACCCAGGTGCCCCTTGTATTTTATCTTTAAAGTTTGTCGGTATTTTGCCTTTTACTGTAACATATGCCATCACTGTTTTAATAAAAAATGTTATTTCAAACATCTGGATAGCACCTGTGCTCCTCTAGGAAGGCATCTTCTTTACCATGTGGTTTTGCACCCCAACACATTCTGGCCACCCATGCCGGTACCCAGGGTAGAAGGATCCCATTTTTTAAAAGCAACAGGTCAAGCCATTAAGCTGCATCCTTGCTGCCTTTTCTGGGGGGGGAACTTAGAAACTTTCATGGACCCTGAGTCTAGGGGACACCCCAGTGGGGACAGAGACTGTGCATTCACAAGGATCATCTTTTTCTCTGAGGCCCTGTCCCCAAGGGCAAGAAACTGAGTATGGTAAAGGGCCCCTGTGGAAACTGCAGAGAGCCCTATTCTCTCATCTAGGGGGTTACCAATTTGTCACCAAGGCCTATAAAGGAAAAGGACAGATGCATCCCAACTCCTCTCCCACCCCATTCTGGGACCATCGAGACTTTGATCCCAGGGAGGCTGCACCTCCACTCACTTCCTCCACCTTTGGGATCCACAAGCCTCAGGGAAGGACAGCTACTTCTACTGAACAGAGAGGCCATGGCAGGGCTCTACAGATGATGACCTGGAGGCTCAGGGACGAACAGTCAGAGTTCCTCAGTGGCAAAGCTGGCCGCACCTTTCCTAACAGACGCTTTCCTGTTTAGCACCTGCATCCTACTACCAAAGGACCAGCTCCCTGGAGACAGCACCTGCATTTTCTGCATCTCCCCCATCCTCTCCCCGATGGCACCCAGCTGGGCCTGTCAGGTGCCCTCACATGCTTGCTGAGCTTAATCACTATCAGTAGCTCTTGGGTCCTGAAGACCCGGGTCCCTGCCCATTGGCTGATTTTTGGGGGCTCAGACTTCCTGAAAACCCTGCCCAGGGGAAACCCCCACCGCTCGGCCTGTCCTTCCGTCTGCCTCTTTGCACCAGGCCTGAGAAAGACACAGCCTCAAACAGCAGCTTCCAACCTACGGAGCCAGCCTCAGGTCAGGTCTTCTCCTGAACTGTCCTTCATACCAAGGCCAGGCCGATGGTTTGGCAGAAAACTGTCAGTCCCTTGGCCACTGTTGGTGAGGGAGGGATCAGCAGGTGGACCCCACTCACCCACATTCCCTGCCTTTGCTTAGGTCACTGAACCAGGCTGGAAGGCCTCCCCTTTTTCCTTCGGCTTCAGGGTCCTTCCAGGGAGGATCAAGTCAGGAACTCCCATCTTGGCAAATTAAGGAGAAAGGTCTGTGGCAGTAGTTCTCAAACCTGGTTTCCAACAAAAGGGCTTCGAGAAAAGTACAGAGACCTGGGGTCCTCACTCTAGACCATTTAAGTCAGAACTTCTGGGGATGAGGTAGGATGGGGGCCTGGTATTAGTATTTAAAAGAATAGCCTTCATGATTCCATCAGATTCGCAGAGTTAGGACCCACGAAGTGGTAAGCACCAATAATGGTTATGCGATCTGGTCAGACAAGCCAAGCCAGAAACCCAAGGCCATAGCATGGTTTATAACTAGTACCCCCTTCCCAGGACAGGCTAAGCCCTTCCCTTCCTTCAGGGCTGGCCTGCTGATTTAAGCCCTACGGGACACATCTCAGCTTTGTTGGGATCCTATAGGCAGGCAGAGCAGAGGAAGGGAGCAGCCTGTGTCCTTGGGGTCAATTATACCTTTGTCCTCTATTGCCAAAGGGGATCTTGCAGCCGACTTCAGACTTGGTACACTTCCACCAAAAACCCATTTTCCCAGGAACCCCTGGGCCTGTCCCTTCAGCTCCAGTACTGAGGCCTGTATTCCCCCACCCCTTCTTTCACTCTGGCCAGGGAGGCCACTGACTGGTTAAAGGCCAGAAGGGAAGCTGGGCCTCCAGGCCTCGGCCCTGTCCAGGGTCCTGACTCCTGGTCAGAGCACTTTTTTCCAGCCCTGCAGCACCTTACTCTGGTATAGAGAGAACCCCTAGATTTATACCTTCAGGAGCACTGAGAAGGGCGGCCCCTGGCAGGTCATCACAGGGGCAGCCGCTGGTCTGGCGTAGACCCAAGCCCAGCCCTTACTGTGGCTTTTGGCTTCACTATGTGCTGGTGCTGCTGCTAAGCTAAGAACTCCTAGTTATCAAAACCCCCATGCCATCACTGTCCACACTGAGAAATGAAGAGACAAAGGGAACCATGGGCTCCCCACCAGGGACAGGCCTGCACCATGCACATCAATTTACAAGTATTCTGGCTGGGATCTTGGGTCAGACTGGAAACACACTGTATGACCAGCCTGAGAGCCACCCCACAGGTATATTACTACAGGGGACTGGACAGATGGGACTCCCAAATCCCCTTCTACCAAGGTGACCAAAGCTCTCTCCCCTTAGGCCCTACAGACTATCAAGGGACTCCTCTTCAACCCCTTCACAGAAAGAGAGGGAACAGCCCAGCGAGGAGATTTAGCGCAAACATTATCTGCCGCCAAATCCTTGCTTTTCATCTCTGCCTTCTCATGAGCCAAATAATTTGGAAGCTTTCATTGATGGTTTCCTCTCAGCCCCACGATCACTTGGAATTTATGCCGGCTATGGTTCAGCCTCCTCACTTAGGGGACGAGGGAAACCTCACAGGCTGCACTCCAGCCTGCTGTGGGAGGAAAAACTTGTCCTTGGCCACAGTTCAAGGCAGGGAGGGCTTCCTCAGCCCTCCTGGAGCCCAGGACTTGAGGGCGGATGTCTTTAGTCAGGCCTCAGAGCTGCCTGCAGAGGCCCTGGGGCTCAAACCCAGGGCTATACAAAACCAGTCCCCAGCAGAGCTGGGCATCGGCACCCCTACAAAGATGTGATTCTATTTTTAGGTGGAGAAAGGTTCAAAGGCTCTGTGCTGGAAAACCCAAGAGGGAGGGGAATTTTTAGCCTCATGCAAATCACTCTTTCCCCTCAGCCTTCACTGACACCTGTTTCCTCCCAGCCCCTGGCCTATCCAGGGTACAGATGGCAGCCCTGCCCTTGGGATCGCTACCTTGAGAAACGGCCCCACCTCCTGCTGGTGCTTGGAGAAAGCAGGGCAGGCAGAGTTGGGGGAACCAGCCATCCCCAGCAGCTCCCCAGAACTACCCACTCTTCTCCAATCTGAATAGCCACAGTGGGCAGGGGCAGGTTGAATTCTGAGACAGGTTCCTCATCTCCAAAAAGGGCAGAGAATTCCTGCCTCCTAGGTATAGGAAAAGAACATAAAGTGGCTATTGTTTTACTAATGCAACTATAGTAACTGGGGAGGCCCAGTGGCTCTAAGTTGGGGGTAAGAGGGCAGGAGGGGAGTGAGGGTAGAGGAGAAGAGAGGTGGTCCCAGAGGCTCCCAGAGTCCTACAGCACACTCTGCCTCGTGCATTCCAGTGCCCCTGAGCACATCCATCTACCCACTGAGCAGGGCTGATACAAGAGGGCGCTAAGAACTTCAAAACAGTATCCCTCATGCCCACCTAATTCTCAGCTTTCATCCCGGTCCTTACTGCATTCCCAGAGGCATCTCTTTCCACCTTTACCCCTCTCCCATGGGGCCAAAGGAGGACACTAGGTTGGGGGACGGGGATGGGAGGCATCAGGTCCCAATCCGCACCCTACACACACAAAAAAGAGAATCCTAGGGTAGGCCAGCTCGAGGAGTTTTTTTTCCAAATGCAAGGTTCTGCGGAAGATGCCCCCCCCATCCCCAAGGGACAGGTTAACTACCGCTGCTCAGGACTGCCCCCGAAGCCATGATTGCTTCTGCAGTTAGTGGGGAGCGGGGCTCCAGGCTCAGAACAAAGATAACCTCCCCGACTCCACTTCAAGGGCTATGCACCAAGACTCTGGGCCTTCCCACCCTTGGTAATGTTGGCCTCAAGAGCTTCAGGTCTTGGCTACACAACCCTGGGATCCTCAATTTCCTCATTGTAACAGATGCACTGAGAAGGATCAAAAAAGTGAAATGTCCAGCCCAGCTCCTGGCTACGCTGTAGGGCCAGATTCAAACCCCATTCCTGGGGGCTCAATGCACTTGCAGCTGCATCTGTGCAAAGGGCCTCTTCTGTGCCCTGTGCAATGCACTGAGGACCTGAGAGAGTGTGACGTGGTCCTAGGATGTGATTTTTCAGGGGCCACAAGAAGCAGGATCATGATGTCCATTCATGTCCAACACCACCCACCTCCGGTGCTCTTTTTCACAGCTCGAGAAGGCAGGCATACCTACCTCTATCTGCCATAAGCAACATCCCAGGCCCAAGTACGGAAGGCTTGGGATGCAGATGCATGGGACTCGGGCAGAAAGAGCAGATAACTTAATTGGATGATCCTGAGGACCCCAGCCCTCACCCCCATATCAGCACCTCGTGGTGCCCTTGGCTTATCCTCTGGAACATTCCAAATCTGACTGCTTCCTCTTCTACTGCCACTACTTGGCTGTCAGCCACCATGGCTTCTCTCCTGGACAGCTGCAGAGCAGTCCTCCCGGCTCCCACCCCTGCCCACATTTTCCTTTCTCCTCGCAGCAGCCAGTGGGGCCTTTTGTGAACACGTCAGACTCAGTCATTACCCTGCTTATGATCCTTGAAAGGCCTCTACTCTCACTCAGCTCAACTGGAACATCTTTACAACAACCTACACGGCTACTGCTGGCACATGTACCCCCTTCTCCCATTCACGGCACTTAGCAACACTGGCCTGGCTCTGCAGGGCTTCTTCTCTCTGGGGGGAAGGCTCCCCCCACCTCGCATCTGCAGCGTTCCCTCCCTCACTCTCCACGGCAGTCCGCTCCTGTCACTTCCCCACCACTGCTTCCTCTTTGTCCAGACACTCATCACTACCCACCTCTGAGGGCTTCTTTTCGTTCTGCCGGGGCCAGCCCGACTTGGTGCTGCTGGGCAGTTTGGAGCATCGTGAAGCAGATGTAGCGTGACCTGTAGAGAGAGCACAGCCCATTAGGGGCCCCTGGAAGGCCAGGGACACCACCCACCCACCCACCACCTACCCCTGACCAAGGACAGGAAGCTTGTAAGGAAGGCTCTGACTTGCATGTTCAGGAGGTGGAAACCTCTGTGAGACCCTGTCCCTGCTCTGGACCTCTCCAAGGACGCGTGGGGACGTGAGTGCTTCCTCTGCTCACCAAGCATAGGGGCTTAGGAAATAAAAGGCAGTGACCCAAACTCAGGATTAGCTTATTCTGTGATCCATTACAGGTCTCTTGCCCTCTCTGATCCTCTGCTTATTCCTTGGGGAAGGAGGCCATCTGTGGCCATGCTTCATTCCTGCCCTAGGTGGGGATAACTGGAGACACTATCCTATCTGGGATGATGCCCAGTGGATACGCAGAGGCACGAAAGACCAGTAGGAAGAATGCTGCTCTAAAGTAAACCATGGGGTGCCTGCGTGGCTCAGTGGGTTAAAGCCTCTGCCTTCGGCTTGGGTCGTGATTCCAGGGTCCTGGGATTGAGCCCCGCATCGGGCTCTTTGCTCAACAGGGAGCCTGCTTCCTCCTCCTCTCTGCCTACTTGTGATTTCTGTCTGTCAAATAAGTAAATAAAATCTTAAAAAAAATAAAAATAAAAATAAAAATAAAAATAAAGTAAACCCATTTGCTAGCTTGTCACCCTGGGCAAATGACTTAACCTTAACTTAACTTAACAAAAAGCTGTGAGAATTCAGGGACGCCACGCCTCTTAAGGCTTAGCAGAGTCCCCGGCCCAGAGCCTGGCTCGATAAACACGATATTACCACTAGAGTCCGAGGCCCTTGCTGGACCGCAGGACTACAGCCTTTATCCCGTGGGTCCAAGGGGCAGCAGCCATGGGTGGGTGCACGAGTGGGGGGCTGGTGGGAAGGGAGTAAGCCACAGTCCAGCCCAACTCTACTGCAGCTGCCCGGACCCCCACTCCTGCAGGTGCCTGGCCCTCAGGGGTTCCCGTGCCTGACTGAAGTCAGAAGCAAAGGATGCGGTTCTTCTTGGCTCTGCTGAGACAAGCCACAGCCAATGTGGTTGCGGCCACAGAGGGCGGGACGCTGTGATCTCCTGCCACAGGGAGGAAGGGCTGGCCAGGTTAGACACCAGAGCCGAGCTGAGCAAACAGATTCTAAAGGGCAGTGAATGAGACCTGGAGGTAGGGAAGGGGCTGAGACTGACTGGCCATCTTGGTGTCTGTCCTCAGGATCTTGGGGGGCTATCCCCAGCTGCTCAGCACATTCGTGAACAAACTGAGGTGCAGAGCTGCAGGGCTCCAGGCCCAGCCTCCCTGGCAATGAGCTCAGCCTCTTCCTCTGTGTGGGTTCCCACCAGGCTGCAGGGAGTTGGCAGTGTACCTCTCCTACGTAGGGTACAACAGAACTCCTTACTGGACCAGCTCATGCAGGGCAGGTTCCTAAGGCATCTGGGAAGAGCGGCCTTCTGGTATCAGAGAAAAGCTCCCACCTTCTGCAAACCTCCCTTATCTCCCCCCACATTTGAGAAGGGGCTCCCTAAGCCTCTTTTCTCCTCAACCATCCCTGTGACCCCCAACCCCAAGTCATCCAGCTGCCACACAGCGCATACACAAGTCTACCTCTCAGATTCTCCTGCCAAGATCCCTTGTTAATTCCGTTGACAAACATTTACTGAACACCTATTATGTACCTGCTCTAACTGGGGACACAGCAATGAGCCAGACATGACCCCGCTTATCAAGGAGCTTACCACTAATTAAGAAATGATACTTCTATCAGGTAATTATAATAAAACTTAACAGATTTTCTGTCTGTTGTGCAGAGACTTTCAACAGGGTCCTGATCTAACATTAAGGGCCAGAGGGAGAGGGATGTGCTCCTAGCAGCTAGGAGCAGCAAATGCAAAGAAATAGAGGGGAGATGATCTTTTCCAACCAGAGAAAAACACGTGGGACTGAGACCTAGGGGGTAGAGGGAAGTAGGGTGAAGAAGACAGCAAGGGTCTAGAGGCCACACATGTGTACGACTTTCTCAGTACTAAGTACAAGGACCTGGCCTGATTAACACTTTCATCAACACTGAGACCATGGGGCAGCCTCCCCCCATTTGGGCCTGGGGGCCTGATAATTACTCAAATGCTTTCCTTGTAGGAGCCCCAAATGGAAGGCCTTACTGTCAGTGGTGTCAGAGTTGTCGCTGCTGATGGAGTATTTTCGCCTCTTCTCTTCCATCTGCAACAAAAGGCAGGCTCCATTATACTTATAGGAGGCTTGGGGAATCCTCAGTCTCTCAGAAAACTGCCCAATAACCTACCTCCCCATACTCACGCTGCTGCAGTTAAGAACAAGAACAAGGCCCTCTTGCCCTAGCCTTCTCCCAGCCAGCCTCACCCTCTCTCCCAAGCCACCCACAGGAGCCCTGGGAGTGGGACAGAGGACTGCATCTCCCACCTCCCGAGTCCAGAGCCCCAAGATGAGCAGGAGTCCAGCCAAAGACGACAGAAGGAGGGCAAGGGAGTCAGTGGCCCCAGAACAATGATTAGGGCCTGCTCAGCCCTAGCTTCCACTCAAGGCAACTCAGGTGGTTCAGAGAATCCACTCCCACCCCAGAGGAGATGCAGGAAGGGGAAACAAGACTGATTCTTCCAGAGGGACCACGCCACCTGAGTTTAGAGACAAGCCAGCTCAGATAGCACTGAAGGCACATTCTGAGGGTGGTGGCCAGAGGAGTATGGAAAGGACATAGGAGGAGGGACGCTCCAAGCTGGGTTCCTGAGACACGCCCGGCCCAGGGGGATTGGTCCTAGGCTGGGCTACCCTCCTTCAAGCGATGTCCTTCCCCAGATAAGAACATTAACCACCTTTATCTCAACTACAGGATTTTACTTCAAGGTAGGATGAGCAGCTCCCCATACTGAACTCCTTCCTCTTAACAACACTGGCTCGGCTCATGATCCTAACACCCCCGGAAGCTCCGAGCCATTGGCTTCCCTGACTACCGAGGCACCGGGCCTTGTCTGACTCTAACTGGCTGAACTGGGATTTGAATCCATGTGGTCTTATGCCTGAGCCCACACTGAGAGCTGCCTTTTGTGCCAGGGTCAGCTCTTGCCTGTGGGGAATGCTTTCCCACCCACTATTTCCTTCGATCCCACAGAGTCCAGGGTGGCAGGGCTTGCTTCTGTCTCTTCTTGGAGGGGAGCAACCCAAGGGGCTTGTTCACCTGCCCTGTGTCTCACAGCTAGTCAGTAGCTGAGTCCTAATGTGAGAACAGATCTGGGATTCAGGACCCATAGCATTTTCCAATCACTTTCCTGTTCGCCTGGAACCTGGGCTACCTCACTGCCCGAAGCAAAGGGCAAGGAGCCAGTGTCAGTCAAGAGAAGTCCTGCTGCTCAGTCCAGCTGCCGGCCAACCGGGGTCCCCACCGGTCCCCATGGGGCGCCTGTCACTGCCACCCACTCCAACAAGTCTGTTTGTGCGGAGCCCTGGGTTTCCCATTATATCCCGGTGACCCTGCAGAGACAAGGGAACATCAGCTCTTTAAGGTGGGGCATGACCATCCAGACCTCTAGGCCAACCAGGACCCTCCGCCTCAGACCTGACCTCAGCCAAGACATTCTCCCCACTCCAGTGTCCCCTAACAGCAGGATTAGGATGATAGAAAGATTCCCTTGGGCAGCTCCACAGGGGCAGGCAGAGCCTGAGGCTACCAGCGGCATAAGTGCAGGGATGTAAATTCCTCAACACTGTGACAGAAAGAGGAGGATGCCTTGGTACACAGGGACCTCATGAAACCCTAAGAGCAGACCCTCTATTCCAGTGGGCATGATGGCTGCTTCCCTTTTGCAGATGAGGAAAAGGAAGCACAGAGGTTAAATGACTTGCTCAAGATCACAGTGCTTATAAGAAGTTTATCTGGTTCAGGAGCACATGCTCTCACCTTCAGACTTCTCTGCCTCCGTGCAACAGAGTACAAGCAGCCCCATGGCCCAGGTTGTGGATTGAATGGGACAATAATGCTCTGCTACCCACAGCTTCCATCCTTGCTCTCCTCCGGCATCTGAGTGTGACAAAGATGACTTTGACAGGGCCCTGAGCCTAGCCTGCCTCTTACCAGCCCAGCACTCTCACAGGTGGGGGCAGCAGCAGGATATGTGCTATGACCGCATCTACTTTTCTTTCTTGCAATCCTGCCCGTGGATCCCAGATGCTTCCACTTCCAGGCCCACATCTCCCAAAGAAGAAAAAAAACTCTGGATTTGGGTTATGGAGTTCAAATTCTAACTCTACTCCTCTACAGACCTTGGGTTCTTGGGAAAGATGTGCCTCCCAGACGACAAGGATTCCATCTGGGTTTTCACACAAGTCTCCTGAACTTCCAATGTTGGCAATTGTTTCAGAATTTTAAAAACACTTTGAGAGGGCCAAACTAAACACATCTATGGGCCAGAATCGGCTGGTGAGAATAAAGGAGAGCAGCGTTGAGCCCTGAGTGCGGTGGCTGGCTCTCCACATAGGTGCTAGTCATTCTGTAATAATCTGGGGCCAGGTGAGAAGTCCTCTGAGCCACACCCCCTCACCCAGGGGCACCTACACTGTAAGTCAGACCACCTGGGACAGGACCCTCTGACGGCCAATGCCCTTCTGGTAATGTTGTTTCCTGCTGCCCAGGGACCTGTCACAGCGACTTGCAGCATGCAGACCTGTACCCCACCCTCAGCCCTGTCCAACCTGCCCTCTGTGAAAACACCCCAGAGTTCTCTGGGATAGGGTGTTATTAAGGGAGCAGATTGTGTGTGGCTTAATTGGAATAATAACTAGGCTTCAGAGGGAAGCTACTGTTGTGTGAGTAAAGCTTCTTTCCTTTGAACCAGGTCTGTTCCAAAGGCCTCCCTGCCTCAGGTGAGCCTCCACTGTAAGTGGCTAATGAAGTGCCAAAGGAGGCCTGGGCTCTCCCATGGGACAGTCCTTTGTCCCTGGAACCCCCATTCCAACACAGCTAGGAGACAGGGAGGACTCCTTCACCAAAGCCAAAATCCAGGCCAGGCGGGTGGGTGCTGACACTTGGGTTTTGGCCTCTAGTTTCCTCTCTCCACTAGCTCCTCCAACCTGTCCCAAAGCAAGGTCTGCTCTGGGAGAACACCCTACTGTCCTAAGGCACTTACTTGTGGGGGCTTTTGAAGCCCTACCTATAAAGGAGAGTCTAGGAGAGCAAGGGTCCCTTTTCCCTCCCCTTGGCACCTCCCACACCATCCCCAGCACAGAGACACAGAGACACAGCTCTCCTCTGAGCATGGTGTCCTAAGGATCCTTCAATGCAGCAGCCCCACGGCCTCTCTGCAATCTCTGCCCCACAGCCAACCCCTGACAAGTCCAGTGGGCTCTCCCTCCAGAACTTACGCTGAATGCATCCATTTGTCCTGCCTGTCTACTGCTACCAACCTGGCCCGAACCAGTCCCATCTCTTGACTGGACTTTGCATTCATTTCCTAGCTCCCGCTATCGCTCCTCCCCTATCTAGAATCCACAGAGCAGCCAGAGTGACCTTTAAAAAAACATAAATCAGATCGTGTCATACCCCCTCTTTTTAAAATCTTTCAAAGGCTTCCTGCTGATCAAAGGACAAAACTCAAACTCTTGACCACAATATCCTACACGATCCGGCCCCTTCCTACCTCAGCAAGTTCACAGGGCCCACTATCCCCTTCCTCACGGCTTTCTAGCTACACTGGTCTCCTTTCATCTCCGGAAAGAAGCCACAAATTCCATGCTTTGGGACCTATGCAAGATGTGCTCTCTGCCCGGAAGATTCTATGTAGTGCGTACATGTCTGATGTTTTATCCTTCACATTTCAGCTTCAATGTCAAGGAGGTCTTCGCCTGCTACCTTCTCTAAAGAGAGCCCACAACGCCGTTAGTCAACATCTTCAGAGCCTCCACCACAATTACAGTCTGGTGATCTACTTGTTGAATGCCTTCCTCCTCAGAGAGGGGAGTGAGAAGCACGGTCTGTCTGGATCTCCGCGAGAGCCCCGATGGCCCCTGATGTTATCCCCAGCACACGATATGGGCTTGGTACCCCGGGAGTGTGGAGTATGTTCTTGTCCCCTCCCTACAGAAGTGTGGGGAGCACAGAGCCCAGCTGGCCGGCCTGCAGCTTGCAGGAACAAACACCCCAGGCCAAGATTTTGTCCTGTTTTCACAGCCTGCCTTCCCCATCTTAACCTCACACATTTTCCAAGAGGCTTTATTTGGTTGGGCTCCTGGCTAATGATCAATGTCAACTAAGTAATAGGGCAGCAATTTGGTGGCAGATGTTTTCTTGGCAGCACTAGCCATTGGCCTTAGTGGGGGCCTTGGGTCTGGACTTGAAACATCAATGCCCAATGCCAGCCCCCTTTAAAGACCTCTCTGCAAATAAACTCAAACACCCTGGGCCTCCATTAACGCTCTTCCAGCTGACCCTGGGAACAGTGGGCCTTTCAGCTCCACTAGTGCAGCAGCTCCCTGGGCAGTTAAAACACCCCAACCTGGCCTCCGGCCTCTCCTCCCTGGGGGCCACCAGGCCTGCCCTGCCCGCCACCACACACAGCAGGACTTCGTCTTCTTCCTTAAAAAAGGTAAGGGGGGGGGGGGAATGGCTTTCAAGCAGGCAATTTACCATTCCAGACAATCTTTCAAAGAGAAACAAAAACTCTCCCTGTCTGAGGCAGACCGCTTAGGCGTGTGTGTAATAAGATGCTAATACAATTTAATGATATTTCGGCTGGAAAACCTGTCCTCAGAGCCTCCTTGTGTCGGGAAGGCCAGACATTCAGAAAACAAAAACTGCATGCTCTTAAACCGCTTTAAGCGGGGGTCGAGCCCCGCTCTTTCCTATCTCTCATTAACTTTAATGCCTTCTCGGGGACAGTAATTGCTATTACAGAAAAGATTTTGTACACACAGATCCTCAAACTTGCTTCTCCGAGCATAGGGGCACCTTAGTCCTCCTCCAACACTCATCATGGCCCACCTGCAATACCAAGTGTCCCAGAGGGTACCCAGCTCCCTTGAAACATGCTGCCCACACTCACCCCCCAAACCCAGTTCTGGGGACATACCTAGGGGATCCTGGAAGAATGAAAGGGGCTTTGTCTACTTTGTCCTTCTTCACCTTCTCACCCTACCCTCCACCTCAGAGAGGGCAGAGCTCAGTCCGCTCGCTCCCACAGATGGCTGCCCATTGGCCACTGCAAGGTCCTTCCGAGCCCTTCTTCAGGGAAGGGAGCTGGCTCTCTGGCCTAGCCTAAAGGGGAGAGATCAAAGGTCAAAGCTGCATCTGGGCCCTCTCCAATTCATTAATAATAGTAAAAATGGCCAATACTAATCAAGTGCTTACCACATGCCTGGCTTTGGGTTTAATCTTCTTTATGCAATATATTGCTCAATCCATATACCAATCATGGGGTAGGGACTGTTATTAACCCCACTTGCAGATGAAGAAAGTGAGGAACAAAGCAACTGTCACAGCTGGTGACTGCACAGCTATAGCATTCAAATTCAGGTTATCTGACGCCAGGTGGTGTACCCTGCCCCTCCCCACCCCGCCACCTCCCGATGGTACTCAGGCCTGTTGTAGCCCAGAGTGTGGCTGGGGTACTCCAGATTCCTATGAGTTATCTGAGAACCTTTCTGGGTTCCTAAACTTTGAGCCACACAGTCAGGGTCTTTTGTGGATGGAAGACAAAGCAGGCCAGGGGTAACTCCTCCCCACAATCCTGACCTTGCCCTGGGGCACCTAAAGGTAGAACTAACTATGAGGTCTGTGAAGAGCTTGCTAAATGAGTTGTGAAGAATTTGGACTGGAAGTCACTGAACCGGGCAGGTCTTGGGTATAAGATAACCTCCTCCCTGTCACCAGCAACTCCAGTTAGCCAGAACACCCTGCTCGCCACGCCCCCCCCACCAGTGCTACCTCAAAGATGTGGTAGTCAGTGTCAAAGGCCTACTCTCAAAATTCTGGGGTGCACCCTGGGGGCTGGGACCAGCAGTCCCACCTCACCTGCCAATGAAAGCCAAGTGGAAGCTCTCTTGGATTAGTGTTACTGGCCATTTAGCCGAGCAATTTAGGCAAAGGAAAAGCATGCTGGATGGGAAATGTTCTGGAAACATTGCTGCATCCCAAGTCCAAACAACTTTGTCCTTAAACACTTCATCTCCAAAAGTGCTAGAGAGACCTTTGGCCAAACAGTTTCAAAATCAACATTCAGTGCAAGGCTTGCTGCCTGGGGCAAGGACTTCCCTCTGTGAGGGATTTGCTGTAGAACCAAATGCTTTTCCACTCCAAACACCCAACAGCACTTGGGACAACGCAGAGGACTCCAGATCAAACAAACATCCCCTTTTTTCCCCCACCATGCAAACTTTCTCAATAAATTATTCGCCCACTTCGGATCAAAGCCTGTTTTGCAGCCTGTGACCTAAAAAGCAAATAGCGTCTCTTAAACATGAAAGCCCTCCTCCCTGCCTGGGTCGGCTTTATTACTCATTCCTTCCCCTTACAGTTATTCTGTTGTTATTTTCCTCCTCGGCTTGTTAGATCGCTTTGCAAGTCCCAACCCGCCTGAGGAAGAAGAGACGGGAGGGATGGTTCCTTCACTTGGGGGCCCTAAGGTGAGAGAGGAAGTCAGGGTAGGGGAGAAGCCAGCACCCTGGGAACCCAGGAAACAGGGCCAGGCCCGGTTGGCAGCTCCTTGCACGGCCCCTTTGCCAAATGTCCTACTGGGAATTTTACCAGTAAAGGGAGGGAGTTAATGCCACTGTGGAAGGAGGGGCCAGGCAGCCGTACCACCACCTGGGCCCCTGATTCAGTCTGCAAACAGAAACGTAAAGGGGACATCCTGACCGCCAGTCTAGGCTCAAAGCTCAGGGCTCCTCCCCTTTCCAACAAAGGCAAGGCTGCTGGCCAGTCCTGCCCTTTCAGCCCCTCCCCAATTCTCTTTAGCGCAGCTGTGAGTGCAGACAAGGAGCCTCCCTATAACCCCCTACAAAACTCAGCCTCTGGGTAAAACTTTATGTCCCGCAGTGGATGAGCGAGGGGTGCTAAGCGCGGGAGCAAAGTCTGGAAATCTGCAGAGACCAGAGTCGCCCGGCGCAGCGTGTCCTTGGCTCAGGGAACAGGGAAACACGGTCCCTCCCGCCCCCAACAGCCCGGGGCACAGGAGACCTGCAGCCAAGGTGGTTAAAAAAAAAGCGTCCCGGCCCGCGGTTGAGGTTAAGAGGATTGGGAGGAGGGGTGGCGCGTGCCTCCAGCCTGCCCCTGGAGGCAGTCAGCGGGACCGCAGGCTGGAGGCGCGCCGGCGTGATTCCGACCGCGGGAGCCGGGAGGAGGAGCCGGAGGTGGCTGCGGGGGGCTCCGGCCCAGGCGAAGGAAGGGCAAGAGGCGGTTCGGGCCGGGGGCGGCGGACCTGACGCCTGGGGCGGGGGGAGGGCTTTAGGTGAAGCCGGTAAGAGGAGCCGAACCTCTAGGGAAGTGGGCAGCTACGTGTGGCGAGGGACTGGTTGTGTGTGGGGTGTCCTGGGCCTCTGGAAGCCACAGCGAAGCCTTCCTGCCTGTCTCGCAGACATCCCCACCTTCTGATATAACAGCTACGAGTCGCCAAGCTGACCCCTTCTCATCCCTTGGCCTGGAGACCAGAGTGTCTTAGGCTCAAGGATAGGCGGGAAGGAACCGGAGGGAGCCACAAGTCTGCAGCCAGGCGGGGAGGAAGCGGGCGGGTGCCGCTCCGCAGGCGCAGGCGAGTGGGTGGGAAGGAGGGAGGGAGAGAGGGAGGAAGGAGGTGAGGCCGGGAAGATGCCACTGCCGGGGGCGGGGCGCGGCCGGGGATCCGGGAGAGGGACTGCAGCGGTGCTTAGTGGGGGCTGGGGCTGCAGTGTCACTTATTTGAGGGTCAGGTGTGTATGTCCCGGGCTGAGACTGCCACTTGCCTACATCTTCCCGGTACCACCCAGGGGGCAGAGACGGAGGCGGAGGTTAGGGGACTGCAGTACTGTCCCCGAAGCGGGACGCGAACCGGCAGAGTTGGGAGAAGGTAAACAAGGGCCACGCCCCCTGCCGTCGCCCCGCGGGCGCGCACCCGCCGCTCCGGCCGCAGCCGGTACATTTCCACTCTCCTAGCGCTTCTCCCCCGCCGGTCTCCCGCGCAGCCCCGAAGGGGGGGCTGCCCCCGACCCCAGCCCCCGCCCGGTACGTCGGGGCTGCACACCCGGCATACTCACCTGGAAAGGGTGTCCCCCGCCCCTCCAAAACACTGTGTTTAATTTGTGCAGAGCCTCCGCGCCCGAGAGCTAAGCATGCTGCCCCCGCGTGCAGCGCCCGCGTGCACCCAACCCAGAGAGGGGGCGACAGGGCGGAGGCGGTGGCCCCCGGAAGGTGTCTGGGACCGGACCGGCTGCACGTGAGCCCAGCGCGGAGTCATGTGCACCGGCTCAGCCCGGTTCGGCGGCCGGACGTGCTGCGTATCAACAAAATGAAACTCAGGGCGACAGGAGGGCAGATAGCTCCAGGTCCTCTGAACGCCCATCCCCGGCGGAACGACCTCCCCACCACTGCTGTCTCCCGCCGCAGCCCCTCCGCGCGGCCAGAGCCCGCGGGGCAAGTTGCAGCCCTGGCGCGCCCCCGCCCGCCCGCGCCCCCTCACCGGCCCGGGGGCGCTTTGCCGCAGTCATTAATAAAGAAGGTCGCCAAGCTCACCCTTCCAAAAGTTGTTGTTGCATGCGCCCCTCTCAGCCTCCCCGCAATGTACTCTTTAAAACACGACTGACCAACATGCGCAATCTCTCTCCCCTGTGCTGTGCATCTCCCGCCCCCCCCCCCCGCGCCCTGGCTTCCTAGAACAGGCAGCCAGCAGGAGAGAGAGGGAGCGAGCGAGCAAGAGAGAGAGAGCGAGCGAGAGCGAGGGAGCGAGGAGCGCTGGCAGATCTGTTGCAAAAAACACAAAATAACGCCGTGGAGATGCGCAGGGCCCATCGCTCGGGGCTGGATCTTACCTTCCTCCACGGTGCCCTTCCGAGGGGCGCTGCCCTGGACTACGCGCCGCGGCGGGGGCCGGCGCGGGAAGGATGCTCCCGAAACCCCGAGCTCCTGGGGCCGGCGCGGGCGGGCGGGGGGCGCGCATCCATCCGGGGTCGCGGTGAGGGAGACGGCCGGGCCCGCGGCGTCCCCGGCCCCGCACCCTTGCTGGGGACGGTCAGCCCTCTGGACCTAAACCCTTGCCTCTAGGAATGGGCGCAAAGTAACTCCATGGACGCTACTCACCACCCCCCCTCCAAAATAGCCTCCAACTGCGATGGCCGCGGTCGGCACCATTCACCAATCCCCCTGTGTATGTTTCTGTTTCTTTTTAAACCAAGACTTCCTTGTGATCTCTTTAGAAAAAAAAAAAAAAAAAAATGTGTTGGGGTGGGGGTGGGGTGGGGGCGGGCGGGAGGAGCGAGGGAGGGGGAGTAGCCACTTTTTTCTTATTCACTCGGATCTCCACTCCTGACACCCCCAGCCGCCCGCCCCACCCCCAGCCCAGTTGTTTGGCTTCGGAAGCGGGTCCAGGTAGCGTTGCAGGCCTCATGGGGGAGGGTGTTCTGCCGGGCTGCCCGTCTGCCTGCACCTCGGGCCCAGACTCCCCATGGGCTCTGGGGCGCCCCCAGCCCGCCCTGTCCCCAGGGCCGGGCCCGAGCGGCGGCTGCGCCCGTGCAAGTCCCATCAGGTCTGCTCACACTTCACACACTCACACACATACCCCGCCCCTCCACTCTCTCACTCACACTTTCTGCTCACACTCCGCCCCCTTCGCTCCCCAGACCCGGGCGGCGCCCCCCGCAACCTTTAAAAAAAAAAAAAAAAGCAAGCTTATACTTAAAAAAATCTTTTGGCGCCATATTAATGACGTACTTAAAATTTGCCATTTCTCCCTGCGTCAAAAAGACGTTTCTTTGCAAATAACAGCCTGAAGGCGACACTCGCGGAGGGAACGAGGTTTGCACTGAGCACCCCGCCTCCCGGGGCTCCAACGCTGGAAGACCCTCGCCCTAGGCCCTGCTCCCGAATCGCTGGTTTAAAAATGCGGATCGAATAAATCGCGTGGCGCTTTGCAGCGCCAGAAGTGAGCAGAAAGTGCTGGCAGGAGCGGAGGGGAGGGGCGCGCGCGCGAGTCTGGGGGAGGGGGCGCGGCCCTCCTCCCCCACCCACGGCAGATGGAAACTAACAACCCGGGCGGGGGTAACTTGAAATTGTGGGCGACCTCAAGAAAGAGGGGCGGTCCGTAGAGAGGGTCCTTCTCGGGTTCGTCGCCCCCTCCCCCGCCCGGGTGCCTCCGGGCTCCCAGCTCTGCCCCGCATTTCCGGGGGTTGGGGAACGCAATGATGGGTGGGTGGGTAGCTGCTTGCCCCGGTCCCAGTAGGAGTTTGCCCCACAGTGTCCCCTTCCCCCAACCCCCAGCTCGTCCTTCCCATTACCCCTAAAGGGTTAAAAATCGTGGGGGCAACTTCCAAAGGCTGGCACTGGGCGAGGAAGCGGGGCGCCCCTTTCCCCACCCTTCGCCTCCTCGCCCCTCCTCCTCCGGCTCCACTTCCCGACTTGACCTTGTGGTGCACAAACAGTGCGCTCGGATCCTCGCAGTTTCTGGAAGAAGCGCTTGCGCTCGCCAGGCAGGCGGGCTGTCGGGCGGCTCGCGGGCGGTGGCGGGGCCTTGGATCGGTTCCCGGAGCCACGGGCCACACCCACCCAACCCGCGGCACCCGCCGCGCTCACCTTCTCTCGAGGAAGGAGCTGGGCTGGCCTCCTGGGTGGGGTGGGGTGGGGGGCAGCTGCAGCCTTCTCCGGATGCTCCCAGCTGGGGAGGGGGTGGTCTGGTCTCAGGCTGGGTCTGGTGGGGGAGACCTGGGAGCCTGGGTCAACATCCCCAAAGCATCGTTGCCAACTTTTCTTTAACTCTCCCTTTTGGCTGCCCCTCAGAGATAATCCAGTCATTTTTTTCAACTCACCTTTGGCTTTGACGGCATGTGGGTGAGTTGGTGAACGGGATCAGGAACCGCCTTCCCTCTCCAAGACTGAAGGTTGTTTATTCTTTCCTTCTTTCCCTTCTACCCCCCTTCTGTGGAAAGATAAATATTCAATTTACATAAGATGACATTTATGTGACAATTAAAAAGATCCCCCGATGGAATGTTGTGAACACATTTCCTTATAGGAGAAATAAATCTAATAATAAACAAACTCATAATAACAGCACAAATCCTCTGACAGGGTAAATTGTCTACACAACAAAGAGGGAGATGATGAATGCAGAAATAAGCACTTTTTGCAACAAGAAAGAAATATGTACTCAAAGGGAGGCACTGCAACATTTTCTTCCTTGGCCTTCATTCACAAAGTTTGGGAAGGCTTGTCTGGCAAGATTGAGGAACTGGGGTACCACCTCCTGGTTAGACCTGACTCCAGCTCTGAGTGGTCAGTTGTTAGGATTTTTTCAAACCCAAGCTCCATGGCAGAAAACATGACGCAGGCTGTCTGCATGTAACAAAATGGTTAACTACCTGAATTCTTATCCTAGGTTTGCAGTTGAGAAGCTACTTGATGTGGACAAGTGCATTCATTTCTCTGGGTCTCTTTCCTCTTCGTAGAACAGGATGGCTGGAGGGGTCCTGAAGCGGTGTGTCTGTATATATGCTGTTTGTGAAAACACAAACACTCCTGGCTCAGAGTGCACATCACACAAGAGCATTTTCTCTGGTGCTTAAGTTTTGGAAGGGTGAATGTGCTCCCTGAAGGTTCTTAACACTGAAAAACTGCAGAACAATGATTTCTGTCTTGCTCTCCATGAGAACATAGACAAGATCTCCTAGTTAGGGCAAAAAGAAAGGCCAGGAGAAAAAACTGGGGTACGTGGTGGGCTTCATGGTCAAGGTCCAGATAACAGTCTCAACCACACATCTGAAGTGGGAATGGAGGCACCCGTTGACAGTGGCACAGCCTAAAGAAACAGCTCTGATCAGGTCTAATTGCAGAGGGCTAATGTGCACCAAAAGGCTGGACAGGCTCCTCCTCTTAGCGGTCGGGATCCTGTGACCTTGGTAAGTAGTTATAAAATGACCTAGAGAGATAGACGAGAGAGAAGATGACCGTTTATAGAGCACCTGCTCTGTGCTGTGCACTATGCAACTCATTCCATTTTGTCCTCACAAAAATCTCATCTTACCTATTCAGAAAGGTTTAGTGACTTACAAACAGTCACACAAGCTAGCAAGTGGTTATATAGAATTGGCACCTAGCAGATGATCTCAAAGACTGCATTTTTTCCGTTTTACCACACTGCCAGAAATAAAAAGTATTAGCATTATTGGTTTCATTGAGGATGGGGGCCTGATTGTCATAATAGCAAGAAAGAATTTTGTGGGTGGCATTTTGCCTCTAAGGTGGTTCACTGACTTTGGGGGAAAGCCAGGTCCCCGAAGGAGTCCTTGGAAGGCACTTCTTGTTTAGGACTGGAGAATTCTTGGATTTCCACTGCTCTCTGCTACTGTTTAAGGTTAACCTTGAAAATGTTAACAGTGGGGCGCCTGGGTGGCTCAGTGGGTTAAGCCACTGCCTTCGGCTCAGGTCATGATCTCAGGGTCCTGTGATCGAGTCCCACATCGGCCTCTCTGCTCAGCGGGGAGCCTGCTTCCTCCTCTCTCTCTCTGCCTGCCTCTCTGCCTACTTGTGATCTCTCTCTGTCAAATAAATAAATAAAATCTTAAAAAAAAAAAAGAAGAAAATGTTAACAGAATAATAGCAATGGAGCTAATTATAACTCCTTAGTCTTTAGTAAAAGTCTCACAAATCATTAACTTATTACAGAAAAAAAAATAAGAAACATAAAGTTCTTGGAGATGTAATCATTCACTTTTGTCAACAAATATTTATTGAGTGCCTCCTGTATACCATGCGTCATGCTAGAGGCTGAGGACAGCACAAAAATGACACCCTCTCACAGAACTCACTTTCTAGTAGAAAGAAATACACAATTTTAAAAAATAAAATATTATATTTAGGGGCAATTGGGTGGCTCAGTTGGGTAAGCGTCTGCCTTCAGTTCAGGTCATGATTCCAGGGTCCTGGATTGAGCCTTGCATGGGGCTCCCTGCTCAGCGGGAAGCCTGCTTCTACCTCACCCACTCCCCCTGCTGTGTTCCTTCTCTCGCTGTCTCTCTCTGTCAAATAAATAAATAAAATCTTTTAAAAATATTATATCTGAAGGTAAGTAAGTGCTATTTTGAAAAAATTAAGTAGGAAAGGGGGATAGGGAATGTGGTCATGCAATTTAAATAGAGTCCTCTGGGAAGAACTGCCTGAGAATGTGGCTTCTGAATAAAAGGAAATGAAGGAATGAGCTGGGAGGGCTTATGGGAGAAGAGGGAACATTCTAAGCTGGGGTTTCTTTGGCATGGAGTCCACAAGGTCACCGCCCCCCTCCAGAGATCTGTGGATAGAAATCCAGGGGGTCTTGACTTTAGATGGGGTAAAAATTATACCTTTATTTTCACTAATTAACATTTAGCATGTTCTTCTACTATGAATGCAGACAGCAAATTACAGTATTATTAGCAGCACCTGTGACACTGTTGCTTGTAGCAATCATAGATATTTTCATATCACATTATAGTTGTTACAACTATCTTAAAATATCATGACAGTTGTCACTACTTCGTAATTGTGCTGCTAGCTCTTATGATTTAATGAATTAATAAGGAACACATATATTACTATATTACATATTTTAAAAATATTTTGAGAGTTGTATTTCAATATAATTGGTTTTCCTTATAATTCATGAAACTCATTTTATGGATTTAAAGATATTCTGAGAAGGAATCCACAGGCATCACAGACTGCCAAAGGGGTCCATGGTACAAAGTAAATGGAACCACTGTCTCCACAGAGAGACCAGCAAATGCAAAGGTCCTGAGGCAGCAATGTGCTTACTATGTAAATGTATAAGAAAAAGATTATATAGGACGTTATTAGGAACTTGGCTTTTGCTAGGCAAAATAAAGTTGGATTTGAGCAGAGGAGTGACATGATCTGACACTGGATTTTACAGGGTAGTTTGCTGCCAGAGGAAGGACAGCCTGAAAGTAGAAAGGCTGAAGCTGGAGGACAGGTTAGAAGGTAATAGGTAGCAGTGGAAGTGGTCAAATTCCATATTATGAAGATAGCTCTGACATTTCTTTTTTTTTTTTTTTTAAAGATTTTATTTATTTATAGGGGTGGGGGGAGAGCGAGCGAGCACAGGCAGACAGAATGGCAGGCAGAGGCAGAGGGAGAAGCAGGCTCCTTGCCGAGCAAGGAGCCCGATATGGGACTCGATCCCAGGACGCTGGGATCATGACCTGAGCCGAAGGCAGCTGCTTAACCAACTGAGCCACCCAGGCGTCCCAGCTCTGACATTTCTTGATGGGGTATGAGAAAACAAGAAGTCAAGAATGACAAAAAAATTTTCTCTTGAGCCAGTGGAAAAATAGAATTGCCATTAACTGAGATGTGGAGACTAGGGAAGGAGTAGATTTGGAGGAGGATAAGGAGCTCAGTGTTACACGTGGTAAGGTTAACATACCTCCTAGACGTCCAAAAGCAGTCATCCCGTAGGCAGCTAGAAATGGTAGCCTCACCTCAGGAGCATGTTCTGGGCTGAAGCTATCTTTTGAAAGGTGTCTGCAGGCGGCTGGTATTTAAAGCTATATAAGGTTGTTTGAGATCACTCAGGAAGTGAGTGTAGAAAGAAAAGAGGTCCAAGGATGGTGCCCTTGGCCACTGCAAGATTAAGAGTTCTGAAAGATGAAGAGGAATCAGCCAAGATATTGTGAAAAGGAATTATTCAGACATTTCTCCAAAGAAAAAATACAAATGGCCAATAAGCACATGAAAAGATGCTCAAGATTGCTAACCATTAGGCAAGTGCAGATCAAAGCAGCAGTGAGGTACCACCTCATGCCCAGTAGGATAACTACTATTTTATTTTATTTCTTTTTTAAAATTTTTAAGAAGATTTTATTTATTTATTTGAGAGAGAGAGCGAGAGAGCACAAGCTGGGGAGGGACAAAGAGAGAGGGAGAGAGAGAATCTCAAGCAGACTCCGTGCTGAGGGTGGAGCCCTTCCCAGGGCTCAGTCTCACAACCCTGAGATCATGACCTGAGCCAAAATCAAGAGTCTGATGCTTAACCGATCGAGCCAATTGCCCCTTTACATTTTATTTTAAAGTAGGCTCCACACCCAACATGGAGTTTGAACTCAGAGCCCCGAGATCCAGAGTCAAGTACTCTACCAACTGAGCCAGGCAGGTGCCCCAAGATAGCTACTATTTTTAGAAAACAGAAAATAACACGTGTTGACAAGGATGTGGAGAAATTAGGACCCTTGTGCTCCATCAGTGAGAATGTAAAATAGTACCACTACAGTGGAAAACAGTATGTCCAGTCCTCAGAAAATTAAAAATAGAATTACCATATGATCCAGCAATTCCATTTCTGGGTATATACTCAGAAGAATTAAAAACAGGATCTTGAAGAGATATTTGTGTACATGTATTCACAGCAGCATTATTCACAATAACTAAACTGGAAGCAACCCAAGGGTCTGTTAATGGATGAATGGGTAAACAAAATGCAGTATAGACATCTAATGGAATATTATTCAGCCTTAAAAAGGAAGGAGACTCTGACACATGCTACAACATGGATATGAAGTTTTAGGTCCTTATGCTAAGTGAAATAAGCCAGTCATAAAAAGACAGATACTGTAGATGTCTAGGCTGGTGAAATTCATAGAGACAGAAAGAGGAATGGTGTTTGTCAGGGGCTGGGGTAGGGAGGGGAGATGGGGACTCATCATTGAATGTGTACAGTTTCAGTTTTGCAAGATGAAAAATTTCCAGAGATGAATGGTGGTGATGGTTGCACAACAGTGTGAATGTACTTAATATCACTGAACTGTACACTTAAAATGATTAAGATAGTAAAATTTATGTTATGGGTATCTCACCACAATTTTTTAAAAATGGGGGGAGGGGCACCTGCCTGGTTCATTCAAGAGTCAAGAACATGTGACTCTTGATCTCAGGGTTGTGAGTTTGAGTCCCATGTTAGGTATAGAGGTGACTTAGAAATAAAATCTTCAAAAATAGTAGTGATAATTTTGTTAAAATTGGGAGAGGGGAGAGAGTTAAAAGGAAGCAGTGGTATCCAGAGAGATAGGAGGAATGTCCTGGAAACCAAGGTAAGAGAGTTTCAGGAGGGAGGAAAACTCTATGTACAAAGCTACCAAGGGGAATAAGGTGAGATACGAAGTGACAACTGATGGTTAGTTTCAGCCATGTAGAGGTCACTGGTAATGTTGATAAAAGCCATGTCAACAGAGTGGCATGGACAAAAGTCTGATTAAGTGGGTTTAAGAGAGAGTGGGAAAATTTATAGTTGTTACAGCTTGTTCCAAGATTCTACCTGAAAATGAGAAGTTCTCTGTAATATGTATATTTATAGACATGGATGGTCACATATCTGTAGAAATTCTTTCTGTTGGTCATTCAGTCAGTGTTTCCTGGCTGCCTACTCTGTGCCAAGTCTTCTGCAAAGTGCATAATTTGGCTCTCAGGAGAGGACAAATCCAGCAGCTCTGCCTCCGAGACTCCAGGCAGGAGCTGCAGGTGGGGTCTGGGACAGATAGAAAAGCTGCCTGGGGCTGCATCTGTGGCTTAAGACGCTGTCCTGGCGAGATCCAGCTTGGCCACTTTCTGTGGTGCTACAGATGCATGCCTGGGAGAAGCACCCCTCTGGAGCCTTTACCAGCTGGTTTAGGGATGGTACTGACCAGCTCTAGGAGATGTCTGGATGACGTGCCAGCCAGGCCACCTGTCTCTTCTCAGCCTCTCAGACCCAGCCCAGTGGCCACAGATGGCAGAAAGCAAAGAAGATCCCTGGGGCCTCTAAACACTTCCCCAGAAACAGGCAGCAGGCAGTACCTCCGGCCAAGTCAGGGGCCAGTTTGACCAGACACTCATCAACGTGTGAGACGCCCTGGGTGGAGCTGAGGGGCCTGGTTCAGTCCAAAAACCACTGAGAACCAAAGGCACTGGCTCCAAGTCAAGTTGAACAGTGTAAGCAAAACTCTTTGGCTTTCCCCCAGAGTTTCTGATAATTTGAAGCAAATATCCCCTCATCTGGCAGTCTTACAAAGAAAGACCCTTCCCACGTGTTTACTGATGAATTCATAGCCGTGCTGGAGGTAATCCGGTTTTATGAGAAAGAATATGCATTTAATAGAAAGAACAAGCACCTATGTAAACAAGGCTTTGTCTTATGACAGTGAGTTCCAGGTCCAGATCCTACCTTCAGGGTATTTTGGCCCATTGAGGAAGACAAGTCCTTAAGCATATGCAGAATGGTCAAGGTAAAACAAGCAGTCTTGGGATTCTGTGGGGTAGAATGGTCCAGAGAGTCTGAGAAGGGTCTGGAGATGGACCAGCATATAGATAGCAATTTAGATGAGATGAGAGGGGGAAGGATCACCCAGAGAGATGAGGAGTGTCTGTCTGGTTCACAGCAGTGCAATGGGCCACAGAACATGATGCTAATAGCTGACCCTAGGGTTCTTCCTGCAGCACTTTGTACAGGAAAATATACTTGTAAGCTGTGTGAGGATTAAAGGTGAGAACCGGGACGCCTGAGTGGCTCAGTTGGTTAAGCAGCTGCCTTCGGCTCGGGTCATGATCCCAGCGTCCTGGGATCGAGTCCCACATCGGGCTCCTTGCTCAGCGGGGAGCCTGCTTCTCCCTCTGCCTCTGCCTGCCATTCTGTCTGCCTGTGCTCGCTCTCTCCCCATCTCTCTCTCTGATAAATAAATAAAATCTTTAAAAAAAAAAAAAAAAAAAAAAAAAAGGTGAGAACCTGCAGTTGCCCCAAGCGGGAACGAAGAGTTGAAAACCTACAGTCCATCGCTTCTCGGCCTTTTGGCTAAGATCAAGTGAAAACCTACAGTCCACTTCTAGGAATCCACCCCAGAGAGACCCTCTGATGTGGGCCCAAGAAGATCTGTTTAAGAATGTCATTACAGGGGTGCCTGGCTGGCTCAGTTGGCAGAGCATGAGACTCCTTTTGATCTTAGGGTCATAATTTCAAGCCCCATGTTGTGTGTACAGGTTACTTAAAAAAATAATAAAATCGTTAAAAAAGAAAAACTAGAAATAGCTTGAATGTCCATTACCAAAGCACGGGCTAAATAAACCAGAGCTTATTAAAAAGAAGGCAGCAAGGGAAGAGACATTGTATGGTTTTGCGTCTCACATGTAGAAAGAGCCCTAATAAAAGTGTTAAGTGAAAAGCAGGTTTCAGGATTTGCAAATATTAAAACATCATATTGTACACCTGAAAACAAAATGCAAGTTTCAGGGTACAATGTGCAATATGACCTCATGTTAAAAAATTAAAAGCCTAAGAAATACCTAAAAAATTTAAAAAATACCTTAAGAAGTCTACATTTTTTTTTTTTGAACACAGACACACAGATATATGTAATTTCATAGAAAAAACAAAGCATCTGGAAAGAGACTCATCAGATCAGTGACTGGTTGCCTGTGTTGTAGCATAGGAAGTGAAGCTGGGAAGGGTTGGGGTAGGAATTGTGGGGATGAAGAGGTGGAGTTGACCCTGTGGTTTTTGAGGGAGTCCTAAGAAGCTCTGCATTTGGGTAGTGTTGCTTGCCCCACAGGTGCTTAGAATTCTCCAGGGATTGAAGCATCATGGGGGTGGTGGGTCATGATTCTGTAGCCCATTGATGGGCTACAGTGTGGTCCTGGAGGGAAGGGACAGGAAGCCTGCCCTCTAGTCTAGCCCCACTGCTGACTCCCGTGTGGCCTGGGTCCTATTTGGCCTTCTCTGGTTCCCAGCATCAGTGTCTTTCTGGGCTTCTCCAGCTGGCCCAACCTGGGATTCTAAGTCCATTCCAAAGTCTTCCCATGGAGTTTGAACAGTAGCAGGGGCAGAGAAAAGCTCCAGTTGGCCTTTAGACTGCTGGGACTTGAACATGGGCCAGGCTGGGACTGGGAACCTGTATGAGAAGGGAAGTTTCAGAGCAGCCTGGCCTCCGGGAGGAGCTCCCTCCTCTGACAGGTGGAGTATCATTGCTTCCCAGAACATCTGGCTTGAGGATACCTGGCCCAGCCTGGCCCCTCAGGAAAAAATGTAGGGATAATTCATTACCTGTTAGACTCTAAACAGTTAATGAAACCCACTGAGTGAGGGTTCTGGGCTGTGAGGCAGATGTAGAGACTGCTTGAGGCCAAGACTTGGGCCCTAGGTGTGCAGGATGTTGGTGCAAACTGTGCACAGGGACAGATCTGTTCTGCATACAGTTCCTGTGATTGGTCTGGGCTGGCTTCAGGTTACAGAGATGTTAGATGTTAGATGTTAGATGTTAGATGTTAGATGAGGATACCACAGGATGGAGGAGGGGCATAAACTGGATTTGGATGGGGTCAAGTACATGTATGGAATCAAGCGTCACTGTGGAAACAGGAAGCAGCACTGACAGCTGGCCCTGAGAGGCCTCACTCCAGTCAAGGCTTTGTTAATGGTGTCCTGGCCTTAACCAGCCTCCCAGTGCTGGAAAGTGCTCCAGGGTACAAGGTGGCTGCCTTGGGAGCCTCCTACAGCCACTACCAAGGTAGCTGCTCCTCCCTTAGGGCTGTGGATAAAGGGACTTGTAGGCCTGGTTGGCCTTGGACACCATAACTGGTGGGCATCCAGTACCTGCAGCTCTAGCAGGTGGTAACCTGCTTCTAAATGTCCTGGATCTCCAGCCAGGGCCCTGGGGAGAGTCTTGGACAGGAATTGGGGCTGGATGCCTGTGCAACAGAGATGCTTGGAAACAAGGGAATTCTTGTCAAACTGATCCTCAGCTAGGCCAGCTCCAGGCAGATGATCCACCTAACACAGTTCCTCTAGGAAGAGTTCTACAGAGGAAGGAAAGCCTGCATTACCCTGGCATCCGACTGAAGCAAGAGAGGCAGAATGAGAGGGAGTGGAGGGGACTGTGTGGGGCAGTGGTGGCTTTCTTGGGGAAACTTTGCCATTGGGCATCTATCTCCTTAGCTGCCCTCAGAGTTCAAGGAAAGGGAAGCAGCTCTTAAGTCTCTCGTCCTCTGGCTGGTCAGGCTGGAAGGGCCTGTCTGAGGAAGAGCAGGCACCACCTTGCCCTAGAGGACCTCACAGTTCAGGTGGGGAGGTGAGATTCCTCTACTGGAAACAAGATGAGGTAGGGCATGAGTCAGCGCTGAAGTGTCCACTTCAACTGTGTGTGCACACACACACAAGAGTATGAATGAGCCAGGAAGGAGTCACTAAGTGGGGGCAGAGCAAAGAGAGATTGTTTGTAGGTGTGCATTTGTGTATGCCCATGTGCATGTGCATGTGTGTATTGTGTGTCTGCATGGGCCCAAATACTGACTGATGCATGGTCTCTGGAGTCGCTCTCCTCTGTGCTATTTGTCTAGACAACCTAAAAATAATTTCCATTAACTTTAGGATTTGTTGTTTGATACATAAGATGCTTGCCCAGCAGATAGAGTTTTCTACCTACACTTTACCTAAGATCAAGTTAAAATGAGTCTGCATTATTTATGCACAGGATGGCTAGTAAGCAAAAGGCAGAATGATCCCACACTGGAGAGTGTGCATGGATTGACGGTGACGATGACGATGATGAAGAAGGGCCCAGCGTGGCTACTGGGAGGTGTCATCAACTTGCTATCTCACCCATGCATGACTTAGAATTGGGCCCATGACAAGCAGTCATGAATATTTATTGAATTTATTTGTAGACATTGAGAAAGAATATCCCCATGTGTGATGCATGTGCAAATATGGAGCTAGATGACTGATAACTCATCGTGGACAGAAGAGAATTAAATGATAGATTGAGTTTAAAAATCAGTTTATTGGGGTGCCTGGGTGGCTCAGTGGGTTAAGGCCTCTGCCTTCGGCTTGGGTCATGATCCCAGGGTCCTGGGATCAAGCCCTGCATCGGGCTCTCTGCTCAGCGGGGAGCCTGCTTCCCCCTCTCTCTCTGCATGCCTCTCTGCCTACTTGTGATCTCTGTCAAATAAATAAATAAACTCATTTAAAAAATTAAATAAATAAAAATCAGTTTATTAGACCGATGGGTCTAATATCATCCCAGTCTGATAACTGGGATGATGCAGTTATCAGACTGAAAGATGAAAGCCTTGGAAGAATGAGGGATCAATAAATAACTTGTTGATACTTGATAAAAGGGTAGGAAAGATGAATTGTGGCCAGGTGACAAGGTTATTAGATCCATGGTCAGATCCGAATAGGTGGATGGGGAAGTAAAGAGAAATGCAGCAATGGAGTGAGAAAGGCAGGTAAGAGGATGAGAGGGATACTGCAGTGGGTAGATGTTTGTGTTGTGCTCCTCAGAACCTGGAATATGTTATTTTACATGGAAAAGGAGACTTTGCAGACATGATTAAATTAAGGACCTCAAAATGGAGAGATGATCCTGGATTAACCAGGTGTACTCAGTCTTATCATACGTCCTACCACTGACCTCCTTTTCAGCATAGCCCAGCTTCCTCTGCCTTCTTTCCAGTTCCTGATCGGGCCAAGCTCATTCCTACCTCAGGGCCTTTGAACTCACTGCATCCTCTGTCTGCTTTTGTCACCCAGATCTTTGTTCAAGTGAGTGTTGCCTCCCTGCTTCCAGATTTTTGTCCTGAAGCCTTGAGCACACTCCGTTCTTGGGGATGGGGCTGGTGCAATGGGATGTCCCAGCTCCTAGCCTGCCCTGGCTGGCACTATCCCCAGTCCTGGGTCCCGCCCAAGGCTGCGGGATGGAGCAGTGTGCATGAGTCATCGAGCCACAGACACAGTCCCCTTGTTGGAGGGACCTGCGCAGTTATATTGGGCAAACTCCTAGAGCCAATGGCTAGGCTGAAAGGGAAGGCTAGGAATTTCCCCAAGTTATTCAGGCTTGCGCGGGGCCAGGTGGGAGCGGCCATTGGAGGAGCTAGATATGGCCTGTGGCATGATGCTCTAACCTCTCTGTGGACGCCCCTGTGTCCATCCAAGCTAAAACTGGGTGTGGAAGAGTAGATGGCATGTCCCGCTCTGAGAGGGTCTCATTACCCCTCAGCTACGTCTTCATTCACCTCATATGGACTTAGCATCCATGGTGTACCAGAAACCATGCTGCCTTACTACAGGTCAGGCCCTGCCCTGCAGGAGCTTACAGTCTAGTTGAGGAGGCAGGCTGGCCTGCAGACCTTCCCAATCTCCCGGAGGGCTCTGCATCAGGGCTCACAGAGAAGCCACACCTGACCACCCGAGTGACAGCAGTGACAGGATGAGCTTGAAGGCATCCCAGGCAGCAGAACTGGCCTGCTCTGTTAGTTTCCCAGGGCTGCCACAACTAAGTACCACAAGCTGAAGGGCTCAACAAGGCAGAGAACTCTTCTTTCATAGCTTTGGGGACTAGAAGTTCAGAATCAGGGTGTCGACAGGGCCAGACTCTTTCTGAACCCTCAAGGAGAGGGTCCTTCATTGCCTCTTGTAGCTTCCAGTGGCTCCAGGTGTTCCTCATTGTAGCTGTGATGTTCCAGTCTCTGCCTTCATCTTTTCATGCTCTCTTCCTTTGTGTCTGTGTGTCTTCAAATGGCATTCTCCATGTGTGCCATTGACTATGTCCAAATTCTCCACTTCTAAGGATGCCAGTCATATCGGATTAGGGCCCACCCTAATGATTCTTCTTAACTGGATCACATCTGCATATATCCTATTTTGCAATAAGGTCACACTCACAGGTCCTGGGGGGTTAGGGCTTTTTTGGTGGGACACAATTCAACCTGTAACAGTGGCTGAAGACTTGGAAGGGCCTGGAGCTCAGGCCTGGAGCACTCTGCCACCCACCATCTCATCACCCACAGGCTCTGTACATATTTCCCCCAGGGCGGCTCACTGGTCCATACACCTGCCGGCATGTTCCTACCTCCAGACTTGCTCCCAGCTCCCCTGTCTTGACAGCTTTTCCATTTCACTCAGCAAGCCTATCTCCTCAGAAGGTCTTCCTCTGATTTCTGAGATGCTCAGACTGTGGGCTCATAGTCTGTCCCCTTCAGCCTCCTCCTCACCCCATGCCAAGTCCAGAGTCAGGGAGCCAGAGGCCTTGAGTTTAGCTATCTCTATATTCCCTCAACACCATCCCTGCCCAGGCTTCTTACTCAGCTGGGGTATCTCCATGAAGGGGGAGGCAGAGCCCTGACTTCTGCACAAATGGCCCCGACTGCCAGATCGTCTCCCTTGCTCTGACCACACTGCATTTGCTAGGAGCTCCCTGAGAGTTCTGAGGTCCACCCACTTCCATCACATGGAACCCCATGGAATCCATTTGCCTCCCCGCTTCAGTGACCAGGGATGAGGGGAACACTACCCAGCTGAGGCAATTTAAGGGGCTCACAAAGGGCTCCCAGATCCAAAGATCTCTTTCACCTACCTGTCCTGGGTCAGAAATCCCACTGTGAGCAAGTCTGACAGCATCTACCCGTGATGAGGGCAAATGCCCCGGAGGGGAGACTTTGCCAGGAGCCACTTGGACAGAGACTTGCCTTGGGAGCCTGGCAGCCTGGCGATATTTCACTCAAATCCTACAAGAGATTTGCCATCCAGGAGCAGGAGGGGCCAAAGAACTTGGGCCATTATGCAGAGCTTTGTCCAGAGGCTACAGGCTGCACAATGCGGGTAGCTGAGGGCAGCCCCAGGCCCAGCCTGGCCCAGGCAGAAACTCACTCAGGCCCCAGGATATGCACTAAGCCTAGCCTCTTCCTTCTCTCCTGCCTGTCCTGCTTTCCTTTGTCCTGCACCTCCCTGCCTGAAGACCCGGCCCCTCGGATATACTTGTAGCCACTGGTTTGTTAGTGGCCTTTGGACTGGGGAAGGACTGGGGCCTCTCTCCTGGGCCCCACACCCATGCTGGCAATCATCAGGAGCAGGGAGAGGCCCAGAACTGTCACTCCCTGGGCACAGTCCCACAGTGTCCTCAACCGGCCAGTCCTGTTCTACCCTTTCTCCCATGGGGAGGAGTTGGGAGCATGGAAGATGGCAGGGCCCAGACCTGGCCGGAGGCATTGTGCTGCCAGGGGCCTACAACCCCACATGCGCCCGTGGAGTCCACACTCTGCATGGAGGCTCTGGGTGAGGCTGGGCTGCCTGGGCTTCTCCTTTCCTGCCAGAGGGACTGGAGGGTAGGATTGGGGGGTTGTTGTGGTGTGCTCACCATCAGACCCCAGGGGGTCCAAAAAGGTTCCTTTGGAAGGGGGAGCCAGCCATGTCTAATGGGCTACTTCAGTTCTGCCATAATCAAGGCTAGCTTTGGGCTGTCTGAAATAGCCAGGTATCAAAGCCAAATGTCTGCAAGGATGGTTTGGCTCCTGAGGCCTGGGGTCCAGTGCACACCCAGGTGGGGGTCAGGAGGGTAGCCTCAACCCCTGCACCCGATTCCAGGCCCCAACCTTGATGCCAAGGCACCAGTCCAGGCCTAGCTTCTACCAGGTCCTCAGGCTAACGAATCCTTTCAAATGCCCACTCTTGCCTATCCAGCCAGTGCCCACATAGCAGGCATTAATAAGTCCCCTTTTGGGTTAAGAGCTGTGTGGAGAATTTCATGGTGCCCCAGAGAGGGTAAAGAATGATCAGGGGTTTAGATAAGCCTCACTTTGAACCTGCTGCTCATCGGAGAGAAGGCATCTCCAGGCCTTGCCTGAGTCTATACGGGGGTCCAGTCAGTAGCTTGGGGAGCTGGGGTGGCTTCTTTGCTGGGTTACTGAGGACAACTAAGGTGGGGGCTGCCTCCTGCCCTGGGAAGCACTCCCTGGCCTCACTTGGGCTTGCTCCTCTGCTAAGCATGGTTAGACCTGCCAAATTCTCTTAGTCCCCTGTCTCATAGAGGAAGTGGGAGAACAAGCAGTGTGTGGCATGGGTCTTGCAACCCATGCTCTGAGCCCTGAGCGTAGCAGCCATGCCACCGCGAGGAACAGCATACAGAGACCCCCAGGGGGCACCTAGGGAGCTGAGCCTGCCGCCTTTGCTCAGAAAGTAAACGCTCAGCTCCTTCTCTGCAGTAAAATCCTCCTGTGTGTCCTACTTCCTCACCTCTCAGAGACCAACTGGGGAATCTGCAGGAGCATGACCTGCCTCCTCCAGGGGTAGAGCCCCTAAGGTCAGCAGCCACCAGACTTCTCCCCAATCTTGGGGTCTTTGTGCAGCAGCAGGAAGAACATTTTCTCCCTCCCTGGACCCTTGACTTCTCTGGGAAGCTAATCCCTCCCCCATTCCCCATGAGGCTTCCCGAGCCCCAGAAACTCAAAGATACAGCCTAAAACTGTGGTTAATGGCTGCCCCACCACTTGGTAGCTGTTTGACTGTGAGAAAGATACTTAACCTCTCTGAGCTTTACTGGCCTCACTTATGAAGCAGAAATAATGACAGCCCTTATCCTGAAGAGTCACTGTGAGGATCAAACATATTGTCCAAGGGCTGGCACATAGAGAATGCTTAATAAACAAGTGGTATGATTATCATCATTATCTGTGGGTATCCATCTTTAACCTGCTTTTCCTCTTTTGCCCCTCTCCTCTAGACCCCTGAGTTCAGAATTGTCACCTTCTGCTTCAGCAGTCTAAATGGGGGTAAGTGGGGGTAGCTGGTCAGGTCATCCTCCCAGGTAAGTGGAGACAGGGATGTGTGTCTGAGCATTCTGGCTGTAGAGCCTAGAATGAGCCATCACAGACCCAGAATGCGCTCATTTAAGTCACCATTCAAGGGGATTTCAAGAATCAGTATTTCTGTGGTAGAAGGAAGGAGTCACTGAAGGCCACACAGCAAGCTTAGGCCGGAGTTGGCCAAGAGCCCCAGTGGTCCTTCCATCTAGATCTTCTCACTGCCTGACTCAACAGCTCTCATTTCTCCAGAAGCTTCACTGGAAACCTCACTCCGGAGCTTTCCTATTCAGAGAAAGCTGCAAAGTGCAGAGCCAGCCCGCTGGGCCTAGAGCCCTGAGCTCCCCGGGCAGACCCACAGGCTGACGGCTGACTGAGACGTTACCGGAGCCGATGATTCAACTTCCTGCCTTTTGAGAGCGCCCAGACCACAGAGGTTTTCTTGCTTGGAGGAGGGGGGCATCTCCCTGCCTTGGGCCAGGCAGAGCGGGTCAAGTCTCCACCACAAACCACAGGGACTAGGCGGTGCGTAGGGACAGGCCATAGGGGGCCATGGTAGAACCCTGACTGGTGCCTCCTGAAGCCTGTCTCCTCTTTGGGTTAATGATTACCACCTAGAGTGACCAACTGTTCTTTTTTCCTTGAATCCGTCCTGTTGTTAGCACCCAAAAACCCCATCCCAGGAAACCCTTCAGCCCTGGGCAAACCAGAACAGTTGGTCACTCTATTACCACCCATATTTCAGTAGGACGTGACTTATCACCTCCCTGACTCTGGGAGTATGGGCCCGGGGACAGCACATTCTAGAATAGGGAATTGGCAAACTATGGCCTGAGGGCCTATTCTGGCCCTGTACGTATTTTTGTAAAGCCCATGAGCTAAGAACAGTTTTTACGTTTTTTAATGGTTGAAAACAAAATTAAAGAAGAATAATATTCCATGACACATGGAAATTACAGGAAATTCAAATTTCATTATTCATAAACCAAGGAGCACAGCCCTGCCCATTCGTTCACTTACATACATGTCACCTTTGGCTGCTTTCACATCACAAGGCAGAGCTGGGGAGCTGTGACAGAGACTGTATAGACCCATTGACTGTAAAGTCTCAAGTGTTTACTACTTGGCCTTTCATGCAAATAGTCTGCGGACCCCTGTTCTGGAGGCAGGCAGGGTAGGGATAAACACACTAGAAACCTCACAAGTGCCAGGTCATGTACTATGTGCTGCTGAGCTGAGGCAGTGGACAGCTGACGGTCTGGGAGAGCTTGAACAATGTAGAAGGACTCTAGTAAAATTGGACTCAATGCCAAGTCTAAAGTGGGCCCTAACTTGGCCCCTCTGCCCCTTCCCTACCTCAGCCCTACAAGATGTGCTCCCTTTCTTCTTTCAGAGGCCTGGGGACAGAGTTTATTTGAGTAGCATTGACTCTTAAAGGGCTTATGGGGGCTGACCTCAGTGTGGACCTTCAGGAGCCTCAGCTCAGCACCCGCGGGGGTCTGTCTGGTCTGCTCATACAAGGCTAGGGCAAGTCCTCTGGAGGCCTGTGTGCCCTCGAAGCCCCTCCACTCCCTCCCGGGCACAGTTGTCCCACTAGGCACACTTCCTCTGTGCCCACGTCCTCGCAGCTTAGATATTTGAGAACCCAAATATCTAAGGATCAGTGGAAGGTACCGCAGAAAGAGATGCTCAATTTCCAGGTTTTCTGAAATTTCTGCTTGGGGTAGACTGGGTCTGAGGGGTTACTTATCTTTTTTAAACAAACGTTGTAAATGAAGTCTAAAATACATGGGAAAAGTGCACAGCTCAGAAGTATACAGCTCCTGTGAACAAGCCTATGTAATTATCACCTGTGTGACCAAAAACAGAGCATGGCCAGCCCTCAAAGCCCCCTGGTGCCCTCTGTAAGTGACTGCTCCCAGGGTTAACCACTATGGAAGCCTCTGTCATCACAGATTAGTTTTGCCTGTTTTTGAAAACTATGTAAATAGGATCAGAAAGTACATACATTTTTCTGTCTGGCTTCTATTGTGCAGTGAGATTTGCCCATATTACTGGCTATGAAATAGTTTGCTCAGTTTCTTTGCCATTCTCTGTTTTATGAATATACCACCACTGATTTATTGATAGCATTGCTAATGGAAATTTGGGTTGTTTCCAACATTGGCTATTGCAAATAGTGCATGTCTTTTGGGACATGTGTGTATCCTTTCTGCTAGTGTGTATACTTCGGAGTGGAATTGTTGGGCTCTCAGATATGCCTATGTTTAGCTTGAAAATATACTTTTTACTAACAGTTTTCATGTGATTTTTTCAAAGCTCAGGCTGAAACTGCAGTTGAATGTTTCTAGAACTACTTATGTTGCTGGTGAAAGGTAATGTCTCGACATTTCTCAGGCTGCAAATACTTGCCAGCCCAATTCCAAAAATGGTTCAGAAATGGTGCGCATAGGCCCTACCCCCAGCCTGCTAACAATTGTGCTAAGCCTGGGATTTTGGGGGGCACTGGGAACTGCAGTACCAGATCCTTGGCCTAGAGACCAGAGAGTCCTGCTGAGACATAAGTGGGGCCTAACGTTTCAGGACCCCAAATCAGAACATGGGGTCTGACAACTGGTAGCATATTCAAAGCTGGGACCATCTTATGAAACCTGCTTTCCTGACCATGGGCAAGAAGAGTGCAGCTCCACATGGGATCAGGCAGCCCAAGATTGTCCCACAGTGCCATAAATACAGTAGAGGCCCTGTGTACCTCAGCAGGTCTTTTTGATTGCACCAGGGCCCATTCACCTGTGTAACTGATGGAGCAGTTCTAGTCTGCTGGAGCTCTGGCAGGCCGTTCCCAGAGCCTGCGAGGAAAGGGCCCCAACTGATTCCTTTCTGAGCAGCTTCTAGTTCATGGGACCCTGATTCCTTGCCATCAGCAAGATCTGCAAGTAGGGTTTCTCACAGGTGGATTATGCCCTCATGTTTCTCTCCCTGGCCCAGATCTTCAAACCCTGGAATGGACAGAGCTGATCACATCTCTATAAAAAAACCCTGATGGTATCTTACTTGGGAAGGTGGGTGGCTTTCTTAAAGTTTGAGTGATGCTTTCCATTACTTTGAGAGACTGGTCACTGAGAGCAAATACCATGGTTAGCTTACTGCTCATTGTGGGAAGTGATGAAGTTTCACCAGTACTCCCGGCCCTCTTGGGGAGGGCAAGTTGTGGGGGTGTGTATGAGAGAGAGCCCTTGAGATGTCTCAGAGAAGACCTGGGCCAGTTTAATTATTACCTTGCTGCCAGGAAGAATTCTGTCACAGGCTTAGGCTAGGTTCTTCAGCTCTACCTAGACAATGTGTGTGCTTGATTCAATATCCTACCAACCATTCCATCAGCCACATGATCAGGATGTTTGAGGCCATACATCCCCAGCCTGGCTTCTGTGGACTTACTGCTGAGATGTGGAGAACTTGGGGGGGGGTCCCCTCATTCAGAGACCTGGCCTTTAGGTCCATGCTGAGTACCCCAGGCTATTGCTCTGTTGTCTCTCCGTGTTCCTGTCTATAAAATGGGATGACTGTGGGGGATTTGTCTTACCATGGGGCAATGAAAAACTGTCCCAGAAAGAAGACCCTCTGATGACTTCACTGTGGACATTCCCAAGGAGTTGGTTCTAGGTTAATGCTTTGGTAGGGTTTATGAGGGAGAGTCAATTAGAATTCTTTTAGCTTCAAGTGATATGAAACTTACCCAAAGTAGCTTAAGTAAAAGAAAACTATGTATTGGTTTGTTTGGTTGGTTTACATAATGAAAAAAGTTCAGGGGCTTCAGGCACAACTTGATCCAGGAGCTCAACTATGTCGTTAGGACCAGGCCATTTTCATTCCTGCTTTGTTAAGGATTGGGCCTGTTCTTTTTTTTAAAGATTTTATTTATTTATTTGACAGACAGAGATCACAAGTAGGCAGAGAGACAGGCAGAGAGAGAGGGGGAAGCAGGCTCCCTGCGGAGCAGAGAGCCCAATGCGGGGCTCAATCCCAGGACCCCTGACCCTGGGACCATGACCCCAGCCGAAGGCAGAGGCTTTAACTCACTGAGCCACCCAGGTGCCCCATGGATTGGGTCTATTCTTACACTGTAGTGACAATGATGACAAGACAGCTGTCAGTGCTCCAGGCTGACATTCTCACACCTCCAAGTCCAAAGGAAAGGACAACATCTTTTTCTAGGATACTCAAATACTTAGTATTGGCTCTGATCAGACTTGACTTACATCACACGCCCATCCCTAAACCAACCATTGCATAAGTTTGCACAATGTGCTCTGCGACTCTGACTGTCCAGGCCTGGCTGACATGAGACTCTCAAGCCTGGGCATTACTGCACCTGAAGCCTCTGAGCTGCAAAATTATAAGAGGAGCCATTCCTCGGATGAAAACTGGGGTGCTATTCCTAGAAGAGAAGGAATGGTTACTAAGCAGGAAAACCATAACAATTCTCAATAGGGAACGCCCCTGACTAGAAAAGGAGTCATCTGGCCCGTGCCTGCTTGCTCCCTGATTGTCCTGTGCCTTGAGGGCAGGCATCACAAATTTCTCTCCTCTGTATCTGCAGAGATATTAATAGAATGGATACTCATCTTTGGCTGGTGTGTTGAGTTTGATACCCTTTCAAACCTCTTTTAACACCTACAGTCTTATTTGATTCTTTGTTCTTCTTTTTGGCAACCCAGGATCTGAACCCTCTTCCTGTGATGGGGAATTCCCCTTATTCTGAGGCAAAGCCTACTTCCCACTACAAAGGCTGAAAGTACCATGTGCATCTGTTTCCCAGACCCCTCCCCCACCCTTGGCTGGGCAATGGCCCATGACCAAGGCTCTGACAATCAGACACACAGGCCCCAGACCGATATAGGAGCTAGTGGCCCAAAGAAACAGGGATCACAGAGCATTCTCCTCAGTGGTTACTATGGGTGCAGCATGTCAGTGTCGCTAGGGGGGTGGAGATGGGGACAGCACAAAGCATGGGCGTAAGGCACCAGCCCTGCCTGCAGAGCATGGCACATGGTGGTGGTGGTGACAGGAAGGGCAGGGAGGTCCTGATGAAGCCAGTTTGCAGGATGATCTGGGGCCCTGTTCAAGCTGTGTCGTCAGAGTTGCTGCCTTTCTGCTCAGATTCTCTGAGCTGCTCAAATTATTATTTTTCTGCTTAAATCAATTTAGCTTCAGTCAATTAAGTCAATCTGCTTAAGAGTCTATTTCTGTTGCTTGCAGCTAGAAACTCTGATTGTCATAATCCTGGAGACAAAGCCACCAGGTAATTCCCCTTTTTCAGGTGGATAAATTAAGGCTTGGAGGCTGGAACAAGTTCATGCAGTTATGACAGTTGCTGAGTCAAGAGCAGAACCTTGGGCCAGGGGAACAATCCTACAACTGGCAGGTGGGAGCCCAGGCGAGGGAGAACCTCCTCACAAGTAGTGCTGCCTCACCAGTGAGCAAGTCCCCTATTACTGGAGGCGTGCAAGTAGATTTCTGGAGATTTAAGGGAGAGGCTGAGTGAGGGAACTCCAGTTCCTTTCTTCCTTGTGGATTGCACATGTTATCATCTGCCCAGCTAAGAGTACTCTGTGTGCACACAAAAGTGTTAAGGCGAAAACATGGCTCCTGGTCCTGCAGCTCCAAGGCCCCACCCTCTCCAACGAGCCAGCCTCTCCCTGGCCCAAAACACAACTGCTGCTTGTCCTATGTCTCAGAGAAAAGTCATGGCGTTTACTGGCCTCCGTCACTTTAATGAAAAGCCCCTACACCAAACAAATACAAGCACAGACATTTGCAACTAATTATGGTAGTGCTGATCAGTCAAATTTCATTGCAAATTGCATGTTGAAATTGATAGTGGGCGAGTCAAGAATAAACTGGTTGTCTGGAAAAGTGACACGGGCACACAGGACTGGATTAATAATTCAATTTAGACTCAGACACTGTGAAGAAGAGGAAAAAGCAGATTAGCATTGCCCCAAGATCGCTTGTTTATCCAGTACTTCTTGCCAATGTGCCTGGCTTCTAAGGGAAGCTGATCCTCCTTCAGGGTCCTCCCACTTTGGGAGACCACAGGGCGTTGAGTATTCCAGCCTTTAATTCCTGGTTTGCAAAATTGCAGCCTTGAGTGGTGTGGGGAGGGGAAAACTGCCCTACATCCCAGCTGCTGCTGAGAAGCCTACTCAGGAGGCTTCTTGGAAGACAGGCACCTCCTGCTTCAGTGAACCACACTCTTAGCCTCCCATTTCTGGGTATTGGGCTCGAGGGGTGTAATCTACTTTGAAAGCCCAGGTGAGTTCCCAGGTCAGGTATGGCTCGGGGGGAATAAGCCCCAAGATAGTGGGAAAGGAGCCAAAAGGGCCAGTCGGTCTCAACTGGCCTGGTCCCTAAGGAGTCTCAGGGAGCTATGAAGGCCAGTGGAGACATAATCCCAGCTTGCCTGGAGGCCACAGATGAATGGGAAATGTCCTCAGGATTCGGGGAAGGTCACTGTGTCCTTGTACCTGGGGAGGAAGGCAGGAAGGAGGCACAGGGCAGGCAGAGCATACAGGTGTCGGTGGGGTAGGGGCAGGTACCGTAAGCCCATGAGATGCACTCCCAGTGGCCACCTTGAGCTAGCCAGGAGTGCTCCACACTGAGCTGCTCAGCCAGCCTAAAGCAGACAAGGGAAGCAGCCTGCGATTTGCATAGAGCCACCGGCTCCCACTCCAACTGCCCTGCTCCACAGGCCTGTGCAGAGGGAAAGTCTTTCATCCTCTAGCCTCAGGTTCAAAACCCAAAGTCTCCAAGAGAAGTGGGCCAGCTATGGATGGGGGTAGAGCTGGTGAACTTGAACATGACTGGGGAGGGGAGGGGAGGCAATCATGATTTGCTTCAGGAATCTGCCTGGAGACAATATAGGTTGGAATTCAGAAAAAGGCTTAGGATAGGGATATAAATTTGTAAGTTGTCTACAACGCAATGTTATTTAAAACCAGGACACTGGAGGAGATTATCAAAGGAGTGAGAAAAGTTAAGAGATTAAATGAGGTCCAAAGGGGGGAGACTTGGATAAAGGTGCTAGCAAAGGAGACAGAGAAGGAGCAACCAAAGAGGTAGGAGGGAGACCAGGAGAGGTTGTGATGATCCCGGTGCACGGAGAGATGAACTCTTACATGTTATTGAGAAGCAAGGAAGATGTAGTCTGATATTTGAGAACACAGAGAGTCCTTGACAAATGCAGTCTTGCTCTAGCGGTGGGAGAAAGGAAACAGGGAGAGGACTTGAGGCAAGAAGAAGAGACAATTCCTACTAGGAGTTGGGCTGTAAAGAGGAGCAGAGAGATTGGGTGACAGTTTGAGGGGCATATAAGGCTAAGAGGAGGTTTTTCTGTAAGATGGAAAAACCACAATTTTTTTTTGTGTGCTGATGGGGATAATCTTGGAGAGAGGGGAATTTTGATGATATAGGTGAGAAAGAGGATAAATGTTGGAGTGAAGTCCTTGAGTAGACAGGTAGGGATGGCATCTGGTGTATAAAAAAAGGGGCCTGTCTTTAATAGGAGCATGGATAGTTCACCCATATTAACAAGACGAAAGCCAGAGTTGATGAGCACAGATGCAAGTGGGTGGGGGAAATAGTGGGGAGCCCGCAGAACTTCTCTGGTGAGGGCTTCTGTTTTCTTAGCGAACTAGGAACAGGTTATCAGCTGAGAGTGAGATGGAAGAAGGGGTGTGAGGCAGTTGGCTGGGAGAGAGGGTGTAAGTGCCCTTGGGGATATAGTATGACTGTTGGGCAGCCTGTAGGTCCCACTGAATGGTGGGCTGTGGATGTCTCAGGTGGCCTGTGGATGCAGGTGTAGAGGGTGGGTAGAGGGCTGAAGCGAACCAGGGCTATGGTTTTGCCAAGTTCTGCAGTGAGGGGTGAGGGAGAGGTGATAACATTGGATCATGGACTCTGAGCTGGGTAAGGAGGGATGGGACCTGAGGGGGCGAGAGACCATGAACAGTTGTTCAGATCAGTAGGCTCCATGAAGAGCAACTGGAGTTGGGGCACTTAGAAGGAGTGAGCTGGAGAGAGAGGCAGTGTTTACTGAGAAGGGACACAGGACACCAGTCAATGAAGGGACTGCAATGACAGATAATGACTCTTTGGAATTCTGGTTTGGGGAGCTAGAGGCTGAGGTTGTGAAGAAGCCAAGGTTGTGAAGAGGAGGCCAAGGGGCTGAGGAACCTGTTCATCTACATGAATGTGAACATTAAAAACTAAGTCAGAAGTGCCCACTGGAGAGGGGGGCTGTGGGCCAGGAGATAAAATCTTCAAGGAATGAGGGGTAGAGACCAGGGGGTCTATCAATGGCTGCCAAAAGCGAGGGAATAGGTGGTCTTGTCTGATGACATGGCTTCCAGATGTGGGTGTTTCCAAGGAGGAGGGCCAACTGTGACACTGAGGAGCAACACAGGCACTCCCCACCCCAAATTCAGGAACACAAATACCACAGGAGGGAGAAGAGCCACCCTTTGAGAGGCTGAAGGTGAGGCAGAGTCCTTACAGGACAGGTAGTTTCCCATTAGAACAAGAAAACAAAGGGGACATTCTGAAATGAGGTTGAGGATGGGAAAGTTTACTGATGACAGACCATGAGTTGTAGAGACCAGTGAAAGGATTTCTAGACATAGGGTAGGGTAGGCGATGAGGTCAGAAAAGGGTAATGTAGAGCCACATGGGGCTGAGACTCCTGGGATGAGGGATGCTCTGAAAATTCTGGACGTCTTGTGGGACTGGTATGAATAGGGATGAAGGGACTGGTAAGAGCAGTCCTGAGGGACCAAGACAGAGGGTGGTTGGCCAGGCAGGGTTTGTTGGGAGGTGGGAGGAGAAAGCACCTGCCAGGAGCCCCCTTCACTCCTTCTGATGGTGGTCAGGAGGGCTGAGGAGGAGCAGTCTTCCCAGAGCAGGTGGAGTCCTGGGCACCCTCTTTACTCCTAGGTAGGAATATTAATCAAAACACTCATCATAGAACCGATACTAAAACTACAGACACGCCAATGAAAGAGAATTACCCAGGGGCAATTCAGTCAGTTGAGGAACCGACTATTGATTTCAGCTCAGGTCATGATCTCAGGGTCGTGAGATCAAGCCCTCATTGCTCAGCAGGGAGTCCGCTTGAGATTCTCTCTCTTCCTCTCCTTCTGTCCTTCCCCCAGCTCACACACACACACACACACACACACACACACACACACACACGCTCTCTGTCTCTCTCTCTCAAATAAATAAAATCTTTAAGCAAAAAGAGAAAGAGAATTACCCAAAAGTAGATCCTTATATATTGCATAATAAATCTGTATCTAATAAAGTTTTCTCTCAAAACAGTAGAGATAAAAAGCATGATATCTCCCCATCCCGGAACAATTCCCTAACTATTTGAGAAAAAATAAATCCAGCTCTTTACCTTAAATCTTATATTAAATGCATTCAAATGATCCAAAAACTAGTGTAAAAAATGTGGTATTAGTGGGACGCCTGGGTGGCTCACTGGGTTGGGCCTCTGCTTCCGACTCAGGTCATGATCTCAGGGTCCTGGGATCAAGCCCCACATCAGGCTCTCTGCTCGGCAGGGAGCCTTTTTCCCCACCCCTACCTACTGCTCTGCCTACTTGTGATCTGTCTCTCTCTGTCAAATACATAAAATAAAAATAAAATCTTTTTAGAAAATGTGGTATTAGTGTAAAGATAGAAATAGACCCACACACACGATCGATTGATGTTTAACTAATGGTACCAAGGCAATTCAATGGGGAGAAAACAATCTTTCCAACAAATGGTGCTGGATCTATCGGATAGCCATATGTAAAACTTATACCACATGCAAATACCATTTGTACTGTATACAAAAATTAACTTGATGTGGATTATAGGCCTATAGTTATGAGCCATATCCAAAATTACATATACATATGTTATACAAAAATGACCTACAACCCAGGGGTGCCTGGGTGGCTCAAGTCAGTTAAGCATTTGCCTTCGGTTTAGGTTATGATCCCAGAATCCTGGGATCAAACCCCCACGTTGGGCTCCTTGCTCAGTGGGGAGTCTGCTTTTCCTACTTCCTCTGCCCTTCGCCCACTCATATTCTTTCTCCCTCTCTCTCAAATAAACAAATAAAATCTTTTAAAAAACGATAGGCAACCCAACGTAAAAACAGGCAAATGATTTGAATCGAAGAAGACTTCACTGAAGAAGATATTGAGATAACAAACACATAAGAAGGTGCTCACCATCATTTGTCCTTAGGGAAATAAAAAGAGATTAAAACTACACACCTGCTAGAAGGACCAGAATTTAATAAGACTGACCGAATCAAGTGCTGGCGAGGATGGGGTCAGTGGTTGCCCTGGGACAGATGGTTCGCAAAAATGCATGATGAAACACCGGGAAATTACGGGCATATTGTACGAACAAGGCAGAGTTTATCCTTCAGTTAAACCTTCTGTTCTTCAGTTGATAGACATTTCAGTTGTTGCCAGTTTGGGCTTGTGGCTGACGCAGAGATGTGTCACCCAGATCCTTCCTCAAGGAAGGATTTGCGGTCCAGTTGCAGGGAGTGTGATAAGCAGAAACGAACAGCTGATAGTTTATTCAGGGTCTGCTTAAGCTGCAGAGGGCTGCCTTGCCCCTTCCCAGAGCAGCTTGCATCCAGTGACTGAACAAAACAGGGATAGAGAGGCTGGGCCGTTTTAATCCAATCTGGGACAATCCAGATGCACAATATTTGCTCCAGAGTTCCCTGCCAACTTGGCTTAGACGTCCATGAACCTGCATCACAGTTTGACTTCTGCTCAATCCTGCTTCCTCTCCCTTCCTTTCATAGATGTTGATCCCTATTGTCCCTCATAAATATCTTGTGTTCCAAACTCCATTTCAGCATCTGTTTCCTGGGAACCAGATTTATGACAGAGCTATGACAAACCGAGTTCCTATGACCATTCTTGTCCATGTTTCCTGTCCTATTAACACTCTTTTCTGTAGGATATTTGCCTAGGAATGGAATTGCTGGCTCAAGGAGTATGTTATTTTCAGTTCACTTGAATAATGCTCAACTGTTTTCCAAAATGGTTGTACATGTTTATGTAAATTTATATAGATGAAAGTTTTTGCTACTACTTGGTATTGTGACTTTTAAATTTTAGTCAATTTGAGGGGTGCCTGGGTAGCCAGGGGGTTAAGCCTCTGCCTTCTGCTCAGGTCATGATCTCAGGGTCCTGAGATTGAACCCCACATCAGGTTCTCTACTCATCAGAGAGCCTGCTTCCCTCTCTGTCGCTGCCTGCCTCTCTGCCTACTTGTGATCTCTGTCTCTGTCAAATAAAATCTTAAAAAAATAAAAGTAAATAAATACATTTTAGTCAATTTGGTAAGTATATAGTAATATCTTACTATGATTTTAATTGACATTTCCCGGATTACTGAAAAAGCTGAACAATGTTTTATGTTATTGGCCTTTGTTGTTTCTTTGTTCTAGAGAGGCAGGGGCAGAGGGAGAGAAAGAGAGAGAATCTTAAGCAAGCTCCATGCCCAGTGCAGACCCCAATGTAGTGCTCTATCACAACCCTGAGATCATGACCTGGGTTTCTTTTTCAAAGTACCTGTATTTTGCCCATTTTTCTTTTTCCCAAGTTATTTTATTTTTTATTATTTACTTATTTATTTAAAACCATTCTATTACAGACTGATTGACATACAAAAAGCTGTACATATTTAAAGCATACAACTTGATGAGTTTGGATTGCACATCCTTCTTCAGGTTGTTTTTTGTTATTAATTCTTTTTTTAAAAATTTATTTATTTGACACAGAGAGAGACAGAGATCATAAGTAGGCAGAGAGGCAGGCAGAGAGAGAGGGGCATGCAGGCTCCCCGCTGAACAGAGAGCCCCATTCAGGGCTTGATCCCAGGCCCCTGGGACCATGACCTGAGCTGAAAGCAGAGGCTTAATGCACTGAGCCACCCAGGCACCCTTATTAATTCTTGCGTGTCCTATATATATTCTGGATAAAAGCTTTTTGATAGTTTTATCTGTTACTAGTATCTTCTGCTACTCTGTAGGTTGACTTTTCACCCTCTTAATGTCTTTTTTTTTTTTAAGATTTTATTTATTTATTTGACAGAGGGAGAAATCACAAGTAGGCAGAGAGAAGGTGGGGGGGGGGGGTGGGAAGCAGGCTCCCTGCTGAGCAGAGAGCCTGATGTGGGGCTTGATCCCAGCACCCTGAGATCCTGACCTGAGCTGAAGGTAGAGGCTTAACCCACTGAGCCACCCAAGTGCCCCTTAATGTTGTCTTTTGATGAATACAAAATCTTCGTTTTATCCATCTTCCCTTTATGATATTGCTTTTTGAAATTTTAAATTTTTTTAAGAAAATTTTTCTTACCCAAGATTATGAAGATATCCTTCTACATTATTATTACTTTTTCTATGTTATTATTTTAAAACTTTACAATTTTTCCTTTTTTATTCACGTCCAGACACATCTGGAGTTGATTTTGGTGTATGGTGTGAGGTAGGGATCCAATTTCATTCTTCTTCCATATAGATCCCTGGTTGTTCCAGCCAAGTTTATTAAGAGTCTGTCTTTTTGGCAATACTATACCATGCCATCTCTGTCACAAATCAAGCATCTAGATGTGTGCAGGTCTGTTTCTGTAACCTCATCTCTATTCCATTGAATTATCTATTTCCAAATCCGTGCCTCACTCTCTTAATTACTATAGCTTTATAGTAATCTGGTATAGTAATGGCAATTCCTCTAATCTCATTCTTCCTCTAAAGTGGCTTATCTATTCTTGACCTTCTGCATGTCCACATAAATTTAAGAATCATCTTGTTGTAGTCCACAAAAAATCCTCATGAGTTCTCATAGAAATAAAATTGACTCTATAGATCACTTTGGGAAGAACTGACATTTTCGTAATATTTAGCCTTCCGATCCATGAAAAACATAGCTCCATTTATTAAGATCTTTAATTTCTTTCAATAATGCTTTAAATTTTTCTGCATTGGAGACTCAATCAAGTTCTATTAGCTTTATGCCTAGTGATTTGAGATTTTAAAATAATATTACAAATCCTATCCTTTTAAAATACAGTTTTCTCGGGATGCCTGGGTGGCTCAGTTGGTTAAGCAGCTGCCTTTGGCTCAGGTCATGATCCCAGCGTCCTGGGATCGAGTCCCACATCGGGCTCCTTGCTCAGCGGGGAGCCTGCTTCTCCCTCTGCCTCTGCCTGCCATTTTGTCTGCCTGTGCTCTCTCTCCCCCCCCCTCTCTCTCTGATAAATAAATAAAAAATCTTTAAAAAAAATACAGTTTTCTCAGGGCACCTGGGTGCCTCAGTTGGTTAAGCATCTGCCTTTGGCTCAGGTCATGATCCCAGGGTCCTGGGATCTAATCCTGCATCAGGTTCCCTGTTCAGTGGGGACTCTGCTTCTCCCCTTCCCTCTACTATTACCCCCTACTCGTGCTCTCTCTCTCTCTTGCTCATTCTGTCTCAAATAAATAAAGTCTTTAAAAAAAATATATATATATATATAATTTTCTCTTTGTTGCTGTTAAATACACTGATTTTTACATATTTATTTTTTTTAAGTCCAAGAAAATTGTTGAACTCTCTTAATAATTCTAATTATCTGTAGAGCATTTTAAAAATTTCCTCTGTACACTATCATATCATCTATAAATAATGGCAGTTTTGTTTCTTCATTTTCCAATGCTATTTCCTTTTCTTTCTTCACCACACTGGCTAGGCTCTCCAGTATAATGTTAAATATTGGTGGTAAAGGGTGGGGGGTGCCCGAGTGGCTTAGCTGGTTAAGTGTCTGACTCTCGATTTCAGCTCAGGTCATGATCTCAAGGTCATGATATCAAGATGAAGTTGAGCTCCTCTCTTAGCAGGGAGCCTGCTTGAGATTCTCTCTCTCCCTCTCTCTGACCTTTCCCCTCCTGCCCTCCAGCCCTCATGCATGTATGCTCTTTCTCTCTTTCTAAAATAAATAAATAAATCTTTTTTCTAAAAAGTGGTGGTAATGGATATCTTTGTTTTGTTCCAATTTTCAAAGGGAAAATTTCCAATGTTTCACCACTAAGTATGATGTTTGCATTAGTTATTATTTTTTAAAGACAGCCTGTATAAAACTAAGGAAATTTCTTTCCAGTTCCAGTTTGATTGAAGCTTTTTTCCCCCACCCCCATTATTTACCCATTTAACACAATGGATGTTGAATTTTACCAAATGCTTTTTCTGCATCCATTGAGGTAATCATAAAATTTTTCTTCTTTAATCTGTTAATGTGATAAATTACATTAACTGTTTTTTGAAAGTTAAATAATGCTTAAATTTCTAAGATTAATTAAAACTTGGTCAGATGCACTCTCTTTCTTATGTGATGATAAATTTTGTTTAGTGATACTTTGTTTAGAGTTTTTCTACATTTATAAACAAGATCAGCCTTCAAATTTCCTATATTGATCCTGTCAGATTTGGGGGTCATTGTCATATTAGTTCCATGAAATGTGTTGAGAAGGATTACTAGTTTTTTGGAAGCAGAAACTTGTAAACTGGTAGAAGTTTGTATATGAATGGAATTTTCTTTTCCTTGAATCTTGAGTATAATTCACAGGTAAAGCTATCTGGATTTGGAATTTTCTTTGTGGAAAGATTTTAATTATTGATAGAATCTCTTTAATAGTTATGGACTTTTCAGGTTTTCCATTTCTTCATGAGTCACCTTTAGTAAGTTATTATCTCTAAGGATGTTCCCATTTCATCCAAACTTGTTACATCAATTGGCAATAAGTTGTTCATAATATCTTCTTAGTATCTTTTAGATGTATACGGGATCTCTAGTAATGTCCCCTTCTTCATTCTTACTATTATTTGTTCATTGTCTTTTTTCTCTTTGTTGGTCTCACCAGAGTTTTATTGTTTCATTATAGTTTTTAAGATTGTATCTACTTATTTATTTAGTTGGGAGAGGGAGAGAGCATGAGTAGGGGGAGGAGCAGAGGAAGAGGGACAAGCAGACTTACCAGTGAGCATCGAGCTGGGTGTGGGCCCTGATTCCATGACCCAGAGATCACGACAGGAGGTGAAATCAAGAATCTGCCATTCAAGTGACTGAGCCACCCAGGCATCCCTTCATTATCCTTTTTGAAGAACAGAGTTCCAAGTCAGAAAGGAAAAAGCAAAACTTATTTACAGATGACATGATCTTGTATATAGAAAAATCTAAGGAATCCATTAAACAACTATTAGAACCAATAAATAAGTTCAGCAAGTTTTCAAAATACAAGCTCAATATACAACAAATCAGTTGTATTTCTATATACTAGCAATATATTCTTAAAATGAATTAAGAAAATAATTCACAAAGAGTAAAATACTTGGGAATAAATTTAATCAAGGTAGTACAAGTACAATATACTGCAAATTATAATGCATTTTTGAAAGGGATTAAATAAGACTTAAATAAATAGAAAAGATATCCTATGTTCATAGATCAGAAGACAATATTTTTGAGATGGTAATCTGCAAATCCAATGCAATCCCCATCAGATTCTGATGGGCTTCTTTGCAGAAACTGACAAGCTGATCCTAAATCATGAGGGAAATGCAAGGGACCCAGAACAACCAAACATTCTGGGTGAACAACAGAAAGTTGGAGGACTCACATGTTCTGCTTTCAAAACTTATTACAAGCTACAGAAATCAAGCTATGTGATACTGCATAAGGAATAAACATATAGATCAATTGAATAAAAGTGAAAATTCTGAAATAAACTCTTACATTTAAGGTCAACTGATTTTTGACAAGGACATCAAGACAACTCAATAGGAGAAAAAAATCTTCAACAAGTAGTGCTGGAACAATTGAATATTCATGTGCAGAAGAATGAAGCTGGACCCCTACCTCACACCATATGTAAAAAAATAACTCAAAACAGATCAAAGCGCTAAATGTAAGAAGTAAAACTCTAAACCTCTTAAAAGAAAACATAGGTGTAAATATTTGTTATTTGGATCAGGCAATCATTTCTTAGCTATGAAACCAAAGAAAAAATAGATAAATTGGTCTTCCTCAAAATTAAAAAGTTTGAGTTACAGAGAATATCATCAAGAAAGTATAAAGACAACCTAGATGATGGTAGAAAATTTATACAGATCATATATCTGACAAGGGACTTTTTTTTTTTTTTAAGATTTTATTTATTTATTTGTCAGAGAGAGAGAGAGAGAGAGAGAGGGCACAAAACAGATGGAATGGCTGGTAGAAGGAGAAGCAAGCTCCCTGCCAAGCAAGGAGCCTGATGCAGGACTCAATCCTAGCACCCTGGAATCATGACCTAAGCTGATGGCAGGCGCTTAACTGACTGAGCCACCCAAGTGTCTCTGACAAGTGACTTTTGTCTAGATAAGTAAGGAACTCTTAAACTCAATAGTAGAGGGGTGCCTGGGTGGTTCAGTAATTAAGTGTCTGCCTTCAGCTCAGGTCATGATCCCATAGTGCTGGGATGGAGCCCCACATCAAGCCCCACATCGGGCTCCCTGCTTGTGTTCCCTCTCTTGCTTTCTCTCTATATATACCAAATAAATAAATAAAAATCTTTAAAAAAATAAACTCAATAGTAGAAAGACAAATGCTCACTTTAAAAATGGGCAAAGGATCTTAATGTACATTTCTCCAAAGAATATATATAAATGGCCAATAAGCACATGAAAAATACTCATCATTATTAGCCATCAGGGAAAAGCAAACGAAACCATAATATGGTACTACATTATACCACTAGAATGTCTATAATTAAAAGAACAGATAATAACAAATGTTGACAAGGATGTGGAGGAATTGGAGCCCTCATACACTGCTGATAGAAATGTGAAGGGGTGGCTCAGTCGCTTAAGCATCAGACTTCAGCTCAGGTCATGATCTTAGGGTCCTGTGGGCAAGCTCTGCTCTGGGCTCCCCACTCTGTAGAGACTCTGCTTGTCTCTCTCTCTCCCTCTGCCCCTCCTCCCACTTGTGATCACTCTCTAAAATAAATAAATAAAATATTAAAAAAAAAAAAAAAAGGAAAAGGAAACATGAAATAGTATAACTGCTTTGGAAACCAATCTGACAGTTCCCATAGGTACCATATGATCCAGAATTTCTACTCCTAGGATATACCCAAGGGAAATGAAAACTTATGTCTATATGAAAACTTGTACATGAATGTCCATAGCAACATTATTCATAATACCCCAAAAGCAGAAACAACCGAAGTGCCCATGAAGCGATACATGCATAAACCAATGAAGTATAACTGTACTGTGGAATATTATCCAGCCACAAAAAGGAAAGAAGTTCTAATACATTCTACAACATGGGTAAAACCTGAAAACAAAATGTAAGTGGAATAAGCTAATGACAAAAGACCACATACTGTGTGATTCCACTTAAATGAAGTATCCAAAACAGACAAATCCACAAAGACAGAGAGTAGGAGTGCCTGGCGGGTTCAGTTGGTAGAACATGTAACTCTTGATCTTGGGGCCATGAGTTCAAGCCCCATGTTGGGCACAGAGCTTACATTAAAAAAAAAAAAAAAAAAAAAGACAGAAAGCAGATTAGTAGTTACCTAGGACTGGAACTGGGACATGGGGGTAAAAGTGATATGACTCCTAATGAATATGATTTTTGAGAAGGGGGGTGATGAAATTGTTCTAAAACTGATTGCAGTGATTGTTGCACATCTCTATGAATATACTAAAAACCACTGAATTCTATACCTTAAGTAAATGAACTGTATGGTATGTGAATTATTTCCTAATCAAGTTATTTATTTAAAAAAAATTTTCAGGGGCTCCTGGCTGGCCCAGTTGGAGGGGTTTGTGATTCTTGTTCTTGGGGTGGTGAGTTCGAGCCCCAGGTTGGATATACAGATTATTTAAATAAAAAATAAATAAGTAAATAATAAATTTCAATGGATCTGACCATCAGGAGGACTCTGGTGACCCCAGCCAACCAAAAGCATTTCAGTGCTATGGTGGGGGGTTGGAAAGTGGCAGGATGGGGAGTGATGTGAGCAAGGAAGAAAGGAAAATACAATGTGAGCAAGGAAGAAAGGAAAAGACTTAGGAGGCTCATCTGGCCATGAAGGCAGAAATGAAACCTGATGGAAGGGAGGGCTTGAGGACATTTATTCTGTAGGCTCATGTAAGACACATCACATTTGGGTTGCCTGGATGGCTCACTTGGTTAAGCATCTGCCTTTGGCTTAGGCCATGATCCCAGGAGTCCTGAGATCAAACCCTGCATCCAGCTTTCTGCTCAGTGGGGAGTCTGCTTCTCCTGCCCCTGCCACTTGTTTTCTCTCTCAAATAAACAAATAAAATCTTAAGAGATCCAGCTCCTCGGGGCACCTGGGTGGCTCAGTGGGTTAAAGCCTCTGCCTTCGGCTCAGGTCATGATCTCAGGGTCCTGGGATTGAGCCCCGCATCAGGCTCTCTGTTCTGGTGGGAGCCTGCTTCCTCCTTTATCTCTGCCTGCCTCTCTGCCTACTTGTGATCTCGGTCTGTCAAGTAAATAAATAAAAATCTTAAAAAAAAAAAAAAAAAAAAGAGATCCAGCTCCTCAAAGAAGCTGGTGAAGCTGATTCTCTGAGTCTCTCCAGCATTCTCTCCTGACGCTGGCCAGACCTGCCAGGCCAGTCCTGTCTTCCTATACCACTAAAACTTAGCCACCTGGAAAGTCTTACCACACCCTGCCTCATCCCGGAGCTCTCCCCTGGAGGTGCCAGCTCCCACTGACATCTCCCTTCTCAGCCTGCTTTCATACTGCATACATGATAATATCACTATATTGTATCATATATGATCAGGTATTCTAGATTCATTGATGCTGTGCTGGGGACCTGATCTGGGGAGTAGGACATTGCCTAGAGCCTGGGACCCAGAACCTTGAGCCTGGCAAACTCAAGCCTAAAGACTTCTATGGGCTGGCCTCCCTTTGAGGAGATGGTCATTGAATCTGGGTTTCTAAGAAAGTCATGCTTTCCTAAGTGGCCCATTCCACATGGGCCAGAGCCAGCAAGAAAGACATACTTATTTAAACCTTAGACTCCACTGTTTTCATAAGAGCATAATTCCCATGAGGCTGAGGTAAAGATGTGAGGGGACCTTCTCCATATCCTCCCCACTCTTGGAAAACAAAATATGCTTTTTAATGAGCATATGAAACAAAGGCTCTGATAAAGTCTAGTAAGTGGTGTATAGCTTTTTTTTTTTTTTTAAGATTTTATTTATTTATTTGACAGAGAGAGATCACAAGTAGGCAGAGAGGCAGGCAGAGAGAGAGAGGAGGAAGCAGGCTCCCTGCTGAGCAGAGAGCCCGATGCGGGACTCGATCCCAGGACCCTGAGATCATGACCTGAGCCGAAGGCAGCGGCTTAACCCACTGAGCCACCCAGGTGCCCCATGTGTTTAGCTTTTTTGAACACAGTGTTTCCCAAATATATTTGTCCTTGGGATCTTTTGTCCATGCCACTCACAGTCATCCAGGGACGTATCACCCCGACAATAAAGTCCAGAACCTGCAACAGGTACTTGTGGCCTGGCCTACAAATCTCAACGGCCAGCCTCTCTTCTCCTTCAGCAGGACTCTTCTCCCTCCCTGCCTTATACAGTCTCCTCTAAGGCTAAGCCTGCAGCTCTCTCCACCTGCTGGGATGCCAGTATCTCTGAGCCAGTTATTCCCTTAAACACCCAAAGACCCCTCTCCCTACCTCATACCCACAGCTGCCTACTGCTTCTAACATCAAGTGTCCTTCAGTATGCCTGTCCCTTCTCGATTCTCCTTTCCAGGTCATTCCTTGCTGCTCTCTGAATAAGGTGAGGTCATGGGCATGAGAAGCCACACTTGGCCAAGGGGGCAGTGGTGTACCCTGAAGGATTCTCAGAACCTGAGCCACCTCTCTCAGCTTCTCTACCCCATAGGGACTCTGCCTCAGGCAGCAGAAAAGCCAGGTATGGACAGGATCAGAGCTGGAAGTGGGCATGGGGCCACAACCCAGTACCAGCTTCTCCCATGGGCAGGGACCAGAGGGCTGTCCCCATGCCTCAGCCTGGCACCTGGTGAATGAAGGATTGATGACAGTTCTTAGAGAGAAGCCCCCACTCCCCAGACCCCAGTCTGGTGCACATTCCACTTGAGGGAACTGGACACTTCCCCAAACTCAAAACACATCCTGGCTGGAGCCGGCTGTGGGCCGGGCACCCCCGGGCCAGCCGGGCAGGGCGGGGTGTCCTGGAGAGCCGCGGATGGGCCTCACACCCAGGCTGGGCCAGGACACCCCGTCCTTGGCCGAGGCCCAAAAAGGCTCTGTTTACAGAATCTGTCAGCTCTGTTCCCCCTCCCCCATCAGGCACTTCCCCTAGAGTCCTGGGGGCTGGGAGAGGGGCAGGCGGGGCCTGAGCGAGGCTAGGAGGCAGCCAAATTGTAGGCCAGCCCCTCGGCCCTCCTCCCCTTCTTGGCGCCTAAGGTCTATCCGCGCCTTCTCCAGTCTTCTGGTTTCCCCTTCAAAGCATTAGGGGGGAATAAGCATTTTAAAAAGAAAAATCTGCGGAAGACAACGTTTAGTCTCAAGGAAAGTGTAGATAATAGTGGCAAGATGCAAGGCACTGAGCCAGCAGGCGCAGGGAGAGTTTTCTGGCAAGGGGTTCCTGGATACCCCCAGACAGCCCCGAAGGAGGCTCCCTCTTTCCTCGGGACCCCAAAACTCCTGGGCCCCGGGAATTTTTCTAGGACTGCCGGAGGGATTTGGCGCAAATTATCTGTAGCAGGGAGGACTGGGGGCTTTCGGGGGTAGCGACGTGTAGAGATAAGGCCAACGGCCTGTCCGGCCGCAGTGACTCAGCTCCCTCGGGCTGCAGGGAAGCTCCGTCGACCCCTCAGGAGCCGGACGGGGGAGGCGGGGCCCGGTCTGCGACGCCCCGCCCTGCCCCGCCCCCCGGCTCCGGGAAAGCCGGCCCACCACCCCCAGCTTCCCAGAGGCGCCCGGATTTCCCACGGGTTTCCCCACCTGCTGCAAATAGTAACAAAGGCTGGCACTTTCAGAGCGCTCACACTGTGCTAGGTACTTAGCCGGAGTCATGTCTTTTGTTACCTCCAACAAGGCTCTGAAGCGGTCACCACTATTTCTATAAGAGACAAGGAAACTGAGGCCCTGAGAGGCCAAACTAGTTGCTTAAGGTAACAGGGCTACTGAGTAGTGGGGACCAGAGTTTACAAAACCCCTTAACCCCTTAAGCCCTTGTGAGTGCCATGTCCTGCCTTCCCAGGGAACAAGGACATCCCCTGGCTTGGCGGCTAACACAATACAAATATTTATCATCTTGGGGTAAATCCAGTGGTATTGATTATGTTTCTCCTGAACTCCACCCCCCCCCCCGCCCCCCTGCCCTGCACTCCCGGCCCCAAAATTCCCCAGCCCCGAGTTTCCCTTTGACCTTCACTTGGAGGGAAACTCCTCAGCACAGGGCTGGGCCCCCAGGGAACACTGCCACACTCAGCCCTTCCTTCTGGAGAGATGCAATTCTCTAGAAAGCCCCTATCTTGCTTACAGATTAGCCCCTTACTCTGGGGCCTTGCCAAGTGAGAAGCAGCAGGCACACATCACCCCACTGCCACTGGCTGGCCCTGCCCAGATGGGGTCAGGGACAGGACAGTGCCACAGAAAGCCGAGTCTGAGCCCAGAAGAGGTCAAGGAGCAGAGTGCAACCTGTACTCTAGGGCTGTCCTGGGAAGTAGTGAGCTCCATGTTATCTGGGGTGGAGGAGCACCTGTGGAAGAGATGATTCAAAAAGACGGTGGGATGAGATGACCTTTTAAACCCCAGATTCCTCTATCCTATGAGTCAGGCAGTATCTAAGGGAATGGCATCTTCTGAGAGCTGCTTAAATAGAAACTTTCCCAGACTCTCCCACTTCCTTCCCCTTTGACCTCTTTCTTCTGGGCTCATGATCTTTCTCCTGGAGACTCAAAGAATATTGGGAAGAAGATCACTCCTACATATCCCTGCCTAAGTTTGCAAGTCTGTCTCAGTGGCCACTACGTGGGTTCTGGGAGGCTCTGACTCGTGGGAAGTAAAGAAGGAAGCAAAGAAACAGACAAAGAGAGGGAGAAATCTGGAGACTGGAGACTGCTTCTGTGGTTGAGTTGGTTTGACCTTTGGCCCTATCCCAGTTCCATCCTCCTCCCCCAGACACGTGATCTTAAGCAATGCCACTTTACCTCCCAGGGCCTCTGCAAAATGAGAGAACTCTAATATCAACCACTTTCTTGGGAGGGTTGTTGGTAGCAACAATGAGTGACCACTGTGGGTAAGGTTATCCAAACACGATTCTGTGATGTGCCCGATGGTCAGCCCAGTTCCATAGACAGACACCACTCTTTATGGTTCTATCTGAGGAAGCAAGTCCCCCAAAGGCAGGCAAGTTTGGATGGGAGAGGAGGGAGAGAGAAAGGGCCCTGACTGGGGGCTGCTGGGATGGGTTTCCTGCAGTGGGAAGGGCTGTGATCTGGGGTCAGTGGACCTGTGTCCTAAAGATACCAAATACTGCCTCTATGGACCAGCATGGCACTAGGTGCTTCCCAAACATTGTCACATTTAGTTCTATCTACAAGGCAGATATTGTTATCACCCCATTTTACATTTAGCAAATAGCAAAGCTTAGAGAGGTTTGGTGAGCTGTCAGTGGAGGAGTCAGAAGGCACAGCCAAGCAAGCTGACTCTGGAGCCCTGTCCTACCCAAATCCTGACTCAGGTCCCTTGTCCCTGCCCCCACAGTTCTCTTGGAGGCTGGTATTCAGTGGCTAGGCAGAATGTGCCCAGTTCCCCAAGATCCCTGCTCTAGCCTGGTACTCTCTCTCTGCCAGCTGCCCTGTCCAGCCAGAGCAGCTCTGGCCACCCAGAAACAGTGTGGCATCATGGCTGTGTTGGACCTTGAACAGAGAGACAGGGACTAGAATCAAAGCTCCAAATGACAGGAGATAGGATATGGGGGAGGGGTCTTGCCTGGTGCTCAGCTTTGCACAGCAAAGGAGAAAGGAAGACTGGGAGGCCAGATACCACCCCCACCCACCTGAATTCAGAATTAAAAATGACCCTAGGCACCCTGAAACCTAAGACCAACTCTGGTTCCATAAGGGTTGGCGAAGGTTTTATTTTAATTAATTAACTAATTAGAGCAAGAGAGCAAGTGATCTGGGGTGGGGAGGAGAGGTAGAGCAAGTGTGAGAAAGAGAATCCCAAGCCTACTCTGCACTGAGTGCAGAGCCCCACACGGACTCCATCCCATGACCCTGAAGTCATGACTTGAGCTGAAATCAAAAGTTGGGTGCTTAACCAACTAAGCCACCCAGGTGCCCTGGGGAAGGTTTTAGACAGTCACTGGGGAAGCTGTAAGACTGGGGCTGCCCCAAGTACAAGGTGATACTGGAGGGCTCCAAGCCCCCTACACCCTATTTTCCTGTCAGAATCACAGCCTAGCCTGGGGCATTCTCTGATCAAAGCCCTGTATTGTAGACCTCCTGGCGGTCATGGAAAACCTCTGTCCAGTGGCTCAGGGCTCCAAATGGGTCCCCTGCCTTTAGCTCTAGGAGCCCCCTCCTTGTCCTCTCTTCTCCACTCCCAGTGAACTCTTCATCTTCCCCTGGAAACAAATTGCTCCCAACTTCAAAGCATCATAATCCCCCCCAAAGAGCAATCTTGAGAATGTCAAGGGGAAATTATTGAATTATCCTGGTTGGCAGAAAAATCTAATTTATAGCAAAGCATTTCTCCTGAAGTTTTAATAGATTTTTTTCCTCCGATGGATTTTTAATGTGCAATTGTTTCCTGGGCTTGGAAATTTAGTTTGAAGCACTGACATTGCTTTTCAGTTCTTGATTTATTGCCAGCTCCCTGCTTTTGAGCCTGATAGCAAACCCAACATACTATTTTTCCTTAAACTGGGAGACAGTGCTCTCTGGTTAGCCTGAGAGCACTGTTAGCCTGGACCAGACATCCAATGGCACTGCCATCTCATTAAGGGTGTGAGGGGGCCTGGCAACCTGGCTGAACCTTCCATGTCCTCCGTACCTGGTTCCCAGGGACAAGTCCCCTCTTTGAGGATTTTGCTAGATGGAACCTTAGTGCTATGTCAATGAGGATACCACTGGTCTGTGGAGTCCACTGGGGGCAGTGGCATGGCGAACCTTCCACTCTGCCCACTCCCCGATTCTCAGTCTATGAAGGTGTCTGGCATAAAATAAGGGCTCAGACAATAGGTCCTGGTTCAAAGAGGGTGGGGAAAGAGGGTGGTGTGGCTGAATGTCAGAGTTCTGTCTGGGCCAATGACAGCTTAGGCTCCCATTAGCAAAGGAATGTTGTGTTGACATCTTTGCCCAAGCTCCAGTCCATTGCCTCAGAATCATCTGGGCATAGCACAGGGGCAGTAGGCAAGGGTGTCGTCTAGAGATTTTAATTTATGGGACATGGCCAGTGTGGGAGAGAGGGGCTGGAGGGCACAATGTCATCAAAAGAACGCATCCCCCCACAAAGATGAGAAGCTTTGTGTGCCCCACCTTTCAAGGGTATCCGACTAGGGCAATGCTTAATCAAAACTCACTAAAGAGGGGCACCTGGGTGGCTCAGTGGGTTAAGCCCCTGCCTTCGGCTCGGGTCATGATCTCAGGGTCCTGGGATCGAGCCCCACATTGTGCTCTCTGCTGAGCAGGGAGCCTGTTTCCCCATCTTTCTCTGCCTGCCTCTCTGCCTACTTGTGATCTCTGTCTGTCGAATAAATAAATAAAATCTTACAAAAAAAAAAAAAACACCTCACTTAAGAGAGTGGGTTTTCGGAATGAACAACAGGCAGAGAAGGGAGATATAAGGAATAAAATAGACTTCCACTCCTATAAGGAAGGTGTCCTTACCACTCAAGCTACAAAAGCACAGGGTGGGAGGTGTCATGGGGACAGAACACACTGTCACAATACTATTCATTCCTTAGAGGCCTGCCTCTCAAGGTTCTACCAGATGCCTCTGCTCAGGAGTGAGGGAGAGCTACTACTCTCATTAATCAACCCTGCCCCTCCACATTGAATGACTTCCAAAATGCTACCTTTGCTGGGATATCTCCCTGGCTCTGTCCCAGCAGCTGGAACCCAGATCACTTGACTCCTTTCCTGGTGCTCAACTCCTTACTCTCTGGCAGGCCTGTGACTGCACCAGGCATGCATGTAAGCCAGGCCCAGGAGAGCTGAGTGGCAGGTGGGAAACAGGAGAAAGCTGGTTATGCAATCTCCTGGGGATGAGGACCCTATGGGAGGACAAGCCTGGGACTCTTTCCTGAGGGTCTTGGGGGGAAGGCTTCCAGAAGGACAAAACAGAGATCAAGGATGAGGAATCTGCTGGTGAGATCCTAAATACATGTCAAGTCAATCTTCAGTAGATCTGGGGGCTTTGAGGGTCCCAACTGGTCAGCTAGAGGGGCAGGACAAAGGTGAGCTCAGTGTGTGGTTCCTGACTCACCCACCTGCAGTTTGGTAAGATGAGGTGTAGGGCAGCCCAGCTCTGGAAGGAGTTGTGCCTGGGCAGGGCTCTGGCCCTATCCCTGAAAGCTCCCAATGCCATAGCCCCTGATGACCAGCCATTCTCATTAGACTGTGGTGCAGGGCCCCTTGCCTGGGTTTTTGAAACTTTGCCCTCTGGTGAGTAATTTCTTAGCATTTGTGTCTGGCATCAAGATCAGAGGTTTTGCTCTCCACCTCCTACCTCTGAACGAATCATGAAGAAGGACTTTCTTGAGGGCCCTGAGGGTTGCTTCTGATCTGAGAGGTCTCCAGAGGCAGGATGAGGAGCATGTATGGACCTGAAACACTTGGGGCAGGAGGCTTCTGTACCAGGTCCTCTGGCCCACGCACCCTGGCACAGGCTCTCTGGGTCTGAGTCTGACGGGCACCAGAGGTTGGCATGCTTGATGGTGGTCATGCAAGAGGCATGTCCACCACCCAAGCCCTTGGCCTCCAGCCCATGCCTCCGTCCCATTGCTTCTCAGCACCAAGCAGACTCACCAAGGGCAGTACAGAATGGCCTGAGCTCACACTGCAGCTGGAAGGTCAGGGCTAGACTCAAAGAACCTTCTGAAGATAAGAACTGTGATAGTTGAGAGAAAATGTACTAATCACTCAACTCTCAATAACCACATGCCAACCTTGTCCCTTCAACCTGTTTTTCCACTGGTCAGATCTCAGGAAATGGCATTACCATCCATGTATCCACTAAAGCTCCCTGGGCAGTAAGTCTCTGAGCCCCAAGGTCAATCCAGCCGCTCTTCTTCTGAAAGATGTCCAGAAACTGTCCCTAGCTCTCCACCCCCACTGCTATCAACCAGGCCAATCAACCATCACTTCTCTTGTAGATGCCTGCTGTAGCCTCTTCCTGCCTGCCTGCTCCTATCCATGCCCCCTGCTGTCCGTTCTCCACCCAGCAGCCAGAGTGAGCTCAATTTAAGCCAAGTGGGTCTGTCTCCTGCTGCAAACCTCCAGGGGGCTGTGATCCCCTTGGGTAAAGGTCCTGCCCAGACTTGCTCCAGGCTCTTTCTTGCTACCTAGCCTGCAACATCCAGCTACAGTGACCTCATTCTGCATGCCTGGAGCGTCACTATGATTCTCCTATCTTCCTGGCCTCCAGACGTCACTTACTCATCTTTTGAGACCCCGAATACTTACTGATCTGCCAAACCCATCCAAGGCCAAACTGGAATCTATCTCCCCAACACCTATCAACTGATTGTCATCTTTTTTTTTTACTCTTCAGTCTACCTACTTGAGAGTGGCAGTTATAATCAAGACAACACACAGAACAAACGTGAAATAACCACAGCCCATCATTAAGGTCATCATCATCGTCACTGCGAACTGTTTACTGAGTACATTTTATGTGCCTGACACTGTTGTAAGTGTTCTACATGGATCAAGTTGTTTAACCTTCATGACAATCCTATGAAGTCAGGTTGCCCTTCATTTCTAAGATGCCCTGTGGGGAGTCCAGGGGGCTTGAAGTAGACCGGAAGACTCTGTGTTGGAAGGAGGAGTGCAGCTGGGTCTCAAGGGATGAGGGGAATTTCTCCAGACTAGTATGAAGAATACTCCTAGTAGTGATAATATATCGGACCCTTTGCTGTGTTTAAGAGCTTTACATTTATTATTTGTTTTATTATTACATTTGTTGTATGTTTACAACAACCTTGAGAGGTAGATACCCAGTGTCCCATTTTGCAGACGAAGATACTGAGTTCTACTGATGGCCTCCCCCAGCCTGAGAGGGAGAGAAGCTGCCGCAGTCACAGACAGGCTTTTGTCCCCTGAGAAAAGAGCCCAGGACAAAGAAAGCAGGACTATTGGGCAGGCGGGAGTGGACGTTCTACTGACCTCTGAGGGGGAGCAAGGAGGGCTGGAGGCCCCTTCCCAGAGGAAGAGGGAGAGAGCCAGAGCTGGGCTTTGAAGGACAGGCAGGAGTTAAGGAAGCAGAAATAAGGGGAGATTGGTGATGGGGATGGGCACAGCCTCCTTCCTCTGCCCCTGCCTTGGCCATCTCCCCCAATATCTCCTAGGGTCCCGAGTAGGCTCCCAAAGGAGAACACCTACAAATTTAAGTGCCCCATTTCCATGTGACTTTTTCTTTTTTTACTATTGCAAAATATCCCTAACATAAAATGTGCCACTTGCACTATTCTTAAGTGTACAGTTCGGTGCCATTAAGCACAACCATATTGTTGTACGACTATCACCACCATCCATCTCCAGACCATTTTCATCACCCCCAAACTGAAATTCTATACCCATTGACAATAATTCCCCATTCCTCCCTTCTTTCTGGCCAACAACCACCACTCTACTTTCTGTCTCTATGAACCTGACTTCTCTAGGCACTTCATACAAGGGGAGTCATGAAGCAATGTATCTTTTTATGTCTAGTTGATTTCATTTAGCCTAATGTCTTCAAGGTTCATCCTGTTGTAGCATGGGACAGAATTTCCTTCCTTTTTAAGGCTGAATAATATTCCATTGTATGTATGTACCACAATTGGTCTATCTGTTCATCCACTGGTGAGCCTTTGAATTGTTACCACCTTTTGCCTATTCTGAATAATGCTGTTATGAACTTGGAGTATTCAAATATCTGTTCAAGTCCCTGCTTTCAGGTGGTTTGGCATATGCCCAGAAGTGGAATTGCTAGATCATATGGTAATTCTGTGTTTACTGTTTTTTGAGGCATTGTTTTCCACAGCAGCTGCACCATTTTACATTCATGCTGGTAATGCACAAGAGTTCCAGTTTCTCCACATCCTTGCCAGCATGTGTTACTCTCTGTGTAGTATGTGTTTTGTTTCTTACTAAAAGTCATCTAGATGGGTGTGAAGTGGTATCTCTTAGTGCTTTTGATTTTGATATTCCTAAATTAGTCATGTCCAACACCTTTTTTGTATGTTCACTTGCCATCTGTATATCTTCTTTGAAGAAAGTTCTATTCAAGTCCTTTGCCCACTTTTAAGTCTGTTTTGTTTTGGTCATTGAGTTATAGGGGTTCTTTATATATTCTTACATTAATCCTTTTTAGATATATGATTTGCAAATATTGCTTCCATTTCATGGTTTCCTTTTCACTCTGATGGTAGTGTCCTTTCATGCACAAAGGTTTTTCATTTTGACAAAGTCAATTTATCTATTTTTTCTTTTGTTACCTGTACTTTTGGTGTCATATTAATTTAATCATTGCCAAATCCAATGTCATGAAGATTTTCCTTTATGTTTTCTTCCATGAGTTTTATAGTTTAGCTCTCACGTTTAGGTGTTCGATCTACTTTGCCTTAATATTTGTTTATGCTTGAAGTGAAGATCTGACTTCATCCTTCACGTGCAGGTGCTCAGCATTCCCAGTACCACTTGTTGAAAATACTGTCCCTTCCCCAGTGGATAGTCTTGGCATCCTTGTCAAAGATGATTGGGCCATATATGTAAGGATTTACTTCTGGACAATATATTCTGTTTCATCTCTCTGTGTCTGTTTTTTTTTTTTTTTAAAGATTTTATTTACTTATTTGACAGAGATCACAAGCAGATAGAGAGGCAGACAGAGAGAGAGAGAGAGGAGGAAGCAGGCTCCCTGCCGAGCAGAGAGCCCAATGTGGGGCTCAATCCCAGGACCCTGAGATCATGACCTGAGCTGAAGGCAGAGGCTTAACCCATTGAGCTACCCAGGGGACCCTGTTTTTATTATTATTTTTTAATGATTATTTATTCAATTGAGAGAGAGAGAGAGAGAGATAGGAAGGTTGAAGAGCAAGGGAGAGAGAGAATCCTCAAGCAGATTTTCTGTTGAGCATGGAGTCCTACTCGGCGATTGATCCCAGAAATCCCTGCAATCATGACTTGAGCCAAAATCAGGAGTCAGTCACTGAACCAACTGAGCCAACCAGGTGCCCCTGTATGTCTGTCTTTATGCCAATACCACATCATTTTGATTACTGTAGCTTTGAAGCAAGTTTTGCATTCAGGAGGTACGAGACCTTTAACTTCGTTCTTTTTAAAGATTGTTTTGGCTCTTCAGGATTCTGAGATTCCATTTGATTTTTGTTTGTTTGTTTGTTTGTTTGAAGCAATCTCTATACTTAGGGTGGGGCTCTAACTCACAACCCAAAGGTCAAGAGTTGCACACTCTACTGACTGAGCCAATCAGGCGCCCCTGTGATATGCCATTGTAACTCTAGGATAGACTTTTTTCTATATCTAAACACCACCACCACCACCACCAAACACTGTTGGGATTTTGATAGTGATCATATGGACCCTTGAGACTTTAAGGAGGGCCTGGGCCAGCAAGAGTATCCCAAAGTGATCAGGAACTAGCAGTTTTGTGAGAATGAATGGAGATCTGAACTGAAGGGGAGGCACAGATTGGCACATCAAAGAGTGGGGTCAAAGGGCTACCCTTCTTTAGAATAGTGACTACTTTGGCTCTTCCCAGGCCTTCATCAAGAATGGATCCCCATGGGAAGGCGTTCACCCAACTGTATCCTGGACACTGCATTCCTAAGCCACTGAAAAGGCTCTTCCAGAATCAAAAGCCGCCTCCTTTCCCTCACTGGGGTTTCTCAGCTTTTCCATGTTCTTGTTGATTTGCTAGGAGCTGGTACTCCCTATCCTGGCTCTTAGAACCATTAGTGCTATTTTTTATGTGATTGAGACTCTGTCTCACTTCTTCCCCTGGACAGGTCATCCTTCCAGTCCAGTCAGCTATCCCTTCCTGGGGGAGCATGTTTCTTCAAGACTGGAGGGCAACACGAATGAGCAGGTTCCTGGCCCTTTGGGAGAGGATGGCTGGGAAGAATCTCTTGTTGAAGATTATAGATACAGTCTCCTCTTCCTGGTGCACATTATACACAGACCCAGATCTTAGTAGGTGAGGTCCACCTGCAGCAGCAGAAGCAAAGGAAGGCATAGGCAGCCTTCCTGTGTAGCCTAGACTCTTAAGAGATGACTCACTGGGCTGTACCCCAGACCTCTGGCTCTGCCTCAGAAAAACTCCTGCATTCAGTCCATCACTGAAGATAGACAGATGGACAGACAAGCAGGATAAACACTCTGGGCCCCTCATGGGGCATAATTCCCCATTATGAGCTGCGACCCTCAGGGCCTCACCTGCCTGGCCATGGGAACACACAAGAGCCTTTATTGCCTTACCTCTAGGAGGCATGGCTGGGTCTTCTAGAAATGTATCCTGCTCTGGATGGAATATGCCGTTTAACTCCAGCTCTGACAATGGGAACTGAGATTTCAGGCAAAGTCCGAATTTCTATCCTGAGGTTCATATATATGTGATTGGGTGTCAGAAAATAAGGTTCTTGAGCCAAATGGGAACACTTATCCAAGTTGTTTTTAAAGCACCCCAAATTGTATTAGGCTGACTAGGGTCATGTTAGATATAGAAGAAAAGCAGCAAGCAGGGAACATTCTTCCTATTTCACAGATGAAAGAGTAGAGGCCTAGAAAATTATATCAGTGCTGGAGAGGACCTCATCCAATTGAGCCTTCTGATTTACCAGGTAAAAGCTATCCATCTTCCCATCAGCTGTTCCATTCATTCATTCATTAGTTCATTCATTCATTCATTTAGTGCCTACTCCTGGGCAAGTCCCATGCCAGAGGCTAGGGATACAGCAGTGAGTCAGACAGACAGAACTTCTCTCTCATGGAAGGCACAGCCTGCTGGGGAAGGCAGAAGGTAGCAAACAACAAACAAATAAAAACCACTAATGAGGGGCGCCTGGGTGGCTCAGTGGGTTAAGCCGCTGCCTTCGGCTCAGGTCATGATCTCGGGGTCCTGGGATCGAGTCCCACATTGGGCTCTCTGCTCAGCAGGGAGCCTGCTTCCTCCTCTCTCTCTGCCTGCCTCTCTGCCTACTTGTGATCTCTCTCTGTCAAATAAATAAATAAAATCTTTAAAAAAAAAAAAACCCACTAATGAAGGGAACGAAATAATGGAAGAGGGGTCTATGGGAATATTTAACTAATCTGACCTCAACCAAGAAGTCAGTGAAGTTTCCCTGACAGAGCTGAGACCTGAAGGATGAGCCAAACAGAAAAAGAAAGGGAAGGGTACTCCAGGCAGAAGAAGCAGCATGTGCAAAGGTCTGGGGGCTGAAGGAGGGACGGGTCCAGAGAAGAAAAGTCACCCAGGAAGTTGGAGACCAGAGGCTTTAGGATTCCTACCTATATTCTTCCCACAAAACCAGAGCCCAACGCCCCGAAACCACAACCTTCATGGCCTCAGACAATACCCCCATCTCCTCTTGGGCCATTCATTGCACCCTCAGGGACCCAGGAGAGCTCAAAGACAAACTAAAGAGTGCAGAATGTCAGAATTGTGCAAAGAACATATAGGGTATGCTCAGCTTTGTGGGAGCTGGTGGCATTCCCTGGCTTGAGTTAGGATGAGAGACTAAAGATTGAGTTCTGAGTGGAAAAGTTTTATAGACAGAGAAACAATTCCAGCAGAGAATCTAGGCTCAACACAGGAGAGCAGGGAGAAATGGAGTAGGTAATGAATTATCAGTGTTATGTATTCAAAAAACAAAGTTTCTGAGATTTGGTGATTGACTGGGTTATTGGGTTGGCTGGAAGTGGTCAACTGTGTACCTGGATTATGGTGTCTAGGGGCCCCTATGTGTACCTGATATGCCTGCAGTCAAGATCTGGGTGCCCAGTCAGGTCTGCGCTCATTGACTAGTCCTCTCTAGTCATCTACATGGCTAGACTGGGGTTTATCATTGCCTTCAATTCTTTATCTATGAAAGGGTGTAGGGATGCCCACGTCCTCATACTCTGATACAAATCCAGTCAACAACTATTTGCTAAATGCAACTGTTGATCTGGAACCTATACCCACAGCACCAGGGTTAGAGTCTCCTTCCTGTCCCTTGCCCCCATCTGCTGTGTTATAGTCTGCCTCTTTTCATATTCCACTGTGTCTGCCCAAATCCAGGCCAACATTATTGTTTACTCAAAGGTATTCACTTCATCCAAACTTATCACCTCCAGCTCATGATCTGTGTCTACAATCTTACTCTTCTTCTGAAAACTTTTCTTTGACTCCCCTTAGCTGTTGGGACAAAGCCCTGGGGCTTGCACACCTAGGCAGTTGTACAGAACCACAGAAGACTTCCAGTTCAGCTCAGCCTGGACTTGAAGTGGGAATAATACTAGGCCAAGAGGCTTCTCCAGAGGCTTGCATGCCTTTGAACTTGAGTTTCTGGTTCTTGAGTGAACAGAGTGGATATTCCCATACAAACTAGAAATGCCTCCCTGGGGCTCTGTTCTTTGAAAGATATCAAGGGTGACCTTGAAGGTTATCTTTCACTGTCAGCCCAAATCGCCACCTCTGAAGACTTAGGTGAGTTCTGCTCATCCCTGCTGCCACCACCCTGATCCTGCCACCATTGCCAAGTGGAAGGCCCCCAAAGGCCCCTCTTCTGCTGGGTAAAGTGGGTACCCAAGTGCCTGCCTGACTATTAACTGGGGACAACCGCAGGGAAAGGAGAGTCAGGATGACACACTCATTTTACTGTGTATGCGTCTATAATGTGGGAATGTTTTTACAAGCATGTATCACTCCTGTAATTAAAGATGCAACTCTAGTAAAAAGCTCCATCCCTTAGGCCATAGGTTCAGAGGGCAGAGGGTGACAAGGAAGACTTGACAGGTGACACAGCACTGGAGTTGTACCAGGAGGTCAGCAGCAACAAGGAGGCATCTGAACCAGATAAAGGCAAGATCCAGGGTTGGGGGTGAGTTAGTACTGTAATGGGTAGGGCCTTGAAAGCCAGACCAAGGAGTTTATAATTAAGGCGTTTCTGAGCCAGGGGATGTGACCTGAGCTAGGGCTTGGGGTTGGAGCTGGCAAAGGTGAGAGAAAGACCAAGACTGCCAGAAGACTATGTGTATCCCTGTGAGAAGAGCAATAATCGAGGGAAAGGGGCACGCGAATGAATGAGCTGTGCAGGGCCCACCCCCTATCTGCACTGCAAAGCCTCCCATAGCCTCACTGGGCACCGGTAGCTCTGTGCCTGAGATTCCTGGTCCACCTGGAGCTGAAGACAGGATAGCATCTCAGCATGGCTCTGTTTCTGTTCTACTTCCTCACCTTGACCCAGAAAGGAGGTGTGGCCACTGGACCTCTTGGGGCTTCTATTTCTTTCTGTCTTCATAGAAGAATTGCAGAACAGCTGTGGTTTTGGGTCATATGGTGACTCTCCTGCATGTCACATTTTCCTGGGTCCTGGAGGAAAAGCTAGCTGGTACACCACAAAATAAGGGATGAGAGTGTGCCAACCTGAGCTGGATGAAGTTTTTCATACTTCAGGGCCACCTGCAAGAGGCAGGATGGATACTTCAGTAATGCTGGGGGATTCCAAAGATCCCAGAGAATCCTAGACACCTTGACAGACTGGATATGACATCCAGGAGGGGAGACCAGAGTGCCCCACCCAGTGCACCTCCTAGCCCTGCCTCTTGCCTCATCATAGGTTACTAGGGTCAGTCATGCCTAAGGAACCATCGAAGGTCAGTTGGAAACTTAACATGGAAAAGGACTGGGTTTGAGGTAGATTCTCCAAGATCAGAAAAGCATTCTCTCCTTCCTTGTTATGGTACCTCCACTGTCATCATCAGGTACTGAGGACTCAAAGATGAAAGTAGCCAACAAACCCTGAAGAGAGGGAGCATCTTCTCCTATCTCTGTTTCCTTTCAGTGGCTTAGTGGAAGAGATCAAGTCCACACTGTACCCTGAAAGGGCTCAGAAACTTCTGAGTATGGTACACACATCAGACAAGGAAATTCTCTTCCTCTATTATAGGCGGCTTCGAATTCAGAGCTCTGGGGCCTGCTGTTCCCTCTATCTGGATGCTCTTCCTCACGTGGCCCCACTGTCAGCTGAGGAACTTCAGTTCTTTCTTGTAGGCATCACCTTTTCTGTGAAGCTTTCCTTTACCACTCTGCTAGCACACTCCCTCCCCCATTATTTCTATACTTGTACCCATCACTGCACATTGCACCCTCCACTGTTTTTGCTTTATTTATGTGTCTGGAGTCTTGGCATATGAACTGTCTTCTGCTCTGTGTCCCTGGTGGTCAGGGGAGATAGCCTAGTGTCTGCCCCTATTGAGCTCACTAATCACTGGTGCAACAGAGCCATGATGAACAGTCCCAAATTTCCCAAGCCAATTCAAGTCCACTTTAAGATGCTTTAGCCCCCCTCACCAGCCTACCTTCAGCTTCCAGGGACCTGTCCAAGATTGGAGCCTGATGTTGGCCATTCTTGGAGGTGTCTCTCTTGAAAGGGTCCTCAAACTAGGAGACTGTAAAGGTCCCCCAAGTTCTTGGTGAACTTGGGACTCAGGCCAAAGTGGAGTTAGGAATGCTGGAAGCTTTGCTGATTCCCTCGCTGCTCTGGAAATTGACCCCTGGACAACAGCAATATGGTGATGATTGACAATCCACGTGCAATAAGGAGCAAGGGTTGTGGCCCAAGTATGTTGCCTCCCCAGGGCGTCCTGCCAACCTCATTGGGAGATAGCCAGGTAGGGACTCGGGACCCAGGTATGTCCTCCAGCTTGGGCCATGGGCAGGGCATGTGAGACCAGTCAGGCAGGTAGGAAACCCCTAGCCACCCTCATGAAGCAAGGACCTCAGAGTCCTCAGTCTACCTCTTCCACCCTCCAGATAAGGATCTGCTCCTCAGGCAGGCTGTGTAGCAAGGAACAAACCAACCCCTGCCAGAAAGGTCTTAGCAGTACCAGTTGTCCTCTTGGGTGCTTCAGCCCCAGGCTTCTTGCTTCAGACTTTGCATTCCTCTGGGACAACAGTACTTCCTGTCACTGGCCATTTGTCCAAGCCAGAACCTTGCCCTACTTCTGCCTGGGCAGCTTTTCTGTGGACCTCTCAGACCTCAGAATTCTCTGGCTGTCTGATGGATCATCACCCTCCCTACTCCCTCACCCTGTCTTGAGTCAGCACCCAGCTGGCTGCTCAAGCCCTGGTTCTGGTCTCTACGAGGTCTCCGGGCAAATCTGCAGCTCAGCTTTAAACACGTCTGCATTTGGTCTCTTCGGTTCATTGATCAAGAATCATATGATCTTTTAAAAACACAGCTGGTAGAGTTGCCCATCTGTGCTTCTGCATTTGGATCAGTAAATCGGGCTGCCTAGAATTTACTGAAACCTGCAGGTCTGAGTGAAGAATGAGTCTGCCCTCATGATACCTCCTGTGATACCTCATTTTCTGGATCATCTTCATTCTTGGGACCACCCTTGACTCCTTGACTGGGTTTTAGGAATAGTTCTGTTTTTGTTTTTTTTTTTAAAGATTTTATTTATTTATTTGACAGACTGAGATCACAAGCAGGCAGACAGGCAGGTAGAGAGAGGGAGAGGAGGAAGCAGGCTCCCTGCAGAGCAGAGAGCCTGATGTGGGACTCGATCCCAGGACCCGAGATCATGACCTGAGCCGAAGGCAGCGGCCCAACCCACTGAGCCACCCAGGCGCCCCAGGAATAGTTCTGTTTTTAATGCTCATTTATCTCCTGAGTTCTTCTAAGGACTGTTTCCTTTTTATATTGAGGTTCACTAATTATAGGGTAAAGCAGTAATCTACGCTCCTCCCCCATGGCTGAAACACGCACACACACACACACACACACACACACACACACACACAATTATTTACCAGACAAGATGGGTCATGAGTCCTTAGCTAGGTCAGTAACCCAAGGTAGTGATAGTCTCTATGCTCCCCTCCTCCAACTCCTCCTTTGAAGTACACACAGGAACATTGCTAGTATGGCAGAAATGCCCCACAATATCTAAGCACATGACCATCAAAAATAAATACTAGGAATGTCTGGCTGGCTCAGTTGGCAGAGCATGAGACTCTTGATTTTGGGGTTGTGAGTTTAAGCCCCAAAGGTGGGCATAGAGCCAAATAAATAAATAAATAAATAAATAAATACAGATAGATATTGAATTTCCTAGCCTCCTTTCCAGCTATGTAACTAAGTTTTGATTGATGAGATATAAGTTCATTGGTATATGCAACTTCTGTAAAGTATCTTTAAAGGGAAAAGGCATGCCCTCTTCCTTTCTCCCTTCTTCATGGTAGCTAAAAACACCTTTGGTGATGTGATAGCTAGAGTTAGTGCAGCCATCTTGAAATGGGAAAGTGAAGCCACACTTTCAGGATGGCAGATGCAGAAGTCCAACTTCCAAGGTGGCCCCCAGTGACTCTCAACTTCTGGTTTTCATGTGCTTGCTTAGTTTTGTTCCATATTAAATAGGGCTGACATGTGTAACCAATAGCGTGTTGCAGAAATGCAGAAATGTGACTTCTGAAACTACATCTTTTTTTTTTTTTTTAAAGATTTCATTTATTTATTTGTCAGAGAGAGAGCGAGTGAGAGCGAGCACAGGCAGACAGAGTGGAAGGTAGAGTCAGAGGGAGAAGCAGGCTCCCTGCAGAGCAAGGAGCCTGATGTGGGACTCGATCCCAGGACGCTGGGATCATGACCTGAGCCGAAGGCAGCTGCTTAACCAACTGAGCCACCCAGGCGTCCCTTGAAACTACATCTTAAAAGACATTGCAGCTTTTGTCTCCTTCTCTCTTTTTTTTAATGATTATTTATTTGAGAGAGAGAAAAGGATAAGCAGGGGTGGGGTGGGATTGGGCAAAGGGAGAGGGAAAGAGAAACTGACTCTTAGCTGACTCTTAGCTGACTCTGCGGTCAGTGCTGAATCTGACGCAGGATTCAATCCCACAATCCCCAGATTATGACCTAAACTGAAACCAAAGGTTGGATGCTTAGCCCACTGCACCACACAGGCTCCCCTGTTTTACTTCTTTTTCAGTCACTTGTTCTAGGCGTGTAGAAGCTAGCTGCCATGTTGTAAGCACACTCAAGTAACCCTATGAAGGATGGCTGGTAGTGAGAAACTAAAGGCTTATTGTCAACAGCTGGAACCCACTTGCCAGCAGAATGCTGCAGTCACAGTCAAGCCCTTCAAATGACCAGGGCTCCATCTGACATCCTGACTGCTCTCTCATGAGAGAGCTCAAACCAGAAGCACCCTGCTAAGTCACTCCTGAATTCTGACGCATAGAAAGTGTGAGATAATAAATGTTTATCATTCTTTTAAGCCACTGAGTTTTGAAGTGATTTGTTACAGAACAATAGAGGAGAACAACTAAAGTGAAGAAGCCTTGGCCTCTGAACCTGTGGAGGGCCAGAGCAACCCTTGATCGGTGATCTACCTCAGACTTTTTAAAGATTTATTGGTTTGAGAGCATGCATGCAGTGGGAGGGGCAAAGGGAGAGAGAGACAAACACAATCCCTGCTGAGCAGGGAGGCTGCCACCAGGCTCAGTCTCAGGACCCTGAGATCATGACCTGAGCCGAAACCAAGAGTCAAATGCTTAACCCACTGAGCCACCCAGGCTCCCCTCAGACTTTTTTTTTTTTTAAGAGAAATAAACTGTTCTTATTTTCACAATGATTATTTTGAGCATTCTGCTGCTCCTATACCTACTCCCGTTCTTGATACCATTATTTAGAAACTCTTCTAAGAATCTTTGGAGTGTCTTTGGAGACCATCTCAGTCATGCCTGCTGCCAATGGCATGTTGAAGTCTAAATCTGCCTATAGTGATGGGCGGTTAATGTCTATGAATGTCTGTAAAAGGAATTTCATAGAACCCCAGGCCAAGGATCAGGAGATCCTGGCTCTACCCCATCTTCCGGGATCTCACTGAACATTTTGGTGACTGGCACAAAGAGATACTATCTTCATATGGGTGTTTCTGGGATGTCCATGAGGTTCAAAAGGAGATGTAAATAAGCACTAAGGAGAGTGCCAAGCTGCTCTACCAACTGAAGATAGCACCCTGCTGTAGGTCAGGCTGATTCTGGGTGGAGTAAGCTCACCTCAGCATTTACGGGTGTTCCTTTCATGGACCAGCTTTCAGGTGTACATCTCAGGTAGCCAGCCTAGTGAGCAAACCCTAAGCAGTGACGAGATGCCCTGCTCAGGTCCAGTCAGCCATGGCACAGGACTGAGGAATGGCAGCCCTGCTAGTCTTTTCTTTTTACTAAAGCACTCCTTCTTGGTGTCCTGGTGGCAAGAAAACAGCCAGCCCTCTGAAGCTTCCTCTCTACCCCATGTCCTGCTTCATCACAGACTATGACATCCAAGTGGACTAACCAGCCAACACAATTCCTGGCCCCCAGCATCACAATTCCTGGACTTGCTTATTGTTCCTTACCTTTTCCCACTGGGCTCTTGCCGCACAGTGGGATAGATTCTCTCTGAAATCTTAGCCTCCTGAATTCTACCAGAAGTCTTGACCACCTACTTGTTAGATTTCTCCAGTCCATTCTCCACTCCTGCTCTTGGACAAAAACCTTCTATATTGTTTCCCCAGCCTGGCCCCATTAGAACCATCTGAACAACCAGAAATCTTCTTAAGCCCTGTATTAATTAGGGTAATGCTAGACACTATAACAAACAAATCCCAATTGTACTGGCTCAGACGATATAGTTGATTTCTTGCTCATATTGAACCAAAACAGGTGTTCCTGTTCAGTTGATATTTTTCCTCTAAGTGGCAAGTCAGGGAGAAGGAACCTCCCACCTTGTGGCTCTTGCCACCTCTAACATGTGGTTTCTGAGAGGATCTCAATCTGGAGACAGGAGAGAGGAAAGCTGGAGAAGGGTATGTCTGCTGCTTAACTATCCTGGGCTGGAAATGACACATGTCTTTCCTGATCAACATTCTATTGGCAAGAACAAGTCAAAGGACTCCTCTCAGATGCAACAGATGTGAGAAGAGGGGTGAATGTTGGGAAATGTAGTCTCTGCTGGGAAACCCCTTCCTACCCTCAATTCTATTTTATAGAAGGGCAGAGGATGACAGTTTTTTGGTGAACAATTAGCTATCTCTGCTCCATGCCTCTTATTTCCTTCTGCCACAACCTCCTAGCAAGACCACAGCCCAGGCACTACAGGCCAGCCTGCCTTCCTGGCTTCTGGGTCCTGTAGAAAATCCCGAGTGGGACAGATCTGTGCCAACGCAGATATATCACCTCCAAAGCCAGTAGGGCCCTTATGTTGTTGGGCCTGGGTCAGATTCTCTCCTATTTCCCATAAGGATGCTTCCAAATACCCTTTCTTCACCCTTATTCCCTCATTCCACTCTCCTTCTCAGTAGGAGAGCATTTGGCACCAAAGGGTGCCCCCTCCACATCTCCTGCTCTCTCCTTCCCACAACACTCTTATAAACCTGTCTGTGCCCGTAGTCACTCCAGCTTCACAGCCCAAAATCCTCCCCAGGTTTCAGACCCATGTATTCACCTTCCCTCTGGATGCACATAGGTCTTTCACACTCACGTGTCTCCAACAGTCATCATTGCCCAGCCCCTCTCCTCCCCTCCCACCAGCTTCTCCTCCTGTGCTTTATTTCTCCCAGGATGGCACCACCCTCCCCACACAATCTCCCTTGCTAAAAACCTGAGGGTCCTCATCTTGTTTCTCAGGTTAAATCCTGGCCCAAACACTTTTTGAATCCGTTCCCTGTACTCCTTTCCTTTCCTCAGATCATTGCTCCTTGTTTAGATGCCTATAACCATCTCCTGATGGGTTCTTATGCCTCTAGTCTGTTTCCCTCCAACCTGGGCTCCATGGAAGCCACAGTGACCGTTCTACAGTACACATCTGACCATGACACTCACTTTCTTAAGCATGGAATTCCCTCTGAGGCCCCCAAGTCCCCATATGACCCACAGACCCACTGCCCACTTCACCCAGTCCCTCACCTCCCTCAACACTCCGGCAATGCCCGACTTTAAACTCTGGAAGGGCAGGAGCTAATTCTGCATCTTACTACCTCAGTGCCTGGGATAATGCTCAGTACGTGCTCATGAATGAAGATTGTGGGAAGGTATCTGTTGAAGGTATGGAAGACTTTCATTTAGATAAGCTTGATTTACCCTGAATGGACATTTTCTCCTCGCAAGAGCCAAACTGTGCCTGTGTGTGCCTGTGTGCGTGCGTGTGTGCATGTGTGTGTGTGTGTGTGTGTGCATTTATCTGTGAAATCTGATCCTTTGCCCGAGAGCCTCACCATCAATTAATCATGACTGGCCATTTGCGTAAAACCTCTTCTCCTAAAGCACTTTGCACAGAGGGGGCGGGCTCTCCCATCCTGCTGGGGCTGTAGGCTCAGTTCCTGCCACATGACTGGCTTTGGCAGTACATTCATCCCTAAGTGTCTCACTGGAACCCCACAGCAGCCTTGGGAGGAAAGCCAAAAAGGAGCACGGTCTCCCATTTTTAAGATTTAAAAAAAAAAAAAAAAAAACATGTTCATGGGGTGCTTGGCTGGCTCAGTCAGACTGACTCTTGATCTCGAGGTCATGAGTTGGAGCCCCACATTGGGTGTAGAGATTACTAAATAAATAAATAAATACACATTTAAAAAAGAGAGGGGGGGGGAAGGAAACTTGTTCTTAGGAGGTGAGGTGATGGTCCAAGGGTGCAAAGCGAGTCGGGTTTTTGTTCTTTTCCTCTGTATCATGGACCATTCTTCCCCCTAAACTTTGGGGCTGCTGTAATGCACCATGGGGCCAACACAGACCACAAGCTCTGTAGGAAATTGCCTCAGACAGGGAGGATTGAGACCCTATCTTCTCCCCCACCCCACCAGTCATAACACACCTTGCATGTCAGCTATTCTCTAACGTAGGGAATTACTGGAACAGACACACACCCAAGCTGACTCGAACATAAAGGAGGACTCTCACAGAATCCAAATGCACAAAGTTATCCTAGGAACTAGATGGTCAGAATGAGACAAGCACTTTGTCTTTCTTGCTGGACCACAGATCTTTTCTCTTTGCATTTCTAATCTGATCCTTTTTCATAAAGCCTTAACCATTTTTTAACAAGGCCCGATGTGACTGCCAGCCCTGAGGTGGTCTGGCTTACAACTCCAGGGCCCACAACCACAAAATTAGAGTCAGAGCCTTGGAACTACTTGGCTGGCTCAACTCAGGCAAGGGCTGGTTCTCTCAGTTTGGGTTTCCAGTCCTGGCTCATCACCTGGAACATGGGCAAAGGGGTTGGGTGAGCTGGTAGTGGGTAGCGGAGGTAGTGGGTAGAAATCCTAAGAGGGATGTAGGGAAGAAGCCAATTACAAGTGGAGGGAACAACTGTGAAAGAAGTTAAAACGAGTGGGCATCTTGAGTAACCAACCCACCTAGATGCTTCTCAACTCTAAAGATGGAAGTTAAGTTGTAGAAGCTTGATAGGAATACAAGCGTTTCCTCTTCACAGAAATACAGACTGCCTGGTGGAGTACAACTGACTATTGCCTTGTGGGACTGACCAGTTTCTAAAATCACTTTAGCATTCCTTATTGGACTATCTATGGTGATAAGTTGAGTTCTCTTTTGAATTGGTTGTAATATTTTAGTGCTTCTCTCATTAACTGATGAATTTAAATAAATCTTCGATGCATACTAATTTTATATCTGAGGAGAGGCATGATTGCATCCTCTTTTAAAATGTATCATGGGCACTTGGGTAGTTCAGTCGGTTAGGCATCTGCCTTTGGGTTGGGTCATGATTTGGAGTCCTGGGATCCAGCTCTGTGTTGGGCTCCCTGCTCAGCGGGGAGTCTGCTTCTCCCACTCTTTCCCTCTGCCCCCCCCGCCCAACTCATGCACATGCTCTCGCTCTCTCTCGCAAATAAACAAATAAAATCTAAAAAAAAATTAAAATGTATTGTGAAGGGGTGCGTGGCTGGCTCAGTGGGTAGAGCACGTGGCTCTTGATCTTAAGGTTCTGAGTTTCAGCCCCACGTTAATAGAATTTTAGTGGAAGTTGTCCAGGGAAAGGTGTAAGTGTCACTTATTTTCTTTTTCTGTACTTTCTATTTTTTTAAAGATTATTTATTTATTTGAGACAGAGAGAGAGAGAGAGAGAGAGAGATTGAGCACAAGCAGGGGGAGGGGCAGAGGGAGAGGAAGAAGCAGGCTCCCCGCTGAGCAGAAAGCTTCGGACCCTGAGACCATGACCTGAGCCAAAGTCAGAGGCCTAACTGATGAAGCCACCTGGGCGCTCCTCTGTGAAAGAAGTTAAAACGAGTGGGCATCTTGAGTAACCAACCCACCTAGATGCTTCTCAACTCTAAAGATGGATGTTAAGTTGTAGAAGCTTGATAGGAATACAAGCGTTTCCTCTTGTATTTGTAATTATTTGTGAAGCTGTACATATGGTTGTTTGGACTTTTCTGACAATGAGAAAACTTTTACAAACCTAATATGTGTCAAATTTTAAAGCAAAAAGCCGGCTAAGTAGGGCAAAACTACATCTCAGCATATTGCTACAAGCCAGCCATGGGTAGGCAGAGGTGGTTATGACATGCTGCCTGCCCTCAGGGAAGGGGATGAAGATCAAGCTCCACCCATAGGCTGAAGGACTCCAGACAATATCCACAGCCACCTTGTGTGAGGAGGTGCCCAGGTGAGGGGACTTCCTCATTGTTCCACACCTGCCGAATCTCCTTCCTCCTGCCCTTTGGCAGCCCAACTTAGGGAACACTGCTGGAAGCTCATGCCAGAATGGGATTTCTTCCTTCTGCCTTTCCTCCCCTAACAACCTGAGAGGCATCCTGCCCTCCCTAGCTTGCAGCTGAAATGGAAAGTCACTGCCAAACCTCTGCTTGCACAACAATGCACTTCTGAGAAGGGAACACAAAATTTCTGTCAACTGAATCCTGTTTTCCTTGTGAATTACATGATGGTCCAGATACGCTCTGGCTTCCATTGCTGTGGGCGGCTCCCCCACTGTCAATGGTCCCCACACTTCTTATTTTTCTGTTTTCATTAAATCAACCTATAAACTGGCTTTGATTTAAGTACCCCCTCCTGTAAAAGTACAAGCTTCCTTCTAGGAATTCTACTATCAATCAAACTTGGACATCTGTCTCTGCTGTTTTCTTTTCTTTCTTTTTTTTTTTTTTAAGATTTTATTTATTTACTTGACAGAGATCACAAGTAGGCAGAGAGGCAGGCAGAGAGAGAGAGGAGGAAGCAGCCTCCCTGCTGAGCAGAGAGCCCGATGTGGAGCTCGATGTGGAGCTCTATCCCAGGACCCTGGAGTCATGACCCGAGCCAAAGGCAGAGGCTTTAACCCACTGAGCCACCCAGGCGCCCCAAGTCTCTGCTGTTTTCTAAGTGTGTAAGTACAGTAGGGCAGACAATACCCACAGGCAGTGGGACCATCTCTCAGCCCAGGAGGCTCCCCTGACCTCTGGCATAAGTGTCCTTAATCCCTTGCATTTATCACAACTGCACACAAGTGCTTCCTTAATAAACTCTGGCCTAGAAGGACCAAGGACAAAGGAAAGCATGCGCCTCTCCTTGCTTGCTGCACATTCAACTGGATTGACAAGGGCTGGCCTTTCCCACACTTACCCACCAAGCATGAAGTCGCAAACATTCCTGAATCTAGGGGCTAATGTCCAGGTGCTCCAGAAGACTTCCAAGGAGCATACCACTGTGATAGAGAGGGAGAGTCTTACTGTTATTGTCACTGCTTGGAGATGTTCATGCTTAGACTCCCAACGCCATCTGACTACATCACTTTCTCCCTTAAGTCCTTTCATGGCTCCCTATTGCTTGCATGATCAAGTCCAAGCTCCACGGCCTGACTTTCAAGGCCCTTGCTTCCCAGTCTGTCCCCACCTATATCTCTGGCACCATCTCCCTACACCTAGAACCACACTGTCTAATCCCTCATTCACCCCAGGCACACTAGAGTCCAACTTGCATATGAGTCTCAAGGTGGTTTTCAAGATCTCCTAGCTGCTCAAAATGCCTCATTTGAATGGCAGTCTCTCTTACTAATTGGTGTCACCAGAATCACATTACTATAACTGCAGACGGAAATGCCAGTGCCAGTTCTAACGCAGGGCCTTACTCTGGTGTTCCCACCATCTCCACGGCTGCACCTGGGTGAACATCACACAAACCACTTTCCAGAACAGCCCTCTCCACAGGAGCAGCTGCAGATTCCTCCCACCTCCTAAAAGCTCACTGCTGTGGAGCAGAGGCAGTTGTATTAGGACACATCACAGCATCTCGCTGCCAAAGTGACAGCTACAATTATGTTTTGGCCGACAGCTGGAGATGAGAGAATGTATAAACAGCCAAAGCCACATGAGCCTTCATGAATCAGCAGTTTGTAATGCGTGTCCAGCTGGTAGGTGGGGTGGGTAACCTGCTGGCTACAGACCTCAGGTTAGTGCCTGGAACCCTCAGGTGAGGTCTTCCCCCTGGACCGTGGTAGTTAATGCCCCCAGGGAACACCCCAGGACCCAGAAGGGCAGGAGTAGGGCAGTCAGGCCCAGGCACGGTCCAACCCCAGGGGACAAGCATCTCATTCCCAGGCAAGGGTGGAGGGCAGGCAACAAAGGGCCAGACTTTACCCAGGGGTGAACTCCATCTTGCTGAGCAGCCTGATGAGGGGTGTATTCATAATGGGTAGAGGGTCCCTGTTGAGACCACCTCCATAAGGAGCCTCAGTGCCATAGGAGTGGTGTCAGCATAGGGGCCAAGACACCATAGCAAAAGCCAGCATGGGGGCAGCAGCAGTTTCTACCTGTGGAGCCCTTCTACGTGCCAGGTACTGTGATGACCCCTTTATGTACATTTCTTCTTTTCAGCTTCCTCACCATCCAGTGAGGTAAGTCCTGTTATCCCCATCTTCCCAGTGAGGAAACTGAGTCTCAGAGAAATTTGATGCAGATTGAGTAACCAACAATTACAGAGATGGAATTTCAGCTCGAACAATCTGTCCCCAGAGCTTGGCAGATTTATTATGCCTCATTGTCCTGGTTGGGTCTTTTTTTTTTTTTTTTTTAAGATTTTATTTATTTGACAGACAGAGATCACAAGTAGGCAGAGAGGAAAGCAGAGAGAGAGAGGGAAGCAGGCTTCCTGCTGAGCAGAGAGCCCAATGTGGGGCTTGATCCTAGGACCCTGAGATCATGACCTGAGCCGAATTCAGGCTTAACCCACTGAGCCAACCCAGGCACTCCTGGTTAGGTCCTTTCAACCCAGTCATGGTTGCAGGAAGCTAAGAGACTCCCAGCACATTCCTTGCATAGGGTGAGTTGAGTTGGGGCCTCCAAGCAGACTTTGGCCTGAAAGCCAAGACGTTACCAAAGGAAAATAAACAACAGGTATTTGAGGTGACAGGTGCTGGGTTATGGAATTGGGGAGACAAGGTAAAAAGCTACTAGGATTTCCTCATTGCACATTTTTGCATGTGCAGTAGAATAAGCACCATCAGGGAGCTGCTCCATGACCAGTGTTGCCCCTGGAGACAGAAGGCAGGAGCAGAAACTGTTCTTTTTCTCTGACCTGCATGCTTTCTGGGGCCCAGCCCCACAGGTAGGCTCCAGACCCTGGGGCTTGGCTCTTACTTAGCCTGACCTGGGTTCCAGCCAAGGCCTCTGGGAAGGGCGGACTCAGGCTCTTGGTGTCCTCTGAGAAGTGCTGCTGCCCTTCTCAGGACCCTGGTTGGAGTGGAACCTGACTATCCTCACTTTCTGTCCAAACGCATGCAGTCAGGGAGGCCACAGACAGGCAACTGTGTTCAACAAGCTTCCAAAGAGGGTGTCTGAAAGGTGGGTGGGGCTGGGGCACAGGAATGTTTGTGTTTCAAGTGGCTGCTGCCCATGAATCACCAATTGCATTCTGTTCTCTCAGCACTGCGAAGGCATCATTTCCAGCAGCCTCATGCCGAGCTGGCCGCCAGAGCCTCTTAGTGTGGCTATAAATAGCAGATCATCAACTCACCTCTTCTGAGCTCAGCACAGTCTCTTCAGTTCACTGTGTCTTTCTGCTGCCTGCGTGTCAACGTCACTCAGATTTCCCAGGTGAGGCCTGGCTGAGAGTCCCAGGGCATGCTTTGGGGGGCTGCACAATTTAGGTGCCCAGAGCTGTTCAGGGTGCCAGGGAGGGCAATGGCAGACTTTTGAAGAGCTTGACATTTCAGGTGTCATAATTACTATCTCCCGTCTCCGAGCTCCTCTCCAGTTAAATGCAGCACCAAGGGACTGTCATTTCTTGAGGAGTCCTAGAAATAAAAGGCAAGGGACTCACCAAAAACACACCGAAAGAATACCACCTGGAGTGGGTAGCACCAAATGAAAGCTTTCATGCCTTCCTACGGACTTTTCCCCCTAACACTGAATGAAATAATTTATAGTTCTCCAGCGGCAGGAGTGAGAGACAATGAATGAAAGACTTTACGACTCCCTGGCTTGAGAAGTGAGCTCACGTATTTTAGGATTACTCCCAGCTTCTGTTCACAGAGTGCTCCCTGTGTGCCAGCCTCGGTGCCCACTTGCACAGGCAGCATACCAAGTTAGCCAATGGACAGACTGCTAGCATCAATGGCTTCCTGTAGGAGAGGCTGTGGCTCTCACAGTCACACCAACAGGGCTCCTGGCTTCCAGAATCCAATCTCTGAATGGCTGCACTTTCTGACACCTGCAGAAGAGGACCGTTGGGGTGCCCACATACTCGGGTGAGCGGTGGGTTGTGGACAGTAGTCTCCTTTTTCCAATTCCACGCATTCCATGACCGTAAGTAGAAGCCCAGATGCTCAAGACCCAGGCTCTACTGGCACTTGAATGTCCACTGGCACCATCTTCTTCCAAATCTGATCTTCTCCTAGCTGTAGGGGAGGTACCAGTCTCCACTTGGCTTTCCAAGCCCAGTTTGATGGTCTTCCTCAACCCTTCCTTCCTGAAACAGGCAGGGGTCAGGTGGGACTCTCCACCCACCCCACCCCCTGCGCCGGGGGCAGCTTCCCTTTAATCTGTTTCCTCCTCTGCCTCCCCACTTTGAGGCCTAGTCCCCTTTATTGGTTTGTCACAATAGTTCAACGCTATGCCCAGGGAATGTTTAAGAACACAGATTCTTCATTCCCTCCCTCCCTTGGTTCAGACCCCCTGAAACCAAATCTCTCAGGGTACAGGTCAGAATCTGGATTTTTTAAAAAAATTAACATATAATGTATTATTAGCCCTAGGGGTATAGGTCTGTGAATCATAGCATCTGGATTTTTTAAAAAGCTCTCCCAGTGATCTCTGCAGCCAGGGTTAGGAACTACTTTGTCTAACTGGCCACCTAGACTCCAGGCTCTCTCTGTTCTGAACCCTCCCAATCACAGCTCTCAGTTTAGTTTTCCAAAACCATAGTTTATCTTGTGTCACTCTCCTGCTAAAGACCCTCAAGTAGCTCACCCTGCCTGCAGGAAAGCAAAATCCTTAGTGTGGTGTTCAGGGCCCTCTGCATTGTGATCCATTCATTCTCCTGTTCACCACATCCTCCAGCTACAGAGCTACCTCTCCCTGCAACGGCCTCCTGGCCCTGCTCTTTCTCCTTTGCTTATCTGGACTTTAAGTGTCAGCTGGCCCTGGCAGAACACACTGAAACAACAGAGATCCCTCCTTAAGACTTTGAGCCCTCCAATAAAAGGAAGGAGGAATTATTGCTCAAATGTCCCTCTTAATTCAAGAGCCACGTGTGCAGCTTTAACTGAAGAGAGTTTTGTGGGGCCTGCAGATGAAAGGAGATCCGCCAGCAGAGACGACACGATCACAGTAATGTGTAAACACAGGAGAGCAGGAGTGGTCCGGCTTGTGATTAATTCCAAGGAGATGGTATTTCAGCATTCTCCTTGCTTTTACTCAAGCCAGGGAGACAGAGCAGGTCTGGTAAGCACTGGGGCCAGGGCCAAGTGTCAAAATGCCGCTCATGTTTTTTTGTCTCCCAGTCCTGGGACAAAAGTAGAGGACCACATTTGGATCTTGTCCAAAAGGTCAAGAGTGTTTTACTAATATGATTAAACAGTGTGCGTGTTTGGACTTTGAAACCCTCTTCCCATAAAGAAACACCAACCCCCAAATAAAATATAAAGTGACTGTGTTGACTGACAGCAGGTGTTATTTCAGAACGGGGGCTGTAAATTGTTCCCCTCAAGGGCTTCAGAGTGAAAATGAACCTGAAAGAACTTCTGGGTAAATGTGGCAGAAGAGTCTCTCATGAATCTCCATCTGCTCTCTTCCAAAACTTTACTAAAAACAACTATACAGGAGTAGAAAGAGTTACAGATCCACAAGGTCTATGGAAAGAGGAGAGGAGATGGCAGCAGACAAAGGATGGAACACATTTTTGGAAGGTGGGAAGCAGAGGAAGGAGTGGTGAGTCACACGGCAGCATGGGGGAGGCTGAAGGCCTGATTCCTACACAGGTGCTCTGGGGGACAGCCAGGGTGGAACTGCCAGTGGGAGGGCTGGTGGAGGCCGTGAGAGCACAGTCCCCAGGGCAGTGGGTTCCCACACCTTACCCACTCCTGTAGGTCACCTGAGGTGCTCACTGGGGAGGATGGGCATAAAGCACAGAAAATATGGAGAACAGACAGAGATCTAGATGCTGAAAGGTAAAATCCCAGCCCCTTTTCCTTACCCAGCTTTCAGAAAACCTTCAGGCACAACCCTTTCCTCCCAGGATGGTGACTACAGGACACTTTTCTGTAGAAGCTGAGTAAACTCAAGGGAAAGACCTACAGATACAGACATGATATGGAGACAGACCCTCAATGGAAGACCCAGCTCATGACCAACTCCCCTCTACAGGGAAGTCCACTGTTTGAAAGCTCCACCCAAGCATGCTGACCAGCGAATCATTGCTTCAAAGCATAATTCTTTGATATTATCAGAGAGCCAAGATCCCATTTAAGGAAAGCATCAGATGTGAGAAATGGGGAGGGGAAGGAGAAGAAGAATGTCTAAGTTCAGGGAGAGGAAAGCTTTAAAAATGCTATAAAAATCCCCAGGGAGAGAAAATAAGGTTTCTATTTCAAGATTCATTACCCACAAAATGTCAGAACACCAGAGATACAGAAAAGACCCTAAAAGGACCCAGACAGAAAAAACAGGTCAATTGAGAGTATCAGGGATCAGAATGGCACCAGACTTCTCAAAAGCAACACTGGAACCTGGGAGATAATGGAGTGGGGCCTTTAGAACTCTAAGTGAGAATTTTTTATAGCTTAGAAATATAAACCCAAACCATTAATTAGGAGAAACAGTAGAATAAGAAATGTTTTCAGACAAAAGAGATCACAAATAATGGGCCTCTCAGGCTCCCTTTCTCAGGAAGTTCTCCACCCAAACAAAAGAATAATTCAAGGATGAGGGGTGCCTGGGTGGTCAGTCAGTTGAGCATGACTCCTGATTTGGGCTCAGATCATGATGTCAGGGTCACGGGGTCAAGCCCCACATCAGGATCTGTGCTCCATAGGAAGTCTGTTTATCTTTCTCCCTCTGCTCCTCTCCCCCCTCTCTCTAAAATTAAAACAACAACAACAACAACAAACATTCCAAAGATGAGGATGACATGCCCAGGAGAGCAAAAGGGTACCCAAGGTGACGCTGAAGGAGAGCCCTAATGACAGTGAGGTGGAAAGCCCAGGGGCAAGAGCTCTGCTCTGAGCCAGAGGATAGAGAACTTCATGTGAGAGATGGTCAGATTACTTGACAGGTATGCCCAGGTAGAAAATTATGTTGAAGGGCTATTAGACAGTTGTAAGAATTAGGAATAAGTTCTTTAAAAAACGGAGTAAATAAAAAACACGAGGCAATTACTACCTACAAAAAAAAAAAAAAAAAAAAAAGCCTATGACAGATAAACTGTCAAAGAAAGTAAACACAACACCACAAAAATTTACATAGCCAAAGTAATGTAAACACAGATTATTGATTTAGCCAAAGATGGTAATAAACAGTGTTGGAAAGCTGGAGGAAAGAGAAGGAGGATGCAGGTGCCAATGGATTAAAGCAAATACTCATCTCCCACAATTGCAAGAAAACAGATAATCTTTAAAATTGACGAATCAACAAAACAGCACTCTAAGTGTATTATCTAGAGAAATAGAAGAGGAAGTTTAAACTGGGAAACAGCTGAAAGAGTTTATTTAACTGGGTACCTTTGGGTTATCAGACTGGGGTTGGGGTTACATGGGACAAGGGATTGCTATTTTTCACCCTATGCCTTTGAGTACTGTTTGAATTTTTGTGTGTATACGTTATTGTCATAAAAATAGAAAAATTTTTTTGAAGAAAAATAAAAAGAAAATATAAATTGACAAAAACGTGTTAGATATTCATTAATTACATTCATGATTTCTTTCTGTCTGATCATTCTGTTCGTCTGTGCCCTCATTAACTTTTTTTCTTTCAAAGTCTTAAATATGGATTGAAAAATATGGTGAGGTTGCCAGAGAAAACACATTTGGGATATACTTATACTAAAAAATAATTTGTTGTTTATCTGAAATTCAAATTTAACCAGGTGTCTAGCACTTTCATTTTGTTAAATCGGGTGCTCTAAAATGTGGGCTCTCCTTCTGCTTATTCCACAGGGTAGGCCTCTGGCTAAATTGATACTGAAACCAGAAAGTTCATTGCAGTTATATTGGCAGCGCAGGGGACATATACAGAAACTGGAAAAACTACCTAGTCAGAGGCTGAGCAGTGATTTGGGATGTAGTCAAGATAAGGATGGCATGGTGCCAACCAGTCCCTGGACAGTCTCTGTGAGGGTATTAAAGAGGTGCTGTTCTTGCCCTGTGACTGGCAGCTGGTTCCCCCAAGGGCACAACACCTGGAGCTCCTCCCTCCATCTGTCCCTGCAGGGCTCAGGACCTGGGCCCAAGACTCATGTAAATCATCACTATCACTCCTGCCACATTATCTCCCCTAAGAGGGGCAAGGGTAGCAGGACAAGTGACCTTAGTTTACCTAAATTTAGGAGTGGGACTCCAGACGTCATCCCTTATTCTTTTCTTTCTTTTTTTTTTTTTAAGATTTTATTTTTATTTATTTGACACAGAGAGAGAGAGAGATCACAAGTAGGCAGAGAGGTAGGCAGAGGGGGCGGGGGGTGGGGTGGGGTGGGGAGCAGGGAGCCCCATGTGGCCTCCAACCCAAGACCCTGAGATCGTCACCTGAGTCGAAGGCAGAGGTGCCTTCTTATTCCTTTTCTTAAAAACACTATCTCTTGGGGTGCCTGGCTGGCTCAGCCTATACAGCATGTGACTCCTGATCTCGGGGTTGTAAATTCAAGCCCCAGGTTGGGTAGCAGTTATTTAAAGATTAAAAAAAAAAGGGAAAACAAAAACCTATCTCTTCAACAAGTTCTTAGATGCCTAATCTTGTCTACAGTGTGCTTGCTGAAGAGTTTCATTCTCAAAGGAGGATTTTTCCCTTGAACTGTGGGGAGATTGTTTACCACCATTGACTACTGGTAAGGAATGTAATCATTTTCTTCCTTTTGTTCTGGGGAATGTGGTCTTTGGAGTTAGTAGAAGCAAGGATATGTGAGTCCTCCTGAAGATAAAATCATCTCTGGAATATGCAAATATATAATTTGGAAATACATAAATGTAAAAAGAAATCAGCTATGATCCAGGTATTTTAAAATGAGGATGAACACAAATATAAAGCATCTTCCTTGTTTTGCTATTATTTATTCCTTATGTGCGTAGATGTCGAGGGTGGCCAGGCAAGCAAGAGTTTTCAGAAATCTGACTGGGATTAAGATGGTTATATACAGGGTCCTATTCTACCAACTAGTGGTGAGAAGCGTTCACTTTGCTTAAGCATTTACAAGGCTTTCTAAAAACAAACAGCTTTGGCCATATTTTTTTTTAATTGTAAAATACTTAATCATTATCTCATTCAGTCATAAATTTATTGTAGATGTAAGGTGATTGGAAGCTCAGTTCAAACCAAATAAGTTATTTTGTGTTTTTCAGACAATGATAATTGCTTAAAGTTTTTCTACTGAAAGATAAAATCTGACTTCATATAGCTCTCAATCTTTGGGGCTATGCCTGCCTTGAAAAGCAAAGAAGAATGAGCTATCTTCCACAAAATAGCCTTTCAAAGCTCTAAGACAGTCCTAGGGCCCGTTCCGTTGTGTCCTCTGCTGGCCCGCCACCTCGTCTCCAGCTCCCCTCCTCCAGCTGGTTCCCTGTGAACGCTGGTTCATCAATGTGTGCTTTAAATAAGGCACTCAGACGGAACTCCTGGTATGGCCCCAGGCGTACAAAATAGGAAGAATTGTAACTTTCTGTGATCTGAATGCTGAACACTCATTTGGTTAGGTAAAAGTGGCCATTAGATTGCTGTTTTAAGAACATCAACTTTATGGTTTCTGGCAGAGAGACTTGTCTCATTCAATAGAAAAAAAAACCTTAAGCTTACATTTACAACCGATTAAAATATTCATGCATTTGGATACAGAAACATCATCTTATATGAATATAAATAATGGATTAACAGAAAAACTTTTGCACCACAGAAGCTAACCTGATTTTCATGTTACTACCTAGCAGTTACCTTTGCACAGTAACTTCCTGCACTAGGAAGCCTTTGGGGAATGTAATTTCCACTGCCTTCTGATGTTAATTTGAGGCAATTACCATAAGTAGACTAAAAAAAGTTTTGCATATTATTTGTTCTTGTGGAAGCCCAGGGCTGTTGGTGAGTCGGGATACAAGAGAGGCCATAGGATAGGAATATTCAGCATTTAGAAACTTCTGTTAATAGCCGTGGATCACAAGGTTTCAAAGCTTTTAATGTTTCCCAGCCTTTGGCTGGTAAAAACTTCCTCACCCATGCTAGGAAGCCAGATTGAAGGCCTCTGAGAACTCCCTGCACTTGATATTTTTAAATAAACTTGCATTTTTACGTGTACCAAGGCAGGATAGGCAAGAATAAAACCACTTCTCCAGTCTATTTGGCTATTTAACAGTTCTGTCAGGTATAGAGGGGAAAATAGGTGATTTTCTCCCCTTGACACTTGCAGGACCACTATGAATTTGGGTTACTTGCTGAGCCTATCTGTGGTGCAAAGAAATGGGAAACCCTGGCATCCATGGTTCTGTGCTCTTATCTGACCACCCTCTAGGAGGCCTCCCTGAGCCATTTCCAGGGGCATCTTCACCTGTTGGCTTGGCCTCCCTTTTTAAGACCAAAACCAGAACAGAAGAGCTTTTGCGTGCTCTTAATAGTAAGTGACTTGCTGTTTTTCCAGACACCTGTCCCTGTGCCAACATATCTAAGCTGGGGGCTTCAGTGCAGCAGTTACAAAGCAGGGGGCTGCACAAACAGGAGGAAGATTTTGCTCAGGAGAGTTTGGGAATTCAAGAACGTGAGAGCAGTGATTGCAATAACTATTCACTAGCTTTATGTATTTATTTCTTTTTTTAAAGATTTTTACCTATCCATTTGTTTGAGAGAGAGAAGGGGAGGGGAGAAGCAGAGAGGGGAACAAGCAAACTTCACACTGACTGTAGAGTCCTATATGGGGCTCAATCCCAGGCACATGAGATCATGACCCAAGCCAAAATCAGATGTTCAGCGACTGAGCCACCCGGTTGCCCCTATTCACTAGCTTTAAAGAGGAAGTCCGTGACTGGTACAAAGTAGGGACAAGCTTTCTACAGGGTACTTTGGCAAAACAGCAAAAGCTTTAAAAGTGTGCCTGCTCTTTTAAACAAGGAACGTCACTTCTAGAAGTCTGTCAGAAGGAAATATAGACAAATAAACTTCTTCATGTCCATAGAAGTTCAACTGAAAGGATAAGTAGCATTGATTAAAATTTTTTATCTAACTTAAAAGTAGAAGAACATGGGGCACCTGGGTGGCTCAATTGATTAAGCAGTTAAGCGGTTCCTTTGGCTCAGGTCATTACCCCAGGGTCCTAGAATTGAGTCCTAAATTGGGCTCCTTGCTCAGTGGGAAGCCTGCTTCTCCCTCTCCCTCTGCCCCTCTCTCTGCTTTTGCTCTCTCTCTCTCTAATAAAGAAATAAAATATTTAAAAAAAAAAAAGAAATACAGGGTTGCCTGGATGGCTCAGTGCGTTAAAGCCTTAGCTCATGATCCCAGCGTCCTGGGATCTAGCCCGACGGGAGCCTGCTTCCCCTCTCTCCTGCCTACTTGTGATCTCTGTCTGTCAAATAAATAAATAAAATCTTTCAAAAAAAATACAAATGTATAAAAAATTATTAGTCACAATTCATGATTAAATGAGAAATGTAGTATCCCAGCTCAAATAAATATGGAAGACCATCTTCCCCTGGGGACCAGAACTGTTGGTGGAGAGTCTGCCTATCCTCCTCACTCCATCCCTCCCCTTGACACCCCCCCTTTCTCAAATAAACAAATAAAATCTTAAAGAAAAAAAAGGAGAACATTCCATTTCAGAAGGAACTCAGAAGTGTTTTGGCTCTGAATTGTCACACTCAACAAGGATAACAACAAACCTGCCAAATACGTATTTGGTGAAAACATGATGCGACTTCCAAAGTGTTGTTAAGAGTTGCCAAAGATGAAAAAAAGCAGAATAGCTGGTGAAAAACCTTGAGGGAGGAAGGGAAATACAGCCTCAGAGAGTTCAGAACTCTCTAGCAATTATTCCCTCTCAGAAGGGGAAGATTCTACGCCGAACCTAAATTGAACAAAACGAGATTGCTGGGGACAGTGGAAAGCTCTGGGAAGCACCAAAGGCGGGGGGAAGAAAAAAACTTTTAAAAGTACTCTTGGAAACAAAGTCTGTAAAAAATTCTGAGAGACAGATGGACAGAGAAGCTCTCCTCAACCAAACTCTGAAATCCAGAGGAGGTGACTTCTCAGAGAAGCCACGTCAGAGGTCCATCACTATGGTAACAGTGTGAGCTCCTCTGGTCCCACCTCTCCACTCCACCACTTTTCTAGGGCAAAAATCACTACCACAAACAAGGAAGCAACACCTGCAAGACCCTCAAAGGAAAGAAAGCATGGGCCAAGAATTTTATCCACCAAACTGATCTTCAAGTATAAAGCTTAAAGACAAATATTTTAAAAACCCGTAAGAAATCAGGGAATATTTTTTCATGAGCCCTTTCCAAAGAACCTCCTAGAACTATAAAACAGCAGTTATAGCACCACTTGGCGAGCCTGATGAAATCAGGGTAAAAGGACCTTCCTTGAGCACTGGAATGTATTTAACTGTAGAAATAAGAGTGAAACAAATATAGAGATCGGGGTGACAGATCAGAATGCAAATATTATATGCCTTAAAAATGCAGAAATTTCTCATTACTAATAAGACACTGGAGAGGGAGAAGATAGGAATAAAAATGAGCTTACTAATTGCCTCAAATCAATAGATTCAAAGGATAGTATTTAAAATTTCCAAATCAAGTAGAAGCTTAGGCATATTTAATATAAACACTAAGACTGATAATACTATTGACTGTATGATAGAAGAGGGAAGAAGGGGAAAGGATTAGATTAAAAGATAATTATATTGTGCTCATAGTAGGGAATCAAAAGATGCCGTGCCAGAAGACAGTGGATCAAGGGTATTTTACATAGGTAACTTCTAGAATGAAATTATGGACCTTCCTAAATATCAAAACTACATTAAGAAGAAGGGGAAATACAAAAATATATTATGAAAACACAAGACAAAATAATGACAGAATTGGGAACAAATATATCTGCCATCTCAATAAATATAAATGAATTTAAATATATTTAAATAAATTAAATAAAATTAAACAGTTTTAAACAGTTTTCAAAGTGAAATTCAAAGTCCAATCCAACTCTAGACTGTACACATCTAAGACAAAATGATTTAGAAAGGCTAATAATGAAAGGATGGGCAAAGAAATGTGTACCAAAAAATTGTAAACTTTAAAAAGCTTGGTATCTGACAACATAAAATTCAGGACCAAAACCTTTAATCAAGATAAAGAGAAGTACTTTTTAATGCTAAAGACTACAATTCATCATGAAACTTAAGTTATGAATATGAAGCAAGAATATGAAGCAAGAATTCATATAATAGATACTATAGAGATACAAAGAGATTTAGACAGAGGCACACTAATTATACAAGACTTTGATTTACCTTTTTCAATCCAAAACAGATCAAGTGGTCAAAAGTAAATGATGATCTAGAAGTCCAAACAACACAATCCAAAAGGGTGGTGTTAGTGATCTGCCTCAAACATTGTGTCCTGAGAATACGGAACATACTTTATTTTCAAGTGCTCTGCAGTATTCATACATACACACTTGCACACACACAAAAGATTATATATTAGGCCACAAACCAAACATCATTAAGTTCCCACAGTAAAAAATAATACAGACAGCATTTTATAATACCAACACAACAAACATGGACACTTACAACATATCAGAAAACAAACAAAAATTGTTCTTCTTTTTGGATATATATATATATATATATGGATCTATATTAAATAACTCCATGATCAAAAGGAAAATATAAATTCAAAACTGCAGAATTTCTAGAAAAAAACAATAATGAACATACCATGGAGAAGGAGCTATGAGTTCAGCTAAAGTAGTACTCAAAGAAAAATTCATTACCTTGAAGAATTATATCAACATGAATGAAAGAAAAATAAATGGATTAAATGGGCTCAAAAAAATTTTTTTTAAAGACTTTATTTATTTATTTATTTATTTATGTGACAGAGACAGAAAGAAAATGCACAAGCAGGGAGGAGCAGCAGGCAGGGGGAGAAACAGGTTCCCTGCTCAGGAGCCTGATTTGGACCCAAACCCAGGACCCTGGGAGCACGACCTGAGCAGAAGACAGACATTTGACCGACTGAACCACCTAGCTGAGCCATAGAAAAGGATTTTTTAAATAAGCCAAAGGAAAGCAAAAGAGAAATTTAATAAAGATAAATATAGAAATAATTAGTTAATACAACAAAACTATAGTGGAACTTAATAAATAAGCTTGTTCTTAGAAAAATTCAATTATGTTAACTAAATGGAACTTGAAAAAAAGAAAAAAGAGACAAAAATTTAATGAATTAGGTAAGCCACAAACTAAATTAATCTTAAAAACAAAGAGATGCCTGGGTGGCTCAGTTGGCTGAGTATCTGCCTTCGGCTCAGGTCACAAGCCTGGAGTCCTGAGATCACGCCTGAAGTTGTGCTCCCTGGTCAGCAAGGAATCTGTTTCTCCCTCTGACTCTCCCCACTCTCGTACTCTCTCTCTCTCAAATAAATAAAATCTTTAACAAAGAGAGAGAGAATGTACAAACACCCAAAATAAGAAATTATAAGAGGGAGGGAAATAGTCACACAAACATTAGAAAATTAAAAGCAAAAAGTGGTAAGAGAGGGCATCTGGGCCTCTCAAATGGTTAAACAACTGACTCTTGGTTTCACCTCAGGTCTTGACCCTGATCTTAGGGTCTTGAGATCCCTTGGTCAGGTTCTGCGCTCAGGACAGAATCTGCTTAAGAATGTCTCCCCCTGGGGCACCTGGGTAGCTCAGTTGGTTAAGCCTCTGCCTTCAGCTCAGATCATGATGGAGGTCCTGGGATGGAGCCCCATATTGGGCTCCCTGCTCAGCAGGGAGTCTGCTTCTCCCTCAGCCCCTCCACCCCTGCCCCCTACTTATATGCTCTCTCTCTCTAATGAATAAACAAAAATCTTAAAAAAAAAAAGTCTCTCCCTTTCCTCTGTCCCAATCTCCACGCTCTTTTTTTTCTTCTCTGAAATAAACAAATCTTTTTTTTTTTTAAGATTTTATTATTTATTTGACAGAGAGAGACACAGCGAGAGGGAACAGAAGCAGGAGTAGGAAAGGAAGAAGCAGGTTTCCCGTGGAACGGGGAGCCCCATGTGGGGCTCAATCCCAGGATCCTGGGATCATGGCCTGAGCCAAAGGCAGATGCTTAACAACTGAGCTACCCAGTTGCCCCTGAAATAAACAAATCTTACAAACAAACAAACAAACAAACACCCCAACAACAACTGTTAAGAGACTGCCATATAAAATTTTATGCCAATAAATTTTAAAACCTATAAAAATGTATAATTTTGTCAGAAAACTAAAAGTAGAAAACCAACATAGAATGATGTGCATAAAATACTTTGTTAAAATAATTTGAAAGATATCATGCATACATATATGCAGATATAGTACTGTATGAAATATAATAAATAATAATGTTAACAAATAATCTTGTCAAGGGGCGCCTGGGTGGCTCAGTAGTTAGGTATCTGCCTTCGGCTCAGGTCAAGATCTCCACTTCCTGGGATGGAGCACTACATCGGGCTCCCTGCCCAGTGGGAAGCCTGTTTCTCCCTTTCCCATTCCTCCTGCTTGTGTTCCCTCTCTCGCTGTCTCTCTGTCTAAAAACCACAAAAACTTAAAACCAAAACAAAACCAAAAAACAAAACCTTAAAGGAAAAAAAAATTATGTTGTCAAAATAATTTGACAAAATTTGTCAAATGCTTACCCCTCCCTCCCAGAAAACCCGGAAAAACTCCAGGACCATAGTTTTATAGGTGAATCTACAAATCCACTAACATTGAAAGAACAGATGATTCCAGTGATTTTTAAAATGCTCCATAATCTAGGACAGAATAAGGACTTATAATTTCTTTTCATAAAGCAAATACAAGTAGATTCAAACAAAAATATAATAAGAATAGGGGCGCCTGGGTGGCTCAGTGGGTTAAGCCGCTGCCTTCGGCTAGGGTCATGATCTCAGGGTCCTGGGATCAAGTCCAGAGTCGGGCTCTCTGCTCAGCGGGGAGCCTGCTTCCTCCTCTCTCTCTCTCTCTCTCTCTCTCTCTCGGCCTGCCTCTCTGCCTACTTGTGATCTCTCTCTGTCAAATAAATAAATAAAATCTTTAAAAATATATATAAATAAATATAATAAGAATAAAGAAAAAATAGGACAATGTCACTTATAAATATCAGTGCAAATATTCTAAATAAAATTTTAAAATCTCATTTATTTATAGATTTAATCTATTTATTTGACAGAGTGAGATCACAAGTAGGCAGAGAGGCAGGCAGAGAGAGGGGGAAGCAGGCTCCTGCAGAGCAGAGAGCCTGATGCCAGGCTCTATCTCAGGACCCTGAGATTATGACCTGAGCCGAAGTCAGAAGCTTTAACCCACTGAGCCACCCAGGTGCCCAAATCTTATTTATTTTTAAATAATTATTTATTTATTTGAGAGAAAGAGAGAGAGAGAGAGAGAGAGATATCAAGTGGGGCTGGCTGAGGAGGAAAGGGGAAGATGGAGAAGCAGACTCCCTGCTGAGCAGGGAGCTCAATGTAGGACTTGATGCCAGAACTCTGGGATCATGACCTGAGTTGAAGGCAGATGCTTAACTGACTGAGCCAACCAGGAATCCCTAAATAAAATTTTAGCAAGTAGAATCCAAAAGCACACTGGAAGAATAATAAATTCTAACAATTGGAGTTTATTCTAGAAATGGAAATGAAGTTCAATATTAGAAAATCTACTAATGTAAATCATCATATTAATAGTTCTAAATATAAAATTATATGATTGTGTTTATAGATACTAAAAATGCATTTGATAAAATTAAATACTTATTTTTGGTTAAAAACAAGACATTCAGCCAAACAGGTATCAATGGATATTTATTTCCTCAAAATGAAAAAGTGTGGTTTTTTTTCCACATCAGAAAAGCAACAATTTACTTAACAGGGAAATACTAGAGACCAGATATTTAGGATATGTTAGACAAGTAACCAATGCAATGTAGACACAAGAAATAAATTTGCAGTAAAAGAAACTGAAGAGAGCTCAGCAGAGAGCCTGCTTCTCCCTTTCCCACTCCCCCTGCTTGTGCATGTGCACATTTCTGTAAAAAAAAGAAAAAGAAAAAAAAAGAAAGAAACTGAAAAGAAATACTTTAGATCATTTTCTAGAGTATCTTCTAGAAGTCTCTTAAGGTTTTTGGCCACAATCCATAGAACTGGCGAGGAAGCCTCTAGAAGATAATCTGAGGAGAAGGGGGAAAGAAGAGGAGCGAAAGGAGGAGAAAAAGGAAGACGGTGATGAAAGACGAGGAAAAAAGAGAAGAAAGTATAATGGCTTAAAATATTTATAATATTTCTATTATAAAATAAATATTACAAAATAAATATATCATAAACTAAATATTATTTAGTTTATATAAATAAATATTCCCAAGTTCTTTGACACTCCATTCAAAAGATGGAGCCTAATTCTCTTGCCTCAGTTGTGTACTGGGCTTAATGACTTACTTCTAATGAATAGAGTAATCCCAAGAGATGGTATGTAACCTATGAGTCCCTGTCATAAAAAATACTGAGGCTTCTTCCTGCCCTGGTCTTTCTTGGTTCACTCACTCTGAAGAGAGACCCCTGTCCTGTGAGGGAGGACACACAAGCGTCCTGTGGGCAGGTCCATGTAGTGAGAAACAAGATCTGTAGCAGATAACCATCTAGGAGGTGGCTCTTCTAGCCCTAACAAGCCTTCACAAAAATGATGCCTCAGCCAACAAGTGTACTGAAACACCATCAGACACCCTGAGCCAGAACAATAGTTAGCATGAGAGAGAGAGAGAGAGAGAGTCCATGTGTACACATGAGAGGGGCAAGGGTGGGCAGAGGGAGAGGGAGAGAGAAACTTTTTTTAAAATTTGAAGATTTTATTTACTTATTTGACAGAAAGAGAGAGAGGGAGAGAGATCACAAGTAGGCAGGGGGTGGGGGAGCAGGCTCCCTGCCTAGCAGAGAGCCCAACACAGGGCTCGATCCTAGGGCCCCGAGACCATGACCTGAGCCAAAGGCAGAGGCTTAACCCACTGAGCCACCCAGGCATCCCAGGGAGAGAGAAGCTTAAGCAGAGTCCTCACTGAGTGCAGAGCCCAGTGTGGAGCTTGACCCCACGACCCTGATATCATGACTTGAGCCAAAACCAAGAGTCAGATGCTTAACCTAGTGCACCACTGAGGAGTCCCCTGGATTTCTGTTTTATACAAATTGTTAGATTTGTATAGATTTATAAATAAATGTTTATTTTTTGAAGTCATTAGGTTTCAGAGAAGCTTGTTGTGCAGTCATATAAGTCATTTTCAGACTGACAAAAAGTGAGCTTGTCACCAGCAGACTTGTACTAAGGGAAATTTTAACAAAATTTTTCAGGTAGAAGAAAAATGACACCACATGGAAGGTAAGAGATAGAGAAGGAACGAAGAACAAATAAAGTAGTAAATATATGTATGAATTTAATGTTTCATCAGGTCTTAAAATACAAAACAACAGTAACACCTAAATAAATGGGGAGATATACCATGTTTATGAATTTGAAGATTCAATATTATTAAGATATTAATTTTCCCTAAATTGATCTATAGATTCAATACAACCCCAATTAAAAACCAAGCAGCCTGTTTTTCTAGAAACTGACAAGCTAATGTTAAAATTTGTATTAAAAAGCAATAGACTAAAACAGTCAAAGGGGGCTCCCGGTTGGCTCAGTCAGATGTGCATGTGACTCTTGATCTCAAGGTTCTGAGTTCAAGGCCCATGTTGGATGTGGAGATTACTTATAAAAACAAACAAATTTATTTATAATAATAAAATTAATTAATCAATATATACTTATAATGTGTATAAAGAAATAAAATAGTCAATTTTGGAAAAGAACACAATTCTTTGTGTTCTGAGGACTGAAACAATTTGATCTTAAGACTTATAAAGCTAGAGGCACGGGTTGGCGCATTATAGTCCATGGGCAAAATCTAGCCTGCAGCCTGTTTTTGTAAGGCCTACAAATGTTTTTTACATTTTTAGACAGCTAAAAAAAGAGACAAAGAGGGCACCTGGGTGGCTCAGTGGGTTAAAGCCCCTGCCTTCGGCTCCGGTCATGGTCCCAGGGTCTTAGGATGGAGCCCCGCATGGGGCTTTCCGCTCAGCAGGGAGCCTGCTTCCTCTTCTCTCTCTGCCTGCTTCTCTGCCTACTTGTGATTTCTGTCAAATAAATAAAGAAATCTTAAAAAAAAAAAAGAGAGAGAGAGAGAGAGACTAAGAAAGAAAAAGAAAAGGAAAAAAGAAACAAAGAAAAATATTCAACATTTCACCCTTTACAGAAAAGGTTTGCTAACTCCTGAGTCAACCTTATCAAGACAGTATAGTATTGGTAAAAAGACAGACACAGATCAATGACACAAAATAGAGACCAGAAATAGACTCACATAAATACGGTCAATTGATTTTTTACAAGGATATTAAGGTAACTGAATGGGAAAAACTCTTTTCAACAAATCGTACTGGACCAATTAGATGACCATATGCAAAAAAACCCAAAAAACAAAAAACTCAACTGTTGTTGGAAGACAATTCTCATACTTCTCAGTAGGTCTGTCATGCATCTTCACATCTTAAGAGGTAGACATTAACCGTCCATTTGTTGCAGACTGTTGTTTGAAGGATGTTTGTCCATGAAACAGAGATAGTGTCTACCTTCAGAGTAAAGGGCAAGTTTGTTTACTGTCCAGATTAAAAAGGTAATGTATTGTTCTAGGTCAAAGGTTGGGCACGTTTGCCTGCAGTCCTTTATGAAAAGACTGCTGTTCCCTAAGATTAGGGTTCCTCAGCAGTGAAACAAACCCACTGTGTGAATCTGTTTGTACCTCATCCACCTGACCCTTTAGCATAGCTCCTGTGGAACTTGTGCACAAGGGGAACCAACATAAACCTGAAGTCCATGCTGCTCCCTGTGCTGTGAGTCAGAATGTTCTTTGTCTCTGTGTAGGAGGCTTCTGTCTTTTATCAGCAGTCATTGAAACTGTGGCACGGTAACTTGTTACCCTGCAACTAGGGTAAAGTCTTAATCCTTTATCCCTCTTGACAACCCATACCTTGCATCATATACAAAAATTAACTTGAAATGAATCATACGTCTAAATGTAAAACCTAAAACTTTCAGAAGAAAACAGAAAACGTTCATGTCATTGGGTTAGGCAAAGGTTTCTTAGACCAAAAAGCATCACTCAAAAGATATAAATCTGTATTTCATAAAAATTTAAAATTTTTGCTCTTCAAAAGACAGGATTTTTAGGGCAGCAAAACTATTCTGTATGTTACTATAATGGTGAATACATGTCCTACACATTCAACAAAATCCACAGGATGTAAAACTTCAAGGGTAAACCCTAATGTAAACTAGGGACTTTGGATGATAATGATGTGTCAAGGTCACAAATGTAGGATACTAGATGTTGATAGTTGGAGGGAGGGGAGGTAAGGAGGAGATGGAAACTGTACCTTCTGCTTATTTTTGCTGTAAAACTAAAACTGCTCCTAAAAAATAACATCTTTTTTTCTTAATGGCAAGGTATCTGAATAGATATTTCTCCAAAGATAGGCAAAAGGCCAGTAACCACGTGAAAGATGCTCAATATCATTAGTTCTTAGGGAGATATAAAACCACAGTGAGATACAACTCTGTGCCCATTAAAATGACTGTAGTAAAAAAAGAGTGGGAGGGGAATTAGTAATCAATAGCAAGGACTGGAGAAATTGGAACCCTCATACATCGGTGGTGAATATCTAGAAAGGTGCAGACACTGTGGCAAACAATCTGCTAGTCCTTCAAAAGATTAAACACAGACCCAGCAACCCGCTATATATCTAAGACAATTGAAAAGGTATATCCACACAAAAATGTGTACATGAATATTCACAGAAACATTCTTCATAATAGTCCAAATGTAGCAACAAGCCAGATGCCCCTCAAATGATGAATGGATAAACAGAATGAGGCATATCCATATAATGGAGTGTTTTCTGACCACAAAAAGGTATGAAGAATGGACACAAACTACACCATAGAGGAACCTCGAGAACATGATGGAAGTGAAAGAGCTAGACATAGAAGACCACATGCCATACAATTCCATTTATATTACATGTCCAGAAGAGGAAACCCATAGAGACAAAAAAATAGATTAGTGGTTGCCAGGTACTGGAGGGAATGGGTAGGAATTGCTAAAGAGTATGGGGTATCTTTTGGGGGTGATGAAATGTTCTATATTCAGTTTGTGTTGATAGTTGTGCAAATCTATGAACATACTAAAACCATTAAATTATATACTTTATTTAATTTTTTTTTTAAAGATTTTATTTATTTATTTGACAGAGAGAGATGACAAGTAGGCAGAGAGGCAGGCAGAGAGAGAGAGGAGGAAGCAGGCTCCCTGCTGAGCAGAGAGCCCGATGCAGGACTCAATCCCAGGACTCTGAGATCATGACCTGAGCTGAAGGCAGCGGCTTAACCCACTGATCCACCCAGGCACCCAAATTATATACTTTAAATGGGTGACTTTTATGGCATGTGAATTCAATCCCAATAAAGAGTTTTTGTTTGTTTGTTTATTTGTTTGGTTATGGAGATGAGGTTGGGGCACCTGAGTGACTCAGTTGGTTCAGCACCACCTTCGGCTCAGGTCATAATTCTGGGGTCCTGGGATCCAGTCCCACATCATGTTCCCTGCTTAGTGGGAAGCCGGCTTCTTCCTCTCCCTCTGCCTGCCACTCCCATTGCTTGTGTTCTCCCTATCAAATAAATACATAAATTTTTTTTTAATTTTATGTATTTATTTGACAGACAGAGATCACAAGTAGGCAGAGAGGTAGGCAGAGAGAGAGGGGGAGGCAGGCTCCCTGCCGAGCAAAGAACCCAGTGTGGGGTTCAATCCCAGAACCCCACGATCATGACCTGAGCTGAAGGCAGAGACTTTAACCCACTGAGCCTCCCACGCACCCCTAAATACATAAAATCTTTAAAAAAAAAAATGAGGTAAAGGGGCACTGGGGTGGCTCAGTTGTTTAAGCCTCTGACTCGATTTTGGCTCACGTCATGATCTCAGGGTCATGAAATGGAGACCCACATGAGGCTCCGGGCTCAGTGAGAAGTCTGCTTGAGATTTTCTCTCTTCCTCCCCCTCCTCTGGTGTCTCAAGCTTTCTCTAAAATAAATAAATAAATCTTAAAAAAAAAAAAAAGTTGAGGTAGGAAAATTGATCCTTGTCTATATATGTACTCCATTCTGAGGAAATCTGAATCATAAAAACACGTTAGAAATAATAACCTGGGCAACAATTGGACTTGTGACAGGGCCTTGTAAAATGTTAATGCTAACATTTCTAAACAACATCACATCTTGAAAGAATAATGTAACAATGTCATATTATTGTTAATAATACCTATTTATGCACTTTTGGGTTCTTATAACTCGCATGCATGTTTGAGTATATTTGCATGCAAGTAAATATATGTATGCGCAGATGTCCCATCATTATCCAAATGATGCTAAATAAGCTTATTGCTGGATGACCCCAGCTTTTTCCCACCCCAGTGGCCAAGTTACCTGTGTGGCTACAGCTGCTGATAACAAAGCCTGGGTTCCTATTTCAGGACCAGCTTCTCACCTGTATAGCAGGTGACCAAGAATTTGGTTCAGAGGAGCCTCATCAATGCCTTTCAAAATTTGGTCAATGGCAGATGCAATCAGTTACCTGGAACCTTGATTCTGAGCATCCAGTGACAGGCCCGGGAATCTGCTATTTCTACAAGTCCCTCAGGGAGTGTGATCTGCACTCAATTTTGACAGCCCCAGCTGTGGGCACCTATTTCTGATTGCTGTGGAGAAGCTGAGACTGTTCACATTCTCCCTGCTTGCCAGGGTGAGAGTGGCATGCCTCCCCATTGCTAACCATAATGGGACTTCACTGAGCCTGGTGCTGGGTCTGCAGGCACCGACTTCTCATTATACTGCCTGGTATTTCGATGGGGTTTCTGCCTGCTGGGGTCCTGACATCCCATCAGAAGCTGCAGAAGCCCCAGACAGCACAGTTGCCTCTGAACCCTGGATCCTACTCACAATATACTGCGGTGGAGACCTGGATCATGAATTCTAGGCCTGGCTCTATACTTTCCCCACAACTGATGAGGGATGAGGGGGCATCCTTTTAGGTCAATAATCTTTCAAGGGTGGTGGGGGCTCAAGTGATTTCCCAAGTCCTGTACTTGGGAATGCTTCCAGGGATGGGAAATTCACCACTTACAAGTAAGCCCTTCTCTCAGTGGACCTGCTACCTGGCCCTTGAACGGACTCCAGAGTTATGCTAGTCTCACCTGCTCACCTCATGTGCACACATCTATTCTGGCTCCTTTCAAGAAACAGGGGTTGGGGACGCCTGGGTGGCTCAGTTGGTTAAGCAGCTGCCTTCAGCTTAGGTCATGATCCCGACGTCCTGGAATCGAGTCCCATATCGGGCTCCTTGCTCGGCAGGGAGCCTGCTTCTCCCTCTGCCTCTGCCTGCCATTCTGTCTGCCTGTGCTTGCTCTCTCCCCCCTCTCTCTCTGATAAATAAATAAAATCTTTAAAAAAAAAAAAAAAAGAAAGAAAGAAACAGGGGTTGTCACTGTTCCGGTTAAAATTCTTCAGAGGCTCGCATTCCTCTTAGGATCCAGGCCACAGTCCTTACCATGGCCCACTATCCTTGCTGATCTTTGCAGCCTCCCCTCCTCCACTGTCCCCCACTCTAGGACCCTGTTCCACAGATCTTGGTGTTCTCTCTTACCAGGCCAGGGCCTACTTCTCGTTACATGTTTAACTCCTATTCATCCCTCGGCTCTCCAACAACATCTCCCTCCTCTCCAAGTCTGGATCAGGTCCCTTGCTTATTCATGCTGCTAACACTCTGGACCTCTCCTCATGAACATCTGCCAACGCTGAACTTTTTCACTCAAGCAATTATTTCACCAGTGTTTGCCTCTCCCAGCAGACGGCAAAGTTCATTAGCCCAGGGATCTGAGTTAGCTCTTTTGCATCCCCAGCCTTTAGCAAAGGGCCTGGCAGCTATTTAACTGGACGAATGGCTCCCTCCAGGAAGACGGGCCACAACCGGAAAGAGTGTTGGGACGACTGAGAATTAATCAAAAGCACACCCCAGGAGCTACACAGATAAAGCCCTCAGAACTGAGGTCACCTGTGTACCACCGGGTGCCCTGGGAGCCCTCAGGGCAAGGTCACAGCACAGCTCTGGCTGGCACCCAGCTGCCTAATGGGAAAGGGACACTCCGTCTTGGTGCTTGGGGGCCTCAGTTTCCCTACCGGTTCCCCGCGGGGTCGACTGAGAACGGCCCCTGCAGCCCCCAGGTAGACGCACGCCAGGTGCAGGGGGCTGGGGAGATCTGAGGGGCCGGAGCCGATGAGGCCGCCGCTCCCGGCGAGGGCGCTCCAGGCCTGTCGTCCGGAGCAGTCGCGCGCCGCCGGGGCCCCTCTAGCCGCGGGGAGGTGGCGCGGTGCGAGTCGGGAAGGCGGCGGGTGGGTGCGGCCCTCAGCGGCGGAGGGCGCCATGGTGGGTGGCGAGGCGGCTGCAGCGGTGGAGAAGCTAGTTTCGGGGGTGCGGCAGGCGGCCGACTTCGCGGAGCAGTTCCGCTCTTACTCGGAGAGCGAGAAGCAATGGAAGGCTCGCATGGAATTCATCCTGCGCCACTTGCCCGACTATCGCGACCCGCCCGATGGCGGTGGCCGCCTGGATCAGCTGCTGTCCCTCTCCATGGTGTGGGCCAACCACCTCTTCCTGGGTTGCAGGTGCGGACCCCTGCGGGCTGGCTGATCCTGTCCCGTGCCTTCAGACCGCAGCCCTCCCGTAGGGCTGACCCCTGCCCAGTGCTGACCCCGCCCCCAACCTCCCGCCTCACTGGCCCGGCCTATGGCTGATTCCCACGCTAACCAGCTCTTTGGAAGGACATTTAACCTCTCAGAGCCTCAATTTCCTCCTTTGTAAAATGAGTTGTGATGACTACAGTATTAAAGAGCAAAAAAAAAGAAAGAAAAGAAAAGAAAAAAAAGCATCTAGCAGGGGCTGCTATTTAGCAAGAGCTCAATCTATGATGGGCGGTTATTTGTATTAATACTATTGGTTTAAACCTTTGAGGAGTACATTTTAAATTTCTGGGCTCCTTCCACCCACGTGCCAAACGTGCAGACACAGAAACTGAGTTCTTCAGTTTACATATGAAAGAGCTGAGAGAGGGCCATAGTGTTCTGGCAGGATTGTGGATTTTACCATTTATGGCTGAATGTACTCTGTGTCCTTTGGCTTTTTCTCCCTACTCCCCAGTCTGCTGGACTCTTAGCTAGAGCCAGCCTTTGCCTCTTTGCTTTTCCTGTTAAGAAAATAACATACCTTTAAGGGACTGTTTTTGAAATGCTCGATAAGGCACTCCTTGTACCCCCTCAGTGAAGAAAGTGTCAAATGTTGAAGCTCCCACATCCTTTTTAGTGTCGTGAAATTGTGTTAGGATAGTAAGATGACTTGTGTTAGTCCTGGTTTCTGTGCCCCTTTTGGCTGTCTGACTCTAGTAACCTGCTTCCTCCAGCCCTTTTAACCACTTGGTTTTGTTTTCAGATGTTGGGGTTATTAGAACAGGATTCCGAGAAGCAGTGCCAACGGCTTTTCCTCTGTTTTCTGGGTGCCCCTGGGAAATCCTGGTTAATGGGCTGCAAGACTAGGAAAATGTCATAAAATTGGACGAATGAACAGATGATGTTATTTACATTAGACCAACTTTGCACGTGCTTAAAAAAAATAATTTTGGCCCTCCATACGGTGTCCATGAATATGTACTGCCAGATATATAGTGCCTCTATTTTTGTAAATTTTTTTTTTTTTTTTTTTTTGGTAAATCTTGAAACACCTGTTCTGTTGGCAGAACAGTGTCCTACAGCCACTTCTGAATCCACAAGCCCGAGGAACGGTTTCCTAACCTGATGCTGAGCATGTGTCCATTTCCCTGTACTATTCACATCAGAAGGCTGAGTTGAGCTACTTGTGCCCACAGTGACAAATAATTTCTCCAAGGTTTTTATCTTACTACTTTTTATTGTGCAGTTACAACAAAGACCTTTTAGACAAAGTGATGGAAATGGCTGATGGGATTGAAGTGGAAGACCTGCCACAATTTACTACCAGAAGTGAATTAATGAAAAAGGTAAACAGAATTTCTAAGTGCATCTGAAGTGGTATAGAGTTAATGGCCCCTGATTTTATGTTGATGTGTTAGAATATATTGTTTACTCTCCAAGGATCTAAGCCCTTTCATTAAAAAATTTTAAAAATATCGGACACCTGGGTGGCTCAGTCAGTTAAGCATCTGCTGTCGGCTTGGGTCATGATTCCAGGGTCCTGGGATTGAGTTCTGCATCAGGCTCCTTACTCATTGAGGAGCCTGCTTCTCCTTCTGCCTGCTGCCCCCTCTGCTTGTGCGCTTTTTCTCTCTGTCAAGTAAATAAAATCTTATTTTTTTTTTTTAAGATTTTACTTATTTATTTGACAAAGGAAGACACAGTGAGAGAGGGAACACAAGCAGGGGGAATGGGAGAGGGAGAAGCAGGCTTCCCAAGGAGTGGGGAGCTTGACGTGGGGCTCGACCCCAGGACCCTGGGATCATGACCTGAGCTGAAGGCAGAAGCTTAATGACTTGAGCTACTCAGGCACCCCAAATAAATAAAATCTTAAAAAAAAATTTTTTTTAAAATTTGTTAATGAAGTATAATTGATCTACATTATCTTGTTTGTTTCAGGCATACCTCATAATGTTTTTATACATTATAATCTCTTAACAGTTACCCATCTTTCACGATGTCAAACTGTTACAGTCTTACTGACTGTATTCTCTGTGCTGTACATCACATCCTCATGACTTAATTTATTTTATAATTGGAAGTTTGTACGTCTTAATCCCCTTCACCTCTGTCGCCCACCACCCCCATCTGGTAACCAATAGTTTGTTTCCTGTATCTATGAATCTGTTTTGTTTTATTTGTTCATTTGTTTTTTTAGATTCCACATATAAGTGAAATCATACTGTATTTGTCTTCACCTGTCTTATTTCACTTAGTGTAATGCACTCTAGGCCCAACCATGTAGCAAATGTCAAGATCTTTTTTTATTGTTGAGTAGTGTTCCATTATAAAAATGTATAACAGCACATCATCTTTATCCATTCATTTATCTGTGGACATTAATTTATCAGCTTCCCAGAAAGTACTTCAGTCTCAAAAAGTACACTCCATTTGATTTCAAATAGTTTTCCTGGGGCTCAGCCTGGGGCAGATAGATAAGTTGCTTGCTGCCTGAATATGCCTATGCGGGACTAGGATCAGCTTTTACTTCCTAATTGCATGTGGCAGATTCTTTCCTTGCTTTTTACTCCTAAGAGGTATTTTGCCGTCCTTAAAACTTGTTTTTTCAAGTTAATTTTGTTATCTTTTTTTTTCTTAAGATTTTATTTATCTGTGAGAGAAAGAACAAGCAAGAGGGAGAGGCAGAGGGAGGCAGAAATAGATTCCCTGCCGAGCTGGGAGCCCAGGGACCCTGAGATAGTGACCTGAGGTGAAGGCAGACGCTTAGCCAACTGAGCCATCCAGGTGCCCCTATACTTCTCTGTCTTAATATGTAGCCATAGTCCTTATAGTTTTTCTGGACTATTAAGAGATCAGAACCCTTTATCGTGTTTGGGTCACAGACCAAGGGAAACTAAAGTGCTTTTGTAATTGATAATGCATGCCATCAGCCTAGTCATACTCACCTAGCTACCTTGAAGAAGTCTGTGGGGAGCCTCTACTTCTAGAGCACTTTTGCATTGTGTGTGTTTTGGCTTCCTTCAAATAAAACTTAAGTTTTCTTAGTAGCCCAGTTTTAGACTATTGATAGCAATGAAAATGAAACTCCGTTAATCCTGAGAAGTGAGATCCTTACAGGGTATGTAGAGTTTTGCCAGTTTTTAAGACTCTTCTATTTATTTTGATCCTGAGAAGGAATCTTCTGATGTGTGTGCTGTGACTGACTTGTGTGGTATTGAAAGCTGTCCTTTGTCCATTGAAGCCCACCCTGGAAAGAGTCATGGGGACTTCCCAGCAGTTATTCTGTCTCTTGTCTGAAGCTTTGCGTGTAATAGAGGCTGGCAAACATTAAGCAACATTGCCAGCCCACATACCAAAAAAACCCCTTGATACTGAGCCATGCACCTGAAAGTGTTTGTCGTAGTTCTGCCTAGAATAGATCCTCCACTCTAAAATTAGAGTTTAGGTGGGTTTTAAAGCCAGCTCTCAAGTAGAAATGAATCACCTGGCATTGCTGGCATCTTGAGACTGGACAGTGAAGGTAACTTAGGACATAATTTCTTTAAAGTAAGATTTAAGGGGCACCTTCCTGGCTCAGTCGGTTAAGCATCCACCTTTGGCTCAGGTCATGATCTCAGCGTCCTGGGATTGAGTCCTGTATTGGGCTCCCTGCTTGTGGGGAGCCTGCTTCTTTCTCCCCCTCCACCCCTCTCTGTGCCCAAGCTGATTTGTTCTCTCTCTCTTGCTTGTTCTCTCTCAAATAAATACATAAAATCTTACAAAAATAGGTTTAAAAATTTATACATATTCTACAGTTTTGAGGCAAATACATCTCTGTGGCCTGTCTAACTCTTACTATTTTTTTGTCTGAGAGAGGAAATGAGCATTGTTCTCTGACAGGTGATATTTGTCAAACGGTTGCAGTGTATGATTTTTCTTTGGATTCAATACAAATATATTGAGCAAACAATCTCAGTTACCTGAACAGTCAACCCGAGGCACCTACTAGCCGTCTTTGTGGTGGACCAGCTTTATCCACCAGTGAGCAGTAATTAACAAAACGCAGTAGCTCACTCAGGAAGGCTGTCATTACTAGGACTCTCAGAGTTAATATTTCCAAGCCAGTGTCTTTTTTTTTTAAAGATTTTACTTATTTATTTGAGAGAGAGACAGTAAGAGAGAGCATGAGATGGGAGGTCAGAAGGAGAGGCAGACTCCCGATGGAGCAGGAAGCCTGACGCGGGACTCAATTCCAGAACTCTGGGATCATGACCTTAGCTGAAGGCAGACGCTCAACAACTGAGCTACCCAGGTACCCTCCAAGCCAGTGTCTTAAGGAGAAAGAGGAGTGATTAACTAGGAAGCTATCATTATTGGCTCACAAGAAAGAATTTGTCAACTTAATTTCTTGGCCCATTTTTCCTGAGAACATTTTCATCCAAGAAGGAAAATGGCAGTATAGAAAGTGACTGGATGTGAAATGGGAACAAGAAGGTAGGAAAACAAGCATACTTGGATTTCAAGAAGTGCTTTTCTGTGTATTATGTCCAATTTTGGCAAGCTCTAAGGTAATGGAAAAGCAACTGCCTTGGTGAAAGAAGATGTGATTTTATTTTATTTTATTTTATTTTATTTTATTTTTTTTAATTTATTTATTTGACAGACAGAGATCACAAGTAGGCAGAGAGGCAGGCACAGAGAGAGAGAGAGGGGGCTGGAAGCAGGCTCCCCGCTGAGCAGAGAACCCAATGCGGGGCTTGATCCCAGGACCCTGAGATCATGACCCGAGCCGAAGGCAGACGCTTTAACCGGAGCCACCCAGGCGCCCCTATTTTATTTTCTTTTTTAAAGATTTTATTTATTTATTTGACAGACAGAGATCACAAGTAGGCAGAGAAGCAGGCAGAGAGAGAGGGGAGGAAGCATGCTTCCTGCTGAGCAGAGCGCCTGATGTGGGGCTCAATCTCAGGATACTCAGGTCATGACCTGAGCAGAAGGCAGAGGCTTTAACCCACTGATCCACCCAGGCACCCCAAGAAGATGTTTTATTTTATTTACTTATTTATTTTTTAAAGTTTCAGAAGCCCTGTTTTTTTTTTTTTTTTAATATTTTGTTTATTTGACAGAGATCACAAGTAGACAGAGAGGCAGGCAGAGAGAGAGAGAGAGAGAGGGAAGCAGAGCCCCTGCTGAGCAGAGAGCAGGGACTCGTTCCCAGGACTCCGGGATCATGATCTGAGCCGAAGACAGCGGCTTAACCTACTGAGCCACCCAGGTGCCCCAGAAGATGTGATTTTAAAGCGGCAAATAGGGGCGCTTGAGTTTCTCAGTGGGTTAAGCCTTTGCCTTTGGCTTGAGTCATAATCTCAGGGTCCTGGGATAGAGCCCCGCTGAGCAGGGAGCCTGCCTCTCCCTCTCCCCCGACTTGTGCTCTCTACCTCTCTCTCTCTCAATAAATAAGTAAAATCTAAATAAATAAATAAATAAAGTGGCAAGTATTTTGGAGTATTAAAACAAATTCAGCCTGTCAGATTACTGCATCTATCTTTTCCCCTTTATCCACTAGAAAGAGAAAAAGGCAGAAAAGCTGATTCTCACCCCATAGGCCAGTCTGTTGCCCCGAGCTCAGGATGAGTAAATCCCATGCCAAGACCTTGTTACCAAAGACCGTTCTCGCAGCAGCCAGAGCTGTGGCAGCTTCTGTACTATCGTAGTCTTGGTCTGTCCTATGGGAAATTTGAAAGATGTCTTAGGGGATTTTCTTTTCCTTTGGAGTAATGATGGTTTCTTTAGGTGATACTGCATTTTCCTAAAAGGGGAAAGACTTCTCCTATTTTGCTTTTTCTGAGGAATTTTGCTTTATCATTGCTTAAAAAGGCTGGAGTGACAGACTTAGCTAGGAAATAGGTCATACCTTGAAAACTCCGATTACTGAAAAGACTCTCAGATTGATTCACTTACACTGCTAAATGTTAAGGAAATCCATTCAAATACAAGGTGACAGCCAACATGATTTCTTCACACCCAGCTTAAAAGTTGTCTAAAGCCAAGTTTAAATTTACCAAAGGTGCTAGAGAGCACCCAGAAAGAATCTATCTGCTTCAGTTTGCCACTATTTGAAGACATGAATTTACAGTTTCTAATAGTGTGAAATCCAAAAATATATAACCTTCACATCTCCTAAATATCCTGAGTCAGTGTGAAATCTTGTGAATTACTACCTGGATTCAACTGATTTTAATTTAGAACAGTGTATGTTTGTGTGATTCTGCTTTTAGAACACCCTTCACTGAAGAGCATGCCATGAAGAAAGTTATATTTCAGGTATTTCTGTTATCACTTTAAATTCTACATTTATGGATCACAGGTGTCTCAAGACAAGAAAATTAGGATCTAGCTTCCAAATAGATGGTACATTCAATGTTTTGTTGAATTTTCTGTATGTAGTAAAACAGTAATTTGAGTGTACTTTCCATCTAGGTAGTACATATTCTATCACTGCTTTATTTTGTTTTATTTTTAAAAAGATTTATTTATTTGAGAGAGAGTGAGTGAGAGAGAAAACACAAGTGGGGGGAGAGGCAGAGGAAGGAGAAGCAGACTCCCCACTAAGCAGGGAGCCTGATGTGGGACTTGATCCTGGGGCTTCAACACTATGACCTTAGTGGAAGGCAGACACTTAACCGACTGAGCCACCCAGGCGCCCCTCACTGCTGTATTTTACGTACTTGTTTATTTTTTAGATTAACACATAATGTATTATTAGCCCCAGGGTACAGGTCTGTGAATTGTCAGGCTTACACACTTTACAGCACTCATCATAGCACATAATCTCCCCAATGTCCATAACCCACCCTCACTGCTCTATTTTAATTTAAAAGTTTGATTTGCTGGACTACATGACTAAATAACCTTTTCTTTTTTTTCCCAGCATCAGAGCTGAGGCAGAAGATTCATCACATTTTCACCATCAGCTACAGACTTAGGAAGGAGGCTGGGATGAATGTGACATGGACCACAGCAGCTCTCTTAAGATTCCTGGTATTTCCAACATGTAGGAAAGAGGCAGTTGGAATGACAGTCTTGTCTAGATTGGAATTTTAGAAGGTCCATTCTTCCAGTAGCTATCATTGTAAAAGTGTGCATGGATATTTATGTATTTATAAATCATGCCCTTTTTTTCACTTTTTGAATATCAAACTTTTTGTTCAAAATGCTTTTTTTTTTTTTTTATGTTGTAATAATTGCAGGTAGTGAGTTTTACAGTTTGGACTATTCAATAATGTGTTTCCAAGTCTAATTCTGTTTTATGGTCTTTCCCCACACTGCACTGAGGCAAACCAGACCTTCTTTCTTTCTTTCTTTCTTTTTCTTTTTTTAAGATTTTATTTATTTGAGGGGCACCTGGGTGGCTCACTCGATTAAGTGTCTGCCTTCAGTTCAGGTCATGTTCTCAGGGTCCTAGGATCGAGCCCTGCATCGGGCTCCCTGCTTAGCAGAGACCTGGTATCTCCCTCTCTCTCTCCTGCTCCCCCTTTGTGCTTTATCACCCTCTCTCTGTCAAATAAAATCTTAAAAAGAGATTTTATTTATTTGAGAGGAGAGCATGAGCGGGGGGGGGGGTGCAGAAGGAAGAGGGACAAGGAGACTCCAAGCAGGGAGCCTGACTCAGGGCTTGATCCCAAGATCCTGAGATCATGACCCGAGTCAAAGGCACTTCCACTGACTGAACCACCTAGGTGGCCCAATATCCTTATTTCGTTGTGAAGTTTAGGCTATCTTTATGGCCACTGGCCACACACACTCATCTATTTTTTTAAGAGATGAGTGAGAATTAAATTATAGGTCTCAGGTACCTACTAGCTCATGGGAAGAGGGCAGTTTATAAAAAGTTACCTGGCCTTATTTTAAAATGGACACCACATGCCATAGCTTGGTCCAGGCAGCCTAGCTGATCTATACATTTTTTTGAGAGTCTCCCAGGCAGCTGAGTAAAGCCTACATTATTTTTTTCTACAGGGACCCTGAAGGTTTTGGTCTTCTAGACTTAAGGAATTGCCTTGCATATAGCCCCTGAAGAAATACTTGTTTAATGCAATGCTATCTATCTATTTTTTTTCTTTTTTTTTCTTTTTTAAAGATTTTGTCAGAGAGAATGGGCACAGGCAGACAGAGTGGCCGGCAGAGGCAGAAGCAGCGGAGAGCCTGATGTGGGACTCGATCCCAGGATGCTGGGATCATGACCCAAGCCGAAGGCAGCCGCTTAACCAACTGAGCCACCTAGTCGTCCCTAATGTATCTGTTCTTTAACCTCTCCCTCTTCTTCTCATTCATTGGTTTTTTAAGATTTTATTTTATTAAAAAAATATATTTTTTAAAGATTTTATTTGTTAGAGCACCAGTAAGAGTGGCAGGCAGAGGGAGAAGCAGGCTTCCCTGCTGAGTGAGGAGTCTGATGCAGGATTTGATCCCAGAACTCTGGATTGAGCTGAAGGGAAATGCTTCACTGACTGAGCCACCCAGGTGTCCCTAAGATTTCATGTTTAAGTAATCGCTTCACCTAATTTGGGGCTCAAACTTAAACAGCCTTGAGATCAAGAGTTGCATGCACTACCAACTGAGCTAGCCAGAAGCCCTCTATTTACTTAATACCCACCATTAAGAACTTACCTCCAGGCATAAATACTGAGAGAGGGACTTCATTTGGGGTCAGCAATATAACAGTCACAGCAGAATTCACTCATCACTGGGCTTGGTATTTGAGATAATGGTGAATAAGACAGTGGACACTGTCTTAGCTGAACATACCGGTAAACCCAGGTAACTAAAAAATCAGGAATGTTGAAGAGGAGAGCTGGCTGTGGGAGCATGATGCCTAAGAAAAGACAAGTGAGATGCCTCTCACCCACTGCTCAAGCCTAAGGACAAGTATCACACCTTGGATGGGCCGCATCTCTGCAGCTTCTGGCTCTAATCGGTAGCAAATCACTAGGGTAGGCCAAGTGAGGTCAAGATCTCTGATTTAATCGGGCAAGCCACTTGTTTCCCTAGCCTTACCTGGGAAATGGAGGTCATAGAAATGCAGAAGAACTGCGGCGAAAGACAAAAGATATTGCAGTGATAAGCCAGTGCTCAGTGAGCCTCAGCCTCTTCCTCCAATGTGGCCTAGCCTCTTTCTATTCTGGTTACCTACACAGATTTGTGAGGCTTAAAAACCAAACTTACAAGTTGAGAAATATCAGAGTGGGGCTGTTCACTTTTAAAATGCATCTTTCACAGGTTTCTCATCACAGATCCGATTTTCTAAGATACAGTGCCCTATTAAAATAATAGTATCCTGTCAGGAATGTATCCATTGCATAAAGCAAGCTTAAATTGTATGCTCATTGCATGTTCCCCTCCCCCATTCTTCTTCAGTGACTCTAGTTAATCAAAAGCAGATTTTCTGATAACCATTTTCTAATGGGTTTTCTCAACATTTCCTCAGCGTAAGCTGTCTTCTCATCTTTTTAAAAATTTTGTAGCTATCTCATCTATAAAATTAAGCAGTATTTTAAAGTTTCATCCTTTGTTTTTTTAGAATAGAAAGTGGCATAGAAATCTAAATTTTTGCATTGCAGCAGTCCTTGTAGTGTAGGCAAAATGGCCCACTCTTATGCTGAAGCTGGAGCTCACTGCAAGATACTGGCCTTGATATATGCAGTGCTGTCCAGCACGGTGTAAGAATCACATGAGATCATAGGAGGGGACACGGTAAACTGTTACCCTCAAGTAACAACTACAGAGCATCCTTTCTGTTAATGACTTTAGTCTTAAGACTCTGAGGAGCAAGTACTAACAGTACAGTTTAGGGTGCTCAGTTAACTGTGATACCCTTTTATATTAACCAGAAAATTGCTTTTTACAGTATTTATAGAGTTTATAGCCCACCTGATGAATTGTCTACCATTGTGGAGGCAAGGATTTTCCAAGATACATGTGGACCTGAGGCTTACCTATTCTATGGGCACTGGGGAGGATTCATTATCACTGCCCATCCTCTGAGGCATTGCTATTTGTAGTAAAGGGCACTGAAAATACACATTGTCACATCTGAAATGAAATTTATATTATTCTAAATGTCAGGTAACTTGGTGTTTTCTGTTGCTCAGCTCAAATCTCTGCTGGGTACCTTTTTGTCTGGAGATTCAACTTCTGGAATCTGAGGACTGTAGTCTAGGTATCATGTCATCTAGTCATGGCTCTTATCCTTGACTAGTTAAGGGACACCTTTTGGTTCTGTAGGAGTAAGACTAAACACAAATCTTAAGAGGCAAGGGTTTTAGAACTCAAGCAGATTGTGGTCATATGGAAATTGCTTCCTTTAATGAATACTGAATGTGCACTAAAAAATTTGCCCTCATGGAGATTATATATGTATTTCTATATATAGAAAATATAAAATATGTATTACATCTATAACAATATATTTAAAAACTTTATTTTACATATATATTTTTCATTCATATTCCTTGGGGGAAGAAAAAGAATCTCTCTGGGCTTGCTTTTCATTAAAGTAAAGAACAAGCAAGTGAAAGAGCCTATTTATTCATTTATTTAAGTGAAAAGCCCGACGAGGTCCTGTTTCTTCCCCAAAGTTTACTCTGTTCCTTCCAAGTTAGGACTTTCATGTCCAAGGGTGGCAGTATGTTGGCTGCCTTTCTCATTTTGGTTTAGTTTTTCTCACAATGTCAGCATTAGGGGCAGAGTCCTTCGCGTATGTGGTCTTGTCAGGGAGGGAGGTGGGCCTGAAGCCTTGCCCACAGACAGGACCAGCTGAGGTGGCAGGGGTAACAAGAATACATCACCTTTGGGAATCAAAATAAGAAAAGTAAAAATTGAGATGATTAAGTTCCCATTAGACAGAGCTGTAATTCTTAACATATCTTAGGCATGGACATGTGAACCAGAGTTTTTTTCCTTAGTGCTGGCAGGCAGAGGGCTCTTTAGAAATAACCTGGGTGGTCCCAGCCCAAGTTCCATCCTTCTTTCCCAGCCTAGGAAAGGTAGGCAAATGACCCCCAAAAGAACCTTGATTATGGTCTTCCAACCTAGTTGCCTAGGAGAAATGCTGTTAGGGCATCTTGAGGCAGACTTTGTCTTTCCCTGGTTTAGTGAAAGGGTGATTAACTGTAAGGAGGTCAACCTTGAACTGTTTGGGCCTACTGACTAAAGCCCTTGCTCTGCTGTGAATCCTAGCACCAAAATCTCACTGCGGGGACTGCATCTTCCTTTCTCTTTTATAACTTCTTATAATAAGAACATTTAACTGAACCTAGATGTGCACTGATAGATAAATTCCTTCTTCCTGATTTACTTCACTTCCGTGTAGGGATCTGTGAGGCGGGGGATGATTCTTTGATCTTTATTGGAGAATTTGGTGGAAAAATTTCTCCTTCAGTAACTGGCATTTAGTGAGCTCTCCCTGCTTCACTCCTACTCTATTCTCCTTTTGAGGCCAAGCTGTGGAAAAATGTTTCAACTAAAACTTACACAAAAGAAAAATGAGCACCCACAGTCACCCCCACAAGACCAGGCTCTGACCCCAAGGCTTCAGAAGGGCAGACCACATCAGTTCCAGTTGTGTGGTAGGGCCAGTCATGAGTTGGCACCCATTAAGTCCTCAGTAGCTATGCTGACAAAATGAAGGGCAACAGGCACTGAACAATTCAGCCTTAATCAGATGTCTGGCAGTCCCAGAGAGGGAGGTAAAAGCAAAACCTCCAGGATGGGGGTGGGGGTCAGCCCGTGGCCAGAGCTTATAGGTACACTGCAGTTCTCCCCTAACACTATGTGCCTTGGAACCCCTGTACCACTTGCATCTAGGGTCTGGGGGCTTGTGAAGGGTGTGGATATGCTCCTCTCCCCATGAACATGGCCTTTGCCCAAGTACTGGCATGGCAGGCTTACCTGAATGTCACCTTGTAAACCCATGGGACTTTATCTTTGGTGTGAACTGTGGGCTCCAGCTGACTGGGAACTGTTGGGCTTGATCCATCACCTATAGTCCCACTTCCCCTTAAACTACTTGTTTTCAACTTCTCAGGTGGTGAGACAATGACTCATGCTTCCTTCTACCTTTGTGTTTACCAAATTATTTCTAATGACTACATTCTACTTTTGTGACAAAACCGGAATATGCTCATCGGTGTCTCCAGAGGACTTGGAGCTTGAACTTTAGAGGTCCTCTGCTAACCTGCTGGCCTCCTGCCTAGGCCTGTGCATGTAATGCCACAGGTGTCTGGAAAGGAGTTTCCTAGTATTTGGATTTACATTCCAACCTTTAGAACTGTACTTGTATTGTTGCTCTTACAGCATGATCTGTCAGACTTGGTTTTGAGAAGGTGCCATGGGGATTGTGCTGTTCTCAAGCTGCTGAGTGCAAAAGAATATGCAGCCCATCAAAGAATCAATGTGTAAGGGCTAACAAAAGCCAGGGAGCGGAACTTTCTCCCTGAACAGATGGGTTCGTCAGCCTGTCACCGAGCCCTAGTATTGCCCTCACTGATCTTATTGGTTTGCAGAAGAACCCTTGTACCCACCCCTGGGAGAGAGATCGTCTTCATTCTAAAGGCAGCCTTTTCTAGAGAGTCTTGACTTGAAACCATAGCCTTACATACTCGTTCAGGTACAGGTCTATAACCATAACCCACTAAAACACAGCAGGGATTACTAATCCATCTTTTTCTGGAGGTGATATGGCCGAAGGTGACATGGGCTGGAATCTCTGATTCTTTTCCTATACTCTCCTCAGGATGTTATCAGGAAAAGAAGGTTCCAGTTCCTTGTGGTCTTTGTACTCATACTACTACAGTAACATAAAATCTCCCAACTCAGTTTTGTAAAATGACTTTATACAGAGACCAAATTTCTGCAAACCTCGCTGTATTTGATATTCTCTTAGTCAGGAGTGCAGCCAGTCCAATTCAGCTGGGGGCTCTGCTATTCTTGGCAAAAGGTCTTGTTTGTAACGGGGGAAGGGAAAGGGCAACTTACACCTTGAGCTTCAGACAGGAAGCAGCACTAAGAGGTCTGCCTTAAGTGCTCTTAATGTTTGCATTTGGGCAGCCTTCAAGACACCATAGAACCCTTTGGCATTCCAGGAAGAATGACAACTGAATGGTACAGGTTGATGGGACTAAGGAGATCCTTTCATAGATAGGCTTTGATCCCCTCTAGACAAGTACCCAACCCAGTGGCTTTAAGGATCCCAATCTTCCAGAAAAGAATTTAGGTAGTTAAACTCCCTCCCCAAGAGACTATAGAAGCATCATACTTGCTAAGACTGTCACCATACAAAGACCTCTCTAACTAGCTAAAGATTATTTCTTGTCACAGGGGCTCTGAAGTCTTCTCATACATATTATTGTACAAGTTACTGATAAAAGCCTCACATGGCCAAGCTTTACCACTCAACTAAGTGGCAGTTCTGACAGACCATACAGGCTTTTCACCCAAGGCTAAATCCTCCAAAAAAGAGGAAGCTTGGAGTTCCTCCTTCCAGGGTTCTTGATTTCAACCAGAAAGGAGCTAATGTTGCTGAGCTTGAGAAGTCATATACTCAAAAAGGTTTGCAAAGGACACAGCTAATTTGTCTTTCTGGCCCAACCTAAAAAAAGCCCTAGCCCATGCTATATATAGGAAATGTAAAAACTTCAAGAAGTTATTAACAAAATTGTTTTAAACCAATACAGCTGGGGTTGAGGAGAGGTAGAAAAATTACTCAAAGAGGAATGGCACACATTTGTATATTCTTTTTCAAAGGACAGAGAAAAAAGTAAACTCAATAAAACTGTTCCTAATCTCTTTCCTCCATGCCACATACTTGAATAACTAAAGAAAACTAATCTTTATTCCTATCTGACAGCAGTTTTTTCCTAACTAGATGGGAACTGAAGTAACAGAGCTACCATTTTGGCATAAGGCCCTTGCCTTATGGGCAATTTCTTTTGCCTTTAATAGCTTTGCAACTACTGACTTTATTTACATGATAATCCCCACATAACTGAGATTCCTCAGGGACTCTGCATTTCAAAATGCAACAGAAAGGAATTGTAATAAATACCACCAAGAACTAAAAAGTTGATCCCTATCTCTTAAAACCTGGGAGAACTGAGAGCTCAAAATACCTCAGACATAACTCTAAATTGTACATTATGAGCCCTAGGGTTCTTTCTCACAAGTACTAAATAAATCAATTAAGTAGACAGGTACTTTGTTTACTGAGCACAAAATACAGGCACCTTTAATTTTTTCCCTACTACCTTCCACCTACTTAACAGGAGTAAGATTTTTTAGGTCAGTTTCAGAAGTTACTCATGGAACTTTCATTGGGGTGTGTGGGGGGGCACAAACTCAAGAATATTTCCATGAAGGGGGAAAAAATTGGTCTATTGATAAGTCATAAGTTATAGTCCTTTATATCAGAGGCCAGAAGGTGTACCTATATTAAAAAAAAAAAGAGAGAGAGAGAAAGAGAGAGATAGAAAATGGTGGTCAAGAAAACTTCTTCACTGGATAGATACCAGTCTCTACCCAAAGTCTAAATCAACTAAAGCATTTTTAAAAAATGAGAGAGACATATTTAAGTCTAATAGATTTTCTAAAACTGGACTCAATATCTTAATATTTCTTGAGGGATAGTCTACTTCTTGGCTAAAAGACCAGACTGTCCAGGTACAAATCCCAGTTCTATACTTGCTAGCTGGCTTATCTTCAACAAATCACTTACTTATTCTCTCTGTACCTGTATTCCTCATCAGTAATATAATGGTATCTACCTCACAAGATTACTCTAAGTCTGAATTGTGATCACATACGTTAAAGTGCTTCAAATGGTGCTATGCACACAGAGCATTCTATGTTAGAAGTACTGTTACAGAGGAAGTATTACAAATGCATTTCAGCTTTAGCATGAATCCAACTTCATACCGAAGTAAACAACTTAGTTCTAGCCTCTTGCTGTAACAACACATTTATAAAGTCTACCTAGTTTAAAAGTAAACACTTCTTGTATGGTATAACCTTGTAAAAATTGAAGGTTTACATCTAGTACTCAACCAAAGAAACAGGAATCTGTTCCAAGGCTGAAGAAAAAAGTTCAGGAGTAACTGGGAGAAGATGAATCCTAAGAATTTTCTCCAGTGGGAATGTGGACGAGGTAGGAATTTTATGCATGTGTTGAATTTAGGACTTGGAGCTCAGCGACTCCCTGTTAAGGGAGATGTGAACCCCCCGTAATTATCAATACTTGAAATATTTCACTTTTCAATAGGAAAAGGAAAGCATATTAGGATAAAAATAGCTTTTGAAGCAGCAACCAAATAGCATTTAATGAAGTAAGAGGGGAGTACTCTCATATCTCCTGTATATTTTAAGAGTTTGTCACTGGATTAGATGTCTACAGAAGCTACACTTTGTCTCAGAGCTGAGTATGAAAGCATCACATTTACTATGACCAAGAAGTACCTGTAAGCATCTCTTTTTTTGGCCATTCATTCCAGCAAATGGACTCTTATTTGTATGAAAAGCTTCTAAGATCATACACTGACCCAAAATTTTGCCAGGTAATAGCTTTTAAAGGGAAACATCAGCACTTATCCTTCCAGTGTTAAACTTGGCTTAAAAAATAGAAGCTGTAGACACTGCAATCCTCGTCTTCCAATAGAGAAACTGTTAGCTTACTAAACTAGTTAAGAATAGGACAAGAAACTATATTGGGGTTACTCAAATAGCTGTTTTAACTACTAGAAAGACTACACAGGTGGTTCAACAGAATTTACTTGTATATTTTCCATTTTCTGTACTATTTGAAGGCATAGGATAGCTTTGTATTAGCTTTCTACAATACTGTGTTTTAAATTTATCCAGTAAACTAAGATGCAGTACAACTTTTATACAACTTAGGAGATAAAAAAAAAAAAATCTCCACAAGAGAAAGAAAGCAACTCAGCAGGCCCTGGTATTAAAACATTTTTCCAGAATAAACAGATATGCAATTGCATTAAAAGGCAGTTTTCAAATATTTTCAGTTACACCAAGATTCCTTCCAAATATCTGCCTTGCTAAACCAATGCAACCGATTCTTACTCAGTTAATAGTGGGGCATGGATTTTGGTAAATGTTTATGGTTTTACTTTCTTCATTATCAAAAATCTTTTAAAGTGCTATCAAGCAGCAAATAAGTTGCATTAGTTCTCTGCTTCCGGTAGAGGTGCCAATTCCTCATGGTAGAGGTACAAACTGTGAAATTGCAAAAGGTACAGTTTAACAGTAAGTAGTGCATGAAAAACAGTAACACGTGGCCTAAATACAGAGTTGGACAGAATCAAACCAGTTATGTCTATAATTGCTCAAGTGAAATGGATATAGTTTCATTCAAACATTTAAAATAAAGTCTGAAATTATAATTGGTGGTTAGAATCAAATTTGAAGAATTTCTTGATAAAATATAAATCTGTTCTTTTGAAATTGGAAATGAAACTATTAATTGATGGGAGAGCTAGAGACTTATTAACCCCTCCTACACAGATAAGGAAATAAGTGACAAAGTCTCTTGCACTGAAGTTATGTATTTTAACAGCTTTACATGTAATATTCATATATAAAAAACTTTAAGTGCTTTTCTCCAATTTAAAAATCTAAAGAATTCAAAAATAAGGCATTCAATATTTGAAAAAAGTACAGATTTACAAAATGTGTATTATTCTGTCATGAAAACTCCACACCAACATTATACACTTGGAAAAAAATACAAACAGGATATATTACAAATTTATGTAAGCAATAACTTAGTTCACACCATGCAATAAAAAGTACATTAATCAAGATACACAAGCTTTTGTAGGTTCTAAACTGAAGGACTTTTTTTTTTTTTTTCTGCAGAATCCTTAAAACCTGTGGCACTTAAAATTTGTTAGCCTTTCTACTGAGAGGTAAATTATACACAACAATGATGAAAAAAATTAACAGACCAGTTGTCTATTATGAATCATTCCAGCTTTGTTCAACAATGGCCGAAACTCTTTTCTCATATTCTCGTTTGTTTTCCTGATAAAGCTGTGCTGCCTGGCTATTGGCTGGACTGTTTGGATTTGGTTCATCCAGCAGAGACTGGAAGGAAAGAGAAAGGAAAAAATCTGTGGAGAGTTATTCTTTACATTAACATAGGTCAGATACCGAGCATACGGGTTGTACAAAAAACCAAATTATTCAGTAAAGAAATGGCAGATATTAGTGTATCTTCTGTATTTTCAGGTCTTAAATACTTTCAGAAATGGCTTGATCAATTCAGTAATTTCCTCCTGCTAGAGAACTGAAACTTCCAAAACACATAGTACTCAACTGCCTTAAAACCTCTAATTTCAAAGAAATTAGGAAAGAATATTCTTCAACATACTGAACTATTAGCCAAGAAATAAAAAGCTTGATTTGGTTAATATACAATACCTAGAAATAGCAACTAACATTTTCCGAAGTTAAACTCTATTTTTGTGGTTACAAATGTCTGACAGTAAGTTGGATAGAGAATCTTGTTTCATCAAGAAAACATACACTTCTAGCAGCAACGGAATGAAATAGGGAAGCTGAAAACAATGTTTATAAAACATGATAGGAAAAGCTTTAAAAAAAAAGGTCACAAACCAAAATTTTCCTTCTGCTCCTCTCACATCCACATAAACTAAAACATCCCTCATTCCACCTCTCCAAAATTGTCATTCAAGGTCAACTCTGAAATAATCTGCCAGTGTTTTTGGCAAATGGTAACACGATCTCTTCTTTTTTAATAGGATTTCTTGGATAGGCTATCATACTTAATGATTCTCTGCACTTCAGTTTCCTGAGGTCCCTATGGTTTTTCTAAGCAATCATCTTTCACTATTTCTTTCTTTTTTTTTTTTGGATTACTAATCATGTATTGATAAGAGGTTTTTCTTTCACTATTTCTAAGAAGTATTTTCCTTTTCCACATCCTGTGGCTATGCTGCATGGGCATAAATACCTACCTGTGAGAACACTTTATTTACACAAGGATCAGGAAAATGACTGTGGGTTTGATCCACTGTGGTCACTAACAAAAAAGCAGACCAGCTGTCTGCAAATTGTGGGGTTTTATCCAGGCTATGCCATTGGTTACCTGCTACTGCTCCTGAAGGAGCTGCCTGTATCCCACAGAATCTTGAAAAAAATGATCATGCAACCTAACACACCCTTACCTGAATTGATGTTAAGATAGAAGATACATCATATGTTGGACTCCATCGATTCTGAAGGATATCTAAACATATGCTACCATCAGCATACACTGCAAAGACAACACTAAAATTGGTTACCTATTAACTTTATCATATTTAACAGTTAAAAGAGAAATCTTTACCACAAACAGAATGCTTGGCCCAGTCAGAAGTTCTGAACATTGTTACCAAACCCTCCTGTCTCACAGGAAAACCAGTGTTAAAACTAAGGTCTCTTATTTTGCACCTTTTCATCAGGGAACTTGTCAGAGTTCAATTTTTTCAACACCCACCTTATAGCCTATCGGTTTGAATCTTCTATTTCTAAACTCTTTAAATAAAGCTCTTGAAAAAAAAAAAAACAAACAAACACCTTATTTTTTGACATCATAATTACTCTCCCAGAAATTATTCCTAAAAGAAATAAATGTAGACACATGAAGTTTTATTTATAGGAAGAGTTCACTATGATACGGTTTATAAGTGTTTATATACTGTTTATGGACCTAAAGAGGTGACTGGCTAACAGTACATTTATATAATCAATACCAATGTAGCCAACAGAAAAGATACACATCTACCCTCTGTTAACTGATACAGAAAGACATCCACAATGTAGACCACCTTAATAAGTTTTCAAATTTTAGAGGAAAATGACATTTTTTTTTTAAAGATTTTATTTATTTATTTGACAGACAGAGATCACAAGTAGGCAGAGAGGCGGCAGAGAGAGAGAGAGAGAAGCAGGCTTCCTGCTGAGCAGAGAGCCCGATGCGGGGCTCGATCCCAGGACCCTAAGATCACGACCTGAGCCGAAGGCAGCAGCCCAAACCACTGAGCAACCCAGGCGCCCCGAAAATGACATTTTTTACAAAATGTTTTAAGTATTTTCATTTGAAGTATAATTGTTTTCATTTGAAGTCTGTGTAGTTACAAAAACATTTGTAAGACTAAATGCCAAATTTAAGTACTGGTTCTAAGTAACAGGATTCTTGCATTTTATGATTTGTTTTATAATAAGAATGCATTCCTTTCATAATCAAAAAATAAAAATCCAGTGATTAACACGTTTAAATTCTAACATTTGGGAAGTTTTTTCCCCTCTTGAACTGATTATGTGAAAATACAACAAACATAAATCTTTACCCTCTTGTGAGACTCTATGTCTACATGACGTATTTCCAAAAGTAGAAATGCTACATTGACAAAGGATAAATGCATTTAATGTTACAGATACTGCCAACTTTGGAAAGCTTCACTGAGCAAGCCTGATCATCTTACATAAAGACAAGAGTAAGTAAGGCTTTTTGGGGGAGAGGAGGCAAATTATACTTAAATATTGTCATTTCTCAGGGCTCTCTCTATCCTCCATCCTTTTTCTTCTGGCCCAGTGTACACCCTCGGGGTGATGTTCTTCACTCTCATGGCCTCAATGACCATCCATGTGCTAGCTACTTACAGTTACTAGTTTTAGAGAGCCTAAGTGGGATGCCTGGGTGGTTCAATCAGTTAAGCAGCTGCCTTCGGCTCAGGTCATGATCCTGGGTTCTGGGATCAAGTCCCACAATTTTCAAATACTGATTTCAAGTATTTATGCCACATTAGGCTCCCTGCTCAGCAGGAAGTCCACTTCTCCCTCTGCCTGCTATTCTCCCTGCATGTGCTCACTCTCTAATAAATAAATAAAATCTTAAAAACAAAACAAACAAACAAAAAAAAACAGCACAGCTTAGTGTCTTATTATCTATCCCACAGGAACATCAAACTTGGCGGGTCTAAAAAACAATTATCACCTCTATAAGACCCATAAAAGTGCAAAATGATTTTTAAAGTTTTGAACTATTAACTATTTCTAAGAAATAATCCAAAAGTAAACCAGAAATCAAGCATCCATCAACTAATGAATAGATAAACAAGATACAATATATATCCAAATAATGAAATTTCCTTCAGCAATAAAAGGAAAGGAATACAATTACAGCACAGATGAACCCTGAAAACTATGCTAGCTGAAAGCAGTCAGTCACAAAAGACCACATGTATTACAGGATTTCATTTATAAGAAACGTCCAGTACAGGCAAATCTACAGAGGTAAGAAAATAGGACTGCCTAGGGCTAGGGTGCTGGGATAAAGGGGAGTGATTGCCAACTGTCACAGAATTTTTGGGAGAGAATGAGAAAAATGTTCTAAAATTGATATGGTGACAGTTGTACAACTCAATGTACTAAAAACCACTGAACTGTAAAATTTAGATGAATGAACAGCACAATATGTGAATTATATTTCAAATAAAGATGCTTAAAAAGTGCATCAGAAAGTTAGTAAAAAAGTACCAGTTAAAGAAAAAAAGGGAAACCACTATTATGAAGGAGTAAGAAAGTAAGAAATAATCAAATACACTGTTTCCCCAAGGATGAAAATACCATACCTCCATACACAGAACCCCTGGCACATTGTACAGTCTTTCCCACCTTCATTTACAGAGCCTTATTACTACATTGTGGGTCAATTCAGTAGTAAGTTTTCGATTACAGTGGAATAAATATTAAGTGATTCCTTCTGAAAGTAAGTTAACTGATGGGGAAGACCATATTTAAATGAGCCAAGGTTACAAAAAGGAAAGCTTAAATATTTTGGAAAGTCTTTTGTAGAGTAATTTATAATCCAGGAATATACAGGTATTAGAAGTAAATAGGAAATTATAGAAGAGCAGATTTAATTACAAAGAGTCAGTCAGAAATCATAGAAAACAGGAATAAAAAATTTCTCCAGGGGTGCCTGGGTGGCTCAGCTGGTTAGGCATCTGCCTTGAGCTCAGGTCATGATCCCAGAGTCCTGGGACTAAGACCCACATTAAGCTCCCTGCTCCTCAGGAAGCCTGCTTCTCCCTCTCTGCCTGCCCCTGCCTGTGTTCTCTGTGTCGAATAAATAAATGAAATCTTAAAAAGTAAATAAAAAAATTTATTTCTCCACATAAAAATAGGAATGATAGAAAAAATAAAAAACTGTACTTAAAAAAACCCTTAAAAACGTACGAACCTTTGACCCAGTAATCCCACTTCTAAAAACTTGTTCTATAATAATATTCATGGTTATTTGGAAAGATTTTCAAGAATGTTCTAAGTGCCAATTAAAATTACAAACAACCTGGGGCACTTGGGTGGGAACTGAATCTTGATTTTGGCTCAGGTCTTGATCTTAATATTGTTTAATATTAAATTATATTAATATTAAGTTATTAATATTCAGTTTAATATCATGAGATAGAGCCCCATGATAGGCTCCACCTTGAACATGAAGCCTGCTTAAGATTCTCAATCTTGGGGCACCTGGGTGGCTCAGTGGGTTAAACCTCTGCCTTCGGCTCTGGTTATGATCTCATGGTTCTGGGATCAAGCCCTGCATCGGGCTCTCTGCTCAGCCAGGAGCCTGCTTCTCCCTCTCACTCTCTGCCTGCCTCTCTGCCTACTTGTGATCTCTGTAAATAAATAAAATCTTAAAAAAAAAAAATTCTCACTCTCCCCCTCTTTGCACCCCTCCCCCCGAACTTGCACTCTCTCTCAAAATAAAAAATATTTTTAAAAAGATTTTATTTGAGGGACGCCTGGGTGGCTCAGTGGGTTAAGCGGCTGCCTTCGGCTCAGGTCATGATCCCAGCGTCCTGGGATCGAGTCCCACATCAGGCTCCTTGCTCTGCAGGGAGCCTGCTTCTCCCTCTGCCTCTGCCTGCCTCTCTGCCTGCCTGTGCTCGCTCTCACTCTCTCTCTCTCTTACAAATAAATAAATAAAATCTTTAAAAAAAAAAAAAAAAAAAAAAGATTTTATTTGACAGAGATCACAAGGAAGCAGAGAGACAGGTAGAGAGAGAGGGAGAAGCAGGCCTCCCACTGAGCAGAGAGCCTGACGGAGGCAGGGCTCGAGCTCAGGACCCTGAGATAATGACCTGAGCTGAAGGCAGAGGCTTTAACCCATTGAGCCACCCAGGTGCCCCTAAAAAATAAAATCTTTAAAAAACCCTGAAAATCACCAAAAACTGGACAGACTGATTATGGTAACCTCACAGAACATTTATGCAGCCATTAAGAATGATGCAAAAGAATATTTAATAAGGAAAGATATTCACAGTTCATAAAAATGTTACTTAATTACATACAATATGATCTCAATTTTGTACAAGCATTTATTTATACTTATTATTTTTAGATTTTATTTATTTGAGGGGGGAGAGAGGGAGGGGGAAGAGATCACAATGGGGGAAAGGTTAAAGGGAGAAGCAGACTCCCTACTGAGCAGGGACCCCAATGTAGCTGATCCCAGGACCGTGGGATCACGAGGCAAGCCAAAGACACTCAACCAAATGAGCCACCCAGGTGCCCTCTTTGTATTTTTAAAAGATTTTTATTTATTTATATTTGATAGAGAGATCACAAGTAGGCAGAGAGAGAGAGGGAGGAGGCGGCTTCCCACTGAGCAGAGAGCCCGAGGTGGAGCTTGATCTCAGGACCCTGAGATCCTGACCTGAGCCGAAAGCAGAGGCTTAACCCAGTAAACCACCCAGGCGCCCCATATTTTTTAAAAAGCTAAATTTTAAGCAAAAATTTTTTGGTATCCTTCTATTTCTACAAATAAATAGTATTATTTTAAAATCAAAAGTATTAAGACAAAACAACTTTACCTGAAATTTGGAACCTTCTAAAGATTTTAGGCTACAAAAACGTAGCTAATACTGACATGGAAGCAACATCCTGAAGTGGCCTGTTGCAGTAAGAGTTATGGGGCAAGGCCTAAAAGGAAGGAAAGAACTCTTTCCCCCCCATCATTTATAAAGTTTAATAAAATGTTACTTACCATTTGGATGAAACATTTTGGATAAAAACCTAACAGTTGGTGGTTTATTTGGATACTCTTCAGAAAATTCTATTACTAGTTTAAAAGTACCTAGATAGAAAAAAAAAAATCAGAATAATTATGGTAAAGAAAAGCATTACTTTTTAAACTCTTCATCAATGAATTCCCAACCCATACTGGTTTTTGTACAACCACACAAAAAGTAATGTCAATTCTGGCTTAGCACATAAAACATATGAAATATACTTTGATTTACGTTAGACTGGTAACACAGCACTGGCAAGCACTTGGGAACACACACTTTCATGTGCTATTGGGTGGGAATGTTAAACTGCCATATTTTTGGAAGGCAATTTGGCCCTAGCTACTGAAATTTAAAATGCACATTTGGGAAACTACAGCTAGTTTATTATAGCTTAGAAGGGGGTATGCCAAAGGATTTTAAGAAGGGCTAACTACCACATGACAAAGGACTTCGATCAGAGGCATGGACATTACTCTGAAAGATCTTTCCCATCCCCTTACAAATCCTTTCACTCAAATATGCCAAGAACCAATAAGTATTAATGTAACTGCCTACTGTGGTTATAGTCCAACATGGTACATACACTCTTGTAAAGTGGTATTTTATGGTCAGTACAGACAGGATTTTTAAAAAATTATGCATTCTAACAAAGTCAATCTGTTCACAGCGTACAAAGTAGAACTCTCAACTCTAATTCTATTTTGCAGAAATAACTATTATTACTGGGTTTTTCTATGTTTTTCTATATTTCTATCCTGTTTATTCACTATCCAGAGTTCTTTTATTTTGAGGACATCCACCTGAAGGTTGGAGAGGTGTTCTACCTACAACCCCTTGGACATACTCAGTAAAATCGAGACTTATTCTTAATGAAGTCAATAAAAAAGTTTAAACCATTCCAGATGTCTCTAGAAGGTTCATCCCGATTTCAACAATGTAGTTTTAAAAAACAAAACAAAAATCCATTCTTGTATTTATTTTATCCAATATTTTATCTATATATTTGGTATACAGCCTCTACCTTTTTACATTGTTTTTGCTGCTGGAAATCTGGGATTAGGGAAGCCAAAGATATACACAAAATCAAAAGTGGTTATCTATTTCATACTCTGAATACATCAGAGTTGTTATGAAAAGTACAGTTAAATAGTGAAGATAGTCTTTATGTATTTTCAAAGTGTACATTTTAATTTGCTTTAATTAAAAAAACTTACTGCAAAAAATTTCAGCCCACAAATATGAACAGCAATTTTCAAGTTTTTTTCTGCCCACTTTATGGAGTCTCAGGACCCCTTTATACTCTTATTCCCAAACTTCCAATGGGAAGTCAACTGAAGGTGAAGCTGGGAAGGGACACATATGACAGCATACCATTTTACAGATTTCCACCAAAAATGAAAAATAATTTCATTTTAAAATACTGGCTCCTCAATAACTAACTTGCAAAAATTCCCAATTTTTAACAATCTGTTATGAATCAGTACAAACTGCCTCCAGCACGCTGCTGAATGTAACTATCAGTATTTCTTACACTAGACATATTTAACTCATGAATTTTTTAAGTAATTTCTATGCTCAGTGTGAGGCTCTAACTCATGACCAAGATCAAGAGTCACGTGCTCTACCGACTGAGCCAGCCAGACACCATAACCCAGAAAATTTTTCCAAATATTCATTCATTCATTACTGTAAACTCACTACACATTAACTTAAATGACATTTAATGAAAAGTAATGTGTTTCCCCACCAAGTTAGTGAGAGGCTTAGCACTGTCTCACATTTTTGCAATTCTCTTTAATGACTGGCTTAAGAGAAGACAGCTGGACTCTCTCAGCTGCTTCTACATTTTATCTGTTGCAATATGCTGTTCTGGGAGGAGGCTGAAAAAAACAAAGTCTCACAAAAATATGTAAGTGAAAAAAGTATTTTCCTATTTTTTTCAGATAATTGTAAAATATTCCTTTTTGATTACTATAGTAAGAAAGTGGTAGGTTTTTAAGGGTTAATTGCAATGTAGAATCTGAAATCACACACATTTTTGCATCAGTTACACCAAAATCTGTTACAAGCTGCATAAATGTCTGATTCATCCCTAATTTTCTATTATACACTGGTCATTCAGAAAATATTGGTTCAATGAATGATACAATTGTTGTAAACCTTGGGGCATTTCATTAAATACTATCCAAAAACAAATCACAATTAGGTAATACCACCTACTGATGTTATCTGAGATGTCTTGAAGTACTGGGAAAGGTTACTTTATCAGTAGCAACAATACTGTCACTTTCCTTGATCTAACAGCTCACTTCAATCACTTGAGTACGTCTGCCAAACAGTGCGTCTGCCAAACAGTTGAATCTAAATTATCAGTTTGTCTCTCATTCATTCAAGTAAAAATGTTCCATGAAAATAAGTTTAAGTTGCAACTCAAACAACTGCAGAAGTGCTTTTCCTCCAGAAAATCATTACAAGAAGTGTTTTATGCATACTTTCTGCTTCATCACAAAGAATATTTTAAGAATGTATACCCAAGGGTCAGAATGGTAATAGTATCTATTCTTCATCAAGAACATTTATTTCTTTTTGCAATCAAGACAAAAAAATTTTAAGTGAAAGTGGCAGTTTTTAAAAATGCAAAGAACATGGGCACCTGGCTGGCTCTGTTGGTGGAGCGTGAGGCTCTTGATCCCAGGGTTGTAGGTTTGAGCCCTGCACGTTGGGTGTAGAGATTACTTTTACCCTCCCCCCCCACCAAAACCAAACCTAAAGAAATTTTAAATTTATAAATAAATAAATTAATAAAGCGACTATTAGTACAGTTTAGAGCCACTGTGTTGATCTGGGCCAGGATACTAAACTACATAGGTCCAGTTTTAGCAACTTATGTTTCTGTATCACCAGTACAAATGCTGATACAGTAAAAAGGGCAAATGTCTTAGTGTTGGTGTAAAGACAGTTTTAATTACAAAGAATCCATGGAACAGTCTTAGGGACTAAAAGAAGGGGTTCATGGACTACCCAAGAACCCCCTATATGCAAAAAGCTGAAGTCCTTAAGTACTTCTCTTCCATTCCTTACCCCCACCTTAGCGGTAACCACTTTGAAAAGTGTGTTCATACAACCCTTTAATACACACACACTTGCATCCCTGTATTTGGTAAAAATGTAATGCAACATGTATCATTCTGAAACTTTGTCTCTTGAGACTTATTTCCAGATCTACCTTACTGTTTATTCCACAATCTAAATACATTATAAATTTGCTTAACCATTTTTCCCTATTAGGCATTCAGGTTATGTCTTTAAAAACAGCACAATCAATCTTTTTTTTTTTTTTTTTAAAGATTTTATTTATTTGACGGAGAGAGAGAGATCACAGGACAGGGCAGCAGGCAGAGAGAGCAGGGGAAGCAGGCTCCCCACTGAGCAGAGAGCACGATGTGGGGCTCGATCCCAGGACCCTGATATCATGACCTTAGCTGAAGGCAAAAGCTCAACCCAAAGAGGCACCCAGGCACCCCTACATTTAGTATCTTTGTGTAAGTATCTTCAATGGGTTAGTGTTCTAGTGCCATTTTGATCATTAAAAATCTGTTCAACAATTCTTAAAACTTTATGTTATAATTAAGGAAAATCTAAGAACCTGGTTAAAATCAATGATGAAAAGCTCAATTATAAACATGTATCAGAACCAGTTTTCCATTTTTCTGGCTCTTGGTGAAAAACTAAATTTAAGAGGCAAAGGATTCCACAGAATGCTAACTATTTATGGGTATCAAAAGTAAGCTGTACATGCAGCTACTGGCAGCTATGTTATCTTTTTTTTTTAAGATTCAAAAAATTTTTATTTTTAGGTAATCTCTGCACCCAATGTGAGGCTTGACCTTACAACCCTGCGACTGAGTCACACGCTCTACTAACTGAGCCAGCCAGATGCCCCAGCTACATATGTTTAAGAACAATTTCAGTTAAAAAAAAAAAACCAAAAAACAAAACAATTTCAGTTCAACACCTTATCAACATAGATAACAATGTTAAAAAAGCATGATTATCCTCCTTTACCATCTAGCCCTATAGTTCTACAGCCAATTACCAAAATGACACAAAGAGCTGACAATGAAGATGGTCAAGCTGATGTGGAAAGAAAAGACCTTTATGAACTAGAAATTCTCAGTAGCATTATTTAGTTTTAATTTGACCTAATAACAACAGAAAATAGTTTTAAGGTAGATATGTTAGTATTATAATTTCCTACTTAAAAGCAGTGTTCTAATACTACAGAAAACGTAATTGAGAATGACTTACCATCTTCAAAGGGTGTCCCTTCTGGTCTGAAAACGAAAAGATTTCTGATTAAAAAAGGTTTCATTCTGCCTTTTCCTGATTTTTTTTTTTTTTTCTCTCTCCTAAAGTAGACTTCAAGCCCAGTGCTGAGCCCAACATAGGGCCCAATCCTAAGACCCTGAGATCCAAAATCTGAGCTGAGATCAAGAATCAGCTACCCAACTGAGCCACCCAGGTGCCCCGTTTTCTTGATTTTTAAGAGTGGAAAGGATAAACTCAAACAGAGAAAGAGGGGCTCATTTTAATGACCTGTGGAGTTTTAAGATATTGTTTAGTATTATCCTAGCCCTATATTTTTATAGACACAGGTATAAGGAGTAACTATTTTCTAAGTTTTCATGTTTTAGCACACAATTTTAGCACACAATTCAGTTCATAAATACCAACCAGTCATTTTGTAAATGTGTATTCTTAAAAGAAAAATACTCGTATTTTCAGTTTACAACAATAAGATAGAAATACCCTTTAAGGTAACTGTACCAAACCGAAGTGTCCTGCTTCCCAACAAAGCAACAGCTCTGTTCAAAACAGCTAGACAGAACTGACTGTAACGAAGAAACCTCACTTTCTTTTGCTTAAATCTTTTCCCTGCCTCCACATCCCAATTTCATCTTTCCTAAGCAGCACCATCAAGGTTCAATTATTTTTTGCAAGTTAGCCTGAATTTAATATTTAATATAATCTCTTTAGAATAAACTAACTTTTCACTACTATTTAACTTGTAACTAATTCAATGGCAACTCAGAATTCCACTTATGAAGGTGTTCCTTCCTTTAAAGTTTTAGTGCAAACCCTAGTTTTGAAAAGTGTGAAAAAAGAAAGACCAAGCCCAGAAAAACAGAAGAAAAGGCGTAAGGAAATTTTAAATCAGGAAGCATATACGTGGGGTGCCTAGCATGTAATGTGGTTAAGCAGCCAACTCTTGATTTAAACTCAGGTCATGATCCTAGGGTTGTTGAAACTAAGCCCCGTGTAGGGCTTGGCAATAGCTGTGGAGCCTGCTTTAGATTTTTTTTCCCCCTCTCTCTGCCCTTCTGTTCCCATCCCCCAACCTGCTTCTCTTGGGGGAAAAAAAAAAAAAGAAAGAAAGAAAAGAGCAATTCTCATAATATATATAATGTATTAAGCATTTTTTGTTAATTCTTGCCACACTGGAAACTCTGAGCATTTTTTAATTCTTAGTCTTTTTGTATTTTTAAAAGAATGAAATGCAAGCATAAACATTTTGGTACATTTTGTACAAAATAACTTACCCTTTCTTTTTAGTTTCAAATGATATTTTTAATCAGGTAAAACCCAGTGATTATAAAATCACAGGCAGTAACACCAACACAAATTTTACTTAACTGCAAAAACACTTCGCAGAATTTTAAAAAAAAATTTGCAGCTTTTGTAAGAGTCCCTGATTCCACTTCAGCCTCTGCCTAATTGACACATTCACTTTCCTTAAAGAATTACTATACCTATCATTTATCATTCTACTCACCCAAATATAACTGCATTCCACTGCATAATATTGTTTTCAGATGGTGCACCACTGACACCCACAGGTGGGTCCTCTTGCAACCTAGAAATCCACAGTAGTAATTTTCAAAGTTGAACATTAAGGTCACTACGCAGGCCAAAGAGAACCGTTATGGACTATTCTACCTACTTTGACACAAACTAAGTCATTTCCTTGTTCTTGTGTTGAGGTGGACTAAACCATATGACTTAAAAATCAATCAACCACGTATATACTTATTAAATACCTCTCCAAACTGTCTCAATTCCAAAGAGCTTTGGACTCAATACTCTCTGATTATGAAGGTCAAGATGTATCTTCGGGAAGTGATGCATACAGACTGCCATTAACAGTAAAAATTAAAAGCCCCAAGTGCAAAAACCATTTTCACAGACCATCTTTTTTGCTGCTGTAAATATGGAAAAGGCGGTCTGTGTGAGTCTAAACCATTGCTACCAATGCAACATGGCCACCAACCCCCCACACCAAGGCAAACATTAAATGGCTGAAAACACTAATATTCAATTTAATTAGCAAACTAGTTTTAAACAGGAGAGTAGCTTTAATCCATTTGCTTCAATTAGCAATAGCTTTTAAAATAATCAAGCCTCAGTTATGTTTTTCATCTGCCCCTATTTTAAAGATCTGCACTACAGCTAAATCTACCTCTCCTATCAGTTGACCCGATACAAGGCTACCTTCCAACATCTGTCACAATCAAATTCTCATAACCTGAAAACCCTTGGAAAACTACCAAAGGAGCCCTGTGGAGATGGGCAGTAAGAAACCAGAGCAACAATGGACATAAACTGGAAGTTTTATTACATGGCTTTCACTCATCGGAGTTAACATGAAATTTGATTTTAAGCTGGAGAAGACAACTTTTGCACCAAACAGAGCATCTCCTTGCAAAGGCTGTCATTTCAACAGAAAAATAAACGAGACTCTTTATACACATATCTGTATGTAGTGATTGTCATAGGACATGATACTTTGAATTAGGCTTTTCAAATAGTTTTCAGTCAGGCTCAAACACATCAAGCCACGACGACTAGAAGCCTTTAAAGAATAAGGCTGCTTCTCGCCCACCAAAGGTAAACGGCTAATTACAAATACATTCAATGATAAAACTGCCCAAAGCCCAAAAGAACGGCCTCCAAATGCCTCACCTATGCCCTTATAATGGCAAAGTTGAAAGGTTACTTCCTGAGCAGCTAACCTAAGTTTTTACACTAGATATTTTGTCTCAATCAGGGCAGATCTCTCCAGAAAAACAAAAACAAAAACAAACCACACTCAAAAATGTGCAGTGGATCGTAATGCTAAGTTTTCTCATTTTTCCCCCGTACCTCCAAGCATTCAATCAAAGGTAAACAACTGAAAAAAAGTCAATTCCTCCTCACTAACCCAAGCACCACCTAACAAAACCCTATTTTACAAAAGGAGGCCCAGGGAGTATCGGGTTAGCGCCAGTCTCCAAGAAGGCATTTTTCCAGACTTTGGAGGCTATAGATAGGGCTTTAGACACCAGGCCACAGAGCTGAGTTCCAGAAGGCACTGGCATCCCGGGCTGCCAGCCCGAGTCCCAGGTCTCTAAGCCAGTTCTCAAGGTCCTTTCGGGCGGGTGAGGGAGAGTCGGGTTTCGGAAGATGGGTTAACAACCTCCGGACCTCGCGCTGCAGACCCCACCCTCACTGCAGAAAGAATGGGAGGGGCGCTTTTCGCCCCAACCCGGCCCCTCAGCGAAGACCGCAGGGCTATCCAGGAAAACTGGTGCAGCAAGCAAGAAAAAAGATTCTGCAAGGATCGGCTTCTGGGGGACAGGGGCGGACACGACAGGATGCAAGGGCGCAGAGATGAGGCTTGAGCTCTAGGGCCAACGTCGGGCAGCTGACCCAAGTGGGCAGCGGGGAATCCTTGGACAGACCACAGCCATCTTTCTACCTCTGGGGGCGGGGGGCGGTAATCAAAATTTCTTGCGTCGGAAAAATGAGCAAGCAAGGATGGGGGAGTGCGAATGCGGGTTAGGACTGGGCTTCCGTCGGTACCGCTGGGCCCACGGTCGGCCCTCATAGGGTTATAAGAGGAAAGTGTCCCGGATCCCCGCCCTGCAGCCCCACAGCTATGGGGAGGAGCCTTCAACCAGGCGAAGATGAGGGCCCTTACCGCTTGAAATCCCGCATGAGCCTCCTCCGGGCCGGAGTCGACATGCTCCCCAGCTGCCCCGCGGTCAGTCTGAAAGAAAAGAGTCCCGCGCAGCCCCCCCACCCCCCGGCGCGGCGGCCGAATCACTGAGGGTCACCGCCGCCGCCGAGGCTGCACAAACAACCCTGCAATGACGTCTCCCTCCGCCGCCTCCAGATCCCTCCGCCCTCCGCCAGTACCACGGAGTGAGGGGTGAGGGAGAAGGGCACGGGACGTATGAGAGCTCGTTACGGCAGCTTTTGCGCAGGGTTCTATCCATTTGGGCTTCCCGATATAATCGATAAGTCCGTGTTCTCTGTTCTCAGTCTGGAGAGTGTGGATTAAGAAATCCCGAAACCGAAACACCATCCTGTGTCTCCCCCTTTCAGTACTTAAACTCGACCGGGTGGGGACAGAGAGGCGCATCCGGGGCCAGAGACTATAGGGAAAGGAGGTGGGATGACGTAAGATCACGTGACTGCCGGCGGCGTTGTCAACAATCCACCCCTGAGGGGGAGGGGACGAAGTATCTAGAACCACGTGTCCCTCTGACGAGATTAGAACAGATCACGTGGGAGCGTCGTCTGACTGTCAGTCAGTTCTATGGAGCAAATGATTAAATTTATGGGTGTGCGGACGGGGAGAGGTCTTTTCTAGTTTTTCCTCCAGTTTGGTTCATGAACAGGGTTGGCGATCATGGCAGAAGCAAAGCTTGTTTTATTTCTTAATTCTTTAAAACAGAGCCCAAAATAATATAGATTTAAAATCTTTTCTTGTTGCTTCAATGGCTTATCAAATCTGATACAGGGGGCAGAGAGAAGGAACTTCCATTTTTTTAATAGTAAGTGCAGCATTGCAATATTAAGGCCCACACCAAGTAAAATTCCCTGAAACGCTCCCATAAGGTCACCAAATAACCTGTATGTGCATTACGCTGGGGTTGCCAGGGTTGGAAATTCTGAGGACAAAAAAGAACGGTATAGATAGAGATTGTCTTAAGATTTGTCGACTATCTCTATGGAACTACATTCTATGTTTTTTTTTTTTTTTAAGATTTTATTTATTTATTTGACAGAGATCACAAGTAGGTAGAGAGGCAGGCAGAGAGAGAGGAGGAAGCAGGCTCCCTGCTGAGCAGATAGCCTCATGTGGGGCTCCACCCCAGGACCCTGCGATCATGACCTGAGCCGAATGCAAAGGCTTTAACCCACTGAGCCATCCACGCGCCCCTGGAACTACATTCTAACAGGAGTTTGCTCTCATTTGAGGACTGGTGTCAAAAATGTGTCAAAGTCAATGGATTTGGCTAAGATGAGGGTACATGGAGATGAAAACTCAAAGCATTTAGAAGGGTAGTTGGTTGTCAAGAAACCTTACAAATATGACTCGGATGTGGGGAAGAGATTTTGCAGACATGGGTGGGGATTATGTATCTAACCTGGATAACTCACCTCACTTTTCTACACCAGCAAGTAAGGTGCAAATTAGTCTGAAGTGTCACCCACCAGGGAGCTCAGAGGTGTTGATGCAGCCTGTGAGGATTTTGACATTTCCTTGAGTTCCCTCCTTCCACTGTCTTTGATTCCTGGCTTTCACGGTCTGGAGGACTCAGAGATCTTTACATACTTCTGGGTAATTCTCCAGCCCAAGGCGAAATGGGATCATTGCACCAAGTTGCCCGTAGTTTCAGGGAATTGAAAGAGTTAATTTCCCCCCCACTTTCTTGCTACCTCCTTTTCCCCGAAGTCTTGAATTCTGTATTTTGCTTTTATAACTGCTTTGGTGATCAAGTTAGCCAAGCCTAACTCTTCATAGGTTCTGTGATGCATTTACAAATGAGATTCTCTAAATTAAAAGCTGAATATTCTCTTTTGCCTTCCTGCCATAGTGATCCTAACTCTCCCCAGGATATAGCTAAAGATGAAGACATACATGTAGGGTCACACGCAGTGAAATGGTAAAGACAATCTCCAAAAAATACCGTATTATGTCACTTACCTAGCAATGTGTATTTGTTATGGAAACTCAGTTTATGGAGGCTGTCAGGTCAGCAGAACCCCATGTCCAGTTCTTAAGCAATAGTTAATGGTCCTCCCTCCCCCTGCTCTGCTGCGCCCTTTTATGTCGGGCCACGTCGGTCTATCTACCGAACCCTTTTACTTGTTTTCCCTAAGAGGGTGTTTTTTAAAAGGTGTTCTACGAGTCGAAAAAAAAATTTTTTTTAAGTTTGTAGCAGTAAAAGGTGTTCAAGAAACATTCTTGATTTGACAAATGTCTTAACCTCGTTTTAAAAATGAATTTCGACAGCTGAGATCGAACTCAGGTCTATGAAATATTAATGTCACTAGGTAACTTAGACGACTATAATTACACAAGACTTCCTTGGAAGACTAGTTTTACAACATGTTTCTACTTAAAGACTCCAGCCATCCTTTTAGGACGCTGAGCCAGCGGCAGAAGTTCTTTGTCCTGGGGGCATCTAAGACGCAGGTTGGGCAAGCCTCCGCCCCTCTTGCCCCTCCCTAAAAGACACGCAGACTCTCGGTGCAGTAAAATGTGGCTTCTCCTCCATCTCTGCTCAAAACCAGCCTTGTGAGTTGGTCTCAACCCATATACTTCCCACCGCAAGCCCAAGAAAGCTTTCACTTGGCACGCACCGAGAACTCATTTTCACCGTGTCTCATTTTCTCTTCCGGGTCGTGCCGGATGCGGCTGATGTTTCGGTCTTGCGCAGTAGGCCCTAAGCGCGAGGTCAGCGGCAGTGTTGCCATGGTAGCGGGCTCCCTGGAGCTAGGGGGCTGGCAAGCTAAATAGGGTCGGGGTCCATTTGTTCCGCCGGGTTTGCGGCGGAGCCAGGCCGGCGGGACTGCAAAATGGGCTGAGACCTCGGCGGCTGACCGGACGAGGTCTACTGTAGGGCAAGTGGCGCAACACTGGTCCGGGACCCTAAGAGGTCTGGTTTGAGGAACCGGTGGGGCTGAGGTTTTCTTCGGTCCGGGGGCCTAATCTGTGCGCCACGGCAGTATTTCGGGAACCCCATAGTTGAGGGCCATATGACAGGAAGTGTGCGGACCCCATTCTTGATGAATTGGTGACAGGTAGTGAGGGAATCTGAATTCTGCGTGTTCACGGGAATGACCGAGACAGCAGGAAGCTCCCTAATTTCTGGTGAGCGCTGGAGCCCCACAGGGACACCTTACTGTCTAGTTGACAGTTACCGAGGACAAACAAGTATCTGTGGGAAAGATTAATATTTTCCATGTTTTATGTCTTTTAAAATACGGGTGCACTGTGGAAATGCAGTGTCCAGCTTGAATAAATAAAAGTACAAATGTTTAACTTTTTTTTTTCCTTTATTTTTATGAAGAAGAATCCGGACTTGAAAATGGAGATGTATGAAACCCTCGGAAAAGTGGGAGAGGGAAGTTATGGAACAGTTATGAAGTGTAAACATAAGGATACTGGGCAGATAGTGGCCATTAAGATATTTTATGAAAAACCGGAAAAATCTGTCAACAAAATTGCAACGAGAGAAATAAAGTTTTTAAAGGTTTGCTTCTTTTACCTTAATTGCTATAAATCAAAAGAGGAATTGTTATGGAATAAAAAATTATATAAGGAATCTTTTAGTTAACACATGTATGAAGACATAGAGTAGACTTAAAAAAGTGTGATACCTTATTGTCTACATTTTGAAATTTTATAGTGATACAAGATATATATGCTTATATATAATGTAACAAAAATTATGCCAAATATTATTATTTTTCAGAAATAGTAAAAGACAGTATCTGCTCTAAAGTACTTTTATTGTTTAATCAGAAAGATGGTAAGTCTCTTGAAAACAATACTGAATATAAAGTGACTCATAATAAATGACAAGCGATTAACACAAAGTCCAGTTAAGTAGAGAAATTTTTTTGGAGGAAATGGGACATGTATTTGGTCTTAAAGGATGTGAAAATTTTAGGTAAGAGGGAGAAACTATTGTATTCTAGGTTAGGGGAACAACATAAACTCAGATATCCAAGCATGAAAAAGAACAGAGAGCAGAGACATTGGTTGGTCTGTGGAGTTTTTTGGACAGAGTAGAAAGAGGTGAGATTAGAGAAGTAAACTGGAGTTAGGTTCTAAAGTCTTGGCTTAAAAGGACAAACTTTGATTTTGTAAGAGGTGGAAGGTTTTGAATTCAAAATAAAGCAACTATATATAATAATTTAGCACCATTTTTTAGAATAGGCTGGAAGACAGTAAAAATAGGGAGGTCTGTTATAAATTTAATTCAAGAATCTTGGTAAATACCATGAGAATCCTTGCTGGGTTGCAGCAACTTGAATTTAAAGTTAGAAAAGCAAAGTTAAAATAGACTATATTGCAAAAGAAGACATGAAAGAATGTAGAAGGAAACAGAGGGAGGCAGAAGAATTAATGAAGTTCAGTGACTGTTCTCACTGATGGAAATATGAAAGACCCAAATGAGAAATGGACTGGAAACTAGTTCAGTTTTAGAAATGTTGAATTTGATGTGACAAGAATACATTTAAATAAAGCTCACTAGTATGGTTTTAGAAATGGGATGGAAAACAGAATTTTATGTAGGTATAACAGGTCAACCCAAGAGAAAGAACTTAGGACTGTGAAGAAAGGGGCATTAACATTCCTTAGGGATTGGGTACAAAACTAGTGATTAAAAAAATATTTAAGTCTACATATTTTATTTATTAGAATTTATCTAGATGCTTTAAGGTTTATGACTTTGACAATATAGTCTAGATGTTTTATGTGATGAAGAAAACAGTCTTTCATTTTTATCTGATACAAAAGTAATATTCACCTCCATTTTATAATTGAAGTATAATTAACATACGATGTTATATTAATTTCAAGTGTACAGTGTAGTGATTTGACATTTCTATACATTATTGAGTGTTCACCATCAAGTATAGTCATCATCTGTCACATACAATGTTATTGACCATATTCCCTGTGCTATACTTTTCATTTCTGTAATTTTTTTTAAGTTTTATCCCTGGAAGTTTGTACCTCTTAATCCCCTTTTATCTATCTCACCCGCTCACTTCCCTATGTCCTCTCTGGCAACCACCAGTTTGTTTTCTGTATTTAAGAGCCTGCTTGATTTTTTTTTTTAAGATTTTTATCCATTTATTTGACAGACAAGAGATCACAAGTAGGCAGAGAGGCAGGCAGAGAGAGAGGAAGGGAAGCAGGCTCCCTGCTGAGCAGAGAGCCCGATATGAGGCTGGATCCCAGGACCCTGGGATCATGACCTGAGCTGAAGGCAGAGGCTTTAACCCACTGAGCCACCCAGGTGCCCCTGATTTTTTTTGTTTGTTCATTTGTTTTGTGTTTTTTTGGATTCCACAAATAAGTGAAGTCATATGGTATTTGCCTTTCTTTGTCTGACTTATTTCACTTAGTGTAATACTTTCTAGGTCCATCCATGTTGTTTCAAATGTTAAGATCTCATATTGGGGGGAGGCGCCTGACTGGCTTAGTCAGTAGAGCATGTGACTCTTGATACCAGGTTGTTGAGTTTGAGCCCCACATTGGGTGTAGAAATAACTTTTTTAAAAATCTAAAAAAAAAACAAACCTTTTTTTTTATGATTGGGTAATATTCCATTGTATATGCATACCATATCTTTTTTATCCATTCATGTAATGACGGATGCTTTGGTTGCTTTCATATCTTGGCATTGTAAATAACACTGCAGTAAACATAGGGGTGCATATATATATATATATATATATATATATATATATTTTTTTTTTTTTTTTTTTTAAGATTTATTTATTTATTTGACAGACAGAGATCACAAGTAGGCAGAGAAGCAGGCAGAGAGAGAGAGGGAAGCAGGCTCCCTTCTGAGCAGAGAGCCCGATGCCTGGTTCAATCCCAGGACCCTAAGATCATGACCTGAGCCCAAGGCAGAGGCTTTAACCCACTGAGCCACCCAGGTACCCCACGTATGTCTTTTTGAATTAGTGTTTTCACTTTGGTCAAATACCCATTAATGGAATTACTGGATCATGTGGTATTTCAACTTCTAATTTTTTGAGCAACCTCCATACTATTTTTTATAGCACCTTCTTCAATTTATAGTCAGCCCCCGCAACAGTGCTTTTCCTCCACATCCTTGCCAATACTTGTTATTTTCTTGTCTTTTTAATGCTAACCATTCTGATTGGTGTGAGGTGATTTCTCATTGTGGTTTGATTTGCATTTCCCTCATGAGGAGTGTTGTTGAGCATCTCTTATGAGTCTGTTTGCTACCTGTATATCTCCTTTGGAAAAATGTCTCTCCAGGTCCTTTGCTCATTTTTAAATAGTATTGTTTGTCTTTTTTAGTGTCGAGTTGTATAAATTCTTTATATATGTTGGATATTAAACCCTTATCCTAGACATCATTTTTAAGTGTCTTCTCCCATTCAGTAGGTTGCCTTTTTATTTTGTTAATGGTTTCCTTTGCTCTGCAAAGGCTTTTTATTTTGGTATAGTCCCAATAGTTTATTTTTGCTTTTGTTTCCCTTGCCTGAGGACACAGATCCATAAACATGTTGCTAAGGGTGATCTCTAAGGGAGTACTGCCTAATGTTTTAGGAGTTTTACAGCTTCAGGTCTCACATTTAGGTCTTTAACCCATTTTGAGTTTATTTTTGTGTATGGTGTTATAAAGTGGTGCAGTTTCTTTTTTTTTTTTTTAAGATTTTATTTATTTATTTGACAGAGAAAGATCACAAGTAGGCAGAGAGGCAGGCAAAGAGAGAGAGAGGGAAGCAGGCTCCCCGCTGAGCAGAGAGCCCAATGCGGGACTGGATCCCAGGACCCTGAGATCATGACCTGAGCCGAAGACAGCAGCTTAACCCACTAAGCCACCCAGGTGCCTCTACAGTTTCATATTTTTGCATGTAGCTGTCCTTCCTGTTCCCCCAGTACTATTTGTTGAAAAGACTGTCTTTTTGTGATTGTCTTGCCTCTGCTGTCAATTAATTGACCATGTAGGTGTGTTCTTCTGTTCTTTTCATTATGCCTCTTCTGTTTATGTGTATGTTCCTTTGAACTCTGTGTCCTGTTCTGTTGATCTCTGTGTCTATTTTTGTGTCACTATCATACTTTTTTGATACTGTAGCTTTGTAGTATATCTTGAAATCTGGGCTTGTGATACTTGCAGCTTTGTTCTACTTTCTCCAGATTGCTTTAACTATTTGAGGTCTAAATTTTAGGATTAATTGTTCTAGTTCTATGAAATTCTCCTCTTTCTTTGTAAGTCTATATTAGATATGATGGATCAATTTGGGTTTTTCCTTGTATTTTTGTTTTTTAAAGATTTTATTTATTTGTCAGAGAGAGAGAGAGTGCACACGCACAAGCAGGGGGGCACACAAGCAGAGGGAGCAGCAGGCAGAGGGAGAAGCAGGCTCCCCACTAAGAAAGGAGCCTAATGCAGGACTCAATCCCAGGACCCTGGGATCATGACCTGAGCCAAAGGCAGACCCTTAACCAACTGAGCCACCTAGGGGTCCCTCAATTTGTTTAAATAAAATAAATATATTAGGTATTTCTATTTGTGTATTGTTGAATTATTCTATTTCTAGACAGTGTAAAGAAAAGGTAGAATCAGTGAAGATGTTATGATTTTGTGAGATGCCACTGCTTTTCCTGATGACCTAAAACATTGTAATACCATAAGGCAACTGTTGTACACCATAAGTGAAAATTTGCTTAGATGGAGATCTTTTCCCAAGCAATATCTTTTGCTCTTTCTTCAGCTCTGTTACATTTAAGCTGATTATTTTTTTTTCTAGTTTATCATTTTGTAAAAACTACCAATATGTTGCAAGAACACAGAAAGTAAATAGAAGATGTAGTTAACGGGGCACCTGGGTGGCTCAGTGGTTAAAGCCTCTGCCTTCTGCTCAGGTCATGATCCCAGGGTCCTTCTCTTCTCAGCAGGAAGCCTGCTTCCTCCTCTCTCTCTGCTTGCCTCTCTGCCTACTTGTGATTTCTGTCTGTCAAATAAATAAAAATAAAATCTTTAAAAAAAAAAAAAGAAGAAGAAGATGTAGTTAACTATTACAACTATTATGCAAACTGTTTGGAAACACCTTAACTATTTATTCTCATTGGCTTGTTTGGGTGTTTTGTTTGTTTGTTTTATTTTTAAGTTGGCTCCACACTGGGCCTGAGATCAAGATGTGAGATGAAATCAAGAGTTAGAGGCTTAACCAACCAAGCCACCCAGTTGCCCCTTATTGGTTCATTTCTTATAGGATTTTAAAATTGATTTTATCTAATTCGACAAGAGAGAGTTCTTGGATTAATTCACATTTTTAGTCTAAAAAGATTGCCATTATGACTTCATTTGAATTAAATTTTTATCTGCTAGAATTTTATTAAATGCAGTTAAGAGTAATTAGTGACAATAGCTGTAGGAAAGTTATCTGGTAATAAAGGAAAACAAAAGTAAACAACTTGAGGAGTAGCAAAGAAGAATTTCTAGGAGTTTCACAGTTAATCTGAGAAAGAATTCTTTCCCCTGGTGGATCTTCCATAATGCTTATTGACTTACATTAACTCTTCATTGCTTTAGCCTTTAAAATAAAGACTAGAGAAGGAACCAGTAATTTTCCTTAGCTGAAGGATTAGTAGTGTAGTGTCCAAAAGCAGTCAGTTGTCTTTGGTGCTACTAGCATGGTGTCACTGCAGCACTCTGGCATCTTGCCAACCAGGGAAATTGGGAATAAAATAGGAAAGGAATCTGGCATTATATTCTGGCATGTTTTTCTTTTAGTCATATTTTAAGGACTTTGGACTATGTGTAAGTACAGATAAGTAGAAAAATTTATTATTGTGCTGTTAGAATAAAGACAAATATTTTTCATAACATTTAATTTTCTAATGAATCTAACATTGAAAATATACCTCTCGATTTTTAGCCAAATGAATAAATGCTTTTAGTAATTTGAAAATGTTAAGTATTTGAGAACTGGTAATAATTAAGTTAGCATGTTAAAAAATAAACAGGATAAAATACTGAACCTCATTTGTTTTCTAAGCTGATAAATGCCATTTTTTACCTTCTGAAGTTAAGATTGTTACTAGTTTAAGGTGTTTATTTAATAGAATGTTACAAACAGTGAACAAAAAGGTATCCACAAATAATTGTATATTTTTGTGAAGTTCCTATGACTGTAAATTATTATTTTGTGTATCTGTCAAGTTTCTATGTATTTTGATTCTCTTTTGTTCCAGTGTAATTAATTAATTTATACTGTCCACCTGGAACTTATGTTTCACTTTCGAGAGTTGAGGATCAAACTAAGAAAATCATTTCTTTGAAATCATCACATACTGAGTGGCATTAAAATCCATGCTCATGAGATTAAGAGTCACTTATGGTTTGTCTCCCTCCCAATCCCATCTTGTTTCATTTATTCTTCTCCTACCCACTTAAGCCCCCATGTTGCATCACCACTTCCTCACACAGGGAGATCATATGATAGTTGTCTTTCTCTGCTTGACTTATTTCGCTAAGCATGATACCCTCTAGTTCCATCCACGTTGTCGCAAATGGCAAGATTTCATTTCTTTTGATGGCTGCATAGTATTCCATTGTGTATACTGAGGGTTGCTGGGGGGAGGGGGGGTTGGTAGAAGGGGGGTGGGGTTATGGACATTGGGGAGGGTATGTGTTTTGGTGAGTGCTGTGAAGTGTGTAAACCTGGCGATTCACAGACCTGTACCCCTGGGGATAAAAATATATGTTTATAAAAAATTAAAAATTAAAAAAAAATCCATGCTCATTTGAAAACTAACATTTTAAATTCCAGATGTTAGACTTAATTATAAACCAAGTTGAAGGATAGAAAGATATGTCTTGGGGCACCTGGGTGGCTCAGTGGGTTAAGCCTTTGCTTCAGCTTGGGTCATGATCTAAGGGTCCTGGAATTGAGCCCCGCATAGGGCTCTCTGCTCAGCGGGGAGCCTGCTTCCCTGCCTCTCCCCTGCCTGCCTCTCTGCCTACTTATGGTATCTATCTCTCTGTCAAATAAATAAATAAAATCTTTAAAAAAAAAAAAAAAGGAAAGATCTGTTTTAGGGGCACCTGGATGATGCGGTAGGTTGAGTGTCTGACTCTTGATTTCAGCTCAGGTTATGATCTCAGTCTTGTGAAATGGAGCTCCACATCCACTGAGTGCAGAGCCTGTTTGGGATTCTCTCTCTCTGGGTCCTTCTCCCCCACTCATCTGTACACACTCTCACTCTCCCCAGTAAAGAAATAAAACTTAAAAAAAAAAAAGGTATATCTTAGCAGCATACCAACTTGCATTATACTACATTAACTCTAAATTAGTTTAATAAATAATCAAATGCCAGCTTGAAGTAAGACAGTACATCTCCCCTTGTTCTGTATGTGTTAATTATGAAATAGTTTAGCATTTTCTTAGGTTTATTTTTTTTAGTAATCTCTATACCCAACATGGGGCTCAAACTCACCACTGCAAGATCAAGAGTTGCATGCTGTTCTGAGCCTCTCTAAACTAGGAGCCCCTAAATTAGCATTTTTAAAAAATAGGAATGTAAACAAATAAGTTGAAAGTTTCCTATTGAAATTCATGGAGTAAAATAGGCTGAGAATAAGGGCACCTAGGTGGCTCATTCAGTTAAGTGTGTGTCTTTGACTCAGGTCATGATCCCACAGTACTGGGATGGAGCCCCAAGTTGGGCCCCCTGCTCATCAGGGAGACTGCTTCTCCCTGTTCATGCTTGCTCTTGATCTCTCTCTCAAATAAATAAATAAATAAATAAAGTCTTTTAAAAAATAGACTGAGAATATTTATGCTTTTAAAAATTATGTAGGCGGGGCAGCCTGGTTGGCTCAGTAGGTTAAAGCCTCTGCCTTCGGCTCAGGTCATGGTCCCAGGGTCCTGGGATCCAGTCCCGCACCGGGCTCTCTGCTTAGCAGGGAGCCTGCTTCCCTTCCTCTCTCTCTGCCTGCCTCTCTGCTTACTTGTGATCTCTGTCTACCAAATAAATAAATAAAAATCTTAAAAAAAATAAAAATTATGTAGGTATTTTATATATATGTATAAATTATTACACATGAAATAATGTATTATAAATCTGTTTCTTCTGTCAATAGCAATTTCGTCATGAAAACCTGGTCAATCTGATTGAAGTTTTTAGGCAGAAAAAGAAAATTCATTTGGTGTTTGAATTTATTGACCACACGGTATTAGATGAGCTGCAACATTATTGTCACGGACTAGAGAGTAAACGACTTAGAAAATACCTCTTCCAGATCCTTCGAGCAATTGAATATCTTCACAATAATAACGTAAGTGCTTCAGAGTAAGCCAAACTATAGGATGTATATGAATCGTAAATGCTCTTTAATGAAGGTTTTAAAAGTATTTTTCTGTACAATAGTAATTGTTATCCTGAAACTGGGGCCATTACCTATACTTTAGTTGCAGAATTGCAAAATGTGTTAAGTACACAGTAATAGAGTTGTAACTCTAACAATAGGACAGACTAAGGATGGGGTGCTAAAGGAAGTATCAGTAATTTGGTAAGGAGGAACCAGCCATCAGGTGGGACTTTTTTTTTTTTTTTAAATTTTTTTTTTTAAAGATTTTATTTTTTTTTTTTATTTGACAGAGAGAGATCACAAGTAGGCAGAGAGGCAGGCAGAGAGAGAGAGGAGGAAGCAGGCTCCCTGTGGAGCAGAGAGCCTGATGCGGGACTCGATCCCAGGACCCTGAGATCATGACCTGAGCCGAAGGCAGTGGCTTAACCCACTGAGCCACCCAGGCGCCCCCAGGTGGGACTTTTTATTGGGGAAAGTACATCAAAATGTTGCCGGGCAGGCTCAAATGAAGGAAGGTTTAGAGGTAGGAACTAGAGACTAGGATGGGGAATGGCAAGTAAATGTAGATGCCTTTAAGGAAAGAAAGCAGAAATAAAGTTGCTAAGAGGTACATAGTCTTGCTTTTTTTTTTTTTTTAAAGATTTTATTTATTTATTTGACAGACAGAGATTACAAGTAGACAGAGAAGCAGGCAGAGAGAGAGGAAGGGAAGCAGGCCCCCTGCTGAGCAGAGAGCCTGATGTGGGACTCGATCCCAGGACCTTGAGATCATGACCTGAGCCGAAGGCAGCGGCTTAACCCACTGAGCCACCCAGGCGCCCCCATAGTCTTACTTAACATGAAAAAAATCAAGACCACAAAGATCAACTGTTCTGAATTTTAGTCAGCTGCCTAGTAAGTGTTTAGTTCAGCAGGTTTTTATGGAGGTATTTCGTTCCCAACTTCAGCTCTACTCTCTGGAAATTTAGATATATATTCAGGAAATAACAGGAAGAACCTCAAAAAATTTATTAGTAAATGATATAGACAAAACATCTTATATCCTAAGCTTTTTTGGCTATCTTAGTTTCTTTTCTTTCTTTTTTTTTTTTTTAAGATTTTATTTATTTATTTGACAAACAGAGATCACAAGTAGGCAGAGAGGCAGGCAGAGAGAGAGGAAGAGAAGCAGGCTCCCTGCTGAGCAGAGAGCCCAATGCATGGGCTCTATCCCAGGACCCTGAAATCATGACCAGAGGCCTTAACCCACTGAGCCGCCCAGGCACCCCTCGCTATCTTAATTTCTAATTTTCTGTCTTGCTAATAGTGCATCTCATTTTGTAGCTTTTTTTTTTTAAATTTTATTTATTTTTTACAGAGAGAGAGAGACAGCAAGAGAGGGAACACAAGCAGGGGGAGTGGGAGAGGGAGAACCAGGCTTTCCAATGAGCAGGGAGCCCTGTGGGAGCTCGACTAAGTCACCCAGGCACTCCTCATTTTGTAGTTTTGAAATGTGGTTATAATCACAATTGGAATTGATATTGTCATTTCCTTGCCATCTGGATCCATAGGGAGGCATTAAAATGTAATAGTAAGAGCACAGTCTGTGGAATCAGACTATCCTAGATTTTCACCCACCATCTTTTCTCTGGGTAACCATGTGGTTACCTATGCAGTTCACAGCTCACTGCAGTAGAGTGTAGTGACAGGTGGTAGCCCCTTTATGTTCTGGTCCCAGGAAAGTTACCTAACCTCCCTGATCCTCACTGTCCTCATGGGTAAAATGATGTAGTACCTCACATTTTTTTTTATAACCGTCAAATAAGATAGTAGGTATAAAGTGTTTAGCATTGTGTCAAGCATATTTTAAGTATTTAATAAGTAGTGCTGGTAGGGAGTCAGGAATAGTTGTGTTATCTGTATCTCTATTCTGCTTTACCTGTTTGAAAGAGTTTCTTGAATCAAGGGAGACACCAGTATGGGCTATAATTGGAATAGAGGACTTCAAAGAGGAAGTAAAACTAAAGTAAGTAGAATTTGGAATTGTAGCTAAGATTTCACTGGAATAGAACAGGAATTAGATTCAGATGGGGTACTGCTGTGAGAACAGTGCAGGCCTGAGCAGGGGACTTAAGAGAGTGGTGATGAGTGAGCTCTATAAAGACTAGGTAAAGGGTGATAAGATTGCATGGGTTCCTTGAGGAGAGGTTTCCTGAATCTTGAAATTCGTCCTGAAGAGTTTGGACTTTTTCCTGAGGATACTGGGAGACCACAGAAGGGTTTTGAATCTGGCTATAACAGGATTAAAACAAAACCTAAATTAGGGTGCCTGGGTGGCTCAGTTGATAAAGCGACTGCCTTCGGCTCAGATCTTCATCCTGGAGTCCTGGGATGGAATCCTTCATTGGGCTCCCAACTCCATGGGGAGTCTGATTTTCCCTCTGACCTTCTCCCCTCTCATGCTCTCTCTCACTTTCTCTCTCTCAAGTAAATAAATTAAAAATCTTTAAAACAAACAAACAAACAAAAAACCCTAAGCTTATTTTGGCAAGCGTAGAGGAAAAATATGGGTAGAAGCAGAACAGGTGAGAGGCTATTATGACAGTCCAGATATGAAGCGGTAAGGATTTGAAATAGGAAGAGGAAGGATGGAAAAGGCAGTGGATGGAAAGACTCAAAGGGGAAATGATAGGATGTGGGGTCTAAGTAGATATGAGAGGGATGTGAACAAAGTGAGAAATCAAAGATAATTACAAAATTTTTAATTGAGTACAGGAGAATTATGGTGCCACTGGCAGCAACCAGTTTTACAAGGGAGAATTGCTTTTAGAAACATTGATATATTTTAAGGGACAGTGAAAATTTCTAACTCAGAATAGTGGTTGACCTATTATTTAACATGGGCTTTCTAGGAAGTTGTCAGAACTGGATAACCCGATTTGGGAATCTTCCTCTTAGATATTATGGTTGAAGAAGTAAGGATGGATTATTCTCCCAGGAACAAAAAGGAAAGTAAGGGCGCCTGGGTGGCTCAGTGGGTTAAAGCCTCTGCCTTCGGCTCAGGTCATGATCTCAGGGTCCTGGGATCGAGCCCCACATTGGGCTCTCTGCTCAGCCGGGAGCCTGCTTCCCTTCCTCTCTCTCTGCCTGCCTCTCTGCCTACTTGTGATCTCTCTCTGTCAAATAAATAAATTAAAAAAAAAAAAAAGGAAAATAAAATGTAGTCCTCAGCACCAAATATGGAAGAATATCCGTGGAATTGTGGGGGCAGCAGAGAAAAAGCCCTAGACAGAAACACCTAAATTCTTTTATTCTTTTGGTCTCACCAAGGACCTAAAGGAAAACTATCCCTGTCACTCACCTCACAGAATATTGTAAAGTTAGTTACTCTGGGGAATTAAGGTGGCCATGAATGAAGTGGCTCATTAGAATATTGTTATGCCTATTATCTGGATATCTGGGTTCTGGCCTTGATGATTTAAGGTTATCTTCATGTTGACAAAAATCAGGAAAGGAAAACTTTATTTCCCTAATATCTCCAAATTTCAGATGAATATTTTTATGTAACTGAAATATCTGAGATAGTGTCTACCATGATACCCATGTTACTGTTCATAAGAATTTAAGAAGTCAGATACAGTTCAGTACTTGAAAAAGCTTTTTATCTCCAGAAATATTTGTTTACCTTCTTTTATTTAAAAATGAAAATATGTTTTCTTTCTTACATTGGCTTTTAGGCAGCTCAAATAAAAATTTACTATTCAGTTTCAGTAACTAGTTAATTTTAGAAATTTGGTTTATCTTTTTCACTCTGGTTGTTTTTTTTAAATTTAAAATTTTGATCCGGTTAGTAGTATAAGCCTCTTAGACCTCAAACAATGTAACATTGTGTGTCAATGTTTTTCCAGTAAAAAAACTTAAAAATATATTATAAAATATCCAAATTATGTAGCATAAGATTATGTGCTGTTTGCTTTGAGGTGCACTGCTGGTCTCCCACTATCAAACACACAAGTGAAAGTCTACTATGTTTGGCTTTCACAAGTGGGATGTCATATAATTTCAGCTCATTATTTTAGAGCAAATGGGTCTGACAAATTAAAACCGTGTAAACAGGGCACCTGGCTGGCTCAGTTGGTTAAGCATCTGCCTTTGGCTCAGGCCATCATCCCAGGGTCCTGGGATTGAACCTCACATTGGGCTTCCTGCTTGGGAGGGAGCCTACGTCTTCCTGTCTCTCTGAAACTCCCCCTGCTTGTATTCTCTTGCTCTCTTTCTCTGCCAAATAAATAAATAAAATCTTTAAAAAATAAAGAAAACTGTATAAACAATAAATCTTACCATACTTCTATTTCATGTAATTGTTAAAAACTCAAAGTTTTGGAATTCATGTGATAATTCAGACTGCTTATTTACTTACAGAGAAAATACCATATGGTACACAAAGTTGTAAACTTCATACAAATTAAAATAATTCTTCAAAAATAGTCCAAGTTTGTAAGCTTGTGAAACAATATTAAGTGCTATGTAAAGATCTCATTAATTCAAAATGAATAATGTTTTGTGAATTTTGAAAAAAATATAAGCCTCTTTGAAACCATTTTGGAAGCAAAGTGTAAATGCAAATATTTGGCTAGTTAAGGGGAAGAAGTGGTTATTCATTCCCTCATTCATTTATCCAATAAATAAATATTCATTGAACATCATCTGGTAGCAGTCATTGATTGTAGTAGGAGCTGAGGATGCAGCCTTGAGTAAAAGACTTTGTTCCTTTCTTTATGGAACTTTTAAAATTTTATTAAATTTTCAGTAACCTTTATGAATTATTAGTTATTCTGACTGGTACCTAAGCACTGTTGATATTTCTTAGCCCCATCCCACCTCCTACTCCACAAAGCCCTTCTTCCCTAAGCTGAGACCACTTTTGCATAGGGTTTTATTTATTTTTATTTTTTAAAAGATTTTATTTGAGAGAGAGAAAGACAGAGAATGAGCAGTGGGGTGGGGCAGAGGGAGAGAAGCAGACTCCCTGCTGAGCCAGAAGCCTGATGAGGACCCCAGTTTTAGGACTTGGAAATCATGACCTGAGACGAAGGCAGACCCTTAACCAACTGAGCCACTCAGGTACTCCTTGAATAGTTTTTTTTTTAAAACTCTGCTCTGAATTTTAAGCTCATAGTCTTCCAAACAAGGAATTATTTTTATTTGAATAATGTTATTGTTAACATTTTACTATTATTTAGCATGTTTTGGGGTGACTGGATAGCTCAGTCAGTTAAGGCGGCCCACTCTTGGTTTCTGCTCAGGTCATGATCTCAGGGTCAGAAGTTTGAGCCCCACATCGGTCCCTGCACTCAGCACAGAGTCTGCCTGAGATTCCCTCTCCCTTTCACTCTGCTCCTCCTCTGTCCCCGCAACTTACTCATGTGCACACGTGCATTCTCTCAAATAAATAAATAAATTTTTAAAAAGGTTTTACTATATTAATATTTGATGTATGTGCTTCATCTATTTTGTTTTGAGGTATTTTAAATTATAGGTACCCTGACATTTTATCCCTAAATAGGTCACTGTGTATCTCCTTATAAAAGCTTATTTTCCACTGGACAGCCCCATGCTGAAGATTGAAACTGGACCATTGTCTTATACCTACCCAAAAGTAAACTCAAAATGGATGAAAGCCCTAAATGTGAGATAGGAATCCAACAAAATCCTAGAGGAGAACACGGGCAGCAACTTCTTTGACCTGGCTGCAGCAACTTCTTACTAGACACTTCTCCAAAGGCAAAGGAAACAAAAGGCAAACATGAGCTATTGGGACTTCATCGAGATAAAAAGCTTTTGCAAAGCAAAGGAAACAGTGGACAAAACCAAAAGACACCTACAGAATGGGAGAGATATTTGCAAATGCCTTATCAGATAAAGTGCCTGTATCTAAAATCTGTAAAGAACGTATCAAACTCAACACCCAAAGAACAAATCATTCAAGCAAGCAATGGGTAAATGACATGAACAGACATTTCTCCAAAGAAGACATACAAATGGCCAACGGACACATGAAAATAAGTGCCACATCACTTGGCATCAGGGAAATACAAATCAAAACCACAATGAGATACCACCTCATATCAGTCAGAATGGTGTGAGGTGGTATCAAAATTAACAAGTTAATCATAATTAACAAGTTAATCAAAATTAACGAGTCAGGAAACAACAGATGCAGATGTTGGCGAGGATTCAGAGAAAGGGGACCCCTCTTACACTGTTGGTGGAAATGCAAGCTGGTACCCGCTCTGGAAAACATTATGGAGGTTCCTCAAGAAGTTAATACACTACGACCCAGCAATCACACTACTAGGTATTTAATCCAAAGATACAAATGTAGTGATCTGAAGACCCCAATGTTTACAGCAGCAATGTCCACAATAGCCAAACTATGGAAAGAGCCCCATTGTCCTTCGACAGATAAATGAATAAAGATGTGGTATATGTATACAATGTATACATCAAAAAATTGAAATCTTGCCATTTGCAAAGATGTGGATGGAACTAGAGGGTATTATGCTAAGCAAAATAAGTCAATCAGAGAAAGACTTTTATCATATGATTTCACTCATATGTGGAATTTAAGAAACAGAATAGAGGAGCATAGGGAAAGGGAGGGAAAAATAAAACAAGATGAAATCAGAATGGAGAAGAGGGAGACAAGCCATAAGAAAGACTTTTTTTTTAAAAGATTTTATTTATTTATTTGACAGACACAGATCACAAGTAGGCAGAGAGGCAGGCAGAGAGAGAGGAGAGAAGAGGAAGCAGGCTCCCTGCTGAGCAGAACCTGATGTGGAGCTCGATGCGGGGCTTAATGTGGGGCTTAATGTGGGGCTCGATCCCAGGACCCTGAGATCATGACCTGAGCTGAAGGCAGAGGCTTTAACCCACTGAGCCACCCAGGCGCACATCCATAAGAGACTTAACCATAGGAAACAAACTGAGGATTGCTGGAGGGGAAAGGGGTGAGAAGATGGGGAACTAACTGGGTGATGGGCATTAAGGGGGGGCACCTGATGTAATGAACACTGGGTGTTATATGCAGCTGATGAATCACTAAACTCTACCTCTGAAACTAGTAATACACTATATGTTAATTAATTGAATTATAAATTTGAAAAAACCAGAAGCATTCTCCTATATAACTTCAGAATCATGATTACATCTGCACAATAAACAATTCCTTAATGTCATGTAATACCAAACTTATATTAAAATGTACCCAGTTGTTCCTAAAATGTCTTACAAATGATTTATTAAGATCAGGATCCAGGGGGGCGCCTGGGTGGCTCAGTGGGTTAAACCGCTGCCTTCGGCTCAGGTCATGATCTCAGGGTCCTGTGATCGAGTCCCGCATCGGGCTCTCTGCTCAGCAGGGAGTCTGCTTCCTCCTCTCTCTCTCTGCCTGCCTCTCTGCCTACTAGTGATCTCTCTCTGTCAAATAAATAAATAAAATCTTAAAAAAAAAAAAAAAAAGATCAGGATCCAGTCGAATCCAATCCAAGGACTGCATATTCCATTTGTTTTTTACAGCATAAAGGGAATTCCCAGTTTTTTGGTCTACCTCAAACATCCTCATTCAGCCTCCTTCTAGAAGCTACTTGCTTATTTTTTCATATACACATTAGTGTTTAATTGTATAATTTTCCAACTGGAAAGTTTATCAAATTGAAGTTCTAGGTGATTTGTTTATTTATTTTAAGATTTTATTTATTTATTTGACATAGAGAGAGGGACGGCAACAGAGGGAACACAAGCAGGGGAGTGTGAGAGGGAGAAGCATGCTTCCTGCTTAACAGGGAGCCTGATGCAGGGCTAGATCCCAGGACCCTGGGATCATGACATGAGCTGAAGGCAGATGCTTAACTGTTGAACCACCCAGGTGCCCCTGAAGTTCTAGGTGATTTAAAATCAGGTTCTCTGAGGCTGTTAGATGATACGGAAATTTGAGTTCTCCCTTCGGATGAGTGTTTACATTCAAGCATATAGGACTATATAAGCAGAGGTATTATAAAGCAGATTTTTAAAACATTTTTTTAAAGATTTTATTTATTAGAGTGAGAAAGAGAGAGCACAAGTAGGGGAATGACAGAGGGAGAGGTAGAAGACGACTCCCCGCTGAGCATGGACCCTGATGTGGGGCTCGATCCCAGGACCTTAGTATCATGAGCTCAGCTGAAGACAGACGCTTAACCGGCTGAGCCGCTTAGGCATCTGATTTTAAAACTTTTCTAAAAAATACTTTTAATTTTCGGGCGCCTGGGTGGCTCAGTGGGTTAAGCCTCTGCCTTCGGCTCAGGTCATGATCCCAGGGTCCTGGGATCCAGCCCTGCATCAGGCTTTCTACTCAGTGGGGAGCCTGCTTCCCTCTCTCTCTCTGCCTACTTGTGATCTCTCTTTGTCAAATAAATAAATAAAAATCTTAAAAAATATATTTTTAATTTTTAAAAATTTATTTAAATCCCAGTAAACATACAGTGTAATATTATTTTCAAGTGGTAAATCAGATTTCAACTTGGAGTTTTATGTAGTTCTGGAGCATTTACTACAAAGTAAAGGGGAAATAAACTGAATCCTTGGTCTGATAGTTCAAACTATATACAAAAATTAATTCAAAATGGGATGAAAGACCTAAATAAAAGTGCTGAAACTATAAAACTCTTAGAAGAAAATCTGTTTGACAATTTATTAGGTAATTTTTTTTTTTTTTTTTTAAAGATTTTATTTATTTATTTGACAGAGAGAGATCACAAGTAGACAGAGAGGCAGGCAGAGAGAGAGGGAGGGAAGCAGGCTCCCTGCTGAGCAGAGAGCCCGATGCGGGACCCGATCCCAGGACCCTGAGATCATGACCTGAGCCGAAGGCAGCGGCCCAACCCACTGAGCCACCCAGGCGCCCTATTAGGTAATTTTTTAAAGAAGATTTTATCACAAGCAGGCAGAAAGGCAGGCAGAGAGGAAAGCAGGCTCCCTGTCAAGCCCAGAGCCCGACTCGAGGCTCTATCCCAGGATCCTGAGATCATGACCTGAGCCGAAGGCAGAGGCCTAACCCACTGAGCCACCCAGGCATCCCTAAGCAGTGCTTTTTTTTAATGGATTTTATTGTTAAGTAATCTCTATGCCCATTGTGGGGCTTGAACCTACAGTAGTGCTGCACACTTCTCTGACTGAGTCAGCCAGGCATCCCTAGGCAATAGTTCTTTAGATATTACATCAAAAGCAAAAGTAATAAAAGAAAAAAGTAGACAAATTGGACTTCATCAAAATTAAAAACTTTTGTACATCAAGGGACACTATCAAGAAAGTAAAAAATAAACAGAATGTGAGAAAATATTTGTAAATCATATATCTGATAAGTATCCAAGATATGTAAAATACAACTCAAGAATAAAAGATGACCCAGTTTAAATATGGGCAAAAGATTTGAATAGACATTTCTCCAAACAAGATATATAAATGGCTGATAGCACATGAAATGATGCTCAATCTCATTATCATTAGTCATTATGAAAATACAAATCAAAATTACAATGAGAAATCACTTCACACCAGGCTGGCTGTAATTTAAAAAGCAGACAATGACGAATATTGGCGAGGAAGTAGAGAAATTGGAACATTCATACACTGCTGGTGGTAATGTAAAATGGTACAGATGGTATGGAAAACAGTTTGGCAGTTCCTCAAAAAGTTAAATATAGAATTACCATATGACCAAGCAATTCTAGTCCTAGGTATCTACACAAGAGAATTGAAAACGTGTTCACATGAAAACTTGCACAAGAATATTCATAGCAGCATTATTCATAATAGCCAAATAGTGGGAAAAACTCGAATATATATCAGTCTGATGAATGAATAAACAAATGAGGTATATACATAAAATGAAATGTATTTAGCCATAAAAAAGAATGAAGTACTGATACAGGCTACACCATGAATGAACCTTGAAAACATATTAAGAAATTCACATGTAAAATACCACACAGTATAAATTCCATTAAAATGAAAACTTTGGGGCTGACAAATTCATATTTGTATATCTTCTTTGAAGAAATGCCTATTCGAGTCCTTTGCTCATTTTTAAACTGGATTACTTGTTTCTTTATTGTTGAATTGTACTTTATATATTTTGAATATTAGATGCTTATCAAATACAGAATTTGCAAATATTTTCTCCTGTAGGTTGCCTTTTTTGCATTCTTGATTGTGTTCTTTTGTATTTAGTTCTTTTTATTTTTATTTATTTATTTTAAAAGATTTTATTTGTCAGAGAGAGATAGAACATGCACAAGCAAGGGGAGCAGTAGGCAAGCAGGCAGAGGGAGAAGCAGGCTCCCTGCTGAGCAAGGACTTGATCCTGGAACCCTGGGATCATGACCTGAGCCAAAGGCAGATGCTTAACTGACTGAGCCACACAGGCATCCCTATTTAGTTCTTTTAATAATTTCCTTATGCATATTCTTTAATTTTTTAAAAAAAAGATTTTATTTATTTTAGAGAGAGTGAGAGCGCTAGTGTGGGAAGGAATAGAGGGAAATAGAGAGAGAGAGAGACTCTCCAGCAGACTCCCTGCTGAGTGCAGAGCCCAATGTGGGGCTCAGTCACACAACCCTGAGATCATGACTTGAGTTGAAACCAGGAGTCAGATGCTTAATTGATTGAGCCACCCCGGCACCCCGGATATTCCTTATTTGAGGAGATACTGTATTCATACTTTTCTTTAGTTCTTTAGACATTATTTCCTTTAGCTTAGAATGTTTTTTAATGTTTTATTTATTTTTGTCAGTAATCTCTACACCCAATTTGGGGCTTGAACTCACAGCCCTGAGATCAGGAGTCACACACACTGCTGACTGAGCCAGCCAGGAACCCCTAACTTAGAACATATTTAAAATAGTTCATTATTGTCTTCTTTCATTCACTCATTTTTTTAAAAAGATTTATTTATTTTAGAGAGAGTGAGAGTGAGTGAGTGAAAGGAGGGAGAGAACCTGCAAGCAGACTCCCCAATAAGAATGGAGCCCTATGCAGGGCTCAATACCAAGAACCATGAGATCATAACGAGCTGAAACTGAGTCTGATGCTCAACTGACTGATCCACCTAGGATCCACCCCAAGGAAGATTTCTTACGGACTGCTTTTCTTTCCATAAGTGGGTCATACTTGTTTCTTTGCATACTTTTTTCAGGGAAAATTTTTTGGAAATTTATCATTTTTTGTTGAAAATCAGAATTTAAAATAATGTGGAGGGGTGCCTGGGTGGCTCAGTTAGTTAAGCAACTGCCTTCGGCTCAGGGCATGATCCTGGATTCCTGGAATCGAGCCCTGCATTGGGCTCTCTGCTCACAGGGAGTCTGCTCTCCCTCTGACCTCTCCACTCTCAAGCCCTCTTGTTCTCATTTTCTCTGTCTCAAATAAGTAAATAAAAGCTTTTAAAAAAATAAAATAATGTGGAAACTCTGGAAATTAGAGTTTGCCATCTCTCAGAGTTTGTTGTTGCGGTTGTTTAGTTACTTTACTGAACTAACTCTGCAAAGTGTGTATTCTTCCTCACCTGTGTCTGCCGAAATCGCTGCTCATTTGGTTTAGTGATTAATGATTAGACAGATTTCCTTAAATGCCTGAAACCAAGAACTCTCTCAGCCTTTCTTAACAAGGGGCTCTTGCTACTCTCTCTTTGACTTACCTTCTTACTTGCTCAGAGCCCCATGGTAAGAGCTATCATGCTATCTCCAGTCTTTCTTGGGTATGTGCATTGCTCAGCATGTGGCCTTTTGGATTCTCAGGAATATGTTGCAAATTTTCTTTCTTCCCTCCCTCCCTTCCTCCTCCCTTCCCTCCTTCCTCTCTTTCTTTAAAATTTTATTTATTTATTTATTTATTTGCTTGACATGGGTGTTGGTGGGGGGAGAGCAAGCATGTGCAGGGGAAGCAGGAGAGGGAGAAGGCTCCTTGCTGAGCAGGGAGCCCAATGCAGGGCTTCATCCCAGGACTCGAGAATCATGACCTGAGCTGAAGGCAGACACTTAACCAACTGAGCCCCCAGGGCACCCCTGTGCTGAGGCTTTTCAAGCCCTTTATGGACATCTTACTGCAAATCTACCTTTTTAAGTATTTTGGTCAACTTGTTGTTTGTCCTAATTGTTACAGCTTCCTCAGGTGGCTATAATGTTGTAAAGTGGCTGTTAAATATTTCCGACCAACGCCTAAGGAGAAAGTCTGTTTGCACCAGGCAAGTTCTGCCTTAGGTCAAATAAAGGCAAGGCTTCTAGTGGGATTTTCCAGTGACTTCTCAGGTCAAATAATGATAGTTACCTAGGAATGGGGCTTTTGGAGGAGACATAATCTGTTCTATATTCTCTGGTGGCTGCTAGGCTACTGATTTTCACCATGATTTTGGGGACTGTTGGTTTACAAAGCTCTCAGAAGCTAGAGAGAGGGAAGTAAAATAAGCAAATTAAGAATACGATATGTGGGGACAGTGGGGAAGCAGGGTGCAGTGCATGGGTGGCTCAATCAGTTAAGCATCCAGGCCTTGTTTGCATCTGGAGATCAAGGTGCCCCACCCCCACCCCATGGTGCTTGGAGCTCAGTGGAGTCTGCTTGAAGATTCTCTCTCTCTGCCTCTCCCCCAGCTCTTACACTCCTGCATGTGCACTCTCTCTCAAATAAATAATAAATCTTAAAAAAAAAAAGAAAGAACACTATATGGGTAGGAGTGACTAGCTGGCTACATCAGTAGAATATGTGACTCTTGATCTTAGGGCTCAGGAGTTCAAGCTGCATGTTGGGTGTAGAGCTTACATTGAAAAAAATACCGTATGGGTCATATGATTTATGTTTTAACTCTTTAAAGAACTGCCAAACTGTATTCTAAAGTGGCTGTATCATTTTTCATCCCCACTAATGATGCATTCCAGTTTTCCACTTCCTTCCCAATATTTGCTTGTTGTCATTTTGGTTGTGGCCATGAAATAGTGTCTTTTTTTTTTTTCCCAAGAAGTAAAACTGTCTTTATTAACAGATAATATGATCATCTATGTAGAAAAACCTTTAGAGAGGTGCCTGCGGGTCTCATTGGGTTAAAGCCTCTGGCTTCAGCTCAGGTCATGGTCTCAGGGTCCTGGGATTGAGCCCCACATTGGGCTCTCTGCTCAGTGGGGAGCCTGCTTCCTCTTCTCTCTCTGCCTGTCTCTCTGCTTACTTGTGATCTCTGTCTGTCAAATAAATAAATAAATAAAATCTTAGAAAAACCTGCGGATCTGCAACAAAATTAACTAATTTGTAAGTTTATCAAAGTTGTGAGATTTAAGATCTATATATAAAAATTAATTGTATTTTTATATACTAGCAATCAAGAATCAGAAATAGAAAACAGGGGTGTCTGAGTGGCTCAGTCAGTTAAGCATCTGCCTTCAGCTCAGGTTGTGATCCTACAGTACTGGGATCAAGCCTCACGTCGGGCTCTCTGCTCAGTGGAGAGACTGTTTCTCCCTGTCCCTCTGCCCTTCCCACTACTCATGCTCTCTCTCTTTCTGTCAAATAAATAAAATCTTTTTTTAAAAAGAAACAAATTAAAAAATACCATTAAACAGGGGCACCTGGCTTGCTCAGTGAATAGAGCATGTGACTCTTGATCTCAGGGTTCTGAGTTTAACCCCCAGCTTGAGTGAAAAGATTGCTTAAAAATAAATTCTTTAGGGATGCCTGGTGGCTCGGTTGATTAAGTGGTTGCCTTCGGCTCAGGTCATAATCCCAGGGTCCTGGGATCGAGTCCAGCATCAGGCTCCTTGCTCAGCTGGGAGCCTGCTTCTCTCTCTCCCTCTGCCTGCCACTTTGCCTGCTTATGTTCTCTCTGTCTCTGTGTGTCAAATAAATAAATAAAATCTTTAAAAAAATTTTTTAAAAGATTTCTTTATTTTAAAGAGAGAGATAGAGCATGCACTTGGGTGGGTTGGGGGGAGCAAAGGGGAAGGGAGGGAAAGAGCTTGATCCCATGACCCTGAGATCATGCCCCGAGCCAAAAACAAGAGTGGGACACTTAACAGACTGAGTCACCCAGACGCTGCAAAAATAAGATCTTTTAAAAAACACCATTAAACAGCTTTAAATATAAGAAATACTTAGGGAGAATCTGACAAAAGATGTATAACACCTGTAAACATTGAGAGAAATTCAAGACCTAAGCAAGTAGAAAGAAATACCTTATTTATAGGGGTCCCAGTATGATAGTGGAAGATCAAGGAGGTTGTAGTCAAACAAGTTTTTAAAGTTAGGATTTGGAAAGTGCTTGGTTCTCAAGGATAACAAAATTCCACATATAGTCATGGTGTTAGTTGTGGAAAAGAATGAAAATATTAGGGTTATCATCTGGGTGGAGCTTTCTGCCTTGTGTTTAAAGTACTGAGGAGAAAGACGATGGATGTGTGATGGGTAGAATATGTGAAGTGCTTTTTTTTTTTTTTTTAAGATTTTATTTATTTATTTGATAGAGATCATAAGCAGGCTGAGAAAGAGAGAGAGGGAAGCAGGCTCCCCGCTGAACCTGATGTGGGGCTCGATCCCAGGACCCTGAGACCATGATCCGAGCCGAAGGCAGCGGCTTAACCCACTGAGCCACCCAGGTGCCCCTGTGAAGTGCTATCTTGATGTGCTTTTCTGTATCAGTGTTTGCTCATGTTATATCATTAGAACTTGATATAGTGCCAGGCATATAGTAGTCATTCAGTAAAAGTTGTAGAAATAAAGAAGGATTAATACAGTTTTATGGGTGTCACACTTAAGGTGGCTCATTACCCCAACTTAATTTTTTGGCCATTATGGAGGGAGACTGAGGCAGAACAAGAGCCAATCCCAAAGATTTATAGCAATAAATTGCATAAACAAGGAAAGATCTTAGATTTCTGTCACTGAGGTGTTTTCACTTGTGCAATGACACTTTGCAGGTGATGAGAATAGGCTTCATTCATTTCATAATATTTTTAAATGCTTTCTTTGTTTTAGGTACTGTGGTTACTGGGGATATAGATTGAGCAATACAGACATACATCTTGCCCTTGAAGAGCTTCCAGTTTAGTGGGAATTACAAACAAGTAAACAGGCAATTAATAATAGGACACGGCAAACAATGTGATGGCGGAAGTACACAATGATGTGAAACCATATATAAGGAACACCTTATATAAATATCTAAGCTAAGACTTAAGGAGAAAGTACACCAGGCAAAGTGTTCTAGGCAGTTGGGACAGCATCAGCAAATGCATGGAGATGATTTAAACCTTGGAAAATTGGGAAATATCCTAAAGTCTAGGGAAGGGAGGTGGCGAAAGTGAGCAAGAGCCAAATTCTACAAAGCCTTATGAGCCGTTTTCAAATTCCAAAATTTATCCTGTGGGATGGGGAATCCTTGAAGGACATTAAGCAGAGAAGTGACATGATCACACATTGATTTTTTTTTTAAGTTTAAAATTTTTTAGTGACCAGTACACACAGTGTAAGGCTCAAACCCATGATCCTGAGATCAAGAGTCACATGTTCTTCCAACTGAGCCAGCCAGGTGCCACACACATGTGATTTAAAAATAGTATTGTGACTTCTTTGTTGACAGTGGGTTGGAGAGGATCATAATGAATTCAGGGAGACCAGTTGGCAATGTAGTAATTTTGGTGAGAGAGTTGTGGGGACTTGAACTAGGGACAAAAGTATGTTTGGGAGCTGAAGGAGAAAGGTACCTTGGTTTCTGGCTTGAGCCATGGGGTCAATGTTTGTTGCATCCACTGAGCTAACAGTGTTCAGAACAAGTAGGTTTGGGGAGAAGATACATTCAGTTTTGGATTTGCTAAATTTGAGGGGTGTCTGGGTCAGTGATCAGTATATTGTTACTTATTAAAGCTAGAAGAGTAGATGAGATTGAGAGGTTAGAAGATTGAGAATGAGATTGAGGTTAGAAGAAAGCCAAGAGAGAATGGTTTCCTCATGACAAGTGAAGTAAATGGTAAAAACAAACAAACAAACAAAAAAACCCCAGAAAAACCCAAATGAGTATATGTGATTGCCCAGGGAGCATGATGTATGAGAAAAGAAAACCTGAGACCAGAATCCTACTTTTAAGAGACAAATAGGGATAGAGGAAGTGCCACAGAAATAGAAGGGACTGGAAGAATTTTAGATACCAGAAATAAGGAAGGGAGGAGTAGTTGGCAACATTTTTACACTAAAGTATCAAGTAGGGTATATATTGAGGTGTGTATAATGGTTACAGCAACAATGAAGTTCATGATGACCCTGGTTGGGGCAGTCTAATGAAATGTAAAAGCAAAAGACAGTTTATATTACTTAGGGGTGAATGAGTGGTGATAAAGAGAAGATTTAGTAAAGATAATGTCTTCAAGAGATTTAGCTGTGAAGGAATGAGAGAAAGGGCAGTTAATTATATCTAGAACGATGTAGGGTTAAAGGAAATCCCCTGTTTTTCATTACATTCTTTTGATTACATTTCTTTTGGGGATCATGATTTACCTTTTTAGTATTATGTCTGTTTTCTTGGCTTCTTTTCATTTTTTCAAAAAAGGTTTTATTTGTCTATTTATTTGAGAGAGAGAGAGAGCAAGTGAGAGAGCACAGGAGATGGAGGGCAGAATAGAGGGAGAGGACAAGCAGGCTCTGTGCTGAGCATGGAGCTCAGTGCAGGGTTTGATCCTACCACCCTGAGGTTGTGACCTAAGCCAAAATCAGATTTGGAGGCTCAACCGACTGAGCCACCCAGGCGGCCCTGTTTTCATTCATTTTGAGATGATGAATGGGTCAAGAATTGAAACTACAAAACTATTTAGCCTTTGCCTTACGTAGTTAATACTTTGCATGTGGTAGGAAAATATCTTTACTGTCTTAATTAACTAGATTTTCTCTGTAAAATATTTGAGCAATCCTCTAGATAATGAAACCTCATTTTAATCTATTGCATCTTCTGTTTGTTTTTTAGATCATTCATCGTGATATAAAACCTGAGAATATTTTAGTATCCCAATCAGGAATTACTAAGCTCTGTGATTTTGGTTTTGCGCGAACTCTGGCAGCTCCTGGAGACGTTTATACGGATTACGTGGCCACACGCTGGTATAGAGCTCCAGAATTGGTATTAAAAGATACCTCTTATGGAAAGTATGTATATTTGGGGATCCTATCTGGGCTTTCCTGGTCATCTCTTTTTTCCCTTTGTGTATCTGTCACCCCTGCTACTGATAGCCTCTGCTTTCTGCTTATGGGTTAAAGGTAAGAAATGGATGCCTTTAAAAAAAAAAAAAAAAAAAAGACCCTCTAGGCACCTGCCCTACTACATAATGATATTGCCATGCCTCCTCTGTCCTCTTGAGGGGCCCCAACTTCAGGTGACCTTTGCGGACATCTTTCAGGCTGTATCCATGCTTGCTTTAAGCTGTGCCCCACCCTTGGCAGAGTTGCCTCCTCTGCTTATCTTTATTCTCTACATTCTGCAGAGATTTAAAAATCATTTACCTCACTCTGCCAGTGTTACCATAGGAACTGCCAAGTTTCTTATTTTCTGAAATATGGCACCCTTTTTACAAAGTCTGGCAAATAGTTTTTAAACTGTCCTGCTCTAGATGCCTTGAAAAATAGCAATGTCTCAGTCTCTTGTGAAACGGTAGAAACAGTATATGAAACTGCAGTCTAATAAACCAATAGCAAATCTGGAAGTACATGAAGGGACCTAGTGGTCCAACTTAACATAAGAAACGGGGTGATGGTGGGTAATTCTCACACACTTTTCCTAGAAACCATTATTCTGTTTTTACAATAATATTTAACTTCAGTGAGTATTTGCTTTACGCCAGAAACTGTTCTAAATCCTTTACATGCATTACATCATTTAATTTTCACAACAACCCTATGATAAGGTGCTGCTGTTATCATCACCCCATTTTATTTTTTTTAATTTATGAGTGATGATTCAGTTATTTTATTAATTTTATTTGAAAATAGTTGGCATACAATATTATATTAGTTTCAGATGTACGATATAACAATTCATCTTTTTTACATTATGACATGATCACTACAAATGTAGCTACCATTTGTCACCCTATAATACTATTACTGTATAATCGGCCATATCCCCTATGTTGTACATTTTATTCCCATGACTCATTCATTCTATAACTGGAAGTCTGTATCTCCCACTCCCCTTCACCCATTTTGCCCATTCCCCTATAATCCCCATTTAAAGTAAGAGGTTACTAAGGCACAGAAAGGTAAACTCGTTTGTCTCAAGTCACTCCAGAGTAACTTTTCAACTGTACTTACCACTGGTGCCCTACAGAGACCATCTCTGTGCTTCTGATACTTTATCTGTATAATGGAAATAATAATAGGACCAGCTTCATTGGTTTGTTGTGAGAATCAAATAATGTTTAGTGAATGAAAAAAATGAGAATATAGTAAATGCTCAATAAATGTAACCTCCATAAGATCTATGTCCCACTTTAATCCTCTCTTCATGATAGAGTTTAAATTCCTTTTCTGATGCTCCCCCTATTTCCCAATTCTTGCCCCCAAATCATATCCCCTTCTAAACCCTCTTGTTCATTATTTGTAAATTTTGTGCCAGTAAATATTAAGCATGGCCTAGTTTTAGTTCTTTTAAAAAAATGCTTCCTACTTAAGATATCTGTTCTCAGATATCTCTTTTAGTCCACAGAGATAAATTTGGTAACTTGTACATGGTAAATTTGGATTCTATGAGACTTCACATTATGTTTGAAATAAATCTGCTAGAGCATGTTTTTTAAGAAATCCTTTTATTGTAAAATAACACACAGATACAAAAAAAGCTCACAATGAATGTATAGCTTCACTGCCAGATAAAAAAATGGAATTCTGGGGTGGAGGGATGGCTTAAATAGGTGAAAGAGATTAAGAAACATCATGATGAGCAATGAGTAGTGCATAGAATCATTGAATCATATTATATGCTTGAAACTAATATAATACTTTACATTAATTATACTTGAATTTTAAAAAATAGAATTTTCTGCCCCTTCAAAGACTCTCCATGTGCCCTATTACAGTTATACCTTTCCCCCTTATCCCAAAAGTGACCATGATGTTGACTTTTCTTATATTCAGTTCCTTACATTTCTTTTTTTTTTTTTTTTTTTAAAGATTTTATTTATTTATTTGACAGAGAGAGATCACAGTAGGAGAGAGGAAGGGAAGAGATCACAGAGAGAGAGGAAGGGAAGCAGGCCCCCTGCTGAGCAGAGAGCCCGATGTGGGACTCAATCCCAGGACCCTGAGATCATGACCTGAGTCGAAGGCAGCGGCTTAACCCACTGAGCCACCCAGGCGCCCAGTTCCTTACATTTCTTTATAGTTTTATCTACTTATCTAAGTACATGCACTTAGTTTAATCTAGCCTTTTTTATATGATAGCTTTAAAAAAAAAAATTTATTTATTTATTTATTTGACAGAGATCACAAGTAGGCAGAGAGGCAGGCAGAGAGAGAGGAGGAAGCAGGCTTCCGCTGAGTAGAGAGCCACTTAATGACTGAGCCACTCAGGAGCCCCCACCCTAGACTTTCTCCTTTATCCCCAGGCATTTTTTTAAAAAATTGGCTTGTTAGGGGCACCTGAGTGGCTCAGTTTGTTAAGCATCTGCCTTTGGTTCAGGTCATGATCCCAGGGTTCTGGGATCAAGCCCCACATGGGGCTCTCTGCTCAGAGAAGAGCCCTCTCTCTCTGCCGGCCCCCCACCAACTTATGTGTGTACGTGCTCTCTTTCTGTATCTCTCTTGAGCTCACTCTCTCTCTCAAGCTCACTCTCTCTCTCAAATAAATAAAATCTTAAAAAAATAAATATGCTTTTTATTTTGGAATAATTTTACATTTATAGAAAATTTGCAGACATAGTAAGAGTTCCCATACAGCCCTCACCCAATTTCTGCTTTCCCTAACATTATAATCTTACATTATTGTGGTATGTTTGTTAAAACTATTCTTGCTTTTTTATTTAAATAAGATCTAGGGGTGCCTGGGTGGCTCAGTGGGTTAAAGCCTCTGCCTTTGGCTCAGGCCATGATTCCAGGGTCCTGGGAGCGAGCCCCACATCAGGTTCTCTGCTCAGCAGGGAGCCTGCTTCCTCCTCCTCTTTCTCTCTCTGCCTGCCTCTCTGCCTACCTGTGATCTCTGCCTGTCAAATAAATAAATAAATAAATATTTTTTTAAAAAAGATCTAATATTTATTTATTTATTTTTAGATTTTATTCATTTATTTTTGTGAGAGAGAGCACACGAAAGAGAAAGCAAACACGAGCTGGGGTAGGGATAGAGGGAGAAGCAGACTTGCCACTGAGCAGGGAGCACGATGCAGAACTCCATCCTAGGACACCAGGATCATGACCTGAGCTGAAGGCAGACACTTAACCCACTGAGCCACAGGCGCCCCACCCCCTTATATGTTTTTAAAGTCTCTTTTAAACTACAGTAATTTCCTCTATCCCTTTATTTTTCTTAAAACTTACCTGTTGAAGAACCCAGACCACTGAGTTTCTAAATCTGAATTTTGTTGATTGCATACTCACAGTGGAGTTCAACATGTTTCTTTGTTCTTTATATTTTGTGCAAATTGTCACCTGGGTCCATATGTTGGGTTAGTCTGAGATTCAGTCTATTTGGCAAGATTATAGTATTGTCTTCTTGCATCAGGAGAAGTGTTAGTCTGAATGTCTCTTTTTGTGATGTTACTAGCCTCGGATGCTTAATGACTAGATCTGTCAATTCATGGGGGGTTGCAAATGGTGGTATTTTAATTTTATCTTCTCTTCTTATAACTTGTAATACCTTGGGTGAAGGGTTTTGAGGAGGGCACTTTTTGTTACGAGCAATGGGTCTTGTATGTAAGTGACAAATCACTGTATTCTACTCCAGAAACAAATATTGCACTTTATGTTAACTAAGTAAAATTTTAAATTTAAAAAATTATGGTTGGTACAAGGCAAAAAAAAATATTTTAAAAATTAAAAATGCAAAACATAAAAATAAAAAAATAAATGCTCCCTACTTGTTCTTTAAAAAAAAAAAAAAAAAAAGCTTTGTTGTGATAAAATTCATACATAATACAATTCATACTTTTAAAGTATGTAATTCAAGCAGAGTAGCGCAGCGGAAGCGTGCTGGGCCCATAAAGTATGTAATTCAATGGTTTTTAGTATATTCACAGGTAGGTACAACATCACCATAATTTTTTAACATTTTCGTCACCTTAAAAAAACCCTGTATCTTTTAGCTACACCCTCATATACCCCACCCCTCTTGTTCCAGCCCTAATCAACCACTAATCTACTTTCTGACTTTATAGATTTCCCTATTTTGATTTTCAAATGAATGGAGTTATGTAATATGTGGTTTTTTGTGACTAACTTTTTTACTTAGCATAATGATTTCAAGGTTCATCCATGTAGGTACTTTCTTTCCTTTTATTTATTTTTCTTTAAGATTTTGTTTTTAAGGGGGCGCCTGGGTGGCTCAGAGGATTAAGCCTCTGCCTTCGGCTCAGGTCATGATCTCAGGGTCCTGGGATCGAGCCCCACATTGGGCTCTTTGCTCAGCAGGGAGCCTGCTTCCTCCTCTCTCTGCCTGCCGCTCTGCCTACTGTGATATCTGTCTGTCAAATAAATAAATAAAATCTTAAAAAAAAAAAAAATTAAGATTTTGTTTTTAAGTAATCTCTACACACAATGTGGGCCTCGAAATCACAATCCTGAGTCAGATGCTCTTTGGACTGAGCCAGCCAGGTACCCCCTTCCTTTCCTTTTTTATAGCCCAATTATCTCTCCATTATGTGGATAGATCACTTTTGTTTATTCATTTACCCATTGATAGACAATTGAGTTGTATTTATTTTTGGCTATTATGGATAATGCTGCTTTAAATATTTATGTATCAATTTTTGTGTGGGCATATGTTTTCATTTCCCTTGGAGTAGAATTAATGAATCTTATGGTAACCTTATGTTCACTCATTTGAGACACTGTCAGACTATTTTTCAAAGTGTCTGCATCATTTTCTTTTAATTAATTAGTTATTAATTTAAAAATAACATATAATGTTTTCTTTGCCCCAGGGGTACAGGTCTATGAATCATCAGGCTTACACATTTCATAGGACTCAGCATAGCACATACCCTCCCCAGTGTCCATAACCCAGCCACCCTCTCCCTACGTGCGCCCCCTACGTCCCCCGCAACCCTCAGCATGTTTTGTGAGATTAAGAGTCTCTTAGGGTCTGTCTCCCTCCCGATCCCATCTTGTTTCATTTTTCCTTCCCTATTGCACAACCTCCCACCCTGCCTCTCAAATTTGTCATATCAGAGAGATCATATGACAATTATCTTTCTCTGTGTCTGCATCATTTTAAAATCCCACCAGCAGAATGTGAGGGTTACAGTTTCTCTAATATCCTTATCAACACTTGATATTATTTGACTTGGCTTCTAGTTCTCATAATGGGTATGAAGTGGTATCTTGTTGTGGGTTTGATTTGCATTTTCTTGATGACCAATTATGTTGAGCATCTTTTCATGTGTTTATTGGTCACTTGTAGCTCTTCCTTCAAGAAATGTCTATTCAGATCCTTTGCCCATTTTTAAATTGTATTGGCTTTTTATTATTGAATTCTTTGTATACTGTAGATTCAGTTCCTTATCAGATAATACATTTTTAAATTTTTTCTCGCATTCTGTGGATTGTTTCTTCATTTTCTTGATGGTGTCCTGTGACACACAAAAGTTTTTAATTTTTTTTTTTTAGGATTACTTTATTTGAGAGGGAGAGAGAGAGAGACTGTGGTGGGGGGCAAAGGGAGAGAGAAGATCTTCAGCAGACTCCCCATTGAGCATGGAACCCCACATGGGGCTGAATCTCATGGCCCTGAGATCATGACCTGAGCTGAAAACGGGAGTTGGAGACTTAACCAAATGCATCATCCAAGTGCCTCTATTTTGAGTTAATTTTTATATGTGATATAATGTAAGGGGTTTCCTCCTTTTGCCTGTGACTATCTGTTTCTCTAAGCACCATTTGTTGAAAAGAATGTTTTTCCCTCATTGAATGGTCTTGGCACCCTTGTTGAAAGCCACTTGACCAGAAATGGCAAGTTTTATTTCTGGATTTCAGTTCTGTTCTGTTGATCTGTATGTTTGTCCTCGTTCCAGAATCACACTGTCTTGTTTATCATTGCTTTGTATTGAGTTTGAAGTGGGAAAGTATGAGTCTTCCAACTTCATTTTTCCTTTTCAAGATTGTTTTGGCTATTCTGGGTTCCTTGCAGTTTCACATGAAGTTTAGGATCAGGTTGTCAATTAAAAAAAATTTTTTCCCCCAAAAGACAGCTAGGATTCTGATAGGGATTACACTGAATCTGAATCCATTTGTAGAGTTGCTATCTAAACAATGTAAAGTTTGCTAATCTATAAACATAGGACATCTTTTCATTTATCTAGATCTTCAATTTCAACAATGTTTTGCAGCTTTCAGAACATACATTTTGCACTTCTGTTTATTCCTGTTTTATTCTTTTTGATGTTACTGCAAATGGAACCATTAATTTCATTTCAGATGTTCAAATGTGAAAAAAAATCCCTGATTTTTGTATATTAGTTTTGTATCCTGCAACCTTGGTGAACATATTGGTTCTAATAATTGTTTTTTGACTTAGGACTTCCTATATACAAGATCATGTCATCTGTGAAGAGAGATAATTTTACTTCTTCTTTTCTGGTCTAGATGCTTTCTGTTTTCTTTTCCTCCTAATTTCTCTGGCCAGAACCTCCACTACAATGTTGAAAAGAAGTGGTGAGAGCAGACAGACATCCTTGTCTTGTTCCTAATGTCAGGGGAGAAGCATCCAATCTTTTACCATTAAGTTTGTTAGCTGTGGGTTTTTCGTAGATGCCCTTTTTCAGGTTGACAAAATTTCCTTTTATTCCTAGTTTGTTGAGAATTTTTATTATGAAAAGATATTGGTCAAATTCTTTTTTTGTACCTGTTGAGAGGATCATTTGCATTTTTTTAAATCTATCAATACGATATATCCCATTGATTATTTTTGCATATTGAACCAACCTGTGTTTCTGAAATAAATCCTACCTGATCATGCCGTATAATTCTTTTTTTTCCTTTTGTCTTTGGTACCTGATTCTGTTTGACCTTGCTAAAATATAATGAAAGATGCCATTTACAATGCAACATTATGTACTGAAAGTTATTTCTGTTGGAGGTTTTGCCTGTTTCATTGGGTCTACAAAACAACATGAACACTCTTAAGTTTAAGGATTAGTGTATTACTATCTATACCAGGAATGGGTAAATCTGGCCTACTGTCTGTTTTTGTAAATAACAGACTATAATATATATATTTATATACTATAAATAGTATAAAACTATAAATAAATAAAATAAATAAAAATAGGAAAAAAATAAATAAAATAAAAATAAAAAATACATAAAATAAATAAAGTAAATAAAGTTTTATGGTAACAGTCACACCCATTCATTTATTATGATATTCATATCATCTACGGCAACTTTCACCCTGTTGCAGTTGTTTAAGTAGTTGCACCAGAGACTGTACAACCTGCAAAGCTTAAAATATTTATTATGTGCTCCTTTACAGAAAAAGTTTATTGGCCTCTGTACAATACCAAACCAAGAGTATAGCAACACAGAAGCAAGAGCAAACAATCATATATATATATAATATTTAAAAAATACATATATTTTAAATACATATGAATTCATATATTTTATTTATTTGTTTGTTTATTATTTTAAAGATTTTATTTATTTATTTGTGAGAGAGTGAGGGAGAGTATGAGAGGGGAGAAGGTCAGAGGGAGAAGCAGACTCCCCATGGAACTGGGAGCCCGATGTGGGACTCGATCCTGGGACTCCAGGATCATGACCTGAGCTGAAGGCAGTCACTTAACCAACTGAGCCACCCAGGCACCCCGAATTCATATATTTTAAATACATACATTTTAATTGAAGTATTATTGACATAATATTAAAATAGTTTCAGGTATAAAACATAGCGATTTAACAGTTATATACATTATGAAGTGTTCACCACTGTAAGTATATTACAATATTATTGACTTTGTTCCTTATGCTGTGCTTTTCATTTCTGTGAATTATTTATTTCAAAACAGGGAGTTTTTACCTCTTTTTTTGTTTTAAGTTTGTACCTTTTAATCCCCTTTACCCGTTTCACCCATTTCCCTACCCCTTTGACGGCTGCCAGTTTGTTCTTTATGGTTCTCAGTTTTTAACTAAATTAAATTAATTAATTAAACTAATCTCTACACCCACCACGGGGCCTGAACTCTCAACTCTGAGATCAAGAATTGAATACTCTTCCAACTAAGCCAGCCAGGTGCTCTTACTAATTTGTTCTTTATATTTAGGACTCTCTTTCTCTCTGTGTTATTGTTTTCTACATGCCACAGTGTGTGTAATTCTTTTTATTTGTTGCTGGACTCAGTTTGTTAGTATTTTGTTGAGAAATTTTTTGTCCATATTCATGAGAGATATTGGTAAGAGATGTTGGTCTATAGTTTTCAATCGATTTTTTTACAATGCTTATTTAAATTCCAGTTAATATATAGTATAAAATTAGTTTCGGGTGTTCAATATGGTGATTCAACACTTCCATATAATACCCTGTGCTTATCACAAGTGTGTTCCTTAATACCCATCACCTCTTTAAGCCATCCCTATTCCTACCTCCCTTCTGGTAAATACCAGTTTGTTCTATATAGTGTTTCTTCCTCTTCTGTTTTTTGAAAGAGTTTGTAAAGAATTGGTCTTAATTTTTCTTTAAATATTGATGGAATCAACAGTGAAGCCATCTGGACCTGGGGTTTCCTTTTTATGCAGTGTTCTGATTAGGAATTCTAGTTTTTCACTTGTCACAGGTTTATTTAGATTCTCTATTTTTCTTGAGCCAGTTTTAATAGTTTGTGTTTTTCTAGGAGACTGTCCATTTAACCTAAGTTATCTGATTTCTTGGCATATATTATTCATTTTATTCCTTTATAATCCTTTTGATTTCTGTAAGGTTGGTAGTAATGTTACTTTTTTCATTTATGATTCTTTTTTTTTTAAAAGATTTTATTTATTTATTTGAGAGAGAGACAGTGAGAGAGAACATGAGCAAGGAGAAAGTCAGAGGGAGAAGCAGACTCCCCGCGGAGCCGGGAGCCCGATGCGGGACTCGATCCCGGGACTCCGGGATCATGACCCGAGCCGAAGGCAGTCGTCCAACCAACTGAGCCACCCAGGGGTCCCTTCATTTCTGATTCTTATAATTTAAGTCTTCCCTCTTTTTCTTAGTCATTCTGGTTAAATGTCAACTTTGTTGATCTTTACAGCCAGCTTTAGTTTCAGTGATTTTTTTTAAGATTTTATTTATTTATTTGACAGAGAGAGATACAGCAAGAGAGAGAACACAAGCAGGGGGAGTGGGAGAGGGAAAAACAGGCCTCCCATAGAGCAGGGGGTCCCATGCGGGGCTCAATCCTAGGACTGTGGGATCATGACCTAAGCCAAAGGCAAACTCTTAACAACTAAGCCACCCAGGCATGGTAATTTTTCTCTTTTTTAAAAAAATTCTTTACTTCATTAATTTTCACTCTAATCTTTATTATTTCCTTCCTTCCACATGCTGTAGTTTTAGTTTGCTTTTCTTTGTCCACTGTCTTAAGATGGAATGATAGGTTATAGATTTAGTATTTTTTTTCTTTCTAAGTCTTCTTTCTTTCTTTCTTTTCTTTTCTTTCTTTTAAGATTTTATTTATTTATTTGAAAGAGAGAGCCCAAGTGCATGGGGCAAGTGGAGGGGGCAAAGAGAGAGCAAGAAGCAGATTCCCGGCTGAGCACAGAGCCCAATGTGGGGCTCAGTCCCAGGACTCTGAGATCATGACCTGAGCTGAAGTCAGACACTTAACCAGATGAGCCACCCAGGTGCCCTAAAGTCTTCTTTCTTAATATAGGCCATCTGTATGTCTTCTTTGGAAAAGCGTCTGTTTAGGTCATCTGACCATTTTTAATTGAATTATTTGTATGTTTGGTGTTGAGTTGTATAAGTTCTTTATATATTTTGGATATCAATCCACAGCATCTCCTTTTTAAAAAGAAATAAAAGTGTACTACATATAGTACAGAATCTTTTTTTTAAAAATTTTTTTTAATTAGTAGACTTTACTTTCTGAGAGCATTTTTAGGTTTACAGAGAAATTGAGCAGAAAGTAAAGTTTCCCAATACCTACCCCCTCCTCCTTACCCCCTCCACAACTCAGTTTTCCTGTTGTTAACACCTTACATTAGTTTGGCACTTTTAAAAAGATTGATAAACCCCTGAGGTGCCTGTCTGGCTCAGTCAGTGGAGCATGCAACTCTTGATATTGGGGTTGTGAGTTTGAGCCCCATATTGGGTGTAGAGATTACTTAAAAAAAAAATAAATCTTTAGGGGCGCCTGGGTGGCTCAGTGGGTTAAAGCCTCTGCCTTCGCCTCAGGTCATGATCCCAGGGTCCTGGGATCGAGTCCCGCACTGGGCTCTCTGTTCAGCAGAGAGCCTGCTTCCCTTCCTCTCTCTGCCTGCCTCTCTGCCTACTTGTGATCTCTGTCTGTCAAATAAATAAATAAATAAATAAAAATCTTTAAAAAATCTTCAAAAATTGATAAAACATTATATATGTATTATTGTTAATCATAATCCATAGTTAATGTAATCCATAGTTTACATTAAAGTTCACTCTTTGTGTTGAATTCCTATGGATTTTGACAACTGTATAAGGTCATTTATCCACTATTACAGTGTTATACAGAATATTTCCACACCCCTAGAAATCCTCTGTGTTCTATCTTTTCATCCTTTCCTCCTCCTCCCTGAATTTCTGGCCACCACTGATCTTTTTACTGTCTCTATACTCTTGTATTTTCCAGAATGTCATGTGTTTAGGGTCATATGTTATATTGCATTTTCAGACTGGCTTTTTTCACCTAGCAATGTGTATTTAAGTTTCCTTCATTTTTTGGTTTTGTTTAGCTTTATGTCTCAATAGGTCATTTTTTATTTTTTATTTTATTTATTTATTTTTTTAAAGATTTTATTTATTTATTTGACAGAGAGAAATCACAAGTAGATGGAGAGGCAGGCAGAGAGAGAGAGAGAGAGAGGGAAGCAGGCTCCCTGCTGAGCAGAGAGCCCGATGCGGGACTCGATCCCAGGACCCTGAGATCATGACCTGAGCCAAAGGCAGCGGCTTAACCCACTGAGCCACCCAGGCGCCCTCAATAGGTCATTTTTTAATCACTAGTACTCCATTGTATGTATATTTGACAATTTGTTTATTCTTTTATCTAATGAAGGGCATTTTGCAGTTATGAATAAAGCTGCTGGAAACATTCATGCGCAGGTTTTTCGGTGGATAGAAGTTCTTCATATAACTTCATATAACTCATCTGGCTAAATATCGATTAGTGCAATAGTTTTTTTAAGCTTATTTATGTATTTATTTGAGAGAGAAAGAGACAGAGAGACAGAGAGACAGTGGGGGGTGGGGGGCAAAGGGGTAGAGGGAGAGGAACGAACAGACAAGTGGACTCTACACTGAGTGCAGATCCTGACTAAGGGCTCGATCTCAGGATCCTGATACTGATTCATGGATGACAGTTGCTCCAGTATCACTTTTTGAAAAGACATTCTGTTCTCTACTGAATTTTCTTTTCTTCTTTTTCAAAGTTTAGTTGAATATATTTTGTGAGTCTATTTCTCGACTCTATATTCTGTTCTCTTGATCTGTTTGTTTATTTTTTCAATAATACCATACTGTTTTGATTACTGTAGCTTTATAATATGTCTTGAAGTCAGGTAGTATCTTTCCTCTGACTTTGTTCTTCAGCATTGTGTTGGCTATTCTGGGTCTGTTGCTTTTCCATATTGTTAAAAAACAAAATTCAGCTGAGTAAAATTTAAAGATCTTAATACCTTTATTCAATGATTTGTGAATGAGATAGCATTCCATCTAGCAGACAGAAAGACACACTGAGGGGCTGTACAAAATGGAAAGACTTATATAGGTAGAATGGGGCAGAACAAGGCAGTTACTAGTAAAGAGTAGATTGTTTGTGGTAAGGTCACCTTTAGGGGATAGCAGGGTTCTGTCAGGTAGGTTACCTCACTAGTGTTGACCATGTAAATCCAGATTGACTGGTTTAAGAGTCCACTTCTGGGAGAAGTTGAAACTAATTAAGTATTTTTAAGAAGATTTTGCTTATTCATTTATTTATTTTAGAGAGAGAAAGAGCATGAGGCAGGGGAGGGGCAGAGAGAGAAGGAGAGAGAGAATTTATTTTCTTTTAAGAGCTTATTTATTTGAGAAAGAGAGAGCACATGGGCCGGAGGTGAAGCAGAGAATCTCAAGCAGACTCTGCTAAGCCAAGAGCTGGAAGCAGGGCTCCATCCGAGAACCCTGAGATCATGACCTGAGCCAAATTCAAGAGTTGCATGCTTAACCACCTGAGCCACCCAGGCGCTTTGAGAGAGAGGATTACAAGGAGACTGCAGTGAGCACAGAGCCTGACATGGGTCTCAATTTCATGACCCAAAGATCATGACCAAAGCCGAAATCAGGAGCTGGAGGCTTAATGGACTGAGCCACCCAGGGGCCCCTAATCTTAGTTTGGTGAGGTGGGCTTTAGCAAAAGTGACTCCATTTGGGGCCAGTTGTCTCTTTTTTAACAATATAAACTTTAGAATCAATTTGTTGATATCCAAATTGGATTTTGACTGGCATTGCATTGAATTTATAGATCAGGTTGGAAGAGTTGATGTTTTGACAATATTGAGTCTTCCTTTTTGTGAACACACAATTATCTCTCTCCATTTATGTACATGTTCTTGGATTTCTTCAGTGAATTTTGCTTTTTTCGCTTGAGAGTTCATCTTGGAGATCAATTTATATTAGCATATACCTCCTTCTTTTTGATAGCTGAATAATATTTCGTAGTGTGGGTGTATAAAATATTACATAGCAGTTTTCATATGAAGGATTCTAGGTTGTTTCCAATTTTTTCTACTCCAAACAATGCTTCTGGAATTCTCATATCATTTATCTTTGTGCACATGGGTGAGTAGATCTTTGGTTAAATTCCTAGGAGTAAAGTTGTTTGGTCAAAAGTAGGTACATTTTTAAAAAAAGATTTTATTTATTTATTTGACAGATAACAAGTAGGCAGAGAGGCAGGCAGAGAGAAATGGGGAAGCAGGCTCCCTACGGAGCAGAGAGCTTGATTCGGGGCTCAATCCCAGGACCCTGAGATCATGACCTGAGCTGAAGGCAGAGGCCTTAACCCACTGAGCCACCCAGGCGCCCCAAGTAGGTACATTTTTAATTTTGGTCGCTTTTGCCAATTTTCCCTTCGAAGAAGTCGTATGGTTTACACTCCCAGGATGGTACATAGGAGTGTTCATTTTCCATGGCTTCACCAATATAGCAGTTATTGAACCTTACAATTTTTATCAGTTGGGTCAGTGAAGGATACAGCTCACTGTAGTATTTATATTTGTTCTGAATGTGAGATTTGGCTCCTTTTTATCTATTTAAAATTCCTAGTCGGCGGGGGGATGCCTGAATGGCTTAGTTAGTTGAGCATCTGACTCTTGGTTTTGGCTAATGTTGTGATCTCAGGGTTTGGGATTGAACTCCATGTTCCCCCCGACTAAGAATTTGGAATTCCATAATGTCCTTATGTAAGTATCTGGAACAATTTTAGAGTTATAGTTACTTTTCATCTGAACTACTATATGGCTTCTCATGTGATTTAAATATAAGATATTTAATATATTAATAAAATGTGGTAATGTTTAATATATATCCTAAAGTTGGCATATGATATTCAGATGAAAATTTATTAATGATACTGCCTAATCATGATTTTTTTCTTTGGCTGGAACATTATTTTAAAAAATTTTAGAAGAGGGGCACCTGGGTGGCTCAGTGGGTTAAGCCTCTGCCTTCAGCCCAGGTCATGATCCTTAGTTAGGGTCCTGGGATCAAGCCCTACATCGGGCTCTCTGCTCAGCAGAGCCTACTTACCCGTCTTTTTCTCTGCCTGCCTCTCTGCCTACTTGTGATCTCTGTCAAATAAATAAATAAAATCTAGGGGCACCTGGGTGGCTCAGTGGGTTAAGCCTCTGCCTTCGGCTCAGGTCATGATCCCAGAGTCCTGGGATTGAGCCCCACATCGGGCTCTCTGCTCCACGGGAACCTGCTTCCTCTTTCTCTGCCTGACTCTCTGCTTACTTGTGATCTCTATCTGTCAAATAAATAAATAAAATCATAAAAAATATACATTTTATATATTTTTCCATAAAAAATGATTTATTCTTGTTTGTTTCAGACCTGTAGATATCTGGGCTTTGGGTTGTATGATCATTGAGATGGCCACTGGAAACCCCTATCTTCCTAGCAGCTCTGATTTGGATTTACTTCATAAAATTGTTTTAAAAGTAGGTGGGTACTACTGAAATACACTGTTAAATGCTTAAAGTAAATATTACTTTATCAATTCTGCTTGATTTTCAAATTCAGTTTTTTCTTTATATGAACGGGGAAGCTACTTTTTGACAGATGGCAGCAAGTGTATGCCTTGGGCTGATAAGGAAGGTAGAAAATTCTTCTCTGTTTTTGTAAATAGCATTTTCTTTGCCAGATTGCAAATAGCTAAGTCATTTGCTAATGGTTGATAGTAAGAAAAATGGTACAGTAGAAACCTACTTCAATTTGTCTGAAAGTTGTTTTAAAATTTTGACTTGTAGGGGTGCCTGGGTGGTTCAATTTCTTCAACATCTGCCTTCTGCTGAGGTTATGATCTCAGGGTCCTGGGATCAAGCTTGGCATGGGACTCCCTGTTTAGTGGGGAACCTGCTTCTCCCTCTCCCTCTGCCGTTCCCTCTGCTGTGGTCTCTCACTGTCTCTTTCTGTCAAATAAATAAATAAAATCCTTAAAAAAATTTTTTTGGCATCTATATATATTTGCATCTCTCTAAGAGGACTTTTAAATAATAGAGTTGATTTAGGTAACTTTTTGAAGCACTTAGAGATAGAAAGTTACTTATCGAGATAACTTTTTAAAAACTACTGTAGATATCCAGGTAATTAAATAACTTATTCAAAAATACATTTGATGAGCGCTTTTACTTTTTTAATGATCTGCTTTGAATGAATACACAAACATCTTGATGGTTAGTTAGCCTTGCTCATGGAGTTTCAATGATTTCTTTTAAATGTATTTCTTTTTTTATCATGTTATATTAGTCACTGTACAGTACATCATTAGTTTTTTTTTGTAAGAATTTTACAAGTTTAATGTGAAAATTAAAAAAAGAAAAAAATACAAATAGAAAGAAGTTCATATTCTTTAATGTTGTACAAAAAAGCATGAGTAGAACCAAAATTAAACATTATCACATTTGTTTACACCACCATCTATTCAAACAACAGAAAGTAGGCAGCAATTTAGGGATTGGGAAAGAGAGAAAACCCCCAAAAAACTTTTCTACCATATTTATTCTACACTGTGTATAGCTGTGCTCACAGAGACGGCTTCTTTTACTTCTCCACTGTGCAGGAATTCAGTTGTATATAAAATTGAACCTGCTCAGAAGCTGAGGGAGACTAGAAATGATAGGTCCATATCCTGGTGCATTGTCATACAATTCAAACAATGGTGCAGCTACAAGCTTGTAATTTTTAGGGACTGCAAACAAAGCTTTCTCTTGAAGTTGAACCAAAAACAACTTCTTATGTTCCTTAGGTTTTGTAATATGTGCAGGAATATACGGGTACTGAGGAGGTTCAAAATTTGGTCTCCGCAGTTACCAATGCAGTCATCAATGACCCAGTCTTGCAGGACACCATCTTGACGACCCAGTATCTCTGTCATTAAGCGTTTTAGTCCTTCAACTTCATCTTCTCCTGGGTTAAGTTCACCACCAGGTAATTTGAAGAAAGTTGTTCCCAGCTGTAGCAGTAACACATGTGGTAGCCGGTGCTCATGTACAATCAGAACCCCTTCTACCGTCCTTCTCATTCCAATTTTATCAAATTCCTCCCTCATGCGCTGAAATCTGGCTGCAGCAGAGCTGTCCTTCTCATAAGAGGGGCTCTTTTGTACCAAAAGTATAATTGGTAAGAGGGTACAGGTTGATGGTGCGCTCCAGGGTGAGGGGCTTAGTCTGCTGGATGTACTTGTTGCCGAACTGGTTGACTCCCCGGGGCCAGCCGGTTTGTGAGCGATTCGGCGGCACCACGGACATGCTGGCGAGTTCGAATACTTGCGGAGAATGGAAGTGGGGCAGGCAAGGAGACTTTCCCTTGCCGGTAGCGGTTATTTGCGTCCCCCTCAGCAGACGCCACCCGCCATTAACATGAGAGCGCAACATCATTAGTTTTTGATGTAGTGTCCCATGATTCATTGTTTGCGTATAACACCCAGTGCTCCATGCAATCTGTGCCCTCCTTAATACCCATCACCAAGCCAACCCATTCCCCCACCTCCCTCCCCTCTAAAACCCTCAGTTTGTTTCTTGGAGTCCATAGTCTGTCATGGTTCATCTCCCCCTCTGATTTCCCTTCCCTCATTTTCTCCTTCCTTCTCCTAATGTCCTCCATGCTATTCCTTATGTTCCACAAGTAAATGAAACCATATGATAGTTGATTTTCTCTGCTTGACTTATTTCACTTTATCTCCTCCAGTCTCATCTAAGTCGATACAAAAGTTGGGTATTCATCCTTTCTGATGGCAGAGTAATAGTCCTTTGTGTATATGGACCATATCTTCTTTATCCATTCATCTGTTGAAGGACATCTCAGCTCTTTCCATGGTTAGGCTATTGTGGACATTGCTGCTATGAACATGGGGTGCATATGGCTCATCTTTTCACTACATCTGTATCTTTGGGGTGAATACCCAGTAGTGCAATTGCTGGGTATGATGCACTTGAGGAGCTCCTTTTGTGATAGAGAAGCTATACAGACATGTAGTTACAGGATCATGAGGAAGGTACTGGAGCAACTATAATAATCATGAAGTCTGGATAAATATTAACAACAGATACAGTTGGAGTCTTAAAGCATCACCCTTTTTGGGTCACCTTTAATGTTCTGGTTTTGAGAGTAACGTTAGAAGATGTTAGAGATGATGGGATTAAGTCTGTCATTTTACATATAAAGAAACTGAAGCATAGTAAGGGAAGATATTTGCCCAAGGCCACAGAAATAGTTATAATGAAACTGGTGCTGGAGCTTAGCTCTCTCCACTCCGATTTACAGTTCTTTTCATTCTTCTGCTACTCTATAGCCTTGTTTCTTTGCAATATTTCTGTTTCTAAATAATTTAGATATTTTAGCTGTTTTGAGTAAGGCTTTGCTGATAAACATTTGTTAGACTATTTAGATACCCATATGGAAATATGTAAAGGTTTGCTTTTCCTGATAGCATTATATATTATGTCTTATATTTTGGGAAATGAAAATGAACCTGGTGGCTTTAAATTTTCTACTGCTTACATGCTATCAACAGATTACTGGGGAAACTTCCAATTTTTGTGCTATATTCAGATAGTTTCTTGTTCAACCTTAAAAAATTAAAAGAACATAATTGTTCTTCTTTTTTAGTAATTTAATGCAGACCACACAGCAATTTGTTTATTTTATTATTTTTTAAGGATTTTATTTATTTATTTGACAGAGAGAGACACAGTGAAAGAGGGAACACAAGCAGGGGGAGTGGTAGAGGAAGAAGCAGGCTTCCTGCTGAGCAGGAAGCCTGGGAAGGCAGATGCTTAATGACTGAGCCCACACAGGCACCCCACAATTTGTTTATTTCGATTGTAGATTAATTTCTGTTTTCTTATATTCATATTTTTTTCCCTTTTCAGGCAACTTGACTCCTCACTTACAGAATATCTTTTCCAAGAGTCCCATTTTTGCTGGGCTGGTCCTTCCTCAAGTTCAACACCCCAAAAATGCAAGAAAAAAATACCCAAAGTTAAATGGATTGTTGGCAGATATAGTTCATGTATGTTAAGAATTAAGAACTTATTTCTGGGAAATTTTCATAAATTATAATACAGTTTTAAGATATTACTTTATTGAAATTCTGAATGAATTCATAATGTTATCTGTTAGAAGCTACTATCTTCCTGTCTTTACATCTTTAGTTCAGAAAAATTAAAATTAATAGACTGTTAGAACTGAAAACTCCCTAGGATAATCCTGTCCATTTTTAGTTTATTCCAATTTTAACGATACTTATGGGTAAACTGGAAAAATTCAAAGGACTTACCATGCTTATCACCACCTTTTAATAGCCAGTCTATCCAAGTTAGGGCTCTGTTCCATGTAAACTGGTATCCTGAGATATCTACTGGGCATTGACAACTGCAGTTTTAGTGTTGTTTGAGGGTATACTAATGCCAAAATTCACTTGGGGTTTGGAGAAAACAAAAGCGTTATACTATAACATTTTCTAATTATTTTAAAATGTAAATTTCTTTTTAAACTAGGTAATAAGTTTACCAATATATTTAGAGCAAAATTCAAAAAGTAAGAGAATTTACTGTAGAAAGAAAATCTACTTCTATTTATTTTCTCTATCTAGTTAATTTCCTTTCTCAGGGTCAACTGAGGTATCTTATTTCTGATGTAAAGCCCTTTTAAAAAAATGTAGTTACCTAAATTTCAAAGCAAGTGTGGTGTAGTGTTATAAGACAGGGCTCTGCAATCACATAGACTAAAACTCAGCTCTGTCACTAATTAGCTCTGTAACTTTGGGAAAGTCACTTAATCTTCATGCCCAGTTTACTGGGCTATAAAATAACTATAATGGTATTTATTTTTCTGGGGCTGGAAGATTAAATGAGGTAATGGTGAAAATGTTCTGAGCACAGGGCCTTGATTAAGGTGTCAACAAACATGGTTATTTTAATTGTTGCTGTTGTTACTCAGATAAACTACTAAACATATGATATATAGCATCAAAAGAGTATTCTTAAAGGAATTCTTAACAGAAAAAATTATTTCACTGGTATCTGGAGAAAAACTAGAGTTTATTAAGAATCAGATTCATTGGCGTGCCTGGGTGGCTCAGTCATTTGAGTGTCCCAACTCTTGATTTGTCTCAGGTCATGATCTCAGGGTTGTGAGATCCACACTCAGCAAGGAGTCTGTTTAAGATTCTTTCTATCAGTGGGCACCTGGATGGTTCAGTCAGTTTAAGCATCTGCCTTTGGCTTGGGTCATGATCTCAGGGTCCTGGGATCAAGTCCCTCACTGGGCTCTCTGTTCAGTGGGGAGTCTACTTCTCTGTTTTACACTCCCTCTGTGCTCTCTCCCTTTCTTTCTCAAATTAATGAATGAATGAATAAATAAATAAATACATAAATAGATTCTTTTTTTTTTTAAGATTTTATTTATTTATTTGACAGAGAGAAATCACAAGTAGATGGAGAGGCAGGCAGAGAGAGAGAGAGAGAGGGAAGCAGGCTCCCTGCCGAGCAGAGAGCCCGATGCGGGACTCGATCCCAGGACCCTGAGATCATGACCTGAGCCGAAGGCAGTGGCTTAACCCACTGAGCCACCCAGGCACCCCATAAATAGATTCTTAAAAAAAATAGAGAGAGATTCTCTCAAGATGCTTGGGTGGCTCAGTTGGTTAAGCCTCTGACTCTTGGTTTCTGTGCAGATCATGCTCTCATGGTCATGAGATTGAGCCCCACATTAGGCTCTGTGCTCAGTGCAGAGTCTGCTTAACGTTCTCTTTTCCGCTCCCTCTCCCCCTCCCACTCATGCTCACTTTCTTTCTAAAATAAATAAATAAATCTTTAAAAAAAGAATCAGGGGTGCTGGGGTGGCTGAGTTGGTTGATCATCTGACTCTTGCTTTTGGTTCAGGTCATGATCTTGGGGTCTTGGGATTGAACCTCACAGTGGGCTCCCACTCAGAATGTAGGCTGCTTGTCCCTCTCGCTCCCCCACTCCTGTTCTATCTATTTCTTTCTCTCAAAGAAATAAATAAAATTTCTTTTAAAAAATAAAAGAATTAGATTTGTTTGCTACATTTTCCTTTGAATTTATTTTTTATGTCATGGGTTTAATTATACAAGGACTACATAATGATTATAGAAAAAGTAGAGAATACATGATAAACATAAAGAAGAAGTTAAGATTTTCCCAACTCCCACAATCTGGGAAAAATTAGTGACATTTTGATTTATATACTTCTAGACTTTTGCCAGCCAAATATGTGCATAAATTTATGCTTTTAAAAGATGACATACTTCACATAGTTTTGTGACCTGTTTGTTATGTAACCCTGACAGTAAATATGGAACCACATCATATTTTTCAATGGTTACATAGTATTTCATTGTAAGATTGTTCTATAGTTTAACTGATCTTACAGTTTTGAATATTTGTTTTCAGGTTTTCTCCCTCTTGGTAGATATGATTTTGTGAACATCGTTTTTTTTTTTTTTTAAGATTTTATTTATTTATTTGACAGACAGAGATCACAAGCAGGCAGAGAGGCCACAGAGAGAGAGGAGGAAGCAGGCTCTCTGCTGAGCAGAGAGCCTGATGAGGGGCTGGATCCCAGGACCCTGAGATCATGACCTGAGCCGAAGGCAGCGGCTTAACCCACTGAGCCACCCAGGCGCCCCTGTGAACATCTTTTAAAAAGTCTTTTGAACTTGCTTTATTATTTGTTTAGGATAAATTCCTAGAATTGTGATTAGTGGGCCACAGGGTTTATACTTTTTCAGAATTTTTAATATATTTTGCTATTTTTTTCTCCAGAAAGGTTTCACTGATTTATACTCAAATACTCTCAAGTAGTAGCACTGGATATAAAGTCCCACTCTCAATCTAGCAATGGATATTATAGTTTTTTTTTTAATTTTTAAAAGATTTTTAAAAATTTGACAGACAGATATCCCAGGGGCCCCAGATATTATAGTTTTTAAAATATTTGCCAATTTTTTTTTTTTAGTAATCTCTATACCATATGTGGAACTCAAACTCATGGCCCCAAGATCAAGAGTTACCATATTCTACCAACTGAACCAGCCAGGCACCCCAAAATATTTGCCAATTTAGTAAGTTTAAAATACCATTTTTTTTCAGTTGCATTTATATCATCACAGGAAAGGTTGAACATTTTACTAATACTAATTGACTATTTGTAGTTCTTGTTTTAAGAATCATTAAAAAAGGGGCACCTGGGTGGCTCAGTGGGTTAAGCCTCTGCCTTTGGCTTGGGCCCTGATCTCGGTGTCCTGGGGTTGAGTACTGCATCAGGCTCTCTGCTCAGCAGGGAGCCTGCTTCCTCCTCTCTCTCTGCCTGCCTCTCTGCCTACTTGTGATCCCCATCTGTCAAATAAATAAATAAAATCTTAAAAAAAAAGAACCATTAAACTATTTGTCAGTTGGACTAACCTTTTCCCACATAGATTTGTAAAATAATAGGCATATTAGTCTTTTGTCATATATGTTGCAAATATTTTCTTCAACTTGAATAATCCAGTGACTTGGAGTGCCACATTTATCATAGGCAAAATGCTTACATGTGCTTGGGTTTGTTTCTATTTCATTGATTTCTTTTTTTATTCTAGTGTAAATACCAGTTTGATTGATTATTGTGACTTTAAAATCCATCTTAATATCTGGGTCAGAGCTTATATCATTTTCTAGGTTCAAATTTTCTAAACTTTATCATGATGTAATTATGTATAGTAAACTAAACATACTTAAAATGCATAATGTGATGAGTTTTGGTAGATTTTTATACCTATAAAACCACCACCACAATCAAGATATCTGTCATTTCCATCAAACTCTAAAATGTCCTCTTATCCTTTTTCAATCCTCTTATGACTCCATTTCTGTTCCCAGACAACCTCAGAGTTGCTTTCTATCACTATAGATTAGTTTACATGGAATTACATAGTATATACTTTTTGATTCAGCATTAAGGTTTAGAGATTCATTCATGTTTTTGTGGGTATCAGTAGCTGATTCCTTTTTATTACTGAGTAGGACTCCATTATAAGGATATACAACAATTTTTAGTCTATTCCCCTGTTTTGGGTTGTTTCCTATTTTGGGTTATTACAAGCAAAATTAATAGGAATGTTCATGTACAAGTCTTTGTAGATGTATATTTTTATTCTTCTGAGTAAATACCTAAGAGTGGAATGGTGGGTTTAAAGTATGTGTATGTTTAATTTTTAAAGAGACTGCCTGTCTGTTTCTCAAAGTATAGTATCTTATATTTTCCAAACTAAGGTATGTATTTAAATTTTCTAATTATATTATTCAAAGAAGGACTAATTTGTCTGCCTCTAGTAGGCTATGACTTGGGCAGAATTTTTAACATTTTAAAAATGATTCTACTTATTTATTTTTCTGAGAAAAAGAGACACCATGAGTGTTGAGGGGGGAAGGGGCAGAGGGAGAAGCAGGCTCCCTACTTAGCAGGGAGCCCAATGTGGGACTCAATCCCAGGACCTTGGGATCATGACCTGAGCTGAAAGCAGACTCTTAACAAACTGAGACACCCAGGTGCTCCAATATGTACTTACTAAGTTTTATTGATAGATTATTATCATATTCTAAAATAAGCACATATTGTTAGCTAGTTGCAGTTTTAAGGGTCTGGGTATTCTCCCATCATAAAATAATGAACTCAATTTTGCTTTGTGAGTAAGTATATTTTTATTGTGGTAAAAAAACACATAACAAGATATCTACTCTCTTACCAAATTTTAAAATGTGTAGAACAGTACTGTCAGCTCTATTCATATTGTTGTATAGCAGATATTTACAACTTTTTTCATGAATCAATTTAAAAATAAAAATTTTTAAATAAAAATGTAATATTATATTCAATCACCTTGAATTATCTGGATTTTAATTCTACTCTTCTGTTTGTTTGATCTAGACAAATTACTTGCTTTCTCTGGGGCTCAGTCTCCTTATCTGTACAATGGGGATATAATAATAATACCTACCTGTAGGGTTGTTGTTGGCATCAAGTTATAAGAAAAAGCTAGGTAGAGTATTGTGTGGCACACAGTAAACATCAATAAAAGTTACCAATTATTATTATGTTTTGCCTTCTTCTAAAGGAATAAATGAAAACTATAAGGCAAATGGCTTTTATTCAAATTCTATGTTTAATATTTTGGTTAAAAATATCTTCTATTTACAAATAGTTATTTGATTATATATAAATTTATCATGTTCAACTTATTTTAAGAACTCTTCCTTCCATCATCTGTTTTTGTTTTGTGGGGTTTTTGTTTGTATGTTTCTCTAATTCAGTTGAATGTTACCAAGATAGGGAAACAAAAAAAGAGCTGTTCTCATAGTGGATTACTAAAAGATTTGGGGGCTTGAATGTTTGTGAAGTTCTATTATGCCATAAAAAAACCAATGGAGGTACACCTGGGTGGCTCAGTTCTTTAAGTGGCTGGCTACCTTTGGCTCAGGTCATGATCCCGGGGTCCTGGAATCAAGTCCTGCATCTGGCTCCTGGCTCAGCAGAAAACCTGCTTCTTCCTCTCACTTTGCCTGCTGCTCTCTCTGCTTGTGTTCTCTCTCTCTCTCTTGCAAATGAATAAATAAAATATTTTTAAAAAAGAAAAAGAAAAATCAATGGGTTAGGATTCAGACAATATGAGTTAATAATATAGTAAATCACTGGTCTTCTAGTTCGGTAAAATGGAAATAATAATCCATGAACTTTCCACCTTACAGTGCTGATAAGAGGATCAAAATGAACTAATTAATTTCTGCTAATTCCAGCAGAAACAGACTGACCTCTGTCTTGGCCAGAATCCTAGGGAATATAACCTATATTAATGCTTTGCAAGTACAAATTTCTTAGGGAAGTAAATGGTCAGAACTCATTGTCAGAAATTCCTAAGCTCTAAATCCATCTTTTCAAGAATGGTTTTAGTTCCAGGTAATTATTTACTTCTACATATGTCAAATAAATTTAGTTTTTACCTTAGAGAGCTCTGGTAAGATCTTACTTAATGTTAGAATCTTTTTTTTCATTTTCTAGGCTTGTTTACAAATTGATCCTGCTGAAAGGACATCATCTACTGATCTTTTGCATCATGAGTACTTTACTAGAGATGGATTTATTGAAAAGTAAGTATGTTGAGTGAGTGTGGACTTCTTAGTGTTTTATGTTAGGGAATTTTACTAGCATGAGAATTGCTACATAGGTTAATGTTACACACACAAAAATTCAGTTTAACAAAGACTTAGTTCCTTTATTAACAAGGTCTATGGTAGACTTACAGGTGTCATGAAGAAAATTCTACCCATAAAAATAATTGTAATTAACATTTATTACAGTTATGTCGTCCTAGGCAGTGTGCTAAGCTCTTTATACATATTTTCAATGGTAATCATAGGCCTGCAGATAGTAAATAAACAATCAGTACTTTTTAGCTTTATTCCCGTTTGTACCTTTGACTCAGAATAGTCTGGTTTTTCCTCTTCTGGTAGCATCTCTGACCTATATGTTATAATTGGCTTTTATTTCCCAAATGATTTTTTTTCCTCTGCTTTATTTACTTTCTGTTATAGTGTTTGTTGTCATAGTCTCCCTACCAAAGTGGAAGTTCCCTGAAGAAAGGGAACATGCCTTTAGCCCTTCTGTATAATGGCAATGTAGATTTATAAGTCAGCTGTATTTCTTTTCTTTTAATTTTTTATTAAAATTCAACTTAGTTAACCTATAGTGTATTATTAGTTTCAGGGGTAGAGTTTAGTGGTTCATCAGTTGCGTATAACACCCAGGGCCCATTCCATCCCATGCCCTCCTTAATGCCCATCACCCAGTTACCCCATCCCCCCATTTCCCCTCTAGCAACCCTCAGTTTGTTTCCTTTAGTTAGGAGTCTCTTATAGTTTGCCTCCTTCTCTGTTTTCATTTTATTTTGTATTATTTATTTCTTCCCTTTCCCTATGTTCTTCTGTTTTGTTTCTTAAATTCCACATATGAGTGAAATAATACAGTATTTGTCTTTCTCTGACTGACATTTTCACTCAGCATAATACCCTCTTGTTCCATCCATGTCATTGCAAATGGCAAGATTTCATTCTTTTTGATGACTGAGTAATAGTCCATAGTATATATATACCATAACCTCTTTATCCACTCATTTGTTGATGGACATCTAGGCTTTTTCCATATTTTGGCTAGAATCAGCAGTGTTTCTAAAACAAACAAACAAATAACCAAAACCGCAACATTTTCTATTTGGGCTTAAAAAGAAACAGAAATTCTTTTTTTTTTTTTAAGAGTTTATTTATTTATTTATTTGACAGACAGAGATCACAAGTAGGCAGAGAGGCAGGCAGAGAGAGAGGAGGAAGCAGGCTCCCTGCTGAGCACAGAGCCCGATGCGGGGCTCAATCCCAGAACCCTGGGATCATGATCCGAGCCGAAGGCAGAGGCCTTAACCCACTGAGCCACCCAGGTGCCCCAGAAATTCTTTTTCTTTAATTACAGAGTCTTCAGTTAGCTTTTGGATGTGAGGTCAGAAAAGATGAATGTCACTTTAAAATGTGATGGACTTAAGGTTAGGTATGTTAAAGTCCAGGAACAGCCATTGAAGATAGACTGAACTAGAAAAAGGTGAAAAAAATAGTTTAGAGTACTTAGAACTTTAGGAATTTTAATATAGGGGTGCCTGGGTGACTCAGTCATTAAGCATCTGCCTTCAGCTCAGGTCATGATCCCAGGGTCCTGGGATTGAGCCCTGCATCAGGCTCCCAGCTCAGTGGGAAGCCTGCTTCTTCCTCTCCCACTCCCCCTGCTTGTGTTCCCCTCTAGCTATCAAATAAATAAATAAATAAAATCATTTAAAAAAAAAAGAATTTTAATATAGAACAAAACAAGAATTTTGATATAAAACAAAAAAAAATGAGAAGAAGATATATTCAAAATGCCATTGATGAAGAGAGTGCCCATTACTGAATTTAAAAGTTGCTCCTATCAGTTCTACATAGACCACATTGATTTCTTTTGGGTTCTTAGATGCTAAGATTTTAGTATGATGGGTGATAATTCTTGAATTCCAATGATGGAATCCTCGGAAAATGTTTGGGGAAGTCCCTTTCCTTTGATAAGAGGCCTCTCCCTTTCACAGAACCTTCTGCAGTACAAGGGCGTTTTGACAGAAGTATGACATGTTCTTATTCAGCTAAATGAATCACACTGGTGGTTTTCTTCATCTCTTCACACTACACTTTTCTAGACATACGTCTTGCACAGCTTTGGCAAGATTGGGCTAAACTGGGGAAGAATTTACTCATGGAATGATATTTTAAAAATTCCACAAACTAAGGGATACCTGGCTGTCTCAGTCAGTATAGGACATGACTCTTGATCTTGGGGTGATGAGTTTGAACCTCATACTCGGTGTGCAGCTTAAAGAAAATTAAATTAAATTAAATTTCCCCAAACTGATGTTTATAGTTGCTTCAGGGAGGGCAACTGTGTAACTCAGGGCAGGGTAAGGAGACTTTTCAATATAGCCTCCTGAATTTTGAGCCATATGAATGGATTTTCTAATAAAAAATAGGTAACTTAAAAATTCAAACCACAACCAAAATGATCTCCCTTCAATATTAATATATTCTGTTAAATTTTTTTACTAAATATATTTCTCTAGAATAAGGATTTCAGAAGCCAGTTAGTTCATCTTTTAAGTACTGTAACTTTAAAGAACCACAAAAAGGATTAAATGGCCTGAGTTTTCCTTGAAAGAATAATTTATCAAAATAAAAAATACTTTTATTGAGTAAAGTTTACATCACAAGAGGAATCTTATTCATATAAACTTATTCTGTAAAATTTTATATAGTAAATTCCCATGAAAAAACTTTTGGAAGATGTATCTCTACCAGGAAGCAATTTGTATTAAATATTATACCATCTCTTGGCATTCATTACTGATAGCTTATTTATGCTACAGATATGTAAATTAATTGATTATATGGTCCATTAAAGATAAAATACTTTATCTACATAAATAAAAAGATTATTGGTTGATATTGCTTGTTTTATCAGATTCATACCAGAACTGAGAGCTAAATTACTACAAGAAGCGAAAGTCAATTCATTCATAAAGCTAAAAGAGAATTCTAAAGAAAGTGACCTTATGAAAGATGAAAGAAAAACAACATATACTAATTCACTGCTTGGTACTCCAGTTTTGGGAAAGGTAAAAGCTGTTTTCTTTTTAGCCGGTATAACTGTATCATATCATATCAAAAATAACTATTCTTCTGACTCAGATGTTGGATGTATCTGTTCCAGGAAATAGAAAAAGAGAAAAAGCCCAGGGAGATCAAAGTCAGAGTTATTAAAGTCAAAGGAGGAAAAGGAGATATCTTAGAACCAAACAAGACAGAGTGTGAAGGTGGACATTGTCAACAGGATGCTGTTGAAAATGCTCATGCTATGTCTCAAGATACAAAACCTGTAATCAGTGAACCGCTAAACGCCATCAATCCCGGCACTAATTCTAATAGCATGAAAGATGATCCACACGCTGGAGGTAGTATGATGATGCCACCCATCAATCTAATGAGCAATAATTTGTTGGCTTCAAATCCCAATTCAAATCTTTCCCATCCCAATTCAAGGTGAGTTTAACAGAAAAGAAAGAGAAGCAAATGGATCTAAGTAACAAAATGCTCCTATATAATGGTATTTCAAAGACTGAAGATCATGGTGTCTGTATATAAATGGAATTTGAAGATATATTGAAATTATAATCATACAATGGGCCATTACTGTTTGTTAAGAATACTATAGAAGAAATTAATTTTTCTTGCTTATATAGATATTTAATTGTTCACCAGTGCCTTTTGGAAAAACCTCATTTAAGAAAGAAAAGACTCTCAGAATAATTTCCTCCCATCTGAAGAGGAAAAAGGTGATGTGATCTAGGGTCTGGTATTGATGTGTCTTAGTATAACATAGTAAGCATTTTGTCTGTGTCATAGCAAATTTTCTAAGTGGAGATAGACTAGTTGAAAATAATCTTTTACAGCCAGTTAGCTTATGAAGTCAAATATTTGGGGAATAAAACAACATATTGGGCCAGTTGTAGATTTAGCTACTGATACAGATTCTAAGAACGATACCATGAGTCTGCTTAAGCAAGGGCAGTGTGTTGTTTAGCAAGGGTCTATCTAGCAAGGCATCAGGGCCAGTCCTAAATTTAGGTGAATCAACCTGAGGAAGGAGACTACCTTCAGTATCCCAAACCAATACTAGCAGACTGGTTTAGACTGTAAGTTGTGAAGCTGAGGGGTCTGCAGAGGTGGGCAAGTGGACATTTATCTTTCAATCCAAAGGTACAGCAGACTACAGACTGCAAGAGCCTATTCATTTTTGAGATGATCCCAACACCATGGTTGCAGTAGCCATAGTTGTAACCAGAATGGGACAGCAAACTCAGAAATTGAGAAACCCAGTAGTTAGGAGAGCCATATTTATGGGCACCCAGCTGGCTCAGTCTGTAGAGCACATGACTCTTGATCTCAGGGTTGTAAGTTCAAGCCCCATGTTGGGTGTAGCGCCTACTTAAAGAAAAACAAAAGAGGGGGAGCTCCAGATTTAAAGTAGATATAAGTGACTAAGTAGGCCAGCTAGAGTAATCCCACAATATGGTTTTTACTGCTGATGTTAGCCATAAGCAAGTTGTTCTCTGCTCTGTTTTCACCTACGTAGAGCAGTTGGCACTTACACACTCACAATTGCATTTTGGCCACTCACTATTCACACTTTAGACTACCACAATATAATTTCTTCATTATTGAAGCTAAAACTGAAGTACTTCTGGGGAGTTCTAATAACTTTGTATTCATTTTTAAATAATAGGTTGACTGAACGAGCAAAAAAGAGACGTACTTCTTCACAATCTATTGGACAGCTTATGCCTAATAGCAAACAAGAGGATATAGGTCCCACTCAAGTAAGGCAAGAAGTTAGTCATTAAAACATGGCTGCTTCTTTTTTTGCGGGGGGAGTTAAGATTCTTATTTATTTATTTGACACAGAGAGAGAGTCCACAAAGCAGTGGAAGTGGCAGAGGGAGAAGAAGAAGCAGGTCCCTGCTGAGCAGGGAACCTGATGAGAGGCTCTATCCCACAGATGCTTTACTGAATGATCCACCCAGGAGCCCCTAAAACATGGCCTCTTTCAACATTATCCTTGACTCCCTCCTCACCAAATCCTTGTTTTCTATATTTGGGGCTCTAGCCTGGGTGGCTCACTTGGTTAAGCATCCAGCTCTGGATTTCAGCTTAGGTCATGATCTCAGGGTCATGAGATTGAGCCCCTCAGTGGACTCTGCACTGAGTGTGTAGTCTCCTTGATGTTCTCTCTCTCTCTCCTTCTGTACTTCCCCACCCGCTCAAATACACAATCTCTCTAAAATAAAATTTAAAAAATAATTTTTAAAAATGAGCTTTTAGCTTTTTTTTTTTTTTTTTAAGATTTTATTTATTTATTTGACAGACAGAGATCACAAGTGGGCAGACAGGGAAGCAGAAAGAGAGGAGGAAGCAGGCACCCTGCCAAGCAGAGCATAGAGCCTGATGCAGGGCTCAATCCCAGGACCCTGGGATCATGACCTGAGCCAAAAGCAGAAGCTTTAATCTACTGAGCCATCCAGGCCACCTAGCTTTTTTTTCTGAGATGAAAATAAGTCATCATTTCCTTAGTGCTTTCACAATTTTGGTTAATTTCTTAAAATTTGATTTGTGTATTTTATGTGTGACTTGCACAAAAAAAGTTAAGATTTTCACCCTTCAAAGTTACAAGACTTGGGGCACCTGTTGGCTCAGTCAGAACAGCATACAACTCTTGATCTCAGGGTCATGAGTTTGAGCCCCACATTGGTTGTAGAGATTACTTTAAAAAAAAAAAGAAAAAAAAAGAGGGTGCCTGGGTGGCTCAGTGGGTTAAGCCGCTGCCTTCGGCTCAGGTCATGATCTCAGGGTCCTGGGATCGAGTCCTGCATTGGGCTCTCTGCTCAGCAGGGAGCCTGCTTCCTCCTCTCTCTCTGCCTGCCTCTCTGCCTACTTGTGATCTCTCTCTCTCTGTCAAATAAGTTAAAAATCTTTAAAAAAAAAATTTTAAAAATTAAAAAAAAAAAAGAAAAAATCTTAAAAAAAAAGTTCCAAGACTTTTTGGTCTTTCACTCCCCCAAAAATGTTTTTAACATTTTATAGATTAAAGGCAATTACCAAATAGATACATCAGATCTTTTACTAGAAAAATGTAATCCGTGTCATTCATTCCCTCATTTTTTACATAGGGAAATAGCTGATTGAAAATCGAAGCATAATGTTATTTATAATAATAAAAAATAGAGAGTAACACAAATCTATCTAAGAGCAAGTGACCCAGTAAGCATATTAACATAAAGCCACACAGTGGGATACTACACATTGCATGGTGGTAGAGTGTTCATTAACTTTGGAGAGTTTTTATCGACTGTTACCAAATGAGCAAAAATAAGTAAAAAAAAAAAAAATAGGTTTACCTATTTTTAAAAAATAAAATACAAAGTTTATTTACTTAAAAAATTTTAAATTTAAAAAATTTTAAAATATTTTAAATTTAATAATTTTAAAATTTAAAATTTTTAAATATTAAAAATAAAAACAAAAAGGTTTTCTAGAATCCTGGGCTCTCCCTGTGTCCACAGTACATCATTCTGTAAATAGAAAAATAAATTAATAAAATGAGCTAAGTAATTTGTCCAAAGTCAGGGTACAATGAAGAGGATTATAAATTAAAAGTTAAGATGATAGTTCTCCTGATCAACACTATTATTCTTAGAATATCCAGTATATTTTTAAAAGTTTGCTTCATGAAACTTTTATTGGAATTTGATGTTTATGTGTTTAAATGGTATTCTACTTTTTTTTTTTTTTTTTTAGATTTTATTTGTTTATTTGAGAGAGAAAGAGATGGAGCATACAAGTGGGCAGTGGGGCAGAGGGAGAGGGAGAAACAGACTCCCAGCTGACCAGGGAGCCCTATGTAGGGCTTGATCCCAGGACCTCTGGATCATAATCTGAGTTGAAGGCAGCTGCTTAACCTAGTGAGCCACCGAAGCACCCCAGAATTCTATTTATTAATTATTAAAATAACTTTGCAAATATAGACATTTTATGCCATCTTACTTATTACCTCCCAAATGGATGGCAATTTTAGGCTTATCATTCAAAAAACAGGTATACTGGGCATCTGGATGGCTCAGTGGGTTAAAGCCTCTGCCTTAGGCTCAAGTCATGATCCCAGTGTCCTGGGATCAAGTACTGCATCAGGCTCTCTGCTCAGCAGGGAGCCTGCCTCCTCCTCTCTCTCTGCCTTCCTCTCCGCCTACTTGTGATCGCTGTCAAATAAATAAATAAAATCTTTTAAAAAACCCAAAACAGTTATACATCTTTTTTTCAAATTAACTCTTGTTTATTTGCTTGTTTAGAACCAAATGGAGAAGAGTGTATTTAATGAGCGAACAGGTCCAAATGACCAAATGGCAAATGGAAACAAAAGAAAGCTGAATTTTTCCAGATCTGACAGGAAGGAATTCCATTTCCCAGAACTACCTTTCACGGTACAGCCCAAGGAGGTGAAAGGAATGGAAGGTACGTATTTGTTGTCCAGCTTTAAAATTTTTCAGATAGTATCTTTTATAAGAAGATCTTTTTTTGTAAGATAACTTACATTTATGATGTGATTTAGATAAAAGATAGTAAATTGCTGTGAAAAATATCAGCTGAGGAGAAATTTTTCTCTCATAGTCAAATAAGGGGTAAGACTTGAAGGAGAGAATTTTCAAAGAAGAATTGAGAACACTTTAAAATGCATATTTTTCCTTGGCTCAGTGAAACTTCAGGACAGTATTTGAGGAATGTGGTTTTGGTTTGGTCTACGATCTAGAGCAAATCAATTTCCTTTGTTTCCCCATGAATTTTGCCCAGATAATAGTAGGAATGTATGTGCTTCAGACATTCAAAATTTAGTAAATTAAGATTTATAACATGTACTGAGCTCTTAAAATGAAACTTTTTTTTTGCACAGTAAATGTTTTGTTTCTTTGAAGAACAGTGACACCTTGTGAAAAGTAACTATAATAGCAAGAAAATAGCACTTGGACAGTTCAAAAGGAATTATCTGATCCACTTAACAGTTATGGGCAGAATTTTTAAAAAATAAATGTCTTCTTTTAATACCTGGTAGGCTATTTGTAAAGTTATAAAATAGATCATTTATGATTGGCATATTTTACCATTACAACTGATGATTTATTCAGTTCCTTTATAATAAACTGAGAAATTGACTTTAGTAGATATCAGAATTTCTATTTGAAACTCTTAGAAAGGAAAGTAAAATTTAAAGGTAGGAATAACAAGTTGTCATTGTATATATTTCTGCAAAAGTTAAACAGATAAAAGTGCTGAAGAGGGAATCAAAGAAAACAGATTCATCTAAAATACCAACTTTACTTAATGTGGATGAAAATCAAGAAAAACATGAGGTAAAACTTTTCTGTTTATAGTTTTAGTATGGAATGTCATTTGGAGCCTTTGACTTGGTATGTAAATTTAGTTATTACTATTGGAAAGTTATATAAAAATTCAAAATTATGTCGTCTTTGAACATGAGAAACAGGTCTGTATTCTCTTCAAATGACATGTTAAATAAAAGTTATTTTGGGGGGTAATCAATACCAGCCCTCATTTGAAGGTTGAGTGATTAGAATATATGGTACCCAGGGAAAGTATTATGTATGTTATGTGTTTTACATAATATTGGGCAGGTAAACCATGCCAGAGGAAACAAATAATGTTGTGAACATATAATTATACTAGACACAGGAACGTATGTATTTATCATTAGCTCCTCCCTTCCTGTTTTCAGTTTATCTTTGCTGTCCACCTATTATTCTATATAAGATTTGTTCTCAGCCAGCTATCAGATAACTGTGTTAAAATGTCCCAGTCCTGGGCGCCTGGGTGGCTGAGTGGGTTAAGCCTCTGCCTTCGGCTTGGGCCCTGATCTCGGGGTCCTGGGATCGAGTCCTGCATCAGGCTCTCTGCTCAGCAGGGAGCCTGCTTCCTCCTCTTTCTCTGCCTGTTTCTCTACCTGCTTGTGATCTTGTCTGTCAAATAAATAAATAAAATCTTCATTTAAAAAAAGATGTCTGGGGCACCTGGGTGGCTCAGTTGGTTGGGCGACTGCCTTCGGCTCAGGTCATGATCCTGGAGTCCCAGAATTGAGTCCCACATCGGGCTCTCTGCTCAGCAGGGAGTCTGCTTCTCCCTCTGACCTATCTCCTCTCGTGCTCTCTTTATCTCTCTCAAATAAATAAATAAATCTTAAAAAAAAAAAAAAGTCCCAATCCCTACCCACCAGAGTCTTGGATTTTATTCAGAAATCTTGAAGATCCTCAGTACCCAAATGCATACTCTCTAAAGACACTCTTTAAGGGAGGGGAATTGTGCTCAGCACCCACTTAATTAAATCATGTAGATGGCCTTCTATTCTACACATTTATAAGGTCATCAATTTCATTATATCAGTTTCTTATTTTATAAATAAAATTGCTTACATTTTTTATTCATGATAAAGTTAGTGCATAGTTATTAAGGAAATTTGGAGAAATTAGAAAAATAGCGAAACTTCCAAACCATATTAAAGGTATTTTCCCTATGTCTATTCAGTCTCTAAGTCATTTGGATTAAAGAGTTACGAGATAACTGTTCTGTTCATCTTCATATTGATGCTTATGCCTTATTTTTAGCTTAGAACTTGTTAAGAATTCCATAGTCCTCTTTGTAGGAAAGAGATATTTTCTAGACAGAACAAGAAAGTCTTTAATGGTCATCTTTTAGTTCACTATAGGAAGTGATAAGGTGGCTTTAAATTCTTAAACTTGGGTGACTTACTGATGTCCCAGGATGTTGAGCAGCACACCCTTTGCATACTTTTTGAATGACTAAAATGAGACTCCTGAGTTTGTGTATTAGGCTCCCAGTAGTGTGCTGCCTGTGTTTATCCTATGAGAGCCTCTGGCACTAAATTTATATTCCAACACAGAAAGAAAGGAACTCTTCAGACAGTTCTTTCATTAAAAAAATACATAAATAAATTGGAAGGGGAAATCTCTCCTTGCTCATGTGGTGTAGAACTGCGTAAAAGTGACCTTTCTAAGAGTGACCTTGAAAAGAGTTATTAGAGTAGTCATCAACGATGGTTGTAGTTTCTTTGTGTTATCTCTTCATATGCAGTTCTGAGACGCCAGTGAAATTGCATGTAAGGCTAGTCCAAACACTTTCAATACATTAATGCCAGAATTAGGAAAATGTCCTAAATTATGAGTTGGTAGTTTGTTACTTTAAAGATTTTATTTATTTATTTGACAGACAGAGATCACAAGTAGGCAGAGGCAGGCAGAGAGAAGTGGGGGAAGGAGGCTCCCTGCTGAGCAGAGAGCCCTATGCAGGGCTCCATCCCAGGACCCTGGGATCATGACCTGAGCCAAAGGCAGAGGCTTTAACCCACTAAGCCACCCCGGCACCCCAGTAGTTTGTTACTTTAAAGCACAAGAGAGTAAGACATGTTTTTAGAAGTACAAGATAGGAAATAGCAACCTTTTTGTTATATTCTTGGCTGTGTCATTGGCTTGGTTTTGAGTTACCTACTCAGATCCAAGTGTTTCCTAGTTGTACCTTCAATTCTTTCAGACATCTTAAATGTATACTGAATTAGTATATACATACCCTGAATAGATAATATGATCTAAGAGAAAACCTAAGTTACTGCTGATGAGTTAGATAAGAGAGGAAAAAGTCCACACAAAGCCACCTTCCATTCTATCATGATGATCATGAGTAATACTTTGCTAAGTAGTCTCCCTTATAAAACAAACCCCAGTTGCAAAATACAAGTGCTTATCTGTGGCTGTATTTCCTTAGCCAAAGAGTCACCATTTCCTCAATTAAGGTACTGTTTTTATTTACTTTTTGGAATACAGGAAATGTACAAACTGAAAGGAAGAAGAACCTGCCAGATGTAGAGTAGAAAATGCAGCTGCTGAAAATTCAGGGAATCCCAGAATTGTTGAATGGTTTTAAATAATCCTTTTTATTTTATTTTATTTATTTTTTTTTTAAAGATTTTATTTATTTGTCAGAGCGAGTGAGAGCGAGCACAGGCAGACAGAGTGGAAGGCAGAGTCAGACAGAGAAGCAGGCTCCCTGTGGAGCAAGGAGCCTGATGTGGGACTCGATCCCAGGACGCTGGGATCATGACCTGAGCCGAAGGCAGCTGCTTAACCAACTGAGCCACCCAGGCGTCCCAATAATCCTTTTTATTAATATTACATACATGAAAAAATACTGACTAGAGAATTCTACAGATATATCATAAATCCTGTGTAGTTATATGTATATTCACCTAAATTTGTTTTTACATTAATCTTTAAATTATTCATGTTTTCTTAATTTGAACACTAAACAAATTGTCTGACTGGTATATCCTAATAAAACAGCAACTTATGTTGAATCAAATAATTTTATTTGATCTATTATCTTAGTTATGTATGATTAATGGTCATTCTTAGCTTTGGTTCAGAACTTTATAATTATAGAAGGAAAAGTTTCAAATTGTGTAATGAAGTGAGTCCCAGTGTCTGGGAGCACCAAACATTTTTGAACAATTATACTTGATAAGCATGAAATATGGATTTGGTTCCACACTGAACATTCTAGAACAGCATTTAAACATATCATGAAGTTCATTTAAAAGGGCAGAAGTAGAGGAAAATATTGAAACAAATCTTTTGGCTTGACCAGCACATTTATCAATTAGTAGTTTACATAGAATATATTGTTAACATATAACTTAATACAGTCAAAGTTTTGGCAGCATATATTTTAGTTCTTATTGCTGGTTCTTTTTTTTTTTTTTTTTTTTTTTTAAAGATTTATTTATTTATTTGACAGACAGAGATCACAAGTAGGCAGAGAAGCAGGCAGAGAGAGAGGAAGAAGCAGGCTCCCTGCTGAGGAGAGAGCCCGATGCGGGGCTCGATCCCAGAACCCTGGGATCATGACCTGAGCCGAAGGCAGGGGCTTTAACCCACTGAGCCACCCAGGCGCCCCTCTTTTTTTTTTTTAAGATTTTTTTTTTAGGGGTGCCTGGGTGGCTCAGTGGGTTAAGCTGCTGCCTTCAGCTCAGGTCATGATCTCAGGGTCCTGGGATCGAGTCCCGCATCGGGCTCTCTGCTCGGCAGGGAGCCTGCTTCCCTCTCTCTCTCTCTCTGCCTGCCTCTCCATCTACTTGTGATTTCTCTCTGTCAAATAAATAAATAAAATCTTAAAAAAAAAAAATTTAAAATAAATAAAAAAAAAAAAAGATTTTTTTTTTATCTATTTATTTGACAGAGAGAAATCACAAGTAGGCAGAGAGGCAGGCAGAGAGAGAGAGAGGAGGAAGCAGGCTCCCTGCCGAGCAGAGAGCCCGATGCGGGACTCGATCCCAGGACCCTGAGATCATGACCTGAGCCGAAGGCAGCGGCTTAACCCACTGAGCCACCCAGGCGCCCCCTTATTGCTGGTTCTTATTGGCTTGGTTTCTGATTTTAGGGTGGAGATGGCCATTTTAAGGGGAAGAATTTGAAGAGAAACAGATTTTTTTTTCTGGTAGTGTCTTTTCTTTTAAAGCTGAAAAATACAAATTGGCAAGTCTTATCTTATATACAATAGAAATGTAACATGGGCTACTAAGACAGCCACACGTCTTACATTAGCATCCTCCAGCTTTGTTTTGTCAGCAAGCCATTCACTCTTTTCTTATTTTTCTTCTAAGATTTCTGTTGGTTTAGAATTATGAAGTCATCTCCTCTCTCTGCCTGCTTCTTTACTTGCCATGATTACTGAGTAAGTAACACATACTGTCATATGACACACCCTGTACTTAGGCTGATCTTTGCCCTCTGCTAGTCACATAACCTATAGTGTGTTTTATTTCCTACTAATGCTCAGGCTTCCTGAAGTGAGTTCTTTTTTTTTTTTTTCTATTAAAGATTTTATTTATTTATTTGACAGATCACAAGCAGGCAGAAAGGCAGGCAGAGAGAGAGAGGGGAAAGCAGGCCCCCTACTGAGCAGAGAGTCCAATGTGGGGCTCCATCCCAGGACCCTGGGATCATGACCTGAGCTGAAGGCAGAGGCTTTAACCCACTGAGCCACCCAGGCGCCCCCTGAAGTGAGTTCTTAATGAAATATCTGACCCATTGTTTTAAAGGCTGTTCTTTCCCTTCCATGGTTAAAAATACATTCTTAGCTGTAAAGGCATTTGTAGCATTTATAAAATACCTGAAAATTATTCAAATGTTAGCTAAATTCTTTATTTCTTTTTCTTTTGTTTTTATTTAAATTCCACTGAGTTGAGAATTCTTTTATTCTTTTAAACAACTCCCAGTACTCTTCCAGTTTCCTAGTTCCATCGATAGTGCCTTTTATGTGGTACAGACTTTTTCTATTCCAAATTATATACAACCCATAGATGCACACTAAGAAAATTCTTGATTTTACTATTCTTCAAAAACAACAACAATCAAAAAGAATTATCTGGTGTTTTACCAGGGATGTACCTGATTTGTATTTACTAAATAGATATGAAAAACAAAAGAAAACATTTCTTTATTACACTATTGTAGTCTCTTTTCATCTCATTTTAAGGTTGATTAGAATTCATACCTGAGATTGTTATACATAAGATACCATTCTAACAGAACCGCTGTTACTTTTAGCAACTAATCTCCAGGGAAATTAAAACTTGTTCCCTCTAGTAGGTTCAACAGATACAAGTCTGCCTCTTATCTGTTCCATTTGTATATTTGCTGATCTTACATCATCATTGGATTCAATTTCTACAAAAATGCTTACTTGGATTTTAATTGGGATTGTGTTAAATCTGTTTACATCAATTTGAGGAAAATTGGTATTTTATTTTTAAGTATTTATTTATTTGACAGAGAGATCACAAGTAGGCAGAGAGGCAGGCAGATAGAGAGAGGGAAGCAGGCTCCCCTCTGAGCAGAGAGCCCAATGTAGGGCTCAATCCCAGGACTCTGAGATCATGACCTGAGCTGAAGGCAGAGGCTCAACCCACTGAGCCACCCAGGTGCCCTGAAAATTGGTATCTTAATAATATTAAGTCTCGCAATACATGAGCATGGTATAAACTCTCCATTTATTTAGATCTTTAATTTCTTATTTAGATCTTTAATTTCTAATATTTTACAGAAGTCTTATACATTATTCACTAAATTTATTTCTATATGTTTTGTTTTTTGATGCATTATTAATGGTATTTTTTAAAATATCTTCTAGTTAGTTTTGCTAATATACAGAAGTACAATTTGTTTTTCTATATTGATCTTGTATTCTGAGACTTTGCAAAATTCGTTTATTGGTTCTAGTAGGTTTCCTTGCCTCGTTCCTTTATTTGTTCCTTCCTTTCTTCCTTCTTTTTTTTTTTTTTTGGTCTATTCCTTATGATTTTCCACATAAGTAATCATAACATCTACAGATAAAAATAGTTTTACTTCTTCCTTTCCAATGTATGCTTTTTATTACTTTTTCTCACCTTGTACTGACTAGGACATGTGATAATATTGAACAGAAGTAGTGAGAGTGGACATCCATACCTTTTTTTCCTATACCAGAGGAAAAACATTCAGCTTTTTCCCATTAAGTATGATATTAGTTATAGATTTTATGTAGATGATTTTTATTACATTAATTTTATTACATTAAGAAAGGTTCCTTCTGGGGCGCCTGGGTGGCTCAGTGGGTTAAAGCCTCTGCCTTCGGCTCGGGTCATGATCTCAGGGTCCTGGGATCGAGTCCCGCATTGGGCTCTCTGCTCAGCAGGGAGCCTGCTTCCCTCTATCTCTCTCTCTGCCTGCCTCTCTGTCTACTTGTGATCTCTCTCTGTCAAATAAATAAATAAAATCTTAAAAAAAAAAAAAGGTTCCTTCTGTTTCTCTTTGCTCAGTGTCCTTATCAAGAAAAGGCATTAAACTTTGTTAAATTCTTCTCCCATGTCAACTGTGATGTTTATATGTTTTTCTTCTTTATTCTGTTATTGTGAATTATATTAACTGATATTTGAATGTTAAATCAACTCTACATTTCCAGGATTAAATTCCACTTGATTCTTTTTATGTTGTTTTGGATTTGATTGGTTAATATTTTATTAAGGATTTTGGCACTTACATTAATGAAGGATTTTTAGTCCCTTTTTTTCCTTTTATTGTCCTTGTTTAGTTTTGGTATCTGTCTTAATGGTGCTTTATAACTAGTTGGGAAGTGTTCCCTCTTTCTTTCTTTTCTGAAAGAATTTGTGTAGGATTGATTTTATATTCTCCTTAAATGTTTGCTAGAACTCACCACAGAGGCCAGTGAAGCCTGGGATTTTCTTTGTGGAAGTATTTTAATATACAAATTCAATTTCCTTAAATTTATTTAATAAATATAGAAATATCCACATCTCTTATTTCTCTTTGTATCAGTTTTGGTAATTTTCAGAGGATTTATTCATTTCATCAAAGTTGCTGATTTTATTGGCATAACATTGATTATCATTTTTCTCTTGTTATTTTAAAGTTGGTAAGATCTAAGGGTAAGATGCCCCCTTTATCGTTTCTTGTATTGGTGATTTGTGTTTTCTTTTTTCTTGGTAACTCTAGCTACAGGTTTATCAGTTTTAATAATTTTTTTTCAGAGAACCAGCTTTTGATTTCATTGATTATTTCTATTGTTTTTTTGCCAATTTTATTGATTTATGATTTATTGATTTATCTTTGTTATTTTTTTTCCTCCTTTTATTTTGGGTTTAATTTGTTCTTTGTGATGTTGTGATATAAGAAATTTGTGTATTTAGTCTTCATCACCTGTTCCTGGCACAGAGTTCCTAAAATCACTTATAATTTTCTAACTAATGGGGATGAGAAGAGCATCTTTTGTTATTCATATTCAATTCCTTACAACCATCCCTGATTTTCATTTATTTACTTATTTATTTTTAAGTAATCTCTACGTCCAATATGGGGCTCAGACTTACAACCCCGAGATCAAGAGTCACTTGCTCTACCCACTGAGCCAGCCAGGCACCCCTATATCTAAACCACACCTGAGTTTATGCTAATGAGTTGTGACTCCAAGAGTAAGGGGGCTGGTTCCCAGAGAAACTATCCCTGTGACAAAAGGATTAAAATTTTCAGATCTGACCTCTAGGAGGAGGAGAAAGACTAGAGATTGAACTCATAACCAATAGCCAAAGATTTAACTGATCATGTCTATATAATGGACCCTCCATGAAAGCCCTAAACAAAGGTTGGGAGAGCTTTCCAGTTGGTCAATACGTTGAGGTCTTGGGAGAATGACACGCCCAGAGAAAGCATGGAAAATCTGCTCTTCTTCCCACATATTTTGGCCTATGCATCTCTTTCATTTGGCTGTTTCTGAATTCTACCCTATACAAAAACTGAGAATACCAAGTAAAGCACTTTCCTGAGTTCTGTGAGCCATTCTAGCAAATTATTAGACTCAAGAAGGAGGTTGTGGGAACTCCTGATTTATAGCCAGTTGGTGAGAAATAGAAGAGGCCCAAACTTGTGACTGGAGTCTGGAATGGGGGACGGTCTTGGACTGAACCTGTAACCTGTGGGCTAACTCCAGCTAGTGTCAGAAATGTTATGAGTAGAGGAAGCAGTTTTTTCACTTACTTTTCTTTTCTAGTTCCTGAAGGTGGAGCTGGGATCAATGAAAATCTTTTCTTATAAGATCAGTCAAAGCTTTTTTTTTTTTTTTTTAAAGATTTTATTTATTTATTTGAAAGACGGAGATCACAAGTAGGCAGAGAGGCAGGCAGAGAGAGAGAGAGAGGGAAGCAGGCTTCCTGCGGAGCAGGGAGCCCGATGTGGGGCCCGATCCCAGGACCCTGAGATCATGACCCGAGCCAAAGGCAGCAGCCCAAACCACTGAGCCACCCAGGCGCCCCGATCAGTCAAAGCTTTAAATGTCCCTTTAACTGCAGGCCACAAATTTAAATGGTATTATTTCAATCAGTTAAAAATATTTCCTAATTTCCCTTAAGATTTCTTTAGAAATGTGTTGTTCGAGGGGTAGCTGGGTGGATCAGTCAGTTGGTTAAGCGTCTGATTTCAGCTCAGGTCATGATCTCAGGGTTCTGGGATGGAGCCCCACATTGGCCTTCATGCTCTCAGCAGGATATCTGCTTGTCCCTCTGCCCCTCCCCCTGCTCATGGTCTTTCTCTGTCAAATGACTAAATAAAATATTTTTTAAAAAGGTGTGAGTTGTCCAATTATCAACTATTTAGGTCTGTTTCAAGTATCTTAGTGTTTTCATTTTTTAATTTAATTCCATTTTAATTTAATTTAATTACATTGTGGTCAGAGAATATATTATTTCAGCCCTTTTAAATCCATTGAGACTTATTTTATGTCCCAGAATACAGTCTATCTCAGTGAATGTTGAATGATCTTGAAAAGAATGTATACACTTGAAAAGAATTTTTCTTCTTTTTAAAGTTTTACTTACTCATTTTTAAAGTTTTACTTATTCATTTTAGAGAGAGAGAGAGAGAAAGTGGAGGGGAGGGGCAGAGGGAGACAGAGAAAGGATCTCAAGCAGACTCTGTGCAGAGTGCCACATGGGGCTATATCCCATAACCATGATATCTTGATCCAGGCTGAAACCAAAAGTCAGATGCTCAAATGACTCAACTGCCCAGGCACCCCTTGAAAAGAATTATTCTTTTTTTTTTTTTTAAAGAAGATTTTATTTATTTATTTGACAGAGATCACAAGTAGACAGAGAGGCAAACACAGAGAGAGGAGGAAGCAGTCTCCCTGCTGAGCAGAGAGCCCAAATCGGGGCTCGATCCCATGATCCTGGGATCATGACCCGAGCCGAAGGCAGAGGCTTCAACCCACTAAGCCACCCAGGTGCCCTGAAAAGAATTATTCTTGAAAATACATGTATTTTGCTGAGGTTGGGTGTAGTATTCTATAAATGACAACTAGGTCAACTTGCTTGATCGTGTATTTAGGTCTCATATCTTTACTGATTTTTAGTCTACCTGTCTTATCAGCTGCTGATGGGGGAATACTGAAATCTTTATGTCTGTAGATTTGTCTGTTTCTCCTTTCCATTCTATTAGTAGTTGCTTTATGCATTTTGAAGTTCTATTATTAGGTGCATATATATTTAGGGCCTTTATATTTCTGATGAAAACAGTTGTTTTACATGTTTTATCTGGTTTTATTATTGCTTAAGTTAAGACCAATACCTGCTACTCCATCATGACTAGAACTAGAGGTTCAGTTTAAGGGTTTTGGTAGTGGAGGGGTGCCTGGATGACTCAGTTGGTTAAGCATCTGCCTTTAGTTCAGGTCATGATCTCAGGGTTCTGGGATTGAGTCCTGCTTCAAGCTCCCGGCTTAATCCCAGGACTCTGAGATCATGACCTGAGCTGAAAGTAGACACTTAAATGACTGAACCACCCAGACATCCCACATATGACTCTGTCTTATAAATATTTGTTATAAAGCATTTTTAAAAAACAAATTGTTGAAATAATGAGTTACTTACATCAACTGAAAATGTTTCATGGTGGCTAGAACATGATGACATTAAGATGGAGCTTGGAGGGGCTGGCTCAGTGGATTAAAGCCTCTGCCTTCAGCTCAGGTCATGATCCCAGGGTCCTGGGATCGAGCCCTGCATCGGGCTCTCTACAGAGAGCCTGCTTCCCCCCTCTCTCGGCCTGTCTCTCTCTGCCTACTTGTTATCTCTGTCAAATAAATAAATAAAATCTTAAAAAAAAAAATGGAGCTTGGAGAATCTTCTTTTTCTTTAAGTTTTTTTTTTTTTAAGGTTTTATTTATTTATTTGACAGAGAGAGAAGGAGCACAAGTGGGCAAAGCGGCAGGCAGAGGAAGAGGGAGAAACAGGCTCCCCACTGAACAAGGAGCCCGATGCGGGTCTTGATCGTAGGACCCTAGGATCAGGACTTGAGCCAAAGGCAGATGTTTAACTGACTGAGCCATCCAAGCACCCCAGAGCTTGGAGAATCTTTGAAAGATGATATAGTCCTGATTTCTGTGTTTAAGTTATTTCTATTCCATTCCTATTGCGCTTTTATCGACTCTCACAGAGGAGTTGGATTTCCAAGGCCTGAGTAACAGTAGTTTATAAAGTAGTTTCAGTGCTCACTAAGGCCCCAAATGTGGTAGACTGCTGATGCAGAGTTGACATTTTCATCAAACTCATGGTTGAGAAAGTCATACTTTTTAAGTGCATAGTTCTGTAAATAGGAAAATCTGAAGCAAATACATAGGGTTGCCAAGAAGAGGACAATTTAGCTTAATACAGAATTGCACAGCTGTCCAAAGTATAAATTGAAGGACCCTAAATGGAAATTGGCCTATGTTAGTGAAACTACCAGCAGAATTGCATAGGAAAATGGTCAAGAAATTTTAGGTGATGTATGAAACATAAATCACAAGATAATACAAAACAACAAGAAAGCATTCTTTTCATTTTAATAAAAAGCAAAAATATAGAAACAAATAAAATATCCTACTATCCCACTAGTCTCCTAATTGCCTACATTTTCCCCGTACAATGTTAGGAAAAGATGGTAACTGGTGGGTCTCTAAAAGCAGAGAATTATAATGATTTCTCTTCTTTTCTAAAAAAAGTAATCCTGAAGTCAGATAATGAGAAGTATGTACTTAAAATGGGTGAGATGAAAGCCAAACTAAAAGAGAACAGAACAAAACTAGTTGTAGCTGTGGCGTATTCAGTCTTGCCTAATATATTGTCATTCATCCTAAGATTGCTGAGAAATAGTTGCTATAGATTAGCTATGAGTGATTATTACGGAGACCTCCCAGAAGGCATACAAATGTAGTACCCTTCTTTAAAATGTCATTGGGTGCCTAGATGGCTTAGTTAGTTGTGTCTGACTCTTGGTTTTGGTTCAAATCATGACCTCATGGGTCATGAGATTGAGCCCCATGTTGGTCTCCACACTTAGCTGGGAGTCTGCTTGAAAATTCTCCCCTTCTCCCTCTGCCTCCCCTACCATCTCTACTCACTCACTCTCTCTCAAATAAATAAATAAATCTTGAAAAAAAAAAGAAATGTTATTGGGAAAAAGAAAGAGAATAGATTTATTTTCTTTAATTTTGAAATCTGAAGACCTAAGAAAAATCACCAGACGGTTGATTTATAGCTATCTGGAGGGATGGTGGACAATAATCATCATGAATTTTTTTTATCTGGTTAGTTTCTCCTAATAATAGCTTAGTGGGCCCTGTAAACAAAGGGAAAGCAAGAGATATAATGGCTTTGTAGTTTAAATAATAAAAAAGCATTTGGACTCAGTTTTTAGACCTTCTCTTTTCTGTCTGTACTCCTGGGTGAACTCATCAGATTCATGGTCTTAAATACTGTTTACTTACTGAGTATTCTCAGTTCTCTCTCTCCAGCCTGGATTTGACCCCTAAACTCTATACTCACATTTCCAATTGCCCATTCAACTGCTCCACTAAGACATATAATAGGTATCTCTAACTTCACATGTCCAGAATTAAGGTCCTGATCTCTTACTTACTCCCTCCTAGCTCCTCCATATTTCCCACATCTTAGTTAAGGGTAACTCCATTCTTCCATTGGCTCAGGGGAAATATCTTAGAGTAATCCTTGACTTCTCTTTTTCTCTTATACCCTACACAGCTATACCTTGAAAGAATTTCCAGAATTTGAGTACTTTTTATTCCTCAACTCCTATGCACATTTCTTGCCCATTGTACAGGACAACCTCCTTACTGGCTTTTACTCATATCTAAAGCCATCTCTACTTAAAATTATAACTTTTACCATTCCTATTATCTTTTTAAACTTTTTCATATAGCATTTCTCTACCTGACAAGTTACATAACTTTACTTAATTTGTTTATTAATGGTCTCCGTCCACTAAAATATTCCAGGCACCTTTCTAGACATGGGAAATACAGCAATGAACAAAACACTAGATCTATGTTCCATGAGTTCCTGATTTCTTTACTTAAGTGTATGGCATTGAAAGAATAAATGACCCTGTGAAATGTATACCTCAAAGCAATAAATAAAAGGAATTTTGCCTTAGATTGACTTTCATACTGATTTTAGGTTAAGGTTCTTTCTCTTCACAAGTAGCTTTCATTTAATGGATAGCATTGCATAGATTGCAGGTGTACAGTGGTTATGTAGTCTATTTGCCCCTAGTCCAAGAGTAAAAACAATTCTTAAGTTTTCTTTGAAATCAGATAGTCCTAACCTCCTCCAGAGGGAGCTCAGGGTCCAGCATTTTCAGTATCTGGCACTAGTCTCAGTCCTGGTTTAACAAAGGACAAGGCATTCTGTCCTCTGTTCGACTGAACTTCAGTGTGTGAAGATGAGGTACTAATAAAGCAATGTTTTTTGCTCTAGAAGAGGGATGCAATAGAAATGCATGCTAGGAATTAGACTGTTTTCACATGAATGATTCTAAAATCTATGGACATTTCAAACCAAGCAGTAGATTATTTATATACATTTCAGGCAGCATCTCTTGGGCTTCTCTGACTAATTGCTTTGTGGCTACTAATTATTACAGTGAACAGTATTATTAAAATCTTTAAAGCATATTGGGGCACCTGGGTGGCTCAGTTGATTAAGCATCTGCCTTTGGCTCAGTTCTTGATCTCAGGGTCCTGGGATGGAGCTCTGTGTCAGGGTTCATCATGGGCATTGAGCCTGCTTAAGATGCTCTCCCACTCCTTCTGTCCCTCCACCCTCCCACACATGTGCACTCTCTCTCAAAAAAAAAAAAATTAAAAAATAATTTAGCTGTTCATAGGACCTTTGGAGTTTCCAAAGGATGCAGAGTTATGCTCTGTAATTTTAGTTCTGTTGTCCAAGTTCTCTGAACTTATCCTGACTTCATTCCCTTTGAAAACACATTTGGTGTAGAGATGCTCTCTATTCTTGTTGCACACTGCCTGTGAACATTCTAAGGGTATTTGTGCCTTGGTCTCCCATTTGTTTAGATAAGTTGGCTGTAGAGAAAAATACATCAATTATCTTATGCTCTTCGAGTATAAAATGTTTCATTAAATATAAGAGTAAGCATGGCTTTACAGTGGCTTTAGAGCTTTACACTTTATCTTAGCCAAAAGGCAGAGAGCGTTGGCATTTAGAGCTCTAGGAGAATTGTATAATATAGCTCCTTTTGTAGTTAGGAAAAAAAATAATCTCTGCAGATTCATTTTCACTTTCTAGAGTTGTGCTATGTTAAATGTGAGATACTTGTATTGTAGTTCTGTTCCATCCTAGGAAAACCCAGTGTAGATCAGCAGATCGCAACTTTCATCTTTTGAGGCTACATTGGACTTTCTCAAAGTCTTTTTACCTTAGTGGAGCAGGTAAGGTGATGTTACAAACATGGCTATGTTAAGGTGTTGAGAGGATGAGTTAGTGGCTAATAGAGGGAGATCCAGGTATGATGGAGCCTGAAGCTTTCACATTTCAGAGCCCCTTTTGGAGAGAAAGAATAAGAAATTGTCATTCAAAAATTGCTAGGGTATTCTTTTTTTTTTTTTTAAGATTTTATCTATTTATTCGAGAGAGAGAGAAAAAGGGAGCATGAGCAGGGAAGCCGGTAGGGGCAGAGGGGGAGGGAGAAGCCCTCCCCTCCACTGAGCATGGAGCTGATGTGGGGCTCTAACCCAGAAGCTGGGAATCATGAGCTGAGCTGAAGGCAGACACAGCTGACTGAACCACCCAGGTACCCTGAGACTAGAATTTGGGGCATTTTATTTTCTTAAAATGATCCATTACATATTGAGTCTGGCTTCTGTTTTTTACCACATAATAAAACCTTGCTTTTGATGGGCACCAATTATTTCCTAATCATCAAATTCAGTGGCTTTCCTTAAGTCTTTATTTTCCCTGATTTTCTGTCACATTTGATACCATGAATCATCTTTTCTTTCTTGAAACACTCTCATCTTTTCTTTGTCACATCATTGTTTTCCTCTCACCTGTGAACACTCTTCTGCTCTACTAATAATTTATCTTCCTACCTTCTTCTCTGTCACCATTCCCTGAAGTTCATTTCTTAGGCCTTCCACTCTTCCCTTTTTCCTTTGGGAAAATATGCTGCTCTTCTATCTTGACCCTATCTAAATTGGATTAATTTCCCCCAAACTAGCTTTCCTTTCTCTCCTGGGTTTACTTGTTTCTAAAAATGGTAGCATGGTCTACCTGGTTGAAAGTTGGCATCAGCTTGATTTTTTTTTTTTGTTTTTTGTTTTTTTGTTCATTTTCCATGTATCTGATAGCCACTAGGGCATCAGATCTACTTGATTCATTCTTTCTAACTAAATTGTATTAACTTTTCATTCTTAACATAACGAGCCTCTCATATGATTGGGATTCTATTTTTCCTCTAGACTCCCATTTTTTATTGCTTATACTATACATAGTATGTCTAAACAAATAATATGTTTCACATCCTGCTTTGTGATGCTAGTTACCCCTTAAATTATATCTTTGTAATTTTATCACTCAGCCCCAAGTACTTTTATATAATTAAATACCTTAATATGTAAATTCAAAACAACCTTGGTAGTGTAGAGACTTGCTGAAGAATCAATGAATGATATTAAAAATGATCAGTAAGAATCTGAGGCATGGTTGTCTCTGAGCAAGCTTGTAAGAAGAAATATTGGGAGGGAAGTTAGTGGTGTCATGCTGCAGTTCCTCCTTAAAACTTCAGAGCACTCACAACTGTTTGCCTTTAGGAAGGTATAGTTGAATATTTTCTGAAGTTTCAGACTTCTTAGATCAAAAGCAAAGCTACTTTTTCATTCCTGGCAGTATGCCTACCAAGTTCCCGACAACATGTATGCTGGATATCCTAAAAAATTCCAATTATAATACATCTCATCAAAGGCCAAAAGGTATTGGTGGTTTAGAGAATGTTTTAGCAGGTCACTCAGGTGAAATCAGATAAAGTCTAGTCCTAGGCAAGGTGGGAGTTGTATTGGAAACTGCACATAAAGCTGAGTCCTTAAAAAGGGATACACTTAGTAAAGGGTGAATTAGACTAAATCTGTTCCTTAAAGACAAATTGTAGAGAAGTTTGTCTGTCTTGTCCTTGGTTCTGGATGGTGAACAAACAAAGAAACAAACAAAACAGCTTTTCCTTGAGAATCCATACCCATCCTTCACACAGTTTTGATGTCAGAATTCACACTACATGTGTTACCCTAGAAACCCGAGATTAGAATGTAGCCTAAAGTACTAATGTGTGGTGATCAAACCAGGTGGCTGGCAGAACCAAACACAAATCCTCTCTGGAGGAGTGTATTTTAAACTAGGATCTTAAAGAATTTTCACAGATAAATTTCCTGTGAATGTAAGTTCATTATTAAAAATAAAAAAGAAACACAAAGAAATAAGCTAACATGAATGGGAGTTCACAGAAACAGTAAACAGAATCTACAAAAACTTTATAAATTAAACTTGTCAGATACTTAACTGACAAAGGTTTATTTAATATATGTAAAGAGATAAAGAGACTATTAAATGTAGGATTGAAAATCAAGAGACTATCACAAATAACCAGGCAGGTTTAGAAAAAGAACAAGGTGAAACATCTAGAAATAAAAATATAGTCATTAAAATTAGAATCCTGGTGGATAGTCCCATAGTAAGTTAGACAGAACTGAAGAGAGAATTAGTGAACTGAGAAATAGATCTAAAGAAATTACTCAGATTATAGCCTAGGGAAATAAGAAGTGGAAAGATAAAGGGGAAGTTAAGGGACATGGATGAAATGTGTGAAAGTCTAATATGCAACTATTAGAATTCTGAAAGGAAGACATACAATGAGAGAAGGCAATATTTAAAGAAATGGTAGCTAATACTTTCCCAGAATTGATAAAAAAAAATTCTCAGATTCAAGAATCCCACTGAATCCTAAGAATAATGAAAATGTAACCTACTCTTGGACACACTGTCCTGAAAGCACACAACACCAATTAGTGAAAAAAAAGTTGAGAGCAGTCAGAGAAAAAGAGCACTATAAATGAATGACAAGTAGAATGGTAACTGAGTTCTCAACAGCATAATGGAAATCCAAAGATGGTTGCAATATCTTCCAAGGACCAAGAGAAAATAGCTGTAACCCCAGAATACTAAGGCAGATTAACCATCATCTCCCAATATATGTCCTTTGCTTTTTCTTTTGTAGTAAAATTCATGATTTTTTAAAAAGGTTTTACTTATTTATTTGACAGGGAGAGAGAGAGAGATCACAAGCAGACAGAGAGGCAGGCGGAGAGAGAGAAGAGAGGAAGCAGGCTCCCCGCTGAGCAGAGAGCCTGACACAGGACCCTATCCCAGGACCCTGAGACTGTGACCCAAGCCTAAGGCAGAGGCTCAGCCCACTGAGCCACCCAGGCACCCCAAAACTCATGATTTTTAACTGAACCATGAATACCTGGAATAAAAACTACTTTTCCTAGCCTTCCTTACTGTTAGCCTTATCAGAGAAGTAGTGAAGGTAGTAATTTATATTAAAGCTTAACAAGTCAAAAGGTTTGCTTTATTGTCTGCAATTGCTAAGATAATGGGAAAAAATATGAAACAACTATGTTGCTATGATCACACAGGCTTTCTACAGGTTCTGGATCACAACACAGGGAGGTAGTGATCCAAAGAGAGCCTGTCAGTTTTGCTGAGTTGGCGAGGTAGGGATGGATATAAGCTCAGGAAGGCCAACATGGCTATAGTCTGCAAGGCAGCATACTAGTGAAGAAAAAGCTATGTAGAGAAGGAACTTAGAAATCTGCATTGGTTCCCTTCCCATCTTTGTCTGAATACTAATCTGTGAATGTGTGACAGCCATGAAAATGCATCTCTCAGAAATCCAACTGCAGAGAGTGTGATTGACTTTACCAAAAGAACTATAAGAATTAGCTAGCTACCAGTAGGAACTGGGGAAATACCCCTAGGATTAGATTTTTAGGATATTTGATCAAGGGGAGGAGAATATAAATCTAGACAAGGAAGAATACGTTGATTTGGGAGTACAATCTCAGAACATGGGATTTAGCATCCTAGCAAGAATGTTAGCAAATGTAGCAAAATCAGGCTCTTAGAAGCCTGAAAAAAATCTATGGCCAACAGTCAGGGAAATAGAAATCCTGGATTTGCCTTACAGATGGAATAAAGAGGCTAAGTGAAGTGGGTATACTAGAACAAATTATGTAAGATCAGAAGACCACACAGAGAATGATGCTCCATGGGAGGACGCAGGGGGCACATTTTTCAGTAGGTCCCAGTGAAAGGAGGTGGGAGACCTGTATACTGAAAACTGTAGCAATAGAGACTAATGTTAAGCTCCAGACATTGTTATTTTCTGACAAGACCAACTGGCTACTTCACCAAGTCAAGTATGTCAGAATTTTTCTATTCTTGAAGGAGTAGGGTTTCATTTTCACGAGAGGGATACCTATTCTGATTTTGGCTATACTTCCCTACCTGAAGATTCTCAGTAGCCTGGGGCCTTCAGAATACCTGATCCACAAGCATGTAAATACACACAGTGTAGCATCCAGCTGCTTCACATTGAAGGAGATGTGGCAGTGGTCCTGTGACCATGGGAGTTGCTAGTAGTATCCCACCTATGGTACCATCTCAAAGCAACCAGTCTCACAGAACACTGGACCAGTCTTTATAAGGTACAACTCAAGTGGCAGTTCAGAGGCAATCTCATAAAAGAATGATGTGCCACTCCTCGGGAGGTAGAATATATGTAAATCAGAGACATTTATAGAGTTCTATATCCCAATAGAAATAATAGGCTGCTGTATTTCCCTGGATCTGGGAAACAAGGCGTCGAAGAAGGAGAGGTTCCCATCACTTCCAATGACCTACTTTGGAAGTTTTTACTTGGGAGTTTTTACTCTCATCCTTACACAATTGGGCTTTGGTGGAATTGGGAATTCCTGGTCTTCAAAAGAGGCCTGTTCTTGTAGAGGCCACAGCAAGAGTGCTACTGAACTAAGTTATAGCTGCTGCTGTGGAATTTTGGGTTCTTTGTGCCTAGGGTCTAATGGTCAAAAAGAAGAATCACCATGTTGGTAATTGGTCTTAATCAGCAGGGGGAGATAGAACTGCTGTTTTGTGAAGAGGTCAGGGATATATGTTAAACCCAGCTATTCATTTGAGCACCTCCTGGTACTTCCTTACATTTTGTAACCAGGAATGGACACATGCAGCCACTTCTGACTGAGAAGGGTCTGATTACCAAGGTTTCAGACTATCCAGGAATGTAGGTTTGGGTCACACTACCATGTAAGCCACCAAGACCTGCCAAAATGATAGATACAGGTGAGGAGAATTCAGAAAGAATCATGGAAGAGAAGGAGTACAGTTGCAGTCTTGAGATTCATTACAGTTATGAGGGCTTTAATTTGTCTCATTTTTCTCCAACTTCTGAGTTTCCTCTCAGGAATAAAGGATAATAGGAATCATGGAGGAGTCTTTCTCTAAATTGTGAGGTGAAGTATATCTATGTGCTGCAATGAGTGAATCTCTGGTGGCCACAAAAATGTACCTCTTGGATCTCTGACTGTGGAGAGCATAATTGACTAGTGGCTCCAGTTGTTGCACTGTGAAGTTTGGCACCACATATACAAGAAAGCCACACTTCCCATGTGTTAATCCCGCTAATGACTGAGTTCATCAAGGATAATGGCAGGCCTGTTCCTGAGATATGCAGGACTGCTTTGATGGGGAACTTTGGTGTGAAGATTCTCCATCAGGTTCCCAAACTTCCTTAGAACTGTGGTGCAATCTATCTTCCACTCAACCTTACTTTCATTCTTCTCTTTCTGAAGGTCACATGTGCATTGCAGTCTTATGACTGTCTTAGTTATCCCTGGCTCCCTTCCCATTTTTCCCTATAGGCACTTACTTCAATAAATTTCTTACATGTCAAGTCCCTTCTTGGCATCTGCTTCTTGGAATATTTAGACCAACAAGACATGTATAGGGTGAAATTTACATGACCAATCAAAGGCTATCTTCAAAGCTATAAACTGAATAATTCTTAGAGATCACATAGTGCTAGGAAAAGACTCAGGTTTCTGACAGCCATTGTGGAAAGATCTTGCTGGATAGCTGGGGCATTCAGTTGAAATCTCAGAAGGATTATACCTTAGTAGTAGGGTTAAACTAAACTTAGAATAAAGGCCAAGTTAGATCTGCTCTTACAAGTTTAGAAACAATCTCTTTTGGAGCAAGCTGATCTTCAAGTAACTCAATTGCCTGTCAAAACAAACTTAAAACTCTTTAAAGAAAAATTAACAAAAAATCCTAATAATCTTAAAATGGCCATAATGCCTGCATTCAAATTAAAATTACTAGATTTGAAAACAACTCAGAAAAGAATTACCCATAATGAAAATTAAAAATCAGTCAATAGAGATAAAGAAATGATGATTATTAGTAGATAAGAACTTTAGGACAGCTGTTATAAAACACTCAAATATTTAAAAGAAAACATGAAAATAATGAAGAAAGAAATGGAATACCAAAAAAAGATCCAAATGGAACTTCTAGAGCTAAAATATACAATATCTGAAGTAAAGTGAAAATTCACTGAATTGAATCCAAAATTGGATTAGATATTGTAGAAGAAAATATCAGTGTCCTCAAGACATAACAATAGAAACCATCCAAATGGGAGAATTGAGAGAGTTTGAAATATAATGAAACAAAATTGAAATAAAGCCAGAATGACTGCGGGACAATATTAATCATTCTAATGCATATGTTCTCAGAAATAGAGGAGAAGAAAGGGCAGAAAAAATATTTGAAAAAAGAGTGGCTGAGGTTTTTTTTCTTTTTTTTCAAATGTGATAAAAACTATAAATCCTCAGATCCAGATAGGTCAATGAACCCTAACCAGGATAAACACAAAGAAAATTCCAGCAGGGCACATAATAAATTGCTAAAAACCAGGATGTATTAAAACAAAGGGTTACTACTATTGAGGAAGGGTGAAGTCAACAGATCAGGAGGTTGCCAGTGAAAACATTGTCAAATTCATAGATCTCAAGAGAAAGGGATCACTTCATGCCACAGAGGCCCACCTGGGAAGCACCAGCTTTGGTCAGGAGGTAGGGAGAATGAGACGGGAAACCTAGGGAAGAGGCTTTAATTTCGGTTTCTGTGGGAAGGAATATACAGGTCAGGTAAGCAGTTTTAGGGTTGGCTAGTTTGAATAATTTCAGGAGGCTCTGGGATGTAGGGGCTCTCCTTAATTGTCTCATACCTGGACCTGGGGTGATTAAGCCAAGGGAATAGCGGCCTGCCATTTAACAGTCTAATAAACGAGGTAGTTGGGATATTGCATATGAAAAGAGTGCTTACAGGTGAGTTCTTTACAATCTCCAAAAGTTGGCTAGCCTTAGGAGGGGCAGTCCCTCCAGAGTCAGCAAGATGTCAAGATGCCAAAGCAAATACAGAGAATATAAAGATATGATTAATATGCAGGGATATAGAGAAAATGGAAAAGCAGAGGAAAACAACACACAGAATGGCAGACTATATTTGCAAATCACATATGTGATAAGATAGTAGTATCCATGATATATAAAGAACTCTTAAAACTCAGAATTTCAGTAATACAAAGTCAACCCAATTTTTTTAAAAAAGATTTTTATTTATTTATTTGGCAGAGAGAGAGACCACAAGTAGGCAGAGAGGCAGGCAGAGAGAGAGTGGGAAGCAGGCTCCTTGCTGAGGAGCTGAAGGTAGAGGCTTAACCCACTGAGCCACCCAGGCGCCCCGAAGTCAACCCAATTTTTTAAAGGATTTTGTTTATTTATTTATTGGAGAGAGAGTGAGAGGGGCGAGCATGGGGAGGTGCAGATGGAGAGGGAGAAAGAGAATCTCAAGCAGACTCTGCGCTGAGTGCAGATTCCAACTCTGGACTGGATCCCACTACCCTAAGATTATGATTTGAGCCAAAATCAAGATTCAGCTGCTTTATCAAGCCAAGTCAACCTAATTTCTTAGATGGGCAAAGGATCTGCTAAAGACTGAATTGCATTCCCCCACAGAATTCATATGATGAAGTCCTAACACCCACTGTGACTGTATTGGAGATAAGACCTTTAAGGAAATAATTAAGGTTAATAAGATCATAAAGGTATAGCCATGATCTAATAAACTAGTATCCTTCTAAGAAGAGACACCAGAGATCCTTCTTTCTCTCTCTCCTATTTCTTCCAACCCCCATGTGCATGCCCTGAAGAAAGGCCATGTAAGGGCACAGTGAGAAGGTGGTATCTATAAGCCAAGAAGAGAGACTTCACTACAGCCCAGCTATGCTGGCACCCTGATCTTGGAATTCCAGCCTTCAGAACTGTGAGAAAATAAATGTCTGTTGTTTAACCCACATGTCTATGGTATTTCATTATGGTATTCTGAGCTGATTAAGACAGGATCTGGACAGATATTGTTCCAAGGAACATAGAAAATGGCCAATAAGCACTTGAAAATATGTTCAACATCATAAATCATCAGGAATGTGCAAATCAAAACCCCAGGGACATACCACTCCATACCTATTAGGATGACTAGAATCCAAAAGTCAGATAATAGCAAATGCTGGTGAGGATACAGAGAAATCGTAACCCTCATTCTCTGCCAGTGGAAATATAAAATGGTGCAGTTACTTTGGAAGAATAGTCTGGCAGTTCCTCAAATAACTAAACACAGAATTACCTTATGACCTAGCAATTCTATCCCTAGAATTGCTAGAATACCCAAGAAAAATGAAAACATATCTATACACACTAAAATTTGTACACAAAGGTTTATAATAGCATTAACAATAGTCAAAAAGTGGGAACAGCCCAAATGTCCATCAACTGATGAATGGATAAACAAAATGTGGCATTTCCATATGGAATGGAATGGAATATTTTATGGCCATTAAAAGAATAAAATAGCAATGCATGGTACAACATGGGTGAATCTTGAAGATATTTTCTAAGTGAAAGTAGCCAGTCACAAAAGGTCACATATTATATGATTACATTCATATGAAATGTCTGGAACAGAGAAATCTATAGAGACAGAAAAGGTTATTAAAACCTCATATATCTGATTGCCAAATAATTGCCAAAATCAATATGCTACTATTTTGTTTAGGACCTCCACATCTATGTCATGAGTGAGGCTGAACTCTAATTTTCCTTTCTTACAATGTCCTTGTCAGATTTTGGATCAAGTCATGCTGATTTAGTAAAATTAGTTGGAAAGTGTGCTATGTATTGCTATTCAAATATTCACTCCCCTTTTCTCTAAAAAGATTATTCATCCTTGCTTATGTGATTTGTAATGGTGTGATTTGAAGTGGTGCCTGTGAACGAAGTACATTTCCTTTTGACCCACTGAGTAGAGATTGAACAGGTGACTTGCTTTAGCAAATGACATGTAAATCGATAGGCCATACACCATGTCTGAAAGGAGCCATTCTGTCTTTGTGCCAGCTCCCTTGGTCTTTATTTTCTGACATTAGATTATGAGAACAGTAAGTCCCAAATATGGGGTGTCCTTCAGCTTGGATCCTGAACAAAAAAGACACAGGGATGAGAGCCACAGCATACCCACAGCTTGGAGAAGAGCTGCAGCAAATTCACATCTGACATGTAACATGAGAAATAAATTTCCGTTGTTTTGAGTCACTGAGACTTAGGGATCATTTGTTTCCACAGCATAAGACAGAAAAATTTGACTCTACTCTGAAACCTTTTCTGTAAGTTTAGATTTATTTCTTATTAACACGATAAAATTCATCAGTGAAGCTGTCTGGTCCTAGAGTTCTCTTTGTGGGAGTCTCTTCTAGTCTCCTTCCCTCTGACCTCTCTCCCCTCTCTTTTCTTTTAGTCTTCATGGTTTTGTTTTATAATGAAACATTCATACATCTAAACAAATTGATATCCGGGCTGTGAATTAGCTACTTATTTTGTTGTTGTTGTTATTAAAGAAACTTGTCAGTAGATATTTTCAAGATTTATTTTTATTCATTCTATTTATTTATTTTTTTATTCATTTATTTTTATTTATTTATTTCTTATTTACATTATTTATTATTTTATTTATTTATTTGAGGGAGAAAGAGAGAGAGCAAGCATGAGTGGGAAGGGCAGAAGTAGGGGGAGAGTGAATCTCAAGCAGACTTCAAACTGAGTGCAGAGCCCAACACAGGGCTCAATCTCATGACCCAAAGATCACAACCTGAATCAAAACCAAGAGTCTGACACTTAAGAGACTGCACCACCCAGGCATCCTGAGGTGATTATAGATAGATAGATAGATATAGATAGATAGATAGATAGATTTTTTTATAGATAGATAGATAGATAGATAGATAGATTTTTTTTTTTTTTTGAGTAGGCTCTGTGCCCAATATGGGGCTTGAACTAACAACCCCGAGATCAAGAGTCCGCACACTCTACCGAGTGAGCCAGCTAGGTGCTCCTCTTGTCTATAGATATTTTTAAAGTCCATTATGTACTCTTTCTACAAGTTGTTCTAGTATCACACAAACTTATGTCAGACAAAAAAAATATGATCCAAATATAATATATGACTCTTCAGTGGCCATAGCACAATAGCATCACTGTCACTACAGGCCTATTTATTTGTGCACAATTTTTGGAGCATTAGGGGACTGTGAATTATTTCAGGAAGAGGAGGGAGGAGGAAATAGTATAGCCACCTGGCTGAGAGATAGCTGAAATTGTAGAAGACAAACCTGAATGTGTGATTGGCGCAAAGCTGGGGCTTGGTTTGCGCCAGTATGGGGTTTATGGGGCACCTGAGTGGCTCAGTCCATTAAGTGTCTGTCTGCAGCTCAGGTCATGATCTCAAGGTTCTGAGATTGAGCCCCCTGTGGGCTCCCTGCTTCTCCTTCTCCCTCTGCTTGTGCTTCTCTTTTTTATTTTTTCTCTTTCAAATAAATAAAATCTTAAAAAAAAAAAAAAGCGGGGGGTTACATTGCTCTTGAGCTGAGAATGTAGGTTTTTGGTACAGGCTAGAGGTTTTGGTCTTGTGCTATGGTACCAGGAGTTCATCACTCCCCAGCCACTGCTGTCCTTCTTACATTGTCAAAATGTATCAAATGTCCAAATCTGCATCTAGATGGGTTTGTTGTTATCAAATACCTAATAGTAATTATAGATGAGGCTGGATCCAAACTTTTCTTATACTGGCTTGTCGCTCATTCTGTAGCATCACCTGACTTCATTAGAATCCATGGGGCTGGTATGATGTTGACAACAGCAGCAGTGTGTGGAAAAATTTTAAATGATGAACTCATTTTATTTAAGTTAGAGCCTATTAAGATTTTTTTTGTTGCAGCTGCTATTTGTTTTTTTATTTTTCTAGGAATTTGTTTTCTAGTAATTTGTCCATTTCACTTACATTTTTAAATTTGTTGGGATAAAGTTGTTCATAATATTCTCTTATTATCTTACAAAAGTCTGTAATATTTTTAATTAAGTCCCTTTTCATTATTGATAGTGGTAGTTTCTATATTCTCTCATTTTTTTCTTGGTAAGTTTTGACAATCAGTTTCAAAGTCTTCAATGAAGTTGATTCTCTCTCTGTTTGCTTTCTATGTCATTAATATCCAATTTTATCCTTGTTATTTTTTCCTTCTACTTTCATTAGCATAAATTTTGTGTACATTTTCTGACTTAAGTCATTATCAGCCACTGTTCTTTTTATAATAAGCATTTTATATAAGCTATATATTTACCTCTAAACACAGCTTTAACTGTGTCACACAAGTTTCTATATGTACTGTTCATTATTTTTCAGTAAAAGATATTTTCTAATATTTCTTGTGATATCTGCTTTGACCCATGAGTTATTGAAAAATGCAATTCTCAGTTTCCAAACATGTGAGAATCTTTGAAATTGGTACTTAGCTTAATTAGAGTGTGATCAGAGAATACCGTCTGTGTTATTTCAGTCCTTTGACTTGTTTTATGTAACAGTATGTAGTAAATTTTCAAACTTTACTGTGTATTCTGTAGTTGTTGGGTACTGTGCTATACAGGCATCAGGTCAAGAGTGTTAATTGTATTATTCAGGTTTTTAAATCTTTTTTTGATTCTTTGGCCTGTGCCTGTTCTAACAGGTATTGATGGATGTGTTTTAAAATTTCTGACTATGATTATGGAGTTGTCTATTTCCTTTTAATTCTATCCACTTTTTTTCTTTATGTACATTTAAGGCTGTGTTTTAGGTGCATAAAATATAGATTTATTATATTTTCCTGCTGAATTGTACCTTTTTACATTATGAAGTCTCTCTCATCTTTGTTCATTATATAGTATTTCTTATCATAAAGTCTACTTCATCTCTTATCAATACAACTACACTAGCTTTTTCTGTTTAGAGTTTATATGGTACATGTTTAATTTTCTTTGACTTTGAATATTCCTATGAATTTATATTTCATCTAAATGATTCTTTTTTTAAAAAAGATTTTTAAATTATTTATTTATTAGGGAGAAAGAGTAAGTAAGAGAGAGAGAGAGAGAAAGCACCAGCCAGGGGAGGGGCAGAGAAGCAGACTCCCTGCTGAGTAGGGAGCCTGACATGGGACTGATCCCAGGACTCTGGGATCCTGACCTCAGCTGAGGGCAGATGCTTAACTAACTGCGCCACCCGGGCACCCTAAATGGTTCTTTTATAAGCAGCATATGTTTGGGTTTAATTGTTTTTAAGCCAGTCTGACAATTCATGTCTTTTATTTGAAGCATTTTATTTGGGACCATTTATATTTAATGTAGTTACTGATATGTTTGGTTTTAAATTTATCAGCTTACTATTTACTTTCCATTTGTTCTTTTTATTGTTTTTCTTTTTCTCCCCTTTATTTCTTGGGATTTATTGAGTGTTTTGTTATTATTTCCCTTTTATTTGTTTGTTAATTATATATTCTTTTACAGTTCTTTGTAAATTACTGCACACATCTTTGACTTATTAGAGTTTAATTTTATTAAATTAGAACTTTTACTTGCTTTTGGACAATGAAAGGACCTGAAAATATTTTAACTCCTTTTACTTCTCTCCTGACTTATGTGCCATTTTTGTCATGTACTTTAGTTATGTTTATGTTAGTTATGTTAGTTCTGCAATACACTGTTATCGTTTTATTTTTCTATTTTTTATTTTTTTAAAGACACTATTTTAGAGAGAGTGAATGTGACTTGTGGGGAGGGTCACAGGGAGAGGGAGAGAGAAAATCTCAAGCAGACTCTGTGCTGAGCCCAGAGCCCCAAGGGAAGCTCCATTCAGCATCCCTGAGATCATGACCTGAACCGAAATTAAGAGTCAACCAACTGAGCCAGCCAGGTGTCCCTACACTATTATTGTTTTAGACAGTTAATACTTAACATTTTTGTTTCTGTTCTTCTCCCTGAATTTCCAGGCTTACATCTAGGATCATTTTTCTCTGCTTGAAAACTACCCTTTCACACTTTCTTTAGTGCAGACCTGTTGGTGAAAAACCTACACATTTGTTTTTCTGAAAATGTCTTTATCTTCATTTCAGGGCTTTTTGAATTGACTTTAAGTCTTCCCTTGAATGAGTTTTGACAATTGTATTTACCCATGCAGCACTACCTGAAATAAGATCTGGAACATTTCCATCATCCTAGTCCATTTTCCAGGGAATTTTCTGTTCTTCTTGAACCCAAACACTTTCTGAGTTCCAACACCATAGATTAGTTTTGTCCATTTTTAGGCTTCATGAAATTTGAATCATATAAATGGAATGCAGTATATATACCTTGGTGTGATGTTTTCAAGATTCATCCATGGTTTGCAAGTGTCAGTTATTTGTTACTTTTTAGGGTTATGTAGTGTTCTGTTGTATGGATATAAAAAAATTTCTTTATCCATTCTCCTGTTGATGCATATTTGAGTTTTAATTATTATGATTAAGGATGCTATAAACTTTCTTGTATAAGCCTTTTTGTGGAATAAACCTCCATTTTTCTTGGGAAAATGCTTAAAAGTAGAATTCCTGGGTAATAGGGTAGGTATAATATTTAATAATATTTAATATATTAAAAATTTTAAGAAACTACCAAACAGGGACATCTGGGTGGCTCAGTCAGTAAATGTCTGCCTTCGGCTTAGGTCATGATCCCAGGGTCCTGGGATTGAGTCCCACATTGCCTCCTTGCTCAGCGGGGAGCCTCCTTCTCTCTCTGCCTGCTGTTCCCTCTGCTTGTATTCTCTCTCTGACAAATTAAAAAAAAAAAAAAGAAACTACCAAACAATTCTCTAAAATGAGAGAACTGTTTACATACCCACCAGCAATGGATGAAAGTTACAGTTGTATCTCATCTTTATAAACATTTAATATTATAAGTCGTTTTCATTTTATCCATTTTAGTGAATGTATAGTAGTATCTCATTGAGGTTTTAATTTGCATTTCCCTGATAAATAATGATGTTAAGCATCTTTTCACATGCTTATTGGACATCTTCATATCTTTTTTGTTGATTTTTCAAATACTTTGCGCATTCTTTTGCACATTTTAAATTGGAATGTTTGCTTTTTTATTGCTAGTTTTTAGAGGTCCTTGATATATTCTGGATATTAGTCTTTTGCCACAAATATTCATCATAAACATTATCTCCCAAAGTGTGGTATGTCTATTCATTTTCTTAATGATATCTTCTTTTTGAGGTATAGTTTATGTAAAATAAAATGCACAGATTCTGTTTAGCTTCATTTGTTGTGACAGATTTATGTAACAACCACCCAAAACAGAATATAGAACAATTGTATCCCACCTTATCCTTTTTTCATTCAATATGTCCTACCAGAGGCAACAGCTATCTGACTTCTGTTCCCACAGATTAGTATTATTGTGGTTGAATATTATATAAATGGAATCATATAGTACATATGTAAATGAACCATATAGTAAATATTCTTTTGTACCTAGTTTATTTTTTGCCAGTGTTCTTGAGATTCATCAATGTTGTACATGTGTATTCAATTCATTCCTTTTTTACAACCTTATTGAGAAATGTCTAATGTGTCATAAAAGCTATCCATTTAATGTAGTTTAGTTTTTTTTAATTGCTGGTAGTAGTCCAGCAATTAAAATTGCTGTGTGAATGAATATACCACAGTTACTTTTTTTAAAGTAATCTCTATGCCTAACATGGGGCTCAAATTCATGATCCCAAGATCAAAAGTGACACTCTCTACCAACTAAGCTGGGGTGCTGGGCACCCCAAACTATTAGGCACCCCAAACTATTATTTACTTAAGTAAGCTCTATACCCAACATGAGGCTTGAACTCTGGACCCTGAGTTGAAGAGTCACGGGCTTTACCACCTGATCCAACCAGACCTTCCAATATGTTTCTTTATCCATTCTCCACATAGATAGTTTCTTGATTCATTCTCCAGGTGATACAATTTGGATTGCTCATAGATTTAAAAAAATTTTATTTGAGTATAATCGACACACAATGTTACATTAGTTTCAGGTGTACATCATACTGATTTGACAAGTTTATACATTATGTTTTGCTCAGCACAAGTATAGTTATGGTCTGTCACCATTACTATTATAGTATTACTGACTGTACTCCTTATGCTTGACTTTTATTCCCATGACTTATTCATTCCATAACTGGAAGCCTGTACTTCCCTTTCCCTTCACCTATTTTTTCCATCCCCTGAGTATTCTTCCTTTTGGTGATCATATTACAGATCTGATTCTGCTTTTTGTTTGTTTATTCTTTTTTTTTTTTTTTTTTTTTTAGATTCCACACATGAGTGAAATCATATGGCATTTGTCTTTTTCAGTCTGCCGTATTTTACTTAGTTTACTGCCCTCTAGGTTCATCCGTGTTGTTGCAAATGATGTGATCTCATTGTAATATGCATATAAATAATAATAATATGGCTGAGTAATATTCTATTATATATATATATATACCACATCTTTTTATCCATTCTATGGTAGAATGGATAAAATTCTCTTCCCTCCTTCCATATCTTGACTATTGTAAATAATCAGTAAACATAGGGGTGCAGATATCTTTTTGAATTCGTGTTTTAGTTTTCTTTGGGTAAATACTCAGTAGCGGAATGCTTGAAACACATGCCATTTGTATTTTTAATTTTTCAAGGAAACTCCATACCAGTTTACACTCCCACCAACAGAGCACAAGTTTTCCTTTGTCTCTGCATCTTTGTCAACACTTGTTATTTCTTGTTATTTTTATTTTAGCCATTCTGACAGGTGTAAGGTGATAACTCATTGTGGTTCTGGTTTGTATTTCCCTGATGACGAGTGATGTTGAGCATCTTCTCATATGTCTGTTGGCTATCTGTATGTCTTCTTTAGAAAAATGTCTTTTCAGGTCCTCTGACCATTTTTTAATTGGGTTTGTTGTTTTGATGTTGAGTTCTGTAACATTTCAGATATTAACCCCTTATCAGATACGTCATTTGCAAATATCTTCTTCCTTTTGAAAGGCTGCCGTTTTACTTTGTCAATGGTTTCCTTTACTGTGGAAAAGCTTTTTATTTTGATGTAGTCCAATAGTTTATTTTGGTTTTTGTTTGCCTTGCCTCAATAGACCTAACTAGAAAAATGTTGCTATGGCTGATATCAAAAAAATTATTGCCTGCATTCTTTTCTAGGATTTTTATGGTTTCAGGACTCACTTTTAGGTCTTTAATCCATTTTGAGTTTTTGTGTATGCTAGGTCATAGAGTAGATGTATGTTAAACTTTCTCAAAAAACTGAGTTTTCCAAAGCAGTGATTGAGGATTTAAGTTGTTACATATTCTCGCCAGTGTTGAGTTTGTCATCTCTTTTATTTTAATCATTTTAGGGGGTATGGGGTTGTATTTCACGGGGATTTTAATTTGCATTTCTCTGATGAGTGTGCTTTTTTGGTTGCCCATTCAAGACTTCTATTCATTTTTAACGGGTTGTTTGTGTTTTTTTATTGTTGACTTTTGGGGCTTAAAACCTATTCTGAATACAGGTAGATATTTGTTGATAGATAAATAGAGAACATTTTTTCCAGTTACATGTCTATAGCTTGCCTACTCATTTTTCTTTTAAAAAATTATTTATTTATTTATTTATTTGAGAGAGAGAGAGAGAGAGAGAGAGATAGCAAGAGCACATGAGAGAGCACATGAGCAGAAGGAGGGTGATTGGGAAGAGCAAGACTCTGGGATCAGGACCCATGCCAAAGGCAGTCCCTTAACCAACTGAGCCAGCCACATGGCCTCCCTATTCATTTTTCTTTTCTTTCTTTCTTTTTTTTTTTTTTAAAGATTTTATTTATTTATTTGACAGAGAGAGACACGGCAAAAGAGGGAACACAAGCAGGGGAGTGGGAGAGAGAGAAGCAGGCTTCCCGCTGAGCAGGGAGCTGGATGCAGGGCTCAATCCCAGGACCCTGAGATCTTGACCTGAGCCAAAGGCAGACACTAAACAACTAAGCCACCCAGGTGCCCCCTATTAATTTTTCTAATGGTATCTTTTGATGAGTAGATATATTTAATTTTGATGAAGTCCAACTATCAATGTTTTCTGTTATGGCTAGTGTTTTCTATGAGCTAAGAAGTTTTTGCATGCCCCAAAGTTGCAAATATATTCTTCTATGTATTTTTCCAGAAGTTTTATAGTAGTAATGTTTGATTGATTTAGATCTAATCTCAAATTAGTTTTTGCATAGGGAGTTTAATAGAGGTTGAGGCTCATTATTTCCTCGAACAGATATCCTAATATTCTATCACCATCACTAAAAATACTTTCCTTTTGGGGCACGGGGGTGGTTCAGTGGGTTAAGCCTCTGCCTTTGGCTCAGGTTATGGTCTCCAGTCCCTGCTGAGCAGGGAGCCTGCTTCCCCCTCTCCCTCTGCTGCTCCCCCTGCTTGTGCTCTCTCTCCTCTCACTCTCTGTCAAATCAATAAATTCTTTAAAAAAAAAAACAAAAAACTTTTCCTTTCCCCCATTTAATTGATTTCAAATCAGGGTGTGGTGGCGGTGGTGGGGTGGGGGACACAAAATTGGATACAAATAGTAACAAATGAATAACATAACTACACTGGAGAGGATAAAGAAGAAAAGAACTAACCTAAATAACTTTAGAAAATTATTTTGTCTATGTACTGTAAAGCTAAAAAAAAAAGAACAATACACTACATCTGTTTAGTAAATTCATGTTTCACAGGAGCATATGTTAGCAATTCTGAAACATTTATGTATATTATGTATATTCTAGGGTTGAGTAAACAAGTATATTGTGGAGTGAATTCATGGTTTTTTATAAGATAGAGATGTTTATATGTGCTTATATACATACTTTTATATTTTTCCTATTTTTTTCTGCTGACACAGCTCTAGCAATGACTGCACTTAATGCCTAGATCTTGACTTCCAAATATTATTCTGTAGTAAAAGATGACTGAGCTCTTTGGATAAATGGCTGATTCCAGGGATAGGGAAGGGGAAGTAAATGATGAGCCTGGAACATCCTGTTGTGCCAGAACGTAAGGAAGTCTTTTAAAAACATTTTGAAAGGTCACCAACTAGAAGGAACTTTTCATGGAACTTTTTCAATAAATAATTGAAAAAATAAGTAAGTAGGGGGAGAAAACACAGCTCTTTCTTATAGCAGAATTCCATTTAATAAATGTGAAAGAAATGATGGAAAAAAATAATCATTTGCCATCTCACAAATAATTATTACAGATTAGAGTCATTCATGGATGCTAAAACTAAATAGGATATTTGCAGAGTGTCAGTGTGTCTCCCACAAGGTACTTACTTACTAATAATAAAAGGAAAAGAGTAATTTTATAGAGGAGAAACTTGCTAGAAAACACCTTAATAAATTGGTCAAAGTGAACATTCTCAGTTGTGGGACAAATTGACCTAATTTACAACCTGATAGGATGCAGTGAAAATAACATTATTTCCCTGATATCCCTACCAAAAATACATGACCTGAATCTAAACATGAGAAAATTCAGAAAAAATAAAATTTGGAGCATTATACAAAACAATAACTGATCTGTAATATTCAAAAGTGCCAAGGCCTTGAAAGTCAAGAAAAGACTGAAGAAATACTCCATGCTGAAGGAGAAAGATCTGAAAGCCAAATAAAACACGTGATCCCTGACTGGAGTGTTTTGCATGAAACACAGATTGGGACACTTGGAAGAACCTGAATGGGATGTGTGGATTCGTTGATAGTAAGATATTAATGTTAATTTCCTACTTTTGGTTATTATATTGGGGTTAAGTAAGATAACACCACTGTTCACAGGAATCACATATAAATTCTAAGCTATTTGGGGCATCATATCAGCAATTTAATCTCAAATGGTTCAGGAAAAAATATTCTTTGTACTATTTTTGTGACTTTGTTTACAAGTTTGAAATTATTTCAAAAGTAAACAGTGTTCACATCCACATTATTTGCATTAGCCCCAAACTGGAAACCATACAAATGTTTGTCAACAATGAACAATGGATAAATGAATTCTAGTATATTCATATGATAAAATATTATATAAAACAATAAAATGAACAAAGCCACAAGGAACAACTTAGATCTCATAAATATAATATCAAGCAAATGAAGATAAATATAAAAAGTATGCATACTACATTATTCTGTTTTCATAAAATTCAAAAACAGGTAAAATTGATCTGTAGTGACAAAGATCATGATGGTGGTTACCTCCCAGAAAGCAGGAGACCGGAATTGGGAGAGGCACGTGAGGATTCAGGGGTACTAGTAGCGTTCTATTTCTTGACCTGCATGGGAGTCACATGTGTTCTGCTCACTTTGTGATAATTTGCTGAACTCTTATGATTTGTGCATTTTTGTGTTTTGTATTATATAAAAGTTAAAGAAGATTTGTGATATTAAGGAAATGT